>NC_141079.1:45716007-46916007 GCF_041138505.1 Cibotium barometz | reverse complement strand
AGATGCATTGGCAACAATAAATGCCCCCATGCCTGATGATGATTTGGTGGATATTACCTTGCGTGGTCTTGGCAAGGAATACAAATCTTTTGATACAACCATCTCGGTTCGGAGTACAGGTTTACCAGACTTTGATGAGTTGGTTTCACTCTTGCTTGTTGAGGAAATCAAACTCAGTGATTCATTTCTGGATGCATCTACTAGCCATGATGATAATGGCAGAAATCAGGCTTTCTATTCGCAGAGAGGTTTTAGAGGCAAGGGGAGATTTGCATCACGTGGCCGTGGTGATAATGGTCATGGATGGCAAGACAGGTCATCACAATAGAATTTTCAGCCTTCATATGGTGCTAGAGGTGGTCGTGGATATAACCCTCAGAGAGGCAGAGGTAATCCTGGTGGTAGAGGACGGCAAGGCCAACAAACATCTATGCAAGATGTGGAATGCCATTATTGTGGAAAATATGGTCATATGGCAAGAGATTGTTTCCGCAAACAGTTTCCGCAAACAGAATGATTTGAGAGAGGGTAGAGCACAACGTGGTGGTCATTATGATGGAAATTATGCACAACATGGTGGTGGAAATTATGCATCAAGCAGTAATGATGGCACAACAAATCACTTGTTTGCCATGAAACATGTTGTTGGATCTATGATGACAAATGCTGAGAATGATAATACTTGGTATATGGACTCTGGAGCATCAAACCATATGACTTGTCATGGTGAATGGTTTGAGAATATGAAGCCTATGGATGTGAAAGGCTATGTGGAAACAGGAGATGATACTCAGCATGCCATTACACATGTTGGAAGTGTACCATTGGTGGTTATGCACAATGGTCAAACAAAGTCTATGTCTCTGATGTATTGTATGTGCCTTCTATCACAAAAAGCTTGGCCTCAGTTGGTCAAATGGTGGAACATGGATTAAAGGTTCGTTTCAACGAGCATGGTTGCTTCGTTTTGAGGATTTCAAACATGGATGTAGAGTCATTGCTAAAGGCAAGAAAGAAGGCAGGTTGTTTAAGCTGGATGTTGGGATTCCTGAGCTAAAATCAGCCATGTTCTCTAAAAGCAGAAATGTGGTACAGGACATTGATATGTGGCATAAGAGGATTGGACATGTCAATATACAAAGATTGAAGAACATGCAGGCAAGAGACATTGTTAGTGGGCTGCCTAGATTCAAATACGATGGGAATATGCATGTTTGTGAAGCCTGTCAGTTTGGAAAGCAGGCAAGGTTGCGGTTTCCTAGAGAAGGAAATATGAGTAGCAGGCCACTTGAGATAGTACACAGTGATGTATGGGGTCCTGCACAAAACCCATCTATCAAAGGCAGTTTATACTATGTGACATTCATAGATGATTTCAGCAGGATGACATGGATATACTTTCTCAGAGAGAAGAGTGAAGTGTTGGAAAAGTTTATGGATTTCAAAGCTTTTGCAGAAAAGCAATATGGCTGTTGGATTAAATGTTTGAGGATAGATGGAGGTGGTGAATACACCTCAAAGGCTTTTGATTATTTCTTGAGAAAGCATGGTATAAGAAGACAGTTGACTTGCAGGTATACACCTCAGCAAAATGACCTCAGCAAAATGGTGTGGCTGAGAGAAAGAATAGAGTCATATGTGAAGTGGCTAGGGCGATGCTCAATGAAAAGAGCATGCCAGATTATTATTGGGTAGAAGCATGTGCTACTGCAGTGTATATACTGAACAAAACACCTACAGCAGCCATTCATGGAAGCACGCCAGAGATGCGGCTTACAGGTTATAGGCCAGACATTGGACACCTCAAAGTTTTTGGGATGCATAGCTTATGTACATGTGCCTGATGAAAGAAGAAGGAAGTTGGATACTAAGGCGGAGAAGTGTGTATTTGTTGGATATGCACTGGATCGTAAGCGCATAGCTTATGTACATGTGCCTGATGAAAGAAGAAGGAAGTTGGATACTAAGGCGGAGAAGTGTGTATTTGTTGGATATGCACAGGATCGTAAGCGCATATAAATGTTACAATCCACAAACTAGACAAGTGGTCATCTCACGAGATGTGGTGTTTGATGAGCTTGCTAGTTGGTACAAAGCAAAAGATGAGGGTGTCAGTGAGTCACTTGAAGCTGATGTGCCTGTGAACTTGCCCACAAGAAGCAAGTTCTAGTTCTATGTCTGGGCCAGCAGAGCAGAGGCTGAGAGTAGTGTACTGTACGTCCATGGTCAGGACGTTTGAGGCATGAGAGTGTGAGCACTGGGAGTAGGATAAAGGAAAGAAGAAGGTTGAAGGCATTGGAATTACAGGTTATGAGTCATCGAGTTCAGAAAGTTTGGATGAGGAACTTGGCATACCTGTTTTACGCACTGGTGCTAGGCAGGATAGATATGTGCCACCACTTGCTAGAGTGACAGGTGTTCAAAGTGATCCGCATGCATTACGGAGATCCCAAAGGGTCAGATATCCCGTTGACAGGTTGACATATCGAGATTTTGCTATGCATTATGCATATATGACATCTATGGTGAAGCATGTGGAACCTACATGCTATACAAAAGCTGTTGGAAAGCATGTATGGGAGAAAGCATGTATGTTGAGATGGACGCATTGGTTCATAATGATACATGGGATTTGGTTGCATTACCAAAGGACAAGAATGCCATTGGTTGTAAATGGGTTTACAAAGTGAAGTGCAAATCTGATGGTTCCATTGAAAGACATAAAGCAAGATTGGTAGCTAAGGGTTATGCACAAACCCAAGGATTGGACTATGATGAAACGTTTAGTCCAGTGGCAAAAATGGGAACAGTAAGAGCAGTCATTGCTATGGCTGCAGCTAATGGTTGGGAAATGCATCAAATGGATGTCAAAAATGCATTTCTGAATGGTGATTTACAAGAAGAAGGTTATATGGCACAGCCAGAAGGTTATGTACACCCAAGATATCCCACTCATGTATGCAGATTGAAAAAGGCATTATATGGTTTGAAGCAAGCACCTCGTGCTTGGAGTGATAAGATGAGAAGATATCTTATCTCTCTTGGTTTTCAGATTTCTATAGCAGATTCTTCACTATATGTGAAGAAAACCGAACATGGGATTGTTTTACTTGTCATCTATGTGGATGACTTGATTATCACAGGTGATCATGGTGCAGATGTGATGTATGTCAAGAAAGCTTTGAGTGGGCAATTTGACATGAAAGACCTTGGTGAGTTGAAATACTTTCTTGGAATTGAAGTGATCAAAGATCATGCAGGTACATGGTTAGTACAACGCCAATATGCATTGGATATGTTGGCAAAATATGGCAGGACAGGGTGTAAGCCTATGAGTACACCTTTGGAGCAAAATGTGAAGTTGCAGGCTGATTATGGCGAGGAGTTAGATGATCCATCTATCATGTACAGAAAGATGGTTGGTAGTCTCATTTACATGACTATCACACGCCTGGATTTGAGTTATGCTGTGGGGCTTGTAAGCCAGTTTATGCAGAGCCCCAGAAAACATCATTTGGATGCAGTGAGACGCATTATGTGATATGTTAAGACCACTGCACATTATGGTTTACTTTATGAGAGTGGTAAAAGCTTGGATATACATGGCTACACAGATGCTGATTGGGCAGGTAGCTCATATGACAGGAGGTCTACTAGTGGATATGCTTTTACACTTGGAAGTGCCGTGGTGAGTTGGAGTAGCAAGAAGCAACCTACAGTTGCTTTATCTAGTACAGAGGCTGAATACAGGAGTGCAGCCATTGCTACTTGTGAGGTAGTGTGACGTGAAAAATTGATATCTTTCATTGTCAATTTTGTGCATATTTTGATGGTTTCGCAATGGTAATAAGGTGGAAGCTTGTCCAAGAAGATTGCGGCGCCCACAATGGAATAACGGCGTGGTGATGCGGCGGCTTGGCGGCTACCCCGATAACAACATTCTATCTTCAAATATAATGGTTTTACTTGATTTAGGGTGCACACATTGTAAATGCCACAAGTATGCTTGATAAATACTTTGGTATGGTAGATAGGCTAGTGATGTGGAAAATAAAAGTGGGCCTTCATGCTCACATGGATTTTAATTGTATTATTAATATGGTATTCACCATAAGGCAACAAGTTGGGGAGTGTGGAAGGCATGTGGAGGAGTGTGTGTAGGTGCATAATTGGGAAAGATTCTTCTAGAATGCCTACATGGAAGAGGAGAATTCCGCCATGTGTAAGTGGGATCTCCACCTACATGCCACATAGGCTTGGCTATTATCTCATCACACTCTCAAAGTCAAAAAGTCTTCAATTTAATAATCAATAGAAGACTTAGCCCAAGAGGACAATTGATGGTGACATCTACCCTTATGTCACTGAAGGGTTGAAGATTTTTATGTTGTAATTTGTAACAATGGAAGAGAGGGTGATTCTCCACCTATAAAAGGAGCCCTCCTCTCCCTTTCAAATCAAGGAATGAGCCTCCTCAATTGAGCATTTTGTGTCATTGCCATTCTCTTATCTTTCAAACCCTTATTCAAACACTCTCTTTACATGTGAATGTCTCATTTAGCATTAGCTCCTCATGCTTAACCCAATTTTGGACCTCTTTGATGATTCATGATAAGGGGGATAAGGAGTTATTATCTTGGCGGGCCTGTGACTTCTCAAGGTAGCCCTTGCCTTATTGCCGCCCTCCTTTGGAGGTACCAATGGTTTTAGCGGTAATGAGCATGTGGAAAGACTTTGGGGACCATAGGTAAATCTTCACGATTGTCCGCTGAGCAATGTTAACCCTTACCCTCTAGCTTGAATCATGAAGGAGATGAGAGGCAAGAGGCTATGTGAAAATTGAGGTTTCATGCAAAGAGAGAGAAGTGCAGTTTTTGTGGTCCAATACCCAAATTTCAACCGGTAATTACTCATCACTCGGGTATTATTTTCTAAAATTGATCATATGGCTAGGAAGCTCTTTCTATGCTCTTTCCACTCATGTAACTAATTTCATAATCCCTTACTTCATTGATGATTAGAATTTCTCCCAAAGTTGCTAATTTTTAGGCGAATTTTGGCAGTTTTATAGTCTCCTAGTAAAATGCTCATAACTTTTCGCTCGGTTGTCCGTTTTTGAAAGTTTTTATATGGACGCGAAGCTCTCTTCAAGCTCTACGCATCTATCTAATCATCTCTTGCACAGCCTTTATGGATTTAAAACTGCAATTCTCTGTGTATCTCTGTTTTTTATAGCTTTTTGGCCATTCTTTCTTCTTAATCATGATTAATTCCTCCTAATCCCTTATCAAAAGGCAAACCCCATGTGTCTTATCCTCTTGTAAGTGATTGCCATATTCATTTTCTTTAATATGTTCCGTCCAAATCGCCCAATTCGAACGGATGAACCTTACCAATATTCCCCGTATGTTTCCGTTCACATAATCCTGAGTCGGAAGATTTTCTTCCAACAAAGAATCGCCCTTTTGTTTGGAGCTGCAAGACTGGCAGAAATTCTTGCTTCTCCGGAGCCTTTCATCTTTCCTTCCATGAATTATGATCTCACCTTTGATGTGTATATCTTTATCCTAATCTAGGGAGAGAAAGGGAGGTGAGGAGGCTGTGAGGTTTCATACAAGTGTGTTTTGATTCTGAGAAGTGACCGAAGTCCAAACCCCAACTTCGTGTCACATCTTTTTGGTGGAGGCGGCGGGCAGGTTTTACTTAGAATTATTCTATTTTAACCTCAAGGTCCCGCATGATTAAAGGAAAGTTGTTTTGAAACAAGTAAATTTCCCTTGTCACTACTCATCTTTTGGTGCAAGATGTTCAACATTCCGGTGTTCCGTGGATCGGAAGGAGAAGACCCGGGGAGTTATCTCCGAGAGTTTAACCGAGCATGCCGCTTGACGGGTTGGTCTATGAAGGAGAGGGCAGAAATACTTCCAGATTTCTTGGAGGGTATGGCCTTAACTTGGCATGAGGCCTTGCCAGAGGAGTCCAAGAATGATTGGGAAAGGTTGACCAAAGCAATGAAGGAGAGATTTGGGACAGTGGAGTCGCCAAATGCTTTACTATTGCAATTGGATCAAATTTTCCAAAAGGATGGAGAGTCAGTTTCTGCCTTTTCAGTGAGGTATGAAGCCTTATTCATCAAATATCAACAAGCTGCTTTACATGTTGTTGCTTCTTCTTCTTCACCTTCTATGGAAGATTCAAAGAGTTCTTTAGCAATGGAGCACCTTAAGATGAGCAAGTTTATCAGGGCTTTGGATCCCCGCTTGCATGGAAAAGTTCTTAGCAAAGATCCCACTAGTTTTAAAGAGGCCCTTCGTATTGCATTGAAGAAGGAGGCCACTCTTCATATTGAGTCCACATTCCAATCTTCTCCAAGTGTGCCAACCCCACCACGAGTAGAGATAGCCTCAACATCTCAGGTACAAGCTCCATCCTTGGATCATAACATTGCACAACTTATGGCAGAATTTGCTGATTTGAAGTTACACTTAGTCAATGCAAGGCCACCTAGGGTTCCACGAGCTGAGGATAAACCTAGGGATAGAAGTAGTGTCACATGCTATGAATGTCAAGAGAAGGGGCACTATCGTACTGAGTGTCCAAAGTTGAGGAAAAGTGAGGATAAAAGTTTAGCACTTTTAGAGGAAACATGCTCAGAAGAAGAAGAGGAAACATTAATGCCATTAATGGCAAAAAGGGGTCGTAAAACTAGGAGTCAAGAAGAAGAAGAAGAAGATAAATCTGAAGAAGAGGAGAATAAGAAGAAGAAGAAGAAGTCATCTAGGAGAAAAATTGGACAATTTGACTTTCCTCTTGGACAAGGATCTCTTAGTTATGACCTCTTAACAGATCTTAGGGAGAAAACAGCACAAATCACATTTGGGCAGCTTTTGGCACTCTCTCCAAAGCTTAGAAAAGAATGGGGAAAGCTGGCTAGCACAAGGGAATCTAAGAAAAAGAAGAAGAGGGATAATGGGACTCCTATGGTTCAAAAGGTGGATATTGATGTAGGAGATGATGTGCCTGTGATTGATGTCATCATTGAGGGGCAGACAATTTCTAATGCATACATTGATGGAGGTGCATCAATCAATGTCATGAGTGAAAAAACAATGAAAGATGCTGATTTAAAGTTGTCTTCTACCAACTCTCCCTATCGCATCAAACTTGCTGATAATACTAGGGTGAAAACCTTAGGAATTGTCAAGAATTTGGGAGTGGATGTATGTGGTATTTCTGTGCCTACAACTTTTCAGGTCATTCCTACAAAGCCTGATGCTAGGGCTTACCCATTGATATTGGGTAGGCCATGGCTTCGCCAAGTGAAGGCAATTCAAAAGTGGGAGACAGGTGATCTTATTCTACAAGGTGAGAATAAGAAGGTCCACTACAACATCAAGAGTCGTCGCAAGAAGGTGGTAAGAGGTGAACCTTCAACTTCCGAAAGTTCAGAGTCAGAGTCATCCGATGAAGAAGAGACAAGTGGTAGCTCCGAGGATTCCATCTCAGAAGGAGAGGTGGAGGGAGTTGCATTTGGTCTTTCCCTAGGAAGGGATCGAGGGGATGCTGAAGACAATGGAGCCTTGGAAGGGGAAGCTTCTTCAACCATGTGCAAGAAAGGAGATGTGGACCTCACTAGTCTTCACCAACAAAATGAACTTCTTCTTGATGAGTCCATAGCAGGTACTGAAAGGGAGGATTACTTAAAAATGTTGGATGGATTTCCTAACCTTTTTGCAAACAGCTACTCACAAGTACGCCAAGTTACCCTAGTAGAGCACAAGATTGATCTCAAGCCCCAAAGTAAGCCAGTGGTGCAGCGGCTAAGGCGTTTGGGAGTAGTGCAAGCAGAGGTGCTTAAGAAGGAGGTAATAAATTTGCTTGAAGCTGGATTTATTTTTCCAGTAGAGAATTCAGAGTGGATTTCCCCAGTTGTAGTCACTCCCAAAAAGGGTGGAAAATGGCGTGTGTGTGTGGACTTTCGTCCTCTGAATGCATGCACAAAGAGAGATTATTATCCTCTACCCTTTCAGGATGAGATTTTGGATCAAGTTGCAGGTCATGAATTGTATTCAGTGTGTGATGGATACTCTGGATACTTTCAAATCCGGATTTGTGAAGAAGATCAAAGGAAAACCTCATTTATCACCCCTTGGGGAGTGTATGCCTATAGGGTGATGCCATTTGGCTTGACCAATGCACCAGCAACTTTTCAACGTTTCATGAGTCAGGTATTTGCACCTTACTTGGGGAAGTTTATAAGGGTCTTTCTGGATGATTTTTGCATTTATTCAAGCCGCATGGATCACTTGGAAAAGTTGAGGTTGGCCTTGCAAAGTATTGATGATGCAAAAGGGTGTCTTAATCCGGGAAAATGCCGCTTGGCACGAAGGAAGGTGGTTCTCTTGGGACATGTTATCTCAGAAGAAGGCATAGAGATGGATCCTGAGAAGGTGCAGGCAATTGTGGCCCTCCCACCACCTACCAATGTAAGGGAGGTAAGGAGGATTTTGGGTAAAACAAAGTATTACCAACGCTTTGTTGACATGTTCTCTGAAAAGATGTATCCTATAAATCTGTTAACAAAGAAGAATGTTTCTTTCCAATGGGGGCCCGATCAAATTCAATCTTTTTATTTGCTCAAGGAATGCATGAGTCAAAGTCCAATTGTTCAGCCTCCTAAGTGGGGGGAGGACTTTTATGTGAACCCAAGTGTCTCATCACATTCAGTGGGTGCTATTCTCTTGCAAAAGGGAGAGCAAGGGCGTATGCAACCAGTGTATTATGCAAGCCGACAACTCACTGATGCCGAGGAGAAGTATGGTGAAATGGAGAAAGGTGGTTTGTCTCTTGTTTTTGCAGTAAAGAAGTTCCGGTCATACTTGTTACCTCGCCCTTTTTTCTTCCTCACATCTCAACCTTATTTACAATTCTTGGTCCGCAAGCCCAATCCTGCAGGAGGAAAGTTTGCAAAGTGGATTTGTGAGCTTCAAGAATTCTCTTTCACTTTTATCACAGAAAACACCACTAGGGCCTCTCTTGCAGATTTGCTTACCAGGAAGGAAGAGGAAGAAGGAACAGGTGCAAAGGAAGAAGTATATGAAGATTTGGAAACGCCACCAACTGCTTTCACTATGCACTTTGATGGAGCCTTTAGCCCTTCCAGGCAATGTGGGGCTGGGGGGATAGTTTTATTCGATCCAGAAGGAAAAGAGGTATGGGCCAAGGGTAGGGAATTTCCAAAGGCTATATCAAATAATGTGGCTGAGTACAATGCATTAATTTGGGGATTAGAAGATTGCATAAAAGATGGAATTGAAGAGGTAGAGGTTAAAGGGGATTCACAATTGGTCATCCGACAAATGAAAGGAGAGTATAAGGCAAGGAGTCCTAATCTCCAAGAATTGTATAAAAGGGCAATGAAGTTGAAAGAAGCTTTTGGGTTTTGTAAATTTGTGCATGTGAACAGGAAGGATAATCAAAAGGCTGATGAATGGGCTACTAAAACCTTGGCTTCTTTCAAAGAAGCTACTCTTGCATTAATGGATACAGGTTGGCCTGAGCTCCAAGACGTTCAACACTATTTAGATACAGGATACTTCCCTCCTGGATTGAATCCTCAACAAAAGCAAAGGCTTACCAGGAAAGCTCATCCTTACACAATTCTAGGGGATGTTCTTTACAAGCAAGGTAAGGATAAGATTCTTAGGAGGGTAGTGGGCCTAGAGGAGTCTAAAAGGATTATGGAATTATGTCATGAATGTTCAGGTCACTTTGCCTCAGCCAGCACAACTCGGAGGATCCTTAACACAGGGTATTATTGGCCTCGACTCAGCAAAGATGTCCATGAGTGGTGCAGAAGCTGTGAAGTATGCCAGGCATATGGGCATAAGCAATTGGTTCCCGGATCCTTAAACCCTATCCCAGCATATGGTCCATTTGAAAGGTGGGGATTAGATTTTGTGGGCCCACTTCCTCGTTCCTCACATGGGAAGTATTACATATTGGTGGCCACAGATTATGCAACAAGGTGGGCAGAAGCAAAGGCAATGGTCAATAATAAAGCAGTGGCTGTGGCATCTTTTCTCAGGGAATACATATGTGCCCGATTTGGGTGTCCATTAGAAATCCTTACGGATGGGGGGAGGTCTTTCAGGAATGACTTGATTGAAGCTTTGGTGCAGAAATTAAAAATAAAGCATGCTATGTCAACTCCCTATTATCCCCAATGTAATGGTTTAGTAGAAAAAACTAATGGACTGCTTTGTGGATCTTTGTCTAAGCTGGTGGATACTATGAAGAGAAAGTGGGATGTGCATTTGCCAGAGGTCCTATGGGCCTATAGGACAACTCACAAACTCTCTCTTGGTTTCACACCTTTTCAGTTAGTTTATGGAATGGAGGCTATTTTGCCAATAGAATTGGAAATCACAAGCCTTCGCACATCTTTTGCACGCTTGAATAATGAAGAAGAAACACATGCCCAACGCCTAGCACAACTGGAGATCTTGGATGAGAGGCGACTTCAAGCACTTCAAAATTTGGAGGCTGCACAACAATGGCGCAAGGCAAGGCATGACACTCTCAAGAAGAAGAAGAAGAAGCCAGAACTCAAGCAAGGAAGCTTAGTCATGAGGTATGATGGCCGTGTGGAGAAACGGCTAGATAAGAAGCTTCTTCGACGGTGGGAAGGCCCCTTCAGGATAAAGCAAAAGTTCAAAAATAACACCTATCTTCTAGAGAATGCAAGTGGCCAGGAGGTTCTCGGACGTGCCAATGAGTACCGGCTGAAGATATTCTACCCTCGAGCACCATGGCCAGCAGACCCCCCAGACAAGCATGGAGGATCTGCTGGGGGGGGAAAGATGTGACGTGAAAAATTGATATCTTTCATTGTCAATTTTGTGCATATTTTGATGGTTTCGCAATGGTAATAAGGTGGAAGCTTGTCCAAGAAGATTGCGGCGCCCACAATGGAATAACGGCGTGGTGATGCGGCGGCTTGGCGGCTACCCCGATAACAACATTCTATCTTCAAATATAATGGTTTTACTTGATTTAGGGTGCACACATTGTAAATGCCACAAGTATGCTTGATAAATACTTTGGTATGGTAGATAGGCTAGTGATGTGGAAAATAAAAGTGGGCCTTCATGCTCACATGGATTTTAATTGTATTATTAATATGGTATTCACCATAAGGCAACAAGTTGGGGAGTGTGGAAGGCATGTGGAGGAGTGTGTGTAGGTGCATAATTGGGAAAGATTCTTCTAGAATGCCTACATGGAAGAGGAGAATTCCGCCATGTGTAAGTGGGATCTCCACCTACATGCCACATAGGCTTGGCTATTATCTCATCACACTCTCAAAGTCAAAAAGTCTTCAATTTAATAATCAATAGAAGACTTAGCCCAAGAGGACAATTGATGGTGACATCTACCCTTATGTCACTGAAGGGTTGAAGATTTTTATGTTGTAATTTGTAACAATGGAAGAGAGGGTGATTCTCCACCTATAAAAGGAGCCCTCCTCTCCCTTTCAAATCAAGGAATGAGCCTCCTCAATTGAGCATTTTGTGTCATTGCCATTCTCTTATCTTTCAAACCCTTATTCAAACACTCTCTTTACATGTGAATGTCTCATTTAGCATTAGCTCCTCATGCTTAACCCAATTTTGGACCTCTTTGATGATTCATGATAAGGGGGATAAGGAGTTATTATCTTGGCGGGCCTGTGACTTCTCAAGGTAGCCCTTGCCTTATTGCCGCCCTCCTTTGGAGGTACCAATGGTTTTAGCGGTAATGAGCATGTGGAAAGACTTTGGGGACCATAGGTAAATCTTCACGATTGTCCGCTGAGCAATGTTAACCCTTACCCTCTAGCTTGAATCATGAAGGAGATGAGAGGCAAGAGGCTATGTGAAAATTGAGGTTTCATGCAAAGAGAGAGAAGTGCAGTTTTTGTGGTCCAATACCCAAATTTCAACCGGTAATTACTCATCACTCGGGTATTATTTTCTAAAATTGATCATATGGCTAGGAAGCTCTTTCTATGCTCTTTCCACTCATGTAACTAATTTCATAATCCCTTACTTCATTGATGATTAGAATTTCTCCCAAAGTTGCTAATTTTTAGGCGAATTTTGGCAGTTTTATAGTCTCCTAGTAAAATGCTCATAACTTTTCGCTCGGTTGTCCGTTTTTGAAAGTTTTTATATGGACGCGAAGCTCTCTTCAAGCTCTACGCATCTATCTAATCATCTCTTGCACAGCCTTTATGGATTTAAAACTGCAATTCTCTGTGTATCTCTGTTTTTTATAGCTTTTTGGCCATTCTTTCTTCTTAATCATGATTAATTCCTCCTAATCCCTTATCAAAAGGCAAACCCCATGTGTCTTATCCTCTTGTAAGTGATTGCCATATTCATTTTCTTTAATATGTTCCGTCCAAATCGCCCAATTCGAACGGATGAACCTTACCAATATTCCCCGTATGTTTCCGTTCACATAATCCTGAGTCGGAAGATTTTCTTCCAACAAAGAATCGCCCTTTTGTTTGGAGCTGCAAGACTGGCAGAAATTCTTGCTTCTCCGGAGCCTTTCATCTTTCCTTCCATGAATTATGATCTCACCTTTGATGTGTATATCTTTATCCTAATCTAGGGAGAGAAAGGGAGGTGAGGAGGCTGTGAGGTTTCATACAAGTGTGTTTTGATTCTGAGAAGTGACCGAAGTCCAAACCCCAACTTCGTGTCACAGTAGTATGGTTAAAGATTCTCTTGGTAGATTTGGGTGAGCCTATTGATGGCAAAGTTGTCATTCATTGTGACAACATGAGCAGTATACAGCTGGCCAAGAATCCAGTATTTCATGCGAGGACCAAACACATAGAGGTCCATTATCACTTTGTCAGAGAGAAGGTGCTGGATGGAACAGTTGATCTACAGTATGTGAAGACTCATGATGAGCAGGTGGCAGACATCTTTACAAAGCCACTTAGCAGGGAGAAATTTGAGTACTTTCGTACAATGTTGGGAGTACATGGGATGAGCTTGAGGGGGAGTGTTGAGAGCCTTGATATCCCAAGCTCATCTACATCTTCATCAGCAGTACATCATGAGCTTGAGAGGGGCTGTTGAGATTCAAGCTCGATGTCAGTGTGAGCCAGCTATGCTATGTGCTGGCATGTTAGGTAGGAACATGTGTGAGACATAAATGACAGCGCGTCCAGCTGGTCATAGTGTGTGGACATTAGCTATGTTATGTGCTGGCATGTTAGGTAGGAACATGTGTGAGACATAAATGACAGCGCGTCCAGCTGGTCATAGTGTGTGGACATTAGCTAGGGTTAGATGTGGGTGGACACAACTCATAGTGTGTTGTGTGTATTATGGATTATGGCTTTATGCATTATGTAAGAAGGGAGATGGCTTCCCTCTATGGTTAGGGTTTGCAATATACATTAGGGTTTGCTCCTGTGTGTGTGTCTCCTCTCCCTCTACTGTTCTTTCAACAGGTACATCTCGACCAAAATACCCAGACCTGGACCGATCTTAAAGCTTACCTCAGAAGGAGGTTTTGTCCTCCGCACTTCCTTGAAACTAAAATGAATGAGTTCTTGGAACTAAAGCAGGATAGCCAGACAATTGAAGAGTACCATCAAGCTTTTGCCCTTCTCCTCAAACATTCTCCACATTTTGATGAGATGAAGAGGAAGGTTAGGTATTACTAGAGAAGGAGTGCGTCGCAAGCTTGAGTACGAGGAAGAAAGAAGCAACAAGGCAGCCATGAGTAGCTCATGGAAGTTACAAGGAAGCTCCACCAGCACCACAGAGGCTATTTACTAAAGAAAAAGCAAGCACAACAGAGAGCAGCAAACCTCTACTAGAGAGCGAATGGTAGACAAGCGCACATTTGGTGAAAGACTTGAAGAAGGTCAAGCCACACTTGACAAGGGGATTTGAGCAAATCGGAAAGCACAACAGAAGCGTGGTGGGCAATGAAGGCTCAGCTCAGCAAGGCATTCATTCTCCCGTAGTAGCAGAGGGGCAGAGAGAGGCGGTAATGGCATCCCTAATTTTAAGGAATTAAGACTAATTTTGTTGTGGCATAAGGAGACACAACTCATAAAGAAGCGCTAGTCCCTGAAGCCATTGAACTCAAGGAACAGCTTAGGGAGCTGTTAGAACAAGGGTTTGTAAGACCTAGTGTTTCACCTTGGGGAGTGCCAGTTCCCTTTCAGAAAAAGAAAGATGGAACGCTAAGACTCTGTGTGGACTACAGAGGTCTCAATCAGCTGACAATTAAGAATAAGTATCCTATCCCCAGAATTGATGAGCTTCTGGACAGGCTAAGTGGAGCCGAGATCTTCACAAATATAGATCTCAAATCAGGGTATTACCAGATCACGAGATTAATGATCAAGATATCCCGAAGACAGCCATCAATACTCGCTATGGGCATTATGAATTCACTGTTATGCCGTTTGGATTAACAAATGCCCCAGCTACATTCAGTCGCCTAATGCAGGACATTCTCAGAAAATACTTGGATGATTTTGTTCTTGTTTTCTTTGATGATATTCTGATTTACTTAAAGAATGCAGCTGACCATGAAGCTCATGTCCGAAAAGTTCTTGAGATTCTAAGGAAGCACTAACTCTTTGCAAAAAAGAGCAAATTCACTTTCTCTCCCGACCATGTTGAATACTTGGGCTTTCTGGTATCCAAAGATAGAATTTCTCTAGATTATGCAAATGTCCAAGCAGTCATAGATTCTGAACCAAATATAGTGAAAGAAGTCAGGGGATTCTTGGGATTGACTGGTTGTTGGTATAGAATTTTCATACCAAAGTATGCTCTCATAGCTTCCCCCTGACTAATCTTCTCGAAGAATACACTGTTTCAATGGTTTGCCAGGTGTCAGAGTGCTTTTGATAAGCTGAAGACCACCTTGGTAACCAATCGCGTTTTGAAATTGCCAGATTTCTCTCTACCCTTTGAGGTAGTAAACTGATGCCAGTGGTTTTGCCCTAAGAGGTGCACTCATGCAGGAAGGTCATGCAGTGGCCTATGAATCAGAACGCATGAGAGGAATGATGCTGTCCACCACGACCTGGAGCTACTTTCAGTAGTATATGCCCTAAAGTTGTGGAGACATTACCTACTGGGTCAAAGATTCACTTTGATGACAGATCATTAGAGCTTAAAGTGGATCTTCACTCAGAAGGATCTCAACATGTGCCAAAGAAGGTGGATGCAGACCCTGCAAGAATTTGATTTTGAAATCAAGTACCGCCAGGCAAAGAAAATTTGATAGCAGATACCCTTAGCAGAAAAAACTCCTTGCTTACAATTATAGTGGTGTGAAATCCATTGATTAATGAGGTAAGAGAGAAGATCATGCAGGATAGATTCTTTGGCCCTATTGCTACCCTACTTATGCAGGAAAGCAAGACTCCTCAGGAGTTGAACCGAGTTCAAGGGTACACCCTGGATGATGGAATTTTGTATTATAATAGCAGGCTATGTATTCCCAATGATGAGGGAACTAAAGGTCAAATTTTGAATGAAACCCATGACAGCCTTATTGCAGGACATCTAGGTTTCATCAAGACCTACATGTCTATGAAGAAAAGCTTCTTCCCTTGCATGGACTAAAAAGGGATGTACTTAATCATGTATGTCAATGTCTGATTTGTCAGAAAGTCAAAGCAAAAAGAGTAAAAATGCTTGGGAAGTTACATCCATTAGACATTCCCCAGATGAAGTGGGAATGCATCAGTATGGATTTTATTACTAGATTACCTTTAGTGCAATCAGGTTACAACTCCATATTCGTGGTAGTTGATAGACTAACCCAAGTTGCTCATTTGATTTCTAGTAAAAGAAACCTACACTGCACTGGATGTGGCCAGAGTGTTCCTCAAAGAAATCTTTAGATTGCATGGCCTACCCCCACGGAGAATAGTAAGTGATCGAGATCCCAAGTTCACGTCAAGATTCTGGACTACATTTTTCGAAGTAGTAGGAACTTTCTTGGATCTCAGCATAGCTTACCACCCTGAGACCAATGGTCAAACAGAAAGGGTGAACCAAGTAATCGAAGATATACTTCAGTCATGCTTGGCAGGGAACCCAAGAAAAGGCTAAGCTATCTGCACCTAGTCGAGTTTGCCTACAATGCCTCTTATCACCGAAGCATCCGGATGAGCCCTTTCAAAGCTCTATGTATGGACAAGACTGCCTAACACCATTAACTTGGTCCGACCCATTGATTAGGGTCGAGATGTCCAGACAGATGCTTGACGGCATGGAGAGCACCAAATGCAATCAATCCGCAAAGATTTAAGAGTTGCCCAAGATAGACAGAAGCAGTATGTAGATAAGAAGAGGTCAGACAGAAAGTTTGAAGAAGCAGATATGGTCTTCATTCATGTACGCCCCAAAAGAGGTTCTCTATCTCTTGGGAAGTACAAGAAGTTATCTGATTACACAAAAAGTAGGTGACTTAGCCTATGGACTTCTTCTGCCTCCTCATCTCAAAGTACATAATGTATTTCATGTCAGCCTTCTTAAAAAGTATGTACCAAGAACGAATCATGTGCTTGATGAAATCTTAACTTCTTCAACCCAAGGGTAGATGGAACTCCAACTTGAAGAAATCCTTGATGTTCGAGAGAAGGTTCTCAGGAATAGAATTTTGAGAGAATATTTGGTCAAATGGAAGTTCTATCCTTTTGAAGATGCCAACAAGGAGAAAGAAGCCGAACTATTGATGGAACTCCAACTTGAAGAAATCCTTGTGATGTTCGAGAGAAGGTTCTCAAGAATAGAATTTTGAGAGAATATTTGGTCAAATGGAAGTTCTATCCTTTTGAAGATGCCAACAAGGAGAAAGAAGCCGAACTATTGCAGGATTATCCCCAGTTTACGAGATGAGGACCTCACGTTTTTCAAGTGGGAGAGAATGTAAGATTCCTTTGCAACCCCTCAAGATGTCCAATATCTTCCCCTGTAATCAAATCCCCTCTTCAGAATAATAAAAGATCTTGTTTCTACCTATTTTGGCTTAGAGAGAAAATATTCTAGAGAGATATTATTTAGTTTTTAGATATTTTTGGATGGAAAAATATCTCTTCTTGTTAAAATAAATTCCCTCGAAATAGAAGTTCAAAAAGAATTTCAGAAGGTGCATTAGAAATAAATTATAATATGTTTAAAAGGCCTTATCTTAAGGGTCCAGATTTTTAAAAAATTTTAGATTAAGGTTCCTATGGACCATTAAGATTAATCCAAATGTAGGGAGGAGATAAATTGAAGAAATAAAGAACAACCCCCCACCAAAAATGAGTAAATACTCACATAAGATGAAGAGTGGACTAAGGACCAAAGGAAATACTAAAAAAAATAAAATTTTGACACTACTACCGAGTGGGGATTCTCCCTCATGTGAAGGAGCCGCCTATTTCACATGTGTGGTGGAGTTTTAAACTCTCAAATAATGAGATGTTTTATCTCTCCTCTCTCCTAATTCAAGTCTAGTTCCAAAAAGTGAACTAAACTTACGCAAAAATGGTCAAAAATTGACCAAACTGATGTGGAAAATTCTAGAATTAGTTTGCTTGGTTAGTGCCTCATTTTTTTCTATAAATAGAAGCCTCTCCCTTTGTAGAAGCTTAATAGTGTTTTATGCACTATTAATCTACTCCTCCCCCCCCCCAGAGCTAAAAACATTGAATTCATTGATAACTCACTTGTTTTTGACTATTTCCTCTAAAAGAATTGGTGGCCACTCTTGATCCAAGCAAGAGTAGAACCCTCAATCCCTCAAGCCAAAGGAAAGGTCACAAAACTCCATGTAAGTTAGAAATTCTACTTTTTTTAATTCTATTCTATAGTTTTTTGATTTCTTGCCTCTTTTAAAATATTGGAAATATGTTTTTATTATCAAAGTGTTACTTTCACCAATATTAATTTTTATGTATAAAGTGATGCATAAAAGTTTTTTTAAAAAAATATAAAAGTGTTACTTTCATCAATATTAATTTTTATGCATAAAGTGATGCAAAAAAGAAAAATTTTAATTATAAAAGTGTTACTTTTATCAATATTAATTTTTATGCATAAAAGAATTTTTTTAAATTATAAAAGTGTTACTTTCACCAATATTAATTTTTATGCATAAAGTGATGCATAAAAGAATTTTTTTATCAATATAAAAGTGTTATTTTCATCAATATCAATTTTTATGCATAAAGTGATGCATCAAAGAATTTTTTTATTATAAAAGTGTTACTTTCATCAAAATTTATTTTATGCTAAAAATGATGCATAAAATAATTTTTATTATTATTATAAAAGTGTTACTTTTATCAAAATTAATTTTATGTTGCATAAATTGATGCATAAATGATTTTTATATCAAAATTAGGGTTCTCTTTAATTCTATGTTTAATTTCCATGAATAATCGATAAATGAATAAGTAAATACACTACTGTGAGAGAAAGTTTTATCGTTTCATATTCACTCGGATGGTATTGAGAAAATTCAGGATACCTATCGAAGTTAGAAATTTAGATAAATTGATTAATTTATTCCTCATAGGAATTCGTGATTAGTTTAGAAATCAGTTAAGTGAATATTCAATGAATGAAATTCAGTAAAATAGTAATTGAAATATCCCCCCTTTTGAGAAAGGAAGTTCAGGAAGAATCTTACCAGATTGGAACCCAGAATCAGACTTTGACCAAGAGCAAACTCTTTGTCAGTTTCAAGGAAAGATGATGTGACCAATTCAGGAAAATACACTCAAATCACCCACCAAATCTGAAACTAAGTTGAGACCCTTTGAATTGATATGAGGATCAAGGTTACACAATTCGAGGAATTCTGCTTTGGAATTCAGACACCTACGATCAAGAAGTCTTGGGATACAGATTTAAGATATACTCATTATATTCAAAGAAAATCAAAACTGAAAACTTGCATAAAAACCAAGTTTTCTTAAAGGACTGTCTTACGCCAGAATGCTGGAGGGAGCATTTGGTATATGTATTTTTCTAAGGGAAGTTCGGTTTTGCAACAGCTAGCGGGGAGTGTTCAAAGGATGACTCATACGGTAAAAACATGCCCAAACAGGTCTTGACTAGTCTTGGTATGGCAAAAAATGGTATGCTTCCGGTATACGATGGGCGAGGGCCGACAAAGCGGTCCGTGAGTGAAGCGCCAGGACACTTAAGGAGGATCCTCGAGGGTTCTGTCCAGGCGATGCACGAGCTTGCAGTGCTTAGGACACCCATACATATGTCGTGGAAGATATTGTATGATGGACCAATGTTTATTGTAATCTGTTTTACTGGATCTTGTTGGGCTGACCAGCTGGTTTCAACAGAGAATCCAAAGTGATACTGTTTTTGTTGAGAAACAAGGATTGGATGGAAATTTTGAGTTATGACATCTGTAACAACCAATAATTGTCTGTGAATGGATTGTTTTATAAGTTAAAGTTTAAGGAGGAGTGTGTGCGTATTTGTATTCTAAAGCAAAAGTTAAGAAACACATTCATTAGGGGTGGGTGAGTACTTGTCTGGTTCTACCAATTCGAGTGGTGGATTACCTTTAGTGCAATCAGGTTGATAGACTAACCAAAGTTGCCCATCTAATTCCAGTAAACAAAACCTACACTGCAGTGGATGTGGCTAGAGTGTTCCTCACTCTAGCCACATTCGTGGTAGTTGATAGACTAACCAAAGTTGCCCATCTAATTCTAGTAAACGAAACCTACACTACAGTGGATGTGGCTAGAGTGTTCCTCAAATCTTCAGATTGCATGGCCTATCCAGGGAGAATAGTAAGTGATCGAGATCCCAAGTTCACGTCAAGATTTTGGACTGCATTTTTCAAAGCAGTAGGAACTTTCTTGGATCTTAGCACAGCTTACCACCTTGAGACCGATGGTCAAACTGAAAGGGTGAACCAAGTAATCAAAGATATACTTCGGTCATGCTGTGCAGGGAACCCAAGAAGTGGCTAAGCTATATGCACCTAGTTGATTACGCCTACAATGCCTCTTATCACCGAAGCATCGAGATGAGCCCTTTCAAAGCTATGTATGGACAAGACTACCTAACACCATTAACTTGGTCCAGCCCATTGATTAGGGTTGAGATGTCTAGACAGATGCTTGACGACATGGAGTAGTAGATGCAATCAATCCGCAAAGCTTTAAGAGGTGCCCCCAGGATAGACAAAAGCAGTATGCAGATAAGAAGAGGTTAGACAAAAAGTTTGAAGAAGCAGATATGGTCTTCATTCATGTACACCCCAGAAGAAGTTCTCTATCTCTTGGGAAGTACAAGAAGATATCCCCCAGATACTGTGGGCCATATCTGATTACAAAGAAAGTAGGTGACTTAGCCTATGAACTTCTTCTGCCTCCTCATCTCAAAGTACATAATGTATTTCATGTCAGCCTTCTTAAAAAGTATGTACCAAGCCCGAATCATGTGCTTGATGATAAAATCTTAACTTCTTCAATCACCCAAGGGCAGATGGAACTCCAACCTGAAGAAATCCTTGATGTTTGAGAGAAGGTTCTCAGGAATAGAACTCTGAGAGAATATTTGGTCAAATGGAAGTTCTATCCTTTTGAAGATGCCACCTGGGAGAAAGAAGCCGAACTGTTGTTGCGGGATTACCCCCAGTTTACGAGATGAGGACATCTTGCGTTTTTCAAGTGGGAGAGAATGTAAGATTCCTCCCTAGCCCCTCAAGATGTCCAGTATCTTTTCCTGTAAATCAAATCCCCTCTTTAGAATAATAAAAGATCTTGTTTCTACCTATTTTGGCTTAGAGAGAGAAAATGTTTTAGAGAGAGGTTATTCATTTTTAGATATTTTTGGATGAAAAAATATATCTTCTTATCAAAATAAATTCCCCCAAAACAAAAGTTCAAAAAGAATTTCAGAAGGTGCATTAGAAATAAATTATAATCTATTCAAAAGGCCTTATCCTAAGGGTCCAGATTTTCTGAAAATTTTTGATTAAGGTTCTATGGACCAGTAAGATTAATCCAAATGTAGGGAGGAGATAAATTAAAGAAATAAAGAACAACCCCCCAAAAATGAGTAAATACTCACATAAGATGAAGAGTGGACTAAGGACCAAAGGAAATACTAAAAAAAATAAAAGTTTGACACCTCAGAGTGGGGATTCTCCCTCATGAAGGAGGCACCTATTTCACATGTGTGGTGGAGTTTTAAAATCTCAAATAATGAGATATTTCATCTCTCCTCTCTCCTAATTCAAGTTTAGTTCCAAAAAGTGAATTAAACTGATCAAAAAATGGTTAAAAATTGACCAAACTGATGTGGAAAATTCTAGAATCAGTTTGCTTGGTTAGAGGCTCATTTTTCCTATAAATTGAAGCCTTCCTCTTTGTAGAAGCTTAATAGGGTTTTATGCACTGTTACTCTACTCCTCCCCAGAGCTAAAAACATTGAATTCATTTAATAATTCACTTGTTTTTGACTATTTCCTCTACAAAGAATTGGTGGCCACTCTTGATCCAAGCAAGAGTAGAACCCTCAATCTCTCAAGCCAAAGGAAAGCTCACAAAACTCCATGTAAGTTAGAAATTCTACTTTGTTTAATTCTATTCTATGGTTTTTTAATTTCTTGCCTCTCTCAAATTGAAATTGTATGTTATGCCGCCTCGATGGAAAGGCTTCCCCCTTCTCTTCATGGTTGTGAATTCAGCCCTTCTTTATCCAAGATGTGTAATCAAATAAATAGAGTTAAACTTTTCATATTGTTAAAAAAATGAGAATTGATTAGATTAGAGTGTTAAACTCATCTTGAAATTGATTAGATTAGAGTGTTAAACTCATCGTGAGATAAATTTTAAGTAGATTTAGAATGTAAAAATTGAGAAATGGTCAGCCATACAAAGGAGGTTATGGCAAAATTTTCTTAAATTTTATGGAAATAAGTTTTATCTTTATGTTATTCAAAAAGAGTAATCCCCTCTGTTTGTGTATTCTAAAAGTGTTATTTTCATTCTATGCATAGAAAGATGCATATTGAAAATATTTTTATTATAAACGCGTTATTTTCATTAGAATTAATTTCTATGCATAGAAAGATGCATATTGGATATTTTTTAAATAAAAGTGTGATTTTCATTTGATTTAAATTCTATGCATATAAAGATGCATATTGGATATTTTTTTTAATTATAAAAGTGTGATTTTGATTAGATTTAAATTCTATACATAGAAAGATGCATATTGGAAATATTTTTATTATAAAAGCATTATTTTTCTTAGAATTAATTTCTATGCATACAAAGATGCATATTGGAAATATTTTTTTATTATAAAAGTGTTACTTTCACCAATATTAGTTTTTATGCATAAAGTGATGCATAAAAGAATTTTTTTAAATTATAAAAGTATTACTTTCACCAATATTAATTTTTATGCATAAAGTGATGCATAAAAGAATTTTTTTTAATTATAAAAGTGTTACTTTCATCAATATTAATTTTTATGCATAAAAGAATTTTTTTAATTATAAAAGTGTTACTTTCACCAATATTAATTTTTATGCATAAAGTGATGAATAAAAGAACTTTTTTATTATTATAAAAGTGTTACTTTCATCAATATTAATTTTTATACATAAAGTGATGCATAAAAGATTTTTTATATATTAAAGTGCTACTTTCATCAAAATTTATTTTATGCTTAAAATGATGCATAAAAGATTTTTATTATATATTAAAGTGCTACTTTCATCAAAATTTATTTTATGCTTAAAATGATGCATAAAAGATTTTTATTATTATAAAAGTGTTACTTTCATCAAAATTGATTTTATGCTGTTAAATGCTCCTTGAGCGTTTGAACTTGGTTGGTGGCATCGTGGACCTGTTTCCATAGTGTTGTGTTTTTGTCTTGAGGCATGTGAGTGGTAAAAATATGGCATCACCACACTCTCTACTCTTGTTCCCAATGGAAGCACTTGTTGCAACCGCTCCTTCCAATTCTAAGTGTGGTAACTGTAAGAGACTATCCAGGTCTTCTACAGTCTCATGGAAGAATTTTTCGTAATCCAGATTACGTAGGAAAGATTTTTTTGTAATCCTTTCTGCATCATCTAGACGTTGCCGTTTGCTAGGGGCTAGGTGTCTCCTCATTTTTCTTTTGCTTTCCTGTATCCAATCATTCTTCGGGTATATGCATAAACATATGCATAAAAGATATTTTTTTATATTAAAAGTGTGATTTTCATCATAAGTGATTTTATGCATGAATTAGATGCATAAAAGAAATTCTTTTATATTAAAAGAGTGATTTTCATCATCATGAATGATTTGTGTGCATAAACATATGCATAAAAGATATATATTTTTATATTAAAAGTGTGATTTTCATCATAAGTGATTTTATGCATAAATTAGATGCATAAAAGAAATTCTTCTATATTAAAAGAGTTATTTTCATCATAAAGCCTATTTCCATGCCATTGGATCAGAATGGCAAGTTGAGTGCAGATTCAGGAGAGATTCTGAAGTCTATGCAGACAAAAGGAATTGTGATAGGGCTGCCAAAGTTTAAAGTGGAAGGTATGCAGAGAATATGTGAAGCATGCCTTCAATAATGCTTGTCCTTCTTCTTGCAGCTCTTTAGAGGTAAGTGATGGTGGTTGTAGTTGTGCTACCTGCTGCTATCTCTATTCGTCTTGTTCTAGACTTGGAAGAAGAGGAAGCTATGCTATATGACTCAACACCTTTCTCATTAAGTACAGATTGTGTACCTTTGATTGGTGTGCATTCAGATAATTTTCCATTTCCCTATGAATGTACCATGCCCAATCATCCTCTTTTTCTTCATGTACTTTAGCGATTCTATTAAGGGGAACCCTGTTGTACCTATCCATTGGTTTTAACTACATTATGAGGGACATGGCTCTGCAAGCTTTCTCTGTCACCTCACCTCTGATGTTGTCATAGTCAGCCCTGTTGGAGTTGTAAGAGCTTTTCTTCAGCATGGCGTCTAGGGGCATCTTCTTAAAGTTGTGAGAGTGGATTTTGATAGATGGTGGTCACTGTAGAGATTCCCATATCAAGTCCTCTAAGAGTAGTACTTGTTTCATTGTTCCATCTGCCTTGATCACATTTCCTCTCTTAGTGGCCTTGTCATAGGACTTGGGTACTCCGCACACAATTCTATATTGATGGTCTCAGGGAGGCATTCTGGCATTCATCCTAGGCCAACTTTCTCTAGTTTGTCTTTGACTTTTGAATCCTCCAAGATTTACAAGCACTCTAGGCTATGGTACTATAGAGAAATCTTTCCATAGGTAGTATGGACTTCCTTGCTTATGGATCCACGGAACGCCTGTGCATAGTGACCCAAAAAGAGCTCAATTTTGGGCCCCTTGTGGGTCTTTTCTTTCTACTAATTGGTGACCTAATTGCACTGGCTTGTGTTACTGCTTGAGTTCCCTCGGCTTGTGGTTCAGAAGTAGCCGAGGTTGACATCTGTAAGAATGAGAAGAAGGTCAGTCCGACGCAACTGGTGAGAGCATGTGTATGTGTCTCTCATTTCCTTCTTCTTCTTCTTCTTTTGATGTGTGTGAATGTTATATTTGATGAGAAGTTTGTTAGTGGTGTGAGTAATAAGAAAGTATGAGTTTATAGGCAAGAAGGTGCACACCATGAGAGTGCAGGTTTATGCACCGTGCGATGGTAACTTGTGAGATGTGGGCTAAAACCATGAAATGGTTGAACTCATGAAACAATTAAATCCGTGAGATGGGCTAAAACCATGAAATGGTTAAACCCGTGAAAATGTAGGGTACAAAACTCATGAGACAGTTATTTCGTGAGATGGGCTAAAACCATGAAATGGTTGAACCCATGAAAGTGCAAGGTACGAAACCCATGAGACAGTTATTCTGTGAGATGGGCTAAAACCGTGAGATAGGATAAAGCCATGAGATAGGCTAAAGCCATGAAATAGGCTAAAGCCGCCATGAGATGGACTAAAACTGTGAGATAGGCTAAAGCTGTGAGATGGGCTAAAACCGTGAGAGTGTAGGGTACGAAACATGTGAGACAGTTATTCCGTGAGATGGGCTAAAACTGTGAGACAGTTATTCCGTGAGATGGCTAAAACTGTAAAATGGTTATATATATGAAACCTGTGAGATAGCTTGGATTTGTGAAACTATAGGGTACGAAACCCGTGAGTTAGCAGGTGCACGTACCCATTTTTTGAGAGTTAATTGGTGAGTGTAGTTTTATGTCGTGTAGGAATCAAAACATGCGTATGTATCAATCATACTCCATGAAAATGTTAGAACCCTGAGAGTGTAGGGTACGACTTACATTGTGATTAAGCAAACACACACATACAGTTAATCACACTTGCATATAGTCAATCACACTTGCATACAGTCAATCACACTTGCATATAGTCAATCACACTCGTGTACTTGTATGACTTAATCCTACCATGCAATTTGATTATGTACAATAAGGAAAGAAATGGAAAAATGGAAAAAGAACACAAAGGCAAGGCACAAGCCTTAACTCAAAGATGTTGATTACATAGGTAGACGATCAATTGGAAATTGAGTGGCACGGGAAGTGCAATGCTTAGGGATATCACACAATGCAGAATGGCAAACGCAAAATGCACAAAAAAGGAAAGAATTCGATTTTATGACGCGGTCGTCGGACTAGGTGGTTGTCTTAATGAAGCATGCCATGTGGCCTTCCATGATTAGTCAAAGAAAAGTTGACCGTTTCACGTCGTAAAGTAGTAAGGCAGTTCATGACGTGAACCATTTAGAACTAGTTCATGACGTGACCTGTATTGGAAGTAGTTCATAGCGTGAACTATTTTGGAAGCAGTTCACAACGTGAACTGTCTTATGTTGTGTGTGTGCAATGTTGATACCCTATATTCCTTTCGTGCTCAAACACTCGATTGTGTAATCAAAAGTTGGTTGAATGAAGTGAATGATCATGCTTTATTTTAAACCGTTTTTACCTTGAGTAATGGATGGATACCTTTGTACTTCCTTTTTGTTTATTTTAAACCGTTTTTACCTTGAGTAATGGATGGATACCTTTGTACTTCCTTTTTGTTTATTGCCATGGAAACCAAGGTCGTACTTTGACACTTATGGACATTTATTGTTGTAATTGGTTTAACTCCGTGTGAGAGTGCTTGATCTTTCCTTCCATCGAGCTGAAGAGTGCCTCTACTGAATCTTGTTGATTGGAATTTGTCTCTGTCTCCATTTGTTGCACCTTTTCGTTTTTCTTCTCAATAACATTGCCCAACTCCTCTATTTTGGTGGGTGCAATTGGTGGGATTGCTATCTTTATTTCATCTTGTTGAATTGGCTTCTTTCTCCTTACCAATGTTTATGCATTCCTAGCATTTGTTTTAGCCGAGAATTGGCTTTGGTTGCTCTTACTGTCCCTTCCTTTGTTTTTGAAGGTATTTGCAACGATGGCCTTTGGGTGGGATTTTGGCACCCATATTATTGTATTGCCCTGGTAGTAGCCTTGTGCCACTTGCAAATCCCTTCAAATGCATTGTTTATGAGTGCCTTGTGGATTGCGGCTTCATTTAGAACATTGCCAGCTAACATTTGAAGGCCATCTATGTCCTTTGTCTATAATTTGAACTTTTTTCCCTGATTCCTTAATTACTCCCTTTGCATCACTGTATAGCTGGTTTTTGAGTTGATCCTTAGGCACCCAAGTGCTGAGTACCTAGTGACTTTTATCGTTTTTTGCATATAGATTATGGGGTTGATGTCTTCTCTGGTATGTGAGCTGATGTTATCGCCCTTGGTGTTTCCATACCATCAATCATAGCCTGCTTCCCCTTGTTTATTAGGCTCCATAAGGGCATGGTAATGACATTGTTGCCCTCATCCAGTTGTGCCATCCTCTTTTCCCACTAGATATTACAATTAATGGCACAAATCCAAGATCATCCCAGGATCATTTCTTCATAGATCCTGCAGGCATGATAATAGGATTATAATGTTGGAGATTGCAAGTTTGCTGCTTACAAGTGCCAAAGTTTTGCAAGCACTATTTGTTAAGTTCCTATAGGTAATCATGTATGATAGTTTACACTAGACTGAGTCAAAAGTTGGACAAGAATAACATCTAAGCATGGAAGTTCATGATGATGAGAAACTTCCTTATGGCAAAAGGATACTAAGAGCATTCTGAGGCGGAACTCTCTCTCTCTCTTTGGTTATTCCAATTCTAGCCATTTCCTTCTCCTGAAGAGCTACGAACATAGATGAATGCTCTTCTCTTGTTTTTCAAGGTTCCAATAGCCATGACTATGGCCAGAGCTCTAGGCTACATGCTTTTGATCTTTGCCCCCTTCTGGTCAGCAACAAGATCCAGTAAACAGATTACATTAATCACTTCGTCAACATACATATATATATTTTCCTCGACATACATATGGGTGTCCTAAGTACCACGAGCCCGTGCATCGCCTGGTCAGCGAACCCTCCAGGATCCTCTTTAGGTATCCTCGCACTTCACTCAGGGACCGCTCCGTCGGCCCTCGCCCATCGTACCGGAAGCACACCATTTTTCACCATACCCAGGCTGGTCAAGACCTGGGCAGGTTTGTGCCGCGTGAGCTATCCCTCGAACACTCCCCGCGCCAGCTGTTGCAACCGAACTTCCCTTGGATAAACATAAATGCCAAATGCTCCCTCTAGCATTTTGGCTAAGCATTCTGGCGTAAGACAGTCTTTTAAGAAAACAGGGTTTCTATGCAAGTTTTCAGTTTTGATTTTGTTTGAAAACCATGAATAATCTTAAATCCATATCTCAATACTTCTAGATCCAGGTCTGAATTCCAAACAGAATTCCTCGAATTCTGTTAACTTGATCCTCAGATCAAAATCAAAAGTCAACTTATTTTCGGATTCGGTGAGTGTTTTGAGTGTATTTTTCCTGAACTGGGCACATCGTCATTGATTGAAACTGATGAAGGAATTAGGTCTTGGTCAATAGTCTGAATCAGAGTTTGGGTCTGGAAAGGTTCTTCCTAAACTATCTTTCTTGAAAGGTACTATTTCAATTTCTCTTTTTCTAAATTTCGTTCAACGAATATTTGCTTACAGATTTCTAAAAAGATGATTTTCTTATGCAGAATAAAATAATCATTTATCTGGATCTCCGACTCTGATAGTTTAATTGAATTTTCTCATTACCATCTTAGTGAATATGAAACGGTAGCATTTCTTCTCCATAGATGATCTACTTATTCATTTTTCTAATTTTTGCAAAAATTAAACAGAGGATTAAGAGAACCCTTATTTAAATATAATCATTCTATATGCATCTATTTATGCATAAAATCTAGTTTTGATGAAAGTCACACTTTTATCATCATAAAAATCATTTATGATGCAAATCACTCCTTTAATATGAAAGAATTTCTTTTATGCATCCATTTATGCATAAAAATCATTTATGATGAAAATCACACTTTTAATATATAAAAAAATATCTTTTATGCATAAAAATCATTTATAATAAAAATTATACTTTTAATATAAAAAATATCTTTTATGCATATGTTTATGCATAAAAATCATTTATGATGAAAATCACACTTTTAATATAAAAATATCTTTTATGCATATGTTTATGCATAAAAAAACATTTATGATGAAAATCACACTTTTAATATAAAATATGTTAATGCATAAAAATATTTTTTATGCATATGTTTATCCAGAAAAATCATTTATGATGAAAATCACACTTTTAATATAAAAAAAATATTCTTTTATGCATACTTTTATGCATAGAAATAAATAATGATAAAAGTAACACTTTTATAATAAAAAAATATTCTTTTATGCATACCTTTATGCATAGAAATCAATAATGATAAAAGTAACACTTTTATAAAAAAGAATACTCTTTTATTCAAACTTTAATGCATAGAATTCAATAATGATAAAAGTAACACTTTTATAATAAAAAATATACTTTTATGCATTATTTTATGCATAAAAATCCATAATGAACAAAGTAACACTTTCATAATAAAAAAAGTATCAATAAGTATCTTTCATAGAATTTAATTCTATTGAAAATCATTCTTTTATAAAAACTAATCAATATGCATCTTTCTATGCATGAATGAAAATGACACTTTTAGAATACTCTAACGATGGGGATTACTCTTTTTGATTAATAAAAGATAAAATTTATTTCACAAATTTTTAAAAAAATTCACCATAACCTCCTTTGTATGGCTGACCATTTTTCAATTTTTAACTCACTAAAATTAATTAGAAGTTCACCAAGAGTATTTAAATCATTCTAGTGTAAACATTATCTACTTATTTAAGAGAAACATTATGAAAAACTTGATTTTATCCAATAATCAATCATCTAGGATAAAGAATGGTTGGATTTACTAAAGAAGAGAGGGGAATGCCTTTTTTCAATGAGGCATAACATCATTTCATTTTAGAGAAGACAAAAATCATAAAAAAACCATAAAAGAAATAGAAAAGAGAAGAATCTTCCACTTACATAGATAATTTGATAGCTTTCCTTTGGCTTGATGGTTTGAGGGTTCTACTCTTGTTTGAACTAAGAGTGGCCACCAATCTTTTAGAAGAGGAAAGGTCAAAAACTAATGAATTATGAGTAAAATTCACAATTTTTGGCACTTGGGAGAGGCAGGGTAACAGTGCAAAACACTAATGAGTTTCAACAAAAAGGGGAAGGATTCTATTTATAGGAAAAAGTGAGCTTCTAAGCAAGCCAATTGATTCTAGAATTTTCCAGATCAGTTTGGTCAATTTTTAACCATATTTGGATCAGTTTAGTCCACTTTTTGAGAGGAGAGATAAAATATCTCATTATTTGGGAGTTTAAAACTCATTCAAGCATGTGAAATAGGCACCTCCTTCATGAGGGAAATTCCCCCATACTGAGGTGTCAAAAATGCATCATTTCACCTAAATATCTCTCTTTTTTAACTATTAACCTTGTCCTTAGTCAACTCTTCATCTTATGTGAGTATTTACTCATCTTTGGGGGATTTTCTTTTATTCTTCTATTTATCTCCTCCCTACATTTGGATGAATCTTATTGGTCCATAGGAACCTTAATTTAAAATTTCAAAAAAATCTTGACCCCTAGGATAATGTCTCTTGAAGAACAGATTCTACTTAATTTCTAATGCACCTTCTGGAAATCTTTTTGAACTTCTGTTTTAGGGGAACTTATTTTCATAAGATGAGAAATTTTTCCATCTAAAAATATTTAAAATTTGAATATTCTCTCTCTAGAATATTTTCTCTCTCTAGGCCAAAACTGGTAGAAATAAGATCTTTTATATTTCTGAAGAGGGATTTGATTACATGGGAAGATGCTGGACATCTTGAGAGGCTGGGGAGGAATCTTACAGCTTTATTGTGTTTTTTTTACAGAGCACATAGTCAAGGTTACCACTTGTAAGATTCCTCCCCAACCCCTCAAGATGTCTAGTTTCTTCCCCTTTTCAGAATAATAAAAGATCTTGTTTCTACCTGTTTTGGCCTAGAGAGAGAAATTATTCTAGCGAGAGATAACTCAGTTTCTACCTGTTTTGGCCTCAAGATGTCTAGTTTCTTCCCCTTTTCAGAATAATAAAAGATCTTTTTTTTTCATACACACCCGGGGCCCACTCTCAAGTGGGTGGAGTCGATTTTCCCTTCTAACAATTATCCAATTATCATGGTTGGGCAAGGGCCACGTACCATCGGGCAAGAGCCACGAATTAGGCATCCCCCATGACCACCGCGATGAGTCGAGCGCGGGAATAGCGGAAGGGTCTCGTATGGATCCTCCTATCTCGGGTGATCCACCACCCGAAGAGGAGGAGTCACTCGAGTGTTCAAGGAGCAGAGCCCGAGCAACCAAACACATCAAGCGAGCATAGGTGTCCCTTTATACCATGAGAGAGCCTAGTGGGACTTGAACTCATAACCTAGAGGTTACAAGTCACAAGCTTGACCACTACACTAACTTAGTTGGGACGAATAATAAAAGATCTTGTTTTTACCTGTTTTGGCCTAGAGAGAGAAATTATTCTAGAGAGAGATAACTCAGTTTTTAGATATCTTTGGATGGAAAAATATCCTTTCTTATTAAAATAAATTCCCCCAAAACAGAAGTTTAAAAAGAATTTCTTAAGGTGCATTAGAAATGCTCAAAAGACCTTAGCCTAAGGGTCCAGATTTTCTAAAAATTTTGGATTAAGGTTCTGAGTGGCCAATAAGATTAATCCAAATGTAGGGAGGAGATAAATTGAAAAAGTGAATCTTGATGTTATGCCTTGATGAAAAGGCTACTCCCTTCTCTTCCTTAAGAATTCAGCCTTTCTTTATTCTAGAATTAGTAACAAATAAATTGATTAAACTTTTCTTATTGTTTACTCACTAGAAAGTGAAAATTGACTAGATTAGAGTACTTTACTTCAAATTGGGATTAATTTTAAATTGATATTAGAATGTTAAAAATTGAAATATGGTCAGCCATACAAAGGAGGTTATGGCAAAAAAAAAATTGTGGAAAATAAAGTTTATTTTTATGTTATTCTAAAAGAGTAATTCCCCACCATTTATGTTTATTTTTATGTTATTCTAAAAGAGTAATCCCCACCGTTTCTGCATTCTAAAAGAAATATTTTTGTTTACTCCATGTACATATTCACCTATGAATATGCATGTTATTTTCATTGAATTTAATTTCTATGCATGGAAAGATGCATAATAGAAAAATTTGTATTATAAAAGTGTTAATTTTATTGAATTCAATTTCTATGCATGGAAAGATGCATAATAGAAAAAAATTTATTATAAAAGTGTTGTTTTCATTGAATTTACTTTCTATGCATGGAAAGATGCATAATAGAAATTTTTTTATTATAAAAGTGTTATTTTCATTGAATTTAATTTCTATGCATGGAAAGATGCATAATAGAATTTTTTTATTATAAAAGTGTTATTTTCATTGAATTTAATTTCTATGCATGGAAAGATGCATAATAGAAATTTTTTTATTATAAAAGTGTTATTTTCATTGAATTTAATTTCTATGCATGGAAAGATGCATAATAGAAATTTTTTTATTATAAAAGTATTTTTTCATTGAATTTAATTTCTATGCATAGAAAGATGCATATTGGAATTTTTTTAATATAAAAGTGTTATTTTCATTGAATTTAATTTCTATGCATAAAAAGATGCATAAAGAAATTCTTTTTATTTTAAAATTGTTATTCCTATTAAATTGATTTTATGTATAAATAGATGCATAAAAGGATTTTCTTTTATATAAAAATGTTATTTCCATTGAAGTTGGATTTTATGCATAAATAGATGCATAAAGAATTTTTATATCAAAATTAGATTCTCTTTAATTCTATGTTTAATTTCCATGAATATGTGATAAATGAATAAGTAAATACTCTGAGAGAAATTTCTGTGGTTTCATATTCACTCGAATTGTAAAGAGAAAATTCAAAAAATCTATCGAAGTCGAAATTTCATATAAATGATTAATTTATTCCTCATCAAAATTCGTGAAATCAGTTAAATAAATATTCAATGAATAAAATACAGTAAAATAGTAATTGAAATATAACCCCCTTTTCTCGAGAAAGATAGTTCAGGAAAAACCTTATCAGACTCGAACCCAAAATCAGAGTATGACCAAGACCAAACTCTTTCGTCAGTTTCGAGGAAAGAAGATGTGACCAGTTTAGGAAAATACACTCTTTCGTCAGTTTTGAGGAAAGAAGATGTGACCAGTTCAGGAAAATACACTCAAATCTCCCACCAAATGTTAAACTAAGTTAAGACTCTTTGAATTGATCTGAGGATCAAGTTACAGAATTCGAGGGATTCTATTTTGAAATTTAGTATTACAATTATGAAGTTTCGAGGATGCTAATTTAAGAACTCATTATATCAAAAGAAAATCAAACTGAAAACTTGCGTAGAAACCCTATTTTCTTAAAGGACTTTCTTATGCCAGAATGCTGGGGGGAGCATTCGATGTATGTGTTTTTCTAAAGAAAGTTTGGTTGCAACAGCTGGCGGCGGGGAGTGTTCAAAGGAGTGCTCATGCGGCAAAGCCTGCCGCCCAGGTCTTGACCAACCTCGGTACGGTTAAAATGGTGCGCTTTTGGTACGATGGACGAGAGCCGATGATGCGGTCCCTAAGTGAAGTGCCAGGTTACCTAAGGAGGATCCTAGAGGGCTTTGACCAGGCGATGCACGGGCTCGCGGTGCCTAGGACACCCATGCGTATGTCGTGGAAGATTGTATGATGGACCAATGATTATTGTCATCTGTTATTGGATCTCATTGTTGCTGACCAGCTGGTCTCAACGGAGAGTCCAGAGTGATACTATTTTTTTGAAATACAAGGATTGGATGGAAATTTCGAGTTATGACATCTGTAATCAATAACTGTTTGTCAATGGATTGTTTTATAAGTTAAAGTTTAAAGAGGATTGTGTGCGTATCTGTATTCAAAAGCAAAAGTTAAGAAATGCATTTAATTAGTAGAGTTTTTATAATGAAATTGATTAATAGGAATACGCTTAGAACACGAGTAGTTAAATAAAAAACCTAAAGACTTCTCAAATGAATAAATCAACGGCTGTGCCTGATTTAGTTAGAAAAAAAGTGTTGATTTCTTCAAGTTAAGTCTGTAATAATTTTTCTTCTATCTGGTTTAATGAGGTGAAAGTTAGTTTAGTCTCTTGACCGCGTTAGAAAATTCATTAAGGAAATCAAAAAGGTGGAATCATCCCCTTTTTATAGGCAAGGAAAATTTTCTCCGTTTTGGTTTCCAAATGACCACCAGATTAGTCTCGTGTCCGGACATTCGAGGGCGAGGCCTCGAGTGGGAAATCCTGCCCCGTGCAAGAGGAAGCTACTTTCGTTGCTGCTAGCAATCGGTGCGCGGGGATCTCACAGCAGAGCTAGTATCAAAGCGCTATTCTAAGCTTATGAAACAGTAGCAGAAATTGCCTAAAATTTTAAAGTAAATTTGTGAAAAAAAATGTTTTCACTTGCTAAGATTATGTTTGAGATGAATTCATAAATTGAAAACTCATAAATTGAATTGGATTTTTAGCTGGATACCCCAAATCTGTCTAGCATTCTTGGACTTTCCTAGAGTCAGGATATGATCGCCTTTGCCTTCGAAAATCTCATCAACTCTGCTACAACCCGAGAAAGCAGAGTGAGGCTCGCTCGTCACTTTGAGGATCTATACTTCCCTTATCTAGTAGAGTGATGTCAGCACATGGAGGGCAATGTATTAATGTCAATACCAATCAGCTTCAAAGACTCAGGCAGAATCTCACTAGCCATGATCTTGATAAGTGTAGGAGTTGTTCATTATGTCTAACTCTTTAATCTTTCGCCCTGGAATTTTAGAAATTCTTGCCGAATTTTTGCACTTCTAAGCCGCTTTATTCCTAGAGGTAGAATTACAGCACCCTACTGAATCGTGTATATCATAGCATGTCTCCATCGCAGTATCGCCTTTTTATGCATAGCAATTGAGGCAATGACTTTTGGAGACCGAGTCGCTCTATGTATATATCAAAAACTTTTGATAATAAATGATGTTTTACAAAAGATTCCAAATTGATTTCATGGTTGTGAATATTGGTTAACAAAATTATCAGAGTGAGTCTTGTTTTCAAGAATTATGATGGAATATTTAATTGTTTAACAGATAAATCTCAATAAAATTAAATAATCATAAATTTGATGACAAAGTTAAGTTGACAAAAATCTCATTTTGTCAGAATCATGAGGTGCGCGGCCCATGCTAGGTAGCCGGATCCTCTTACCGATGAGATGAAGAGTTAGATCTGGACATTTGTAAAGCCCTACACCAATCCCAACTTGGTCCATTCAAGGGTGAAGGGAAACACTTAGGAGAGACAGTAGAAAAATGGATCGAGGCAATGGAGGAGTACTTTTATGTAACCGGTTATAATGAGAGGAGCAAGATGGCTCTCGCCAAATTAAAATTGTAGAAACAGCCAGGGTCGCATGGAGGAACCATTGCGAGACAAACCGTCTCGACCGAAATACCCAGACCTAGTCAGATCTTAAAGCATACCTCAAGAAGAGGTTCTGTCCTCCCGGCTTCTTGGAAACCAAAATGAATGAGTTCTTGGAATTGAAGCAAGATAGACAATTGAAGAATACCATCAGGAAATTGCCCTTCTCCTCAAATATTCTCCACTTTTGGATGAAGAGCAGCTGATGGCCAGATTCATTTGAGGAATGAACGAGCCATTGGACACTTTAGTGAAAAATGCCAAACCAGACTCAATGGCAGAAGCTGTCAGAATGGCAAAGGACTTTGCCAAAGCACTTGTTGTCAAGGTCCCGCCAAAGCCTGCACCCTCAAACTTTAAAAGGTACCAAACCCTGGGAAGTACTTCAAACTTTCCTCCCCCAAAGAGGCAGCAAGGCCCCAATCAGAATCAAGATGCTGGTAGATTTAGAAGTGAAGGAATACCCTTCCCTCAGAAGACTTTCTCAAGAGGCCCACCTTTTTCAAGGACTTAGAGGGATGAACTTAGAAGTGAGAACAGATGTTTTGGATGTCAGGGTTTCGGTCACCAGCTTAAAGACTGCCCGACTCCTGCCATGTCAAGAGCACAAGGAAGTCAAGGACCTAGAATGCAGAGACCAGCCCCTTCCTATTAATCAAATCAGGGTCCATCTCATCAAAAACAGGGCAATCCCAGAGGAATCTAGCTCAGCCATCTGCCTCTATTCAGAGTAATCTCAGAACTCCCTACCAGAACTGGGGTAACCAAAGAGAAAGAGTTCCGCCCTAGTTTACAGCAGCCAGAGCAGTTACGATAGCAGAAGTAGTGGAAGAGGAAAGAGGTCAGATTTATGCCGCAATTGAAAACCAAGGGCTAAATCATCCATTCTCTGTCATCCATACTCCAGCTGAGTATAAGGGTAAGTCATTCAAACTTTTGATTGATTCAGATAGTACTCATTCATTTATTTGCGTAAGCTAGTCTTAGAACAGAAATCAGGGAAACCTATGCAAGTTGAATTGGCCAGTGGGAAGATCCTTTTCACTCACCATGAGAGAGATCGTATTTAATTTAATCTAGATGGGAATATAACTAACTATCAGTTCAAAGTCCTACCTTTGGGAGTTTTTGACGGGATCCTTAGAATGGATTAGCTCCTCAAAAATCAAGCTGACATTCACTGTCATAATGGAACCATTTCCTTCCATGACCTTCACATTAGGAAAAAAGGGAGCTCATTTTGGGGCCCTGTAAGAAATTCACTATTTTTCGATTTATTTCTGTCCTAAAAGACCTCAAAAATAATAAAATATGAAAACGTGGCTCAGAACTGTCAGTAAGGACTATCGAACTGTCAGTTCAGAAAAGAATAAGATAATCTTTTGTCTAACTAACACGATTTTGCATTAAATATCTCCTTAGTTTTTTTTTGTTTCCCGAAGATTCCGCATCTCTTTTGACGACGTGTGCAGGCCTCTCATAAAGAATCCATCACTGAACTTAATGATTGTATGGATACGGCCACACTTCCACGATTCATGTTACAAAAAGACTATGAGATTGACAAGCAAACTTTGCAACCTCAGAAGCACAAAAAATGGCCGATACTAGTGAGTCACAATCTCAGAAGAAGCAATTACACCATCTTCACATCGACTTAGAAGAACAATATGCTCCAGCACAAAAAAGACGAAAGGATACGGTGCTGAATGCTCAACAACAGGAAAATATGAGAAGAGAAGGGCTCCAACATATTGACTTATGGTGTGATGGAAGCATATATCCAAAATGTCTAGTAAAAAACTCTACACCTCCATTTGTCAATCCAACCACACTACTGAGGTTTGCAGGCGATGGACAAAATGGACTTCTTGGTTATATTTCAGCACAGTTTGCATTTGTAGAAACATATAAAACAATGTACCTACAAGAAAAGGGGGCCAGGATTCAAGAGATAGCTATTCGTGCAAAATTGGAGCAGCAGTTGCAGAATGAAATTGAGGAGCATTCAAAGAGTAAAAAAGAGTTGACAAGATTGAGAAGGAAGAGAACCGTGCTTGGAGACAGACAACGAAGCAGGAAGATTAAAAACATTGCAAATTTGAAGGCTGGGACTGGTGGATGCAAGCAAAGAATTCAGGAAGCAAGGCTAGTTTGTAATTTTTTATTTTTTATACTAAAAAATGCTCTCAAATGACTATATCTATTTTGTCCATTAACGCAAAACAGGATTGGAAGTGTTGAATAATATAGGCATATTGTGTTGTTACTATAGGAAACTATTGGAGCCTGCAAAAGAAAATATGGATCCCAACCTTCTTCCAGTTAAACAAATGAAAGGATTGCTTTCTTGTGGTGTAGCAAAAGGTTTGATTGAAGAAAAAAAATACAAAACAATCAAACGCAATGTTGTAGAGGACTTTATATCCAATAATCAAGTTGATGGTACGACAATCCAAGAGGCTCTTGATGTTAGTGGAGTTAGCAGGAAGGGATATAGTTCGATTTTCCATGCGATATCCTCAACTTTAAGAGATCAAAGGATTAAACGGGTTTTACTGCCAAATCCAGCAACCATGTGGACGATAAGAGGTCATTTGAATGAAAGTATAGATGAGTTTATTGGACAATATATCCATATTGAAGAAATATTTCATGGTGGTAAAGGAACCACTGTGTATGACCCTTGGAACAATATATTTGTAGATCTACAACAACTTCAAAGAAGAATGGTCGAGTTTTATGGAATAACATTTGAAGAGTGCAAAGGCATTTTGAAATTTGTTATCAAACTGGATGAGTGTGAGGTTGTAAAGGAAAAGAAAATGGAAAGGATTACTATTACATTGATGAATGGAGCACTTGATACATCATTGATTGAAGTGAGTTCGAAGTATTTTAGTGTGCAGTCGGAGAAACACATATGGTGGTTAGGCTCGTTCCAGGTATGATCATTTTTTGTTTTGTACTTGATTTTAGTCAATGTTTTCAAATCTTTTAGTTCTTGTTTTCTTTGATGATATTTTGATTTACTCAAAGAATGCAACTGACCATTAAGCTCACATCAGAAAATTTCTTACGATTCTAAGGAAGCACCAACTCTTTGCAAAAAAGAGCAAATGCACTTTCTCTGTCGACCATGTTGAATACTTGGGCTTCCTGGTATCCAAAGATGGAATTTCTCTGAATTCTGCAAAAGTCCAAGCAATCATAGATTGGCATGAACCAAAGACAGTGAAAGAAGTCAGAGGATTCTTGGGATTAACTGGTTGGTATAGAATTTTTATACCTAAGTATGCTCTCATAGCTTCCCCCCTGCGTGACTAATCTTCTCAAGAAGAATACCTAGTTCCAATGGTCTACCAGGTGTCAGAGCACTTTTGATAAGCTAAAGACCACCTTGGTAACCAATCCCATTCTGAAATTGCCAGATTTCTCTCTTCCCTTTGAGGTAGTAAAATTGATGCCAATGGTTTTTGCCCTGGGGAGGTGCACTCATGCAGGAAGGTCATGTAGTGGCCTATGAATCTCGAAAACTCAGAACGCATGAGAGAAATTACGTTGTCCACGACCTGGAACTACTTTCAGTAGTATATGCCCTAAAGTTGTGGAGACATTACCTACTGGGTCAAAGATTCACTTTGATGATAGATCATCAGGGCTTAAAGTGGATCTTCACTCAGAAGGATCTCAACATGCACCAAAGAAGGTGAATGCAGACCTTGCAGGAATTTGATTTTAAAATCAAGTACCGCCCACGCAAAGAAAATGTGGTAGCAGATGCCCTCAGGAGAAAAGCCTCCTTGCTTGCAATCATAGTGGTGTCAAATCCATTGATTAATGAAGCAAGAGAGAAGACCATGCAGGATAGATTCTTTGGCCCTATTGCTACCCTACTTATGCAGGAAAGCAAAACTCCTCAGGAGTTGAACCGAGTTCAAGGGTATAGCCTGGTGGATGGTGGAATTATGTATTATAATAACAGACTATGCATTCCCAACAATGATGAGGGAACTAAGGGTCAAATTCTGAATGAAGCCCATGATAGCCTTATTGCAGGACATCCAGGTTTCATCAAGACCTACATGTCTGTAAAGAAAAGCTTCTTTTGGCCTAGATTAAAAAAGGATGTACTTAATCATGTAGGTCAATGCCTGAATTGTCAGAAAGTCAAAGCAGAGAGAGTAAAAATGCCTGAGCAGTTATATCCATTAGACATCCCCCAGATGAAGTGGGAATGTATCAGTATGGATTTCACTACTGGACTACCTTCAGTAGAATCAAGTTACAACTCCATCTTTGTGGTAGTTGACAGATTAACCAAAGTTGCCCATCTGATTCTAGTAAAAGAAACCTAGTGTGAGATCCCTCTGCCACCGGTGGACTCCCGGTAGCTGACAGCGGAAGCAGTCCCATCATGCGCGAGGCAGGGTTTCTCACTCAGGGCCTCGCCCACGAATGTCCAGGCACAAGACTAGGCTGGTGGTCACTCCGAAAACCAAAACCAAGAAAATTTCCCATACCCGAAAAGCGGGGACGATTCCACCTTTTTGAATTTTCTTAACGAATTCTTCTAACGAGATCAAATCTAAACTATCCTTCACCTGAATAAACTAGATAGAAGGAAACTGTCACTGATATTATTTGATCATCTGAGTGATTTCAATGCTTTTTTCCTAATCAAGATCAGGCACAGACGTTGATCCACTCAATTGAGCAGGGAATTAACTAACTACTCGAATCCTAGCATAATCCTAAGATTTTTCAGTTTGATTATTAAAACTCCACTGATTCTAGCCACCACCCTACCACTGGAATCAGTAGAACCAAACAAGTACTCACCCACCCATAATTGAAATGCCTTTCTTAACTTTAGCCTTAGAAAACAGATACGCACACACTCCTCATTAAAACTTTAATATAAAAATAATCCATTCACAAAACAGATATGATCACAGATTTCATAATTGAAAATTTCCATTCAATCCCTTGTTTCACAAAAACAGTACCACTCTGGACTCTCCGTTGGGACCAGCTGGTTAGTAAAGAGATCCAGTAATAACAGATTATAATAATCACTTCGTCAACATACATATATATATCTTCCTCGACATACGTATGGGTGTCCTAAGCACCGCGAACCCGTGCATCGCCTGGTCAGAACCCTCCAAGATCCTCCTTAGGTGTCCTGGTACTTCACTCAGGGACCGCTTCGTTGATCCTCACCCATCGTACTGGAAGCACACCATTTTTCACCATACCCAGGCTGGTCAAGACTTGGGCAGGTTTTTGCCACGTGAGCTGTCCCTTGAACACTCCCTGCCAGTTGTTGCAACCGAACTTCCCTTAGATAAACATATATGCCAATTGCTCCCTCCAACATTCTGGCGTAAGATAGTCCTTTAAGAAAACAGAGTTTCTATGCAAGTTTACAGTTTTGATTTTGTTTGAATACCATGAATAAATCTTAAATCCGTATCCCAATACTTCTAGATCCAGGTCTGAATTCCGAATAGAATTCCTCGAGTTCTGTTAACTTGATCCTCAGATCAAAATCAAAAGTCTTAACTTAGTTTCAGATTTGGTGGGGGATTTGAGTGCATTTTTCCTGAACTGGACACATCGTCTCATTGATTGAAACTGACGAAGGAATTAGGTCTTAGTCAATAAACTGAATCAGAGTTTGGGTCTGGAAAGGTTCTTCCTAAACTATCTTTCTCGAAAGGTAATATTTCAATTTCTCTTTTTCTAAATTTCGTCTGTCAAATATTTGCTTACAGATTTCTAAAACATGAATTTCCTATGAGGAATAAAATAATCATTTATCTCGATCTCCGACTTTGATAGTTTAATTGAAGAATTTTCTCATTACCATCTCGGTAGCATTTCTTCTCACAGATTATCTACTTATTCGTTTTTTTAATTTTTACAAAAAATAAACAAAGGATTAAGAGAACCCTTATTTAAATATAAAAATTCTATATGCATCTATTTATGCATAAAATCTAATTCTCATGAAAGTCACACTTTTATCATCATAAAAATCATTTATGATGAAAATCGCTCTTTTAATATGAAAGAATTTCTTTTATGCATCCATTTATGCATAAAAATCATTTATGATGAAAATCACTCTTTTAAAATTAAAAGAATTTCTTTTATGCATTCATTTATGCATAAAATCATTTATGATGAAAATCACACTTTTAATATAAAAAATATCTTTTATGCATATGTTTATACATACACATCATTTATTGATGAAAATCTCTCTTTTAATATAAAAGAATTTCTTTTATGCATCCATTTATGCATAAAAATCATTAATGATGAAAATTCCACTTTTAATATAAAAAATTATCTTTTATGCATAAAAATCATTTATGATGAAAATCACACTTTTAATAAAAAAAATATCTTTTATGCACCCATTTATGCATAAAAATCATTTATGATGAAAATCACACTTTTAATATAAAAAATATATTTTATGCATAAAAATCATTTATGATGAAAATCACACTTTTAATATAAAAAAATATCTTTTATGCATATGTTTATGTATAAAAATCATTTATGATAAAAGTAACACTTTTATAATAAAAAAATATTCTTTTATGCATACTTTTATGCATTAAGTAAATACTCTGAGAGAGAAATTTCTATGGTTTCATATTTCACTCGGATTGTAAAGAGAAAATTCAAAAAATCTATCTAAGTCAAAATTTGAGATAAATGATTAATTTATTCCTCATCAAAATTCGTGATTAATTTAGAAATCAGTTAAATAAATATTCAATGAATGAAATTCAGTAAAATAGTAATTGAGATATCACCCCCTTTTCTCCAGAAAGATAGTTCAGGAAAAACCTTATCAGACTCGAACCCAAAATCAGACTATGACCAAGACCAAACTCTTTCATCAGTTTCGAGGAAAGAAGATGTGACCAGTTCAAGAAAATACACTCAAATCTACCACCAGATCTGAAACTAAGTTAAGACCCTTCGAATTGATCTGAGGATCAAGGTTACAGAATTCGAGGAATTCTATTTTGAAATTCAGTAGTATTATGATTATGAAGTTTTGGGGATACTGACTTAAGATATACTCATTATATCAAAAGAAAATCAAACTGAAAACCTGCATAGAAACCCTATTTTCTTAAAGGAATGTCTTACGCCACAATGCTGGAGGGAGCATTTAGTATATGTGTTTTTCTAAGGGAAGTTCGCAACAAATGGTGGGGAGTATTCAAAGGACAGCTCACGTGCCAAAGCCTGCCGCCCAAGTCTTCACCAGCCTTGGTACGGTTAAAATGGTGTGCTTCCGGTGTACGATGGACGAGGGCCGACAAAGCAGTCCCTGAGTGAAGTGCCAGGACACCTAAGGAGGATCCTGGAGGATTTTGACCAGGCGATGCATGGGCTCGCGGTGCCTGCTAGGACACCCATGCATATATCGTGGAAGATTGTATGATGGGCCAATGATTATTGTAATCTATTACTAGATCTCGTTGTTTGCTGACCAGCTGGTCTCAACGGAGAGTCCACAGTGATACTGTTTTTTTGAGATACAAGGATTGGATGGAAATTTTGAGTTATGACATCTGTAATCAATAACTGTTTTGTCAATAGATCGTTTTATAAGTTAAAGTTTAAAGAGGAGTGTGTGCGTATCTGTATTCGAAAGCAAAAGTTAAGAAAGGCATTCAATTATGGGTGGGTGAGTAATTGTCTGGTTCTACCAATTCCAGTGGTTGTAACCCATGGGCCAGATGGGGTTAGGCTCGAATCAGTAGAGTTTTAATAATGAAATTGATTAATAGGAATACGCTTAGAACTCGAGTATTTAAATAAAAAACTTGAAGACTTCTCAAATGAATAGATCAACGGCTGTGCCTGATTCAGTTAGGAAAAAAGCATTTCTTCAAGTTAAGTCTGTAATAGTTTTCCTTCTATCTGGTTTAATCAGGTGAAGGTTAGTTTAGTCTCTTGACCTCGTTAGAAAATTTGTTAAGGAAATCAAAAAGGTGGAATCGTCCGCGTTTTTCGAGTAAGGGAAATTTTCTCGGTTTTGGTTTCGGAATGACCACCAGATTAGTCTTGTTTCCGGACATTCGAGGGCGAGGCCGCGAGTGGGAAGCATTGCCCCGTGCAAGAAGAAGCTACTTCCGCTGCTAGCAACCGGGAATCCGTGGAGGGGGCAGTGGGATCTCACACCACTACATAGAAGAGCTTACAATGTGGCCTTGCCCCATGAACACTTCATCACCTTGATTTGAGGTTTAGCACAGTAGGATTACCGTTGCACAAAGAAGCTTACAGTGCGGCCTTGCCTATGAGTGCTTCATCGCCTTGGTTTAAGGCTCAGCACACAGCAGATATATTCTCAAATTTCACCAAGCAGCAGCAAATGTCATAAGGCATGATAAACAGGCGCCATCACATAGCTTGTAAAGCTCGGAGATCTTCAACAAGAGGACTACAATGCAAACTTAAAAGAACTAATTAACAACTTCAACCAAAAAAAGGAAAAAAAAGCTGCTAGCACATGAGGAGAAGAGAGAAGAAAAAAAACCTGGCTAAGTGTTACCCTAGCCGTGCTAATGCTAAAGAGAAGAAGTTTTAAAAAAAAATCTTTGAGTTAAAAGAAAAAGAAGAGGGCCTACTTCATGAAACCTTAGGGTTTTATTTACCCTTGTCCATTCACGCTCCTTTTCACACTCTTTATTTTTCTCACCTTCTTCCCAACCCATTATCTCCTTTCCCACACTCTTCCATTAACCAATCCCATTTTCTTGCTTTTACACCTCCCCTACACTAACCTTGTAAAAAGGTTGTTTTCATGTAGCTTATGCATACGTACATTGGGAGAGGATGTGAGTGATTTGTTGAGCTTGTCGACACATCATGTTTCACGATATTCATATGCTTGAGTGTGAGTAGGAGTCCGTTCATATGTGATTACATTTTGTGAGATTGAGGGTGCTTGTGTTGAGCTTTTATTTGCATTGTTCATGCGCATTTGTGCTTTATTTGGGATTTGTTCACATGCTTAGTGCTTTGTGAGCATGTTTTCACATTTTTTTGTGCTTTGTGAAGTGTTCACACATTTAGGGGTACCTTGTGGAAAGTACTCATGCACAATTATGGGTTCTTCTTATAATTTTTACCCCTCATTTGATCATGCTTTTTAAGATTATTGCAACTTTATCTTTATCTCCAATCCTAGCATCTATGCTATCCAACTGGGTCATGATGCTTTTCATTTTACTAACCAACTGAGCCAAAGACTCATCAAAGTTCATTTCCAGACCACAGAACTCAATCTTTAAGTGAATTTCTTGGTTCTTTACTTTAGCTCTCCAAACACGAGATTCAACGTATCTCATGCATCTTTTATGTGTTCCATAGAGTCAATGTGATGAATAAGCCTTGCGTGTAGATGACCAATGAGTGACAATGCTTGCTCATCTTTTTCAACCCACCCTTCACTTGGTGTATTCGGCATATTTTTCTTAGGTACTTTCCACAATTTCTTATGCATTAGGAGGTACTTCATTTGTGTAGCCTAGGTGTGTAACCCTTCCCCCCATTGAAATTCTCTACATGCAAGGTAATGCTTGTTGATGTTGCCATAATGAGAAGGTCTTACCAATGCAATTATGATGCTTCAATTGGTAGTGTAAATTCTCGTACAACTTGGCAAGTTTAGATGCTTTAAACAAGATGAAATGCAAGTTGACGTGAGCTCCCTTTTTTTTTGCTTCTTAGAGCTTCTTGATGATAGCCCCAATGCAAAACTAGTGCTTTTAATGTGTAACCATGATAAATGAAACCTTAATTTCTCAATTTTACCCTCAATGCATCCAACTTACTGCTAATGATCCTTTAATAGTAGTGATTAAGATTAAAAATCAATGATTAGCAAGGTTGAGCTTGGAGGATCGAATTGGGCACGTAGAAGTGACCATTGGAGAGGGCTTTTTGCATGAGGGTGTTGCTTTAGATGAGAGCAAGAGTACTATAAACAAGATTTAGTTCACTCCTTCAAAAAAAAGGAAAAAATCACAGGTTATAAGTGACTAGTTTTTCTTCTACTTTGCATCATTGAGAGAGGAATTGGTCATAAAACTTGGTTTGTAGACTGTTCATACAATGCTCTAAGTGCCCCTGAAAGGAATCTCTCCAATTTGTTGTGTGAAAAGAGAATGTGAAAGAATAGTTTGGCTAGCAAAGAAATCCACCTGTATAGATGACGAATTAGGTGAAACCCCATGACATGTGTGGTTGCCCTACTATGGTGGTGGAGGTGTGGCTAAGAGGACTTGAGTAATGGCTATAAAATGTGGTGAATTAAGCCTTGCCAATATAAGCCACAACAAGGAAGATTAAGATAAGATTGAATTTAGTTATAGTTTAGTGACTAAAACCAACTAATGAACTAAGAAGATGCAATAAGCTTGAATGGAGAAGCTCATGAGAAAGAGAGTGGGGATCTAATACCATGTTAAGATTCGTGGTACCTCCTACAAGAAGCTAATTGTCATAATGATGCACTAAGCACATACTAATGGTATTGATTAACTTAAGCCTACAGCGGGTGGTGCCTAAGTGCACTCATGATGATGAGTGTATGCATTAGACTCAAGCACAATTAAGTTACAAGATTAAGGCTTGTACTCATAAAGAGGCTTAAGATGTGTGCAAGTTCTTGTACTTCCATTCCTTGAAAATGACCCATTTTATATGGGTAGAGTACATCTTTGCTTAGTCCATGTATGTGGGATATACCACTTTTTTCATATGGCTTCCTCCTCACCTACTCACTTCCTGCCTCACATGTGCTCTATGGCACCAGACTTCTCAAAAAGGCATACCATATCTGTGATAATACATTAGTTTTTGGTCCAATTCTTGATGTCATGGATTATGAGGCATTTGGTTATCTCATGGATGCTTATGAATCGATGTGGATTTGGTTTATTGGGAATTCACTTTTGGTCGTACCAGAGATCATCTTGAGGGCCTGGTGCATATGGATGTAGCATGCCATCATGACACATTCATCTTTGACCTTGATGTGATACCTAGACCATGATCTTGGTGATGTATCTTGTGGATTTCTATTTGACTCAGGCTTCCTTAGTGACCACTTTTCGATGATGGGACAGTGTCACTTTGTATTTAATCTAGATGGCCATCGTATGCTCGTGACTCAGGGTGATATGACTTACCCTTTTGATCATGAGATTGATGGCTATGATCAGGCAACTCCTTGGTTTCACATTTGGCCCCAGAGAATGTACTATTAGCCTCATAATCAGCATTACACTATATTCCTTTCCATTTGATCTAGGAGGGCTCATATGTCCTTGATGGATGACATTGATATTCAGTTTTGGATGTGGTTTTTTGAATTTTTGTATATAGCCTTTGTTAGCGTCTTTTGTACACAACCACACTTTGATTTCGAGGAAGAAATCATTGTAGAAGGGGATAGTTTATAATGAAGCAATTATATATGTACATACATATGTATGGATTTGAGCCTAGGCACATGGACCTCGGGTCCCTTGAGCATAGATTTTGGGCATGGACATATTGTTAGCCAGTGTAAAATAGCTAGGCACTATATAATTGACCTTGGTCTAAGCTATTGTACCTTTTACCTTTTACTTTTACCTTTATGACCATTATGACTTTTGACTATTATGAAGTCAATATTAGATAAAGTGGGAGAAATCCCATTCCCATTCAAAAAGTGGGGGCATGGTAAACTTATCAAATAGTTTGTCAAAACCCTTGCATGTAACATATCATTGGAAAGCTCTTGAAAAGTAGAATCTAGATCTATAATGTCCGACAAATTCGGAGTTAGCATGTTCAAGATATGGCTAAAAAAAGTTTACAAATTGATTCCCATTTTGTGAGATTTTTCCCACTTTACCTAATATTGACTTTATGTCATTTCTTGGAGCTTATGCCCAAGCTTTCATGGTTGATTCATGGTAGTCTTTCCATGTCTAGGTGCTACTCTCCACCATGATGAGTGGGACATGTGTGTACATTTTAATGAGTACAATCTCCTACATCTCTTCATTGCATATACATAAGTGTGTATGTGTATGCATCTATGCATATGTATATATATGCAAGCGTATGTGAGTAAGTGTGAATGTGTATTTTTATGTGCGATGTGTGTTTATATGTGAGTAAGTGTGAATGTGTATTTTTATGTGCGATGTGTGTTTATATATGCATGTGTACACATGTGCACGTTTATGAGTGCATGTAATAGACACATATATGTGTCTCTCTCTCTCACATGCATTCTCTTTGTGTCTTTGTCACATACATATACACAATCCTCTCACACACACATGTAAACATGCACTCTCTCTCTTCACACCTATCTTGCATACACACTCACATAGAAACTCGCTCTCTCTCTCTCTCTCTCTCTCTCTCTCTTTCTCTCTCACACACACACACACACATCCCCTCCACACGTATGTGTGTGACTATGTGTATGCGTATATATGTGTATGAATGTGTTTCTATATAATAGTATTAAAATAATACTGCGATATATTTTCTATATGTATATTAATTTATATATGATTATTATAATATATTATCATATATTTATTATATATATCTTTAATTTTCTTATTTAAATTTATGTATTATATATAACATTATATTATAATATATTAATATATATTTATTTAATATCGTTACTCATTATATGTTTAATATTGTTATTACATATATTTATATTCTATTGTTGTAAACATATTCGAAGCATGTTGCAAGGCACAATAGTGTACAACAAAGTGATGATAGACAGGTGCATGTAATGCCATAAACAGACTCGATGGTGACCATGTTCAAGTCGGTTAAGTCATATTATGTAAACATTCGTGGTCCTTTCATACATGCGCGTGTGCACACATACACATGCTCTCTCTCTCTCTCTCTCTCTCTCTCTCTCTCTCTCTCTTACATACATGTAAGAACACATACACTCACATGCATGTGAGTGTATGTGCACACACATACAAACTCTTTCTCACATGCACATGCACATATACACTTACATGCGTGTGTACAAACACATACATGCACATGCACATATACACTTACATGCGTGTGTACAAACACATACACTCTCTCTCTCTCTCTCTCTCTCTCTCTCTCTCTCTTACATGCATGTAAGCACACATACACTCACATGCATGTGTACACATATACACATACACACACTCTCTTGCATACATGCATGCACACATACACACTCTTACATGCATGCACACTCACATATTTAAATATTATTATCTATTGTAAGGTTCTCCCCCTTAAAGAAATAGGGAAAAACCATAAGATAATCTACTAAGTCTAACTCGAAAATTTCCTACTCGTCGACACCTTGACCATGTAAAGATACAAGGATATGATTCGTAGGTAAGACCTAGTTCTATCCCGCAATAGGGGAAGCATGGTCTTTTTTAAATGACTTAAAATCAGATCACTCATAGAGTGACTGGCCTCAACCTCTATTCTAATTCCTAGAAACGATGCTTTTTTCCTCATCTATGCAAGGCATAGCCGCTGACCTAGTCCTCTAGAGTAGAGTTGCCCAGGAACCTACTTACCTAATGTAGAACTTCCAATTAATCTGTTGGAAAGCTACCCAACTAATTGGGTCCACCCGTCCATAGGATGGCGCCGTCAGGGTATTCTATCCTCCCACTTTCCACCCAACTCACACATCAATTTTATTTCCTAATTAGTCCTACCATGCTGTGTGACATATATAGACTAGTTTCTTAATCAATAAGCTTACACATTTTTCGTTTAAACAGCCTTTAATAATGATACAACAATGCTTACAAACAAAGGATTTAATAAAAGAAATAGATACAATGTTCAAAATTATCCATAGCCAAATCCAGGTTCTCTTATTCCTTTGCTTTATTCTGTCAATGATCTAGAATTCAGCCTTCCAGCCTCTATAGACTGGACAATCCCTATAGGACCATACACCTCATCGTTAACAACTAGCGAGGATTCAAGTCGGCTTGTCACCCTCTCAAGCTCCATTGCTTGATCCTCCCGCACCTCAAAGAGATGTTTACGCACTAGGGATGGGCTTATTCACCACACTAGCCTGGGCCCGCAGAACTAGGCAGCATCATATTACTCGCCTCAACCAGTGAACCTCATCTTCCCAATGGTAGGAGGAATACCTTCGGCCAACTCCAGGCCTTGCTAACGTCGCCACCTGCCAAAACTGGCATTAATTCCTTGTGGGACTCCCAAGGGGAGAGTTGGGGTCGCATCTGGAGCATTTTCTCTAGGGTCGCTATTATGCACGCTTTCAAAGGCAATATTTTGGTGTCTTTGTGGAGGAGCCATTCTCTTCACCTTCACGTAGCCCACATTGCCAAACGAATGCAATGCTTCAGTCGGATCACGAATCAAAGTTTGTACAGGCACCATCCCTTTCCCCAGGCTCATGCAGCCACCATAGGCCGACGTACTTTCACTGCACACCGCTCTTTGCACCCCGCTTTGCTCTCCCTTTCCCTACACCTGTACTTGTACCAGCTCCTATATAAACCCCCCAGTACCCCCATTTTGATAAAAGATGAGGTACGCATGTACCTTCTGGGTCAGTGGCAACATGGGCGTCCATGTGTCGGCCAGTGTGGACCGTACGTTGGGGTGGTCGGCCTTTTGTCCTTACGCGGGTATTGTATGGGCATCCAAGTATATGAATGCCATCTTTTTGGGACACGGACCCCTAATTTGGGACACCGACCTGGATATGCATATCGGAGCGCCCGGTGGGTGTGAAATTTTTTTTTGGAAAAAATGTTCAAGATGTTTCCCTAGCTGTAGGGGTGCAGTCCAGGGGGTGCAGTCCATTCATCAATCGGACGCCCGGATGTGCATTTATTATGGTTTAAAGTTTATCGTATTTTAATTGAAAATAACTAAAATTTTACGTATAGACTTAATTCGGTGTCCGTTTTTTGAGTTCTATAAAATCTTATAATAGGGTAAAATTGCATGCAGATTCTAGATTTAGACTCAAAATTTTTAGATTCCAAGTGAAAATAGCTCAATTATTAAAATTGATGATTTTTACACCACAAAAAGACTATAAATTCATCTATCAAATGGACATATACTATTATTATTGATGGGCATGTTACATCCTTCCTCCCTTAAAGAAATCGAGATGTCCTCATCTCGTCCATGAATTCGGGGTATTCTTTCAAGAGTGTAGGCTTCATCTTCCCAAGTTGCATCCTCTTCAGGGTAATCTTTCCACTGTACTAGATGTTCTACAAGAATTCTATTACGGAGTTGCCTTTCTCTAGAATCTATGATCCTTCTAGGCTGACTATAAATTCATCTATCAAATGGGCATAAACTATTATTGAAGATGGGCATGCTACATCCTTCCTTTCTTAAAGAAATCGAGATGTCCTCATCTCATCATGAATTTGGGGTATTCTTTCAAGAGTGTAGCTTCATCTTCTTCCCAAGTTGCATCCTCTTCAGGGTAATCTTTCCACTATAGTAGATGTTCTACAAGAGTTCTATTATGGAGTTGCCTTTCTCTAGAATCTATGATTCTACTAGGTTGCAATTCAAGGACTCCTTGAGTTGGGATTACAACTTTCTCATCATTAAGATTATGATCGACACTGGGTACATAAGGCTTTAACAAGCTTACATGAAATACATTGTGGACCTTAATATGGGCTGGCTGCAGCTTATAGGCACTTTTACCCAAACATTTGATGACTATATAGGATCCATAGTATCTTGGGCTGAGCTTCTTATATTTCCCAAGTGAGAGCTACACTTGGGTTGTACTTGTAGAAAAACTTTGTCTCCTTCCTTGAAGATCCTTTCAGCAGATGTTCTTGTGCTGGCATAATGCTTTTCCCGATCTTGAGCAGCTTTAATGACTTTCTGGATAGCTTTGGTATGTTCCTCCATCTCCTCGAGTATTTTTTTGGATTCCTCAACACTTAAGGTCAGATCAGAGAAATTTAGAGGAGATAAGCATTCTTGCCCATAGAGTGCTTTGAATGGTGACATTCCTATGCTGACATTCCTATGCTCTGATGATAAAATGTATTATAAGTGAATTCTACCAGAGAAAGATGTTGACTCTCTCAGTTTGGCCATCGGTCTCAGGATGATAAGCTGTACTAAAACAAAGCTGAGTACCCAAGGCCTGAAATAAGGATTGCCAAAACTTCAAAATGAAGTCAGAATCCCAATCACTGACTATCCTCTTTGGTAGACCATGAGGCTTGAAGATCTCCTTGATGAATAACCAGGAAACATCAAAAGCTTTGAAGGTTTTCTTTGCTAGTATAAGATGAGCTTCTTTGGTAAGAAATTCCACCACCACTAGAATGGAATCATATTCTCCTTGTATAGTGGGGAGACTTGTGACAAAATCCATAGTAATGCATTTCCACTTCATTTGGGGGATATCCAAGGGTTGAAGCTTCCCATGCATTTTGACTCTTTTAGCTTTGATCCTTTGACATGAGAAACACTGCTTCAAGTATCGAAGGACATCATTTTTCAAGCCAGCCTAATGATAGCTCCTACTTAATTACAGCATTCAAGGTTTTTACATAGCCTGGATGCCCTATAGCGGGGCTATCATGAGCTTTGTGGAGGATTAACTTCTTATCCTTAGGAATACATAGCATGTGATTAAAGTAGAGGCACCCATCATGGGTGGAGTAACCTTTGACTAGATTTTTCTCTTTTTCTGAGGCCCCTCCTTCTTTGACTAGGTTCACCATCTTTTGGTATAGTCAGGATCATGAAATGACACTGCTTTCACCTTGATCAGAATGGGATCATTCGGCATAGAAATTGCACTTAAGAAAGATTTGTAGTTGAGTGCATCAGCCACATTATCCTTCCCACAGTGGAATTTGATGTCAAAGTCATATTCTTATAGAATTTCAATCCATATTCTCTACCTCATGTTGAGGTTAGGTTGGGTGAAGATCCACTTTAGACTCTTGTGGTCAGTTATTTTAACAAGCTAGAATTTGCACCCCAAGAGATAATGTCTCCATAACTTGAGGCAATGAACAACAACTAAGAGTTCCAAATCATGGGTGACATAATTTTCTTTATATTACTTCAATTTTGCGACACGAGAAGTATAAGCTACTAGTCTTCCTTCTTGGCCTAAGACACCACCAAGTTCTAGACTACTAGCATCAGTAAACCACCTCAAATTCTCTGGTGAAATCAAGAAGTTTCATGATTGGAGATGAGGTAATGATGGCTTTGAGCTGATCAAAGCTGACTTGATGGATTGACAACCTTACTATTTTGGAATCCTTCTTAATAAGATCCGTTAAGGGTGTAGCTACTAGGGCATAATCTTTAATGAAAATCATGTACCATCATGTGATTCCCAAAAATCCATAAACTTCGCGAACTGATTTAGGAGGTGGCCATTCTAGTATATCCTTAACCTTGGCGGGATCTACTAAGATACCATCTTGGGAGACAATGAATCCAAGATAGTCAATCTGATGATGAGTAAAGAAGGTACATTTGCTCTTCTTAGCATAGAGTTTATGTCTGCGTAGCAATTGCAAAACTTTGCGCAATTTTTCCTCATGCTTTTCCACCGACTTGGAGTAGACTAAGATGTCATCAAAGAAGACAAGCACAAATTCATCCAAGTAGGGATGGAATATATCTTGCATTAGACGGTTGAAACTTGCAAGAGCATTGGTTAACCCGAATGACATCACAGTAAACTCACAGTGGCCCCATAACAGGTATTGAAAGCTCTCTTGGGTATATCTGCTTCTTTGACTCTAATTTGATAGTAGCCAGACCTCAAGTCTATCTTTGAGAAAACCTTGGCCCCATGAAGCCTGTCAAGAGGCTCGTTGATGCAAAGGATAAGATACTTATTCTTGACAGTGATTTGATTTAGCCCCCAATAATCTATGCAGAAACGAAGAGTGACGTCCTTCTTCTTTTGGAAAAGAATGGGTTCTCCCCAAGGAGAGCTGCTAGGGCTCACAAATCCTTGCTCAATAAGTTGGGAAAGTTGCTCCTTGAGTTCAATGGCTTCATAGAGAGACATCTTATAGGGTGTTTTTGAGACAGGTTACGTACCAGGGATTAGCTTGATATGATCGACTTCTCGAGGAGGAGGTAGCCATGTAAGCTTGTCAGGAAAGATGTCAAAGAATTCTTGGAGCCAAGAGGGTTATGATTCCTTACTAGATTCAATGGCTTTATTGAGTTTAACTAGGAAAAATTGTTGTCCCTTACGTGCTCCCTTAAGAAGATGTTTTGCTTTGACTACCCTAGACTTGGGTTTACCTGTCTTCCCTTGAATTGATACTACTTGGCCATGCTCATTTTTAAAAGTGATACTCCCCTGGTTACAGTGAATACTAGCATTGTTTGCAATTAACCAATCCATCCCAAGGATCCCATCATACATTACAGAGAAAATGGACTATAAAATGGTCCCTTTACTAATCAAAAAATTAGTTCTAATCAAGATATCCACCAATGGGAAGGGGGGGGAGTGCACATTCTGAATCCACTAGCTTTAGCTATAAAATATAGGGTAGTTATTACATTTCTTAGCCTTGTCACACCAAAGTTCAAAGCAAGGGTCAAATCTCCTTTTTGAAATGACATGGGACAACATTTTTAAATAAAAAAGTACAACTCAGCAAAAAACAAAAAACCTAAAAATTTAAAACTTTGGTTTTCCCTCCAAAAAGGTGTTTTACCCCAAAAAAGGCTACCTAATCATATTCTGTGGTGGGAAACCCATTTTTCAAGCTCATTTGAGCTCTCTAAGCTCTTAATCTCTCTCTAATCCTCTTCCACAAGCTTCTTTAATCTTATATTATTGCATAATCATCTGTAAAGCTACTATACCCTCCCTAATCGCATCTTGCTCACCCATACCAAACTTTAATCTTCCATTTCGTCATAATCTTCTATTTCTTTAATCATTTCTTAAGCTGTTGCACCCTTTCTTTTCCTCACTCTTCTTCACCCATATATCTCATTATGCCTACCTCTAGAGTAAAGAGATCAAGTGATTCCATCTTTGAATACCTTCTCTACAAATGATAAAGGTGAGTGGATCGGGCATCCATTTAGGGTGAAAGATTAGGTTTATATGCAACCAAGTGCCACAGGTCCACATCGAGTTCTTAACGGTGGTGTTTTGGAAAACCATTAGAAGGGAAGGATTCTTCATTTCAAGAAGGATAAGAATGGAGAAACCAAGGCAATAATACATGTCTACATGGTTATAGACATGTATCTTCCTCCTTCCATGGAGAGGAATAGGCTCCCTTGCAACTGTAAGTATGTGGTTGTAATTTAATTTGGAAATGGCTTGTTTTGTTTTACTAATTATGGTATGTGGGTTGCACACATTTTCCCATCAAGATATATTGAAGAATAACCTTTGAGAAGCCTCACTGGTTTCATAGTACAATAGGTGAGCTAATGTTTCCAGGTGAGAATCATAGAGCCCTCTTCAACAAAAATATATTCTTTTACACACACTCTTACAAAGTCCCTTCTCGGCCTACATAATATGGTAGAATTGAGGAGATCCCTATGGACTCTTTACATAGTGTAGAGTGGCCAGTTCTAGATAGGTGGAGTGTTAATGCTTTAAAAAACAAGGTGTATTCTGACATACACTCCTCCTTGAAATTCTCTAAGGCCTCTAAGTCTATGAAATTTGGATGGTTTTCCCCAATCTATCTATTTGTATTTATATTCTCCAAGCTTTCTCCACAACCCACCCCAACAATGTTCATTTGCAAGAAATTGTAAATTTAACAAATTGACAATGTCTTGGGTATTGGATGGAATATTGTGGAGGGGTTACACAAAGGTGACATCTACTTGTGTAAAGTGGTGCCTTAAAGTGTGACCTTTCGATACTTGAAGACTCGTCAGAGCTTATTCATTCCATTCTTCTATGAACAATGTATGAAGAAGAATGAGGAGTGGGTTCCCTTGCAATCAAGTGTGTGGATACACCTATAGATTTATTTGTGATTCTTCCTGCTGATGATGCAATTGAGGTGGTGATGCAAGCAATGAATGATACAAATGATACATGCTTGCAATGTATGATATAGATAGTTCTCAAAAGACTTTATATTCTTACAATCTATGATACAAATAGGGCTCACTCTTTGATAATTTAACTCTATAAAATTTAAATCACCAAACTGTACATGGATTCATCAATAATATGAATGAGTAGATGTACAATGTACTGTGAACATCACCATGAAGTGGCCTTTATGATCCTCCATATATCATCCATGCTCAACACATGCCTATATCTCTAATTTGCCTTCATAGACACCTCTAATCACCCATGCTCACTCCATGCCTAGATCTATGATTGGAGTACATGAACACCATGTAAAATTGTGAACTGACACTTTAGTATCTATATATATCCAAGGTGATTTAAAGATACTTTAAAATGAGCCCCATTTTATGAATTGAATCCCATTTCATGGTGAAAATTTACACAGAGGAGGAGGTTCAAGCTGTAGGCCTTGCTATGACCCTTCAAAAACTGATCCCCTTAGACATAAATAAAAAATATTCATTCTTTTACATTCAAAAATTTATCCCAACAAATTCTAAGTGAGTTTCTACACTAACTAGGGAGATTTGATGAGGTTTTTTGACAGTAGCCTTGCTATCACCAAGCAATTTACAACTAAATAATATTAAAATAAAAAATATTGATAAATATGGTTGAGAGGAAGGTTTACAAAGGTAAAAAGACCCCCAACCTGTGGTTGATATATATGCTTGGGGGTTTTTTTACTTTTCTAAGCCTTCAAACTATACATACTAGTAAGTGAAATATATAAATCACCCTTGCAAAATGAAATATACAAATCAAATCCATTTAGATTTTTTTTATACAATTTTGATACAGATACACATGCAATAAAGGCCTTGATGGACAACTTGAGAAGCACCAAAAAAAGAATATATTAAGTGAAGTTTTACATAATCCAATCATGTACATCATAAGGGAGAATATTTAGACGTTATCACGTCGAATGGTGCATGCCAGCTTCATGTCTTTACACATGATTGTGACCCACTTTGCATGGATTGCACACAGGTTAGAATCCTCAAACATGGTGACCAAAAATACCTCCACTGCTTCTTGGATTATAGCCAAGGCAAGGCTTTGCATCCTCTTGTCTCGGCCCAAAAATTGTATAGTATCTCTTTGACAAGACGTGCAAAAAGAGCTCTCGGGGATGAGGATGTCGACACTCTTCTGGAACCTCTGAATCTCCTTTAAAGCTGCCATGCCATTGCATTGTTTCCTCCTGGGGGCACGAGGAGGAGGGTTTCTTGCGGGTGGTCGAGGCGGACGTGCATGAGAACTCCAATCTCATGCATGTTTACATCGAGAGGATGATGGATCTCCTTTAGCTGCTGCTGCTTCTGTTGCTACTTCTTCCGTTGCTACTGCCACTACCGCTGCCACCTCTTCTCGTGTTGGCAAACGGACCCATGCCTCGATGCAAGCTCTTCCCCCCAATTGTGGAACGTATTGGGGGGATAGGAATATCACCCCATGGCACTCGATCAGGGTCAACATCACTCCCTCTCTCTCGATCAGGGTCAATGATGGTGGCCGGGTCAGTGGTGTCCCAATGAGGGGGAGAGGGAGGTGGAGGTGGAGATGGAGGACGATGAGGTGATGGTGGATGCTTTTGTGCAATGTTTCTTGTGCGAGCCATGGCAAAAAGTGAAGTCAAAATATATAAATGAGAATGAATGAAACTATTACGCCTTTATAGAAAGTCATTTATAATGTGTTCAAATAGTGTGAAACCGGCCAAAAATTACAAAACTACTAAATTAGACACGTTTAACCCAACGTCTGCCATGTTTTCCATTGTGGCACATCATGCGACATGGCCTGCACTTGAACTTCCATTCCACTTCTCTATGTTTGCCTCCTTCCTTTTGAGTCGTGCGGCTTTAGCAATTGCTGACATTTGAGCCTTTTCTCCCTAGTAACATTTCTTGCAAGATTGTTACGATAGAACCAATTAAACATCTCCACAAGATAATTGCTACGTGTCTTCCCTCTCCACCATGTCGATGAGTATTCTTGAAGTACACTCCTTTGACTCTACGTAATGTTATTTTTCCATGCCTTGGGTGCTGAACATATCCAAGGACCCGTATTTTTGTAGAAAATACGGTCCATGTGCATATACAATGTGTTAGGAAAAAATGTCCAAGTAAGAAATTATGAAGACAAATGTTTAATTTATGGAATTTTAGTAAGCAATTGCAATGGTAATTAATGAACAGCGATAATTAAGATGAGAATATATTACCATGTAATATGTAATGGAGGTATCTCCCCAACTCTCACTAACAAGCTTGATGAATTCTATCATATCTATTTTGAACACACTTTGTTCTTGTTGAGTTGTTGTGCTCTTTAACATAGTTGTCACACAACCTTGTGAAAGTAAGCCCATACCTTCTTTCTCTTGTATCCTAGAGTTGGATCCTTGTCGAGATCTGTGGTGCACTTGCAAAGATCCTTCCAATCCCTCGATCATTCATAGGATGCAAAAATCACCTCACCTTTGCACCGCTCATTGACACTTGTTGAGCAACAATATGATGTGCCCTAGACTTCTTAAGATCTTTCACAATCTTTACATTCTTGCCATGCACTCCCAAAGAGTTGAGGAGCTCCTCCACTTGCTTTATTATGTAATATTACTCCTCCAGCCTCTAAAGTTGTATAACACATTCCCTCAACCCCCAGTGATCACCCCCTCTCTTCTATGCAATGAAAGACCTTATTTACCCTATTCTAACCTAGAGAGAGAAAATTATTTTAGAGAGAGAATACCACATCTTGGAAATATTTTTGATGGAGAAATTTGTCCCATAATTTATGATCACATTCCTCAATGCAGTATCTTAAAAAGGATTTTCAATTGAGAGATATTTTGGACCGTGGATGTACATCGCACATAAGGTAAGAATTAAGTCTAGATTCACGAAGTGGAATTTTAATAAATCATTTTGATGGAAACTATTCTTCTAGGATCTATAATATAGATTGACCGATTAGAAACCAAAAAGGATTTATAGTCATTTAAGATCTTGGACGGTGGGTGCATGGAAACACACCCTTATTCAAAAATGATAGTGTAAAAAATTTCAAAGGCTAAAATAAGAGATCTTTCTAGAAATCAATATTTGCACACATGGGCAATGTGAAATATTGGAAATAGAAGATAATTATCATAAAAAGCATAAAATATTCAAGCATGATGAGGTGGTAAACGAGTGGCAAGTGGTGAGTGTGACCATTGTCATGATGAGCAATGTGACACCTTGCAAGGAGACGGAATCACACTTTTAATGGGCGCCTAGAAATCACATCAATGGGCCATTTTTATATTCAAAAAAGTACATAAGGTGGTGGGTGGCTAGTCATTTCCTTTTTTTTAAGATTGACATAAGTAGGCCAATTTTGACCAAATTTAAGCTCGATTAAAAAGGAACCTCTAAACTTAGGGGACACCCCCATCTCCCCTATAAATAGAGCCTCCCCTTTTGTAAAAAGTTAGTCTAAAAATAATTCTAGTGTATTTCTTCTTCCTCCTTCTCACTCTCCTTTATTCCCTTGGTAGAATCCTTGGTTTTGTCTATAAACCATTGTGTGTCTTGCCTAATCTTCATCTTGGAGGCTAATCTCTCCTATTTCAAGTCCAAGATCATCCTCATCTTGGAGGTTAAACAACTCCATTCAAGCTGAAGGTTATTTTCATCTTGATAGTAGGTATGCCTAAACCATGACTATTTAGTTTTTTTTTTCATGATTAGAAGTTCTCTAAAAATTTGATCTTCTCTTCTAGTCCACATCTTAGTAGATTTTCTCTCATGTTTACATGTCAATAAAATAATATGATTAGTTATAAAAATGATAATCCCCATGATTATGCCCTTGTTTAAGGGAGTAAAATGAGATTGGGATGTAAATTAGTGCATATATGCCTTCATATAGGAGGCTATCTCCTTTTTCTTCTTATTATCTTCCAAGCATGAATAATCATGAAGATCATGCTAAGTCATGCATGATGATATTCCATAATTCTATAAAAAGAAATGACTCACTTAATGTTTATTATCATGTGCATATAGATTTTTATACCTAAAAGAAGACTTATAGATACCTTCATATGTTTATATGCATGGAAAGGCCTTGTTTAATCATTTAGAATGTGATTTTGTGCATTTTATGTAAATATATTATGTATAGATATTTATGCATGTTCATACATGAATATTTAAGGGTGAAAAGAAGATATTATATGATTTTTTTTACATATACACATGGCTATTTATGCATGAATATTTAAATTATAAAGAAGATAGTTTATGATATTTATAAGTACATAGTATATTTACTCATGAATATTTGAATATTAAAAGGTATGTTTCTTAATATATTCATATATAAATTTATAGCATAAGTAATTAGAAAATATTTTAAAGAGATTTTATGTATATTGTGACACAAAAAATTGATATCTTTCATTTTCAATTTTGTACATATTTTTATGGTTTCTCAATGGTAATATGGTGGAAGCTTGTCCAAGAAGATTGTTGCGCCCATCTACCATACCAAAGTATTTATCAAGCATACTTGTGGCATTTACAATGTGTGCACCCTAAATCAAGTAAAACCATTATATTTGAAGATAGAATGTTGTTATCAAGGTAGCTTCCAAGCCGCCGCATCACCATGCCGTTATTCCATTGTGGGCTAGTGATGTGGAAAATAAAAGTGGACCTTCATGCTCACATGGATTTTAATTGTATTATTAATATAGTATTCACCATAAGGCTACAAGTTGGGGAGTGTGGAAGGCATGTGGAGGAGTGTGTGTAGGTGCATAATTGGGAAAGATTCTTCTAGAATGCCTACATGGAAGAGGTGAATTCTGCCATGTGTAAGCGGGATCTCCACCTACATGCCACTTAGACTTGGCTATTATCTCATCACACTTTCAAAGTGAAAAAAGTCTTCAATTTAATAATCAATAGAAGACTTAGCTTAAGAGGACAATTGATGGTGATTCTCCACCTATAAAAGGAGTCCTCCTCTCCCTTTCAAATCAATGAATGAAGCCTCCTCAATTGAGCATTTTGTGTCATTGCCATCCTCTTATCTTCAAAGCCTTATTCAAACACTCTCTTTACATGTGAATGCCTCATTTAGCATTAGCTCCTCATGCTTAACCCAATTTTGGACCTCTTTAATGATTCATGATAAGTGGGATAAGGAGTTATTATCTTGGTGGGCCTGTGACTTCTCAAGATAGCCCTTGCCTTATTGCCTCCCTCCTTTGGAGGTACCAATGGTTTTAGCGGTAATGAGCATGTGGAAAGACTTTAGGGACCATAGGTAAATCTTTACAATTGTCCGCAATGTTAACCCTTACCCTCTAGCTTGAATCATGAAGGAGATGAAAGGCAAAAGGCTATGTGAAAAATGAGGTTTCATGCAAAGAGAGGGAAGTGTAGTTTTTGTGGTCTAATACCCAAATTTCAACCGGTGTGAGATCCCACTGCCCCCTCCACACACCGGATTCCTGGTATTAGCTGGTAGCGGAAGCAGCTCCCTCATGCGCGAGGCAGGGTTTCCCACTTGGGGCCTCCCCCTCGAATGTCTGGGCACGAGACTAAGCTGGTGGTCATTCCAAAAACCGAAACCGAAAAATGTTCCCATGCCTGGAAAACGAGGACAATTCTACCATTTTTATTTTCTTAAAACGAAGTCAAGATACTGAACTAACCTTCATCTGAATAAACCAGATAGAAGGGAAACTATTACAGACTTAATTGGAAGGGATCAACGCTTTTTTCCTAATTGAATCAGGCACAGCCGTAGATCTATTCATTAGAGAAGTCTTCAGGCTTTTATTTAACTGCTCGAGTTCTAAACGTATTCCTATTAATCAATTTTATTATTAAAACTCTACTGATTCCAGCCTACCCCATCCGGCCCATGGGTTAGCCACTGCCCAACCACTGGAATTGGTAGAACCAGACAAGTACTCACCCACCCATAGTTGAATGCCTTTCTTAACTTTTGCTTTAGAATACAGATACGCACACACTCCTCTTTAAACTTTAATTTATAAAACAATCCATTGACAAACAATTATTGGTTACAGATATCATAACTCAAAATTTTTGTTGCATGACAAATGAAGATTAATACAAGGATGCAACAAAAAAGATACTTAGGGCTCTTGTAAAGAGTTCCACTTTGTAGATGTATGTGGGAGAGGGCTTCACAATAATCCCACATGGGAACTTTTGAGAGTTCTAGAATTTTTGTATAAAAGGTGGCTCATTTGAGAGCATGGACACATTGGGCAAACTCATGTTTGAGCTCTCTTGAGACTAGCTCTCCCTCTTCTTCCATAGAGGTGCAAGCTCTTCTCACTCCCCATCTAGATTGTTGTAAGTTCTATTCTTTTGTTAATTCAATGCAATGAGTTGATATTTGTCTCTCTTCTCTTGTCAATTCTCTAGTATGCATGTTTCTTATTGATAGCTTAAAGGATTGTGTGCATGCTAGGGAAATGAGTATTGAGAATGAAGAATGCTTTGATCATGTGTAAGCAATAGCTAGGCTTTCTTCTTGTTTGGATGTATGGATGAGTGGAATGTGGAGTTGAGTGAGCAATAGCAAGATTGAGTTTGAGTGTGTGTTGAGTCTATGTCAATAGTAGTAGTTTTCTTAGCATTCTCTCCATCAAATGGATAAGCTTTTGTGCACCGGTACGGGTTGAATCCCTAGCTCCGAAAGGGATGCAAATCCCATTGGATTGAGCTAAGTGTGGATCATACTACTCTTGCTACAAGTGAGAGAGTTATTCCGTCTCTCCATTGGCGCCGCTCTGCCGGGGAGAAGACTCAAAACCAGTTGAGAAGCTTGCATTACTACCACTAATTCTTTTTGTTTTGAGGTTTAGGGCATTGAGTGTGTGATCTCAAGGGCGCCTTGTGTGTTTTCGTTTTTTTTATAAGAAGCAAGAAAAAAAAAATTTAAACCCCATTGCGGTTGAGTAATCCCGTTTAAGTACTTTCTGTTTTTGTATTTTTGTTGCAAGTTGGTGAGAGATACGTAGGAAGTAGTGAAGCGGCTTTCTTTCCTTTACTATTTTGTTGTTTTGTAGTTTTGTGGGGAGTAGTCGCAGCAAAGAAAAAAATAAATAAATAGACATATATATATATATCTATTTATTTATTTTTATATGTATGTGTGCGGCTGTTGGAAAGCAGGTTGAAAGGAGAGCAGAGGCGGTTTTAAAATAAAAGAATATATATATATATATATATATATATATATATTCCTTTATACGTCGACGTGAAAGAACCTGCATCGAGCACTGCAGTTGGGGGGCGTCGGTTGCAACTAACGCGGCAGTGCAGTGTAAGGCGTAGGCGGCCAGTGAGGGTGCGAAGGCGTAGGCGGATGAGAGCGAAGGCGTTGGCATAGCGCCTGCAGCCGGCGGCGATGGCGTAGGCGGGTTGAAGCTAACGAAAGCGGCTGCAACCAAGCAGCAGGCTGGTCAGCAGTGGGAGAGACGAAGAGCGAGGCCAACAAGCGAAGGCAGTGGGGCCGGCAGCAGCAGAGGTCGACGGCAGCGAGAAGGAGAAAAAGGCAGTGAGGCACAGCAGTGAAGAGAGAAGCGAGCTGTGGATGCCAAGAGGCGGTGAGGCGCAGCAGTGAAGAGAGACCTGCGTGGAGGGTCGAAGAGGAGAGAAAAGTAGGTGACGTAGGCCGCAAGAGAAGAAGGTGAAGACGGCTGTTGACAGCAGGGTGGAGGTAGCTGGAGCCGGCGGGAAATCCGGGAGGGAACGACGCGAAGCGGTGGAAGAAGATAAGGTTGGTGGAATTTTTTATTTTTTATTTTTTTATTTTTTTTATTTTTTATGATTTTTGTATTTTTTAAATAAAAAATAAATAAATAAAAACAATAAAACAATAAATATATATATATATATTTTAAAAAAGAATAAAAAAAATAAATAAAAAGGGAAAAAAAGATAAAAAAAAGAGAGAAAAAGAGAACAATTAAATATTAAAAAAATAGAGAGAAGAAAGGAAATAATAATAATAATAATAATAATAATAATAATAATTTGTTTTTTTTGAGTCCATATTGTTTTCATATTTTTTATTTTTTTTCATTTCTGTAATTTTTAGCATAATTAGAGTAATTTGCATTGTTTTAAATTTTTGAAATTTTTAAAAAAAAAAAGAAAAAAAAGAAAAAAAAAAGAAAAAGACGAAAAAACAATTTTTTCTTTTGTATTTTGAAACCATTGTTCATTTTTTCAATTTCTGTAAAGTCTTGCATAATTAAAGTAGCTTGCATTTTTTTTTTTAGAATTTTTGTAAATGATGCATAATTAGTAAATTCATATTTTTTATATTAGGCACGAAATTTATTAGTTCAAAAAACCAAAAAAGAAAAAAAAACAAACAAAACAAAACAAAACAAAAGGAGAAAAAACAAAAGAAAACTAAAGAAAATTTAAAAAAAATCAAAATAAAAAAAATAAAAATAAAAATAAAAAAATCTATAAATTAAGTGTTTTTTAGGAGTCAATTTTTTGCATAATTAGTAACTTGCATTTTTAATTTTTGTAACTTTGTGCATATTTAGTATTTTTTTAGTGTGATTCATAATTTTGTGTATATTATTTAAAAAAAATAAAAATCATAAAATCATAAAATCATTAAAAAAACATTTAAAAAATAAATAATAAAAAAATAGGGTAGATAGTACACTACACATATTCTTTTTAGTTGCCTTTAGTGGTTAGGTAGGGTGAAAAAAAAATATATATATATTCATATATATATATATATATATATTTCTATTTCTATTAAAAAAAACAAAACACAAAAACCAAAACCAAAACAAACAAAAACACATAAAAAAAAAACCAAAAAAAATTTGACCTTATGCACTTGCGGTCGGGACGTCTTGTAGATTCTGCCATAGGGCCTAGGGCACCTTCTAGAGTACCTACGCAGGAAAGTGGGACCCAATCGGTAGGAAATTTGGCAGATATTGCTGAAACCCTTTCTGAATCCCAATCCGATACCCTTTCCTCTAGAACAACTAGTTCATTGTCCATGGACAATCTAGGGCCGACAAATAGTCATCCCATAGCCCCAAATAGGACACCCTCAAGATCCTTTAATCCATTTGAAGCCGACACCATGGGGTTAACACTCAATGTGAGACTCCAATATGTCTACACAAATGCTCAAGGAGCTGAGATCTTTAAGGATCCACAACAACGGTATCTTGTTAAGATCGCCGACATTTTCTCAGAACTTGATAGAGCACCTCTCGTCAATGACCAGGGTAACATGTACATGGGTGGAGATGGTGTTCGCTACGAAGTCACCTACCATCCAGAAAAGGTAGACAAATTAGGGGAGCTCTCTAAAACCGAGTTCTTAGACGTATCAGAACTTTCCCGAGCAAGGGAGTCTAGAGATGACTGGCTCATCGAGCCTGACATGCCTGGACCATCCAATGCCCAGTCCTCAAAGCCATCCATAGATGATTTACTTCTTGTAGATCTAAATTTGGAAAGGGATAGGAAAGGCAAGTGTAAACTGGATCAGGGGGCTGAATACCAATGGGAGTTTGTACGACAAATTCCTGTGACTAAGGTCTTACAGGATGACCCACTTCAAGAGGTCTATAAGGACTCGTTAGAGGGATATTATGCCACAACTAGATTGCCACGGCTAGATCTTCCTCTAGCTCATGTGGTGGTAGTTGAGAAGCTCGCAGGACACATGAACAGAATAATTGATAAATGGGCCAATGAATACCGAACCTTAGATTGGAAAGAGATTAGGGAACTCACGTGGAAAGGACAACCATTATTTATGGAAGTGTTCTCAACAAATACAGCCAAACCAGGAGAGACAGCCTTTCTTGGAGAAACTGTTGCTCCTCCCCTACGAGAGTTCACTAGAGAGGGACCTTCAACATCCAAGTGGACCACAGCTAGTAGCCCAACTCTAGCACCAAGATATCGTCCTACACCAAATGTGCGACCACAGGTCACACCACACCAACATCTTTCTCACTATAACAATCGGAGGATAGGGGAGCCAACTCGGCCTCCCATAAATGCACCTCCTGAAATGAGGATGACAAGATCTTTGGAGGGGTTTGGTGAGGCTGGTAATAGGGTACCCACACCAATTTTGGAAACATGTGGACCATCTTTCCAAAGAGAGGAACAATTCCCACTAAGAGCGAGAGGCCGTAGGCCCTATGACGAGTATTCAAGACAAGTAAGACCATCAACTCTTCAGAAACTGGTAAAGAAGTATGAAGGGTCGGGAGATCCATACGACCATGTAGCAGCATTTAGGCAAGCAGTTCGAGCTGAGCAAGTGGCTGATAAGCATACTCAAATTGAAGGCTTTGGACTCACTCTTGAAGGAAAAGCCCTGGCTTGGTTTCAGGCATTAGAGGCTTCAGACAAATCTTCTTTGCGAGTTTTGGAAGAGAGATTCATTGCTGCTTTTTCCTTGATGGGAATTCAACATGACCAGTAGCACACATCTACTCTTTCAAACAAGGCGAGAATGAGAGTGTTAGAGACTGTGTAAATAGAATGAAGCAGTACATTAATCGTTGCCCAGAAGATGAGAAGCCCGCCCAAAGTCGATTAATTTCTCTCTTCTTAAAAGGCCTCAAAAATTCGACACTGCATACACATCTCTATGCGAAGAAGCATACAAGTTTCAATGAGTGTTGCCATGATGCTATGGATTTCACCGATAACTTCAAGTTCCAAGATGGTTCTGGCCCAGAGGTGAAACCTAGAGATCAGTGGGGTGATGACCAAAGATCAGGGTCTAGCGCGCTAGTAAATCTAGACCAGATAGCTAACCTAGTACTACGGAGATTGGGACAGACCTATCGTCCACCCATGCAGCCACAACAACAGCAGCAGAGAATGAGGAGTGTACTTCCTACAGGCCCTCATCTTTGTGGAGCATGTGGCGGTGACCATAAAACAGAGGACTGTAATACCTTTTCTCCTCTAGTCACAAACCAACCCACAAAAAAATGGTGCCAAGCCTGTGCTTGGAACTTTACTCACACCACACAGGATTGTACTCGCATTGCGAGAATGAGACAGGAACGTGAGCAGCCGAGGGGTGGAGTGGCTCCACAAATGTATCAACAGTATACTAGTTTTGAACGTAAGCCACCGATGACACAAGAACAAGCACGACCTGTTCTTGGTGCTCAACCTCTTGCTCCAGGGACTGCTCCTGTGAGGGTTGTCGACTACGACAATTCAAATATGTGTAGAGACTTGGTAAACCCAGGCTATGTGGAGGAAGAATATGTATCATATTCATCCAAAGAAAATATCTTTGAAAGTCCCGCATACCCAAGCCAAGCACTGGAGACTCAACCAGGGGAACAAAACTCTTTAATGTTGCTAGGCGGCTACCAACCTAGGACTCCAGGCCCCTCAGGTCAATGGCAGCCAAGGAAAGTAGAGGCCAAACCAATGGGCCCCTGTTATGAGTGTGGAGAACCCCATTGGGCTCGTGATTGTCCACATCGCTCTAGGCAAGCATCTCGATCCAATACAACAGTACAACAGTTTCCACCAATTGAAAGATATTGTCTAGGGTGTTGTGTAGAACACTTCCCAAAGGATTGTCTGCTGAAACCACATGAGGAAGGCACCTCTCAACCAAAGGTCTCACTCAACCTTGTAGGTACAGTTCCATCACCACCTTCATCTGAGAATGAGGATGTCGTGCCACTTAGAGTCATGACTAGATCACAGACACGAAATGCCGAAATACAGACTGATGAGACACCTCGAACTAGGGATGCAAAGACAAATCTAGTGGACAAGACCCTACAGTCCAATAGAAAAAAGACCACTAGGAGGAAGAAGAACCGAAACAAGCAAACTAAAAGTACATCCACTAGTTCTCAAGAAACCTCTAAACAAAACATGAGGGATAAAACTTTTACATCCCAAGAAGTGCGTGAGGAACATCAACCTCAACCTGGGCCTAGTGTTAAACAAGATGAGGCTAGTACGACTGAGGATAGTTCTGGGGGTTCTGTTTTTGTGGATAAAGTGAATGAGACTCTAGAGGCCATCATTGATGCTCATAGAAGTCGCATTGCAGCTTTATCTGAGCTACCCAAGAAGCTTCAAGAATACCCAAACCCTCGTGAGGAGAAGATCAATCTAGCTGTACATCAGCAACTCATTAGGGAAGCTCAGTCAATACTTGAGGGACCACCACCACCTATTCCTCGGGGCCTGACCTCTCTTAAGCCAACATTAGAAACCATACCGAAAGTGTCATCAAGTCGGGAAATGAAAAGTGAGCTCATTTCACAAGCTCATAGCGAAAGGTCTGCACCAATTGACACCCAATTGAAAGATGAAATTCTGCCACCACCTAGCCTTGTCTTCCCATACAATGATGAAGTTATTGATGCTAATGAGGACATGGCAAATGAGATGTGGGCTGCAGTTCACGAGAAAGTTCATGAGCACATGTCTTCCGTTAGTTCGCCTCCATTCTCTGAGGTGGATTTTACCAGAGGCACGGAAAACAAATTTAGACACCCAAGCATTCAGGAGGAAGTTCAAACAATTGTTTCTCCTAGAAGTAAGCATACAATGAAAACCTTACCATCATATCTGGGAGAATATGAGAACTGTTCTCAAACCTTGAGGATACGCTCCATGCATAAAAGGTTGACAAAGGAGAAAGATATGAGTATGGTGCAGGCTATTTTGTCAGCACCAGTGGCTTGTACCTTACCTTTGCTTGATTTGATAAAAAGTCGTCCTGAGTTGTGGAATGATATTGCCACATGTTTGTCAGAGCAGGTATTGCTACAAAAGGGTCACCATGAGTGTACTATACACCCTGAGACAAAGCATGTAATGCCAGTTCCTATCAACAAAGTGGGAAAATTTTGTGAGGACGATCAGGGAAATGCTACCCTCCCATTAGAAGTGCGAAAAGTATCTTCAACTGCAATACTTGATAGTGGCATAGGAGTGGGCATTGTGACAAGGTCCATTTGGGAAAAATGGGGCAAACCAGCTATTAGGAGTACCAGGATGCGCTTGCAGCTAGCAGATGGAAGCTTAGAACATCCCCTTGGGCTGCTTGAGAACATATTGGTCACCACATGTGGGATTGAATATGAGCATACCTTTGCAGTAGTGGATTTTGGAAAGCATCCAAACTACGAAGTGATATTGGGTAGACCATTCATGCGACAATTTCAAATGATTCAGGATTGGGGATACAATTATTTGTACCTCCGACATGATTCTGTCATCACAAGGGTCAACCTAAGGAATCACTCATATCGGGATGTAACAAGGTCTCCAATAGATGAGTTTGATTCTGCTTCATCTGAGGGCTCAAGAGTTACATTGTCAGATGGGCGAGAAGATCTATGGATGTGTGGAGCCTCATGTAGGGATTTCAACACTGAGAGACTTAAGGGTAATCGAGGTTGACCCTTGTGATGACAGAATCATGTCGGAGGTACAAATAATTGTATCCCCAATCCTGAATCATTTGAAATTGTCGCATGAATGGTCTACCCAATATCACTTCGTAGTTTGGATGCTTTCCAAAATCCACTACTGCAAAGGTATGCTCATATTCAATCCCACATGTGGTGACCAATATGTTCTCAAGCAGCCCAAGGGGATGTTCTAAGCTTCCATCTGCTAGCTGCAAGCGCATCCTGGTACTCCTAATAGCTGGTTTGCCCCATTTTTCCCAAATGGACCTTGTCACAATGCCCACTCCTGCGCCACTATCAAGTATTGCAGTTGAAGATACTTTTCGCACTTCTAATGGGAGGGTAGCATTTCCCTGATCGTCCTCACAAAATTTTTCCACTTTGTTGAAAGGAACTGGCATTACATGCTTTGTCTCAGGGTGTATAGTACACTCATGGTGACCCTTTTGTAGCAATACCTGCTCTGACAAACATGTGGCAATATCATTCCACAACTCAGGTCGACTTTTTATCAAATCAAGCAAAGGTAAGGTACAAGCCACTGGTGCTGACAAAATAGCCTGCACCATACTCATATCTTTCTCCTTTGTCAACCTTTTATGCATGGAGGGTATCCTCAAGGTTTGAGAACAGTTCTCATATTCTCCCAGATATGATGGTAAGGTTTTCATTGTATGCTTACTTCTAGGAGAAACAATTGTTTGAACTTCCTCCTGAATGCTTGGGTGTCTAAATTTGTTTTCCGTGCCTCTGGTAAAATCCACCTCAGAGAATGGAGGCGAACTAACAGAAGACATGTGCTCATGAACTTTCTCGTGAACTGCAGCCCACATCTCATTTGCCATGTCCTCATTAGCATCAATAACTTCATCATTGTATGGGAAGACAAGGCTAGGTGGTGGCAGAATTTCATCTTTCAATTGGGTGTCAATTGGTGCAGACCTTTCGCTATGAGCTTGTGAAATGAGCTCACTTTTCATTTCCCAACTTGATGACACTTCCGGTATGGTTTCTAATGTTGGCTTAAGAGAGGTCAGGCCCCGAGGAATAGGTGGTGGTGGTCCCTCAAGTATTGACTGAGCTTCCCTAATGAGTTGCTGATGTACAGCTAGATTGATCTTCTCCTCACGAGGGTTTGGGTATTCTTGAAGCTTCTTGGGTAGCTCAGATAAAGCTGCAATGCAACTTCTATGAGCATCAATGATGGCCTCTAGAGTCTCATTCACTTTATCCACAAAAACAGAACCCCCAGAACTATCCTCAGTCGTACTAGCCTCATCTTGTTTAACACTAGGCCCAGGTTGAGGTTGATGTTCCTCACGCACTTCTTGGGATGTAAAAGTTTTATCCCTCATGTTTTGTTTAGAGGTTTCTTGAGAACTCGTGGATGTACTTTTAGTTTGCTTGTTTCGGTTCTTCTTCCTCCTAGTGGTCTTTTTTCTATTGGACTGTAGGGTCTTGTCCACTAGATTTGTCTTTGCATCCCTAGTTCGAGGTGTCTCATCAGTCTGTATTTCGGCATTTCGTGTCTGTGATCTAGTCATGACTCTAAGTGGCACGACATCCTCATTCTCAGATGAAGGTGGTGATGGAACTGTACCTACAAGGTTGAGTGAGACCTTTGGTTGAGAGGTGCCTTCCTCATGTGGTTTCAGCAGACAATCCTTTGGGAAGTGTTCTACACAACACCCTAGACAATATCTTTCAATTGGTGAAAACTGTTGTACTGTTGTATTGGATCGAGATGCTTGCCTAGAGCGATGTGGACAATCACGAGCCCAATGGGGTTCTCCACACTCATAACAGGGGCCCATTGGTTTGGCCTCTACTTTCCTTGGCTGCCATTGACCTGAGGGGCCTGGAGTCCTAGGTTGGTAGCCGCCTAGCAACATTAAAGAGTTTTGTTCCCCTGGTTGAGTCTCCAGTGCTTGGCTTGGGTATGCGGGACTTTCAAAGATATTTTCTTTGGATGAATATGATACATATTCTTCCTCCACATAGCCTGGGTTTACCAAGTCTCTACACATATTTGAATTGTCGTAGTCGACAACCCTCACAGGAGCAGTCCCTGGAGCAGGAGGTTGAGCACCAAGAACAGGTCGTGCTTGTTCTTGTGTCATCGGTGGCTTACGTTCAAAACTAGTATACTGTTGATACATTTGTGGAGCCACTCCACCCCTCGGCTGCTCACGTTCCTGTCTCATTCTCGCAATGCGAGTACAATCCTGTGTGGTGTGAGTAAAGTTCCAAGCACAGGCTTGGCACCATTTTTTTGTGGGTTGGTTTGTGACTAGAGGAGAAAAGGTATTACAGTCCTCTGTTTTATGGTCACCGCCACATGCTCCACAAAGATGAGGGCCTGTAGGAAGTACACTCCTCATTCTCTGCTGCTGTTGTTGTGGCTGCATGGGTGGACGATAGGTCTGTCCCAATCTCCGTAGTACTAGGTTAGCTATCTGGTCTGGATTTACTAGTGCGCTAGACCCTGATCTTTGGTCATCACCCCACTGATCTCTAGGTTTCACCTCTGGGCCAGAACCATCTTGGAACTTGAAGTTATCGGTGAAATCCATAGCATCATGGCAACACTCATTGAAACTTGTATGCTTCTTCACATAGAGATGTGTATGCAGTGTCGAATTTTTGAGGTCTTTTAAGAAGAGAGAAATTAATCGACTTTGGGCGGGCTTCTCATCTTCTGGGCAACGATTAATGTACTGCTTCATTCTATTTACACAGTCTCTAACACTCTCATTCTCGCCTTGTTTGAAAGAGTAGATGTGTGCTACCGTGTCATGTTGAATTCCCATCAAGGAAAAAGCAGCAATGAATCTCTCTTCCAAAACTCGCAAAGAAGATTTGTCTGAAGCCTCTAATGCCTGAAACCAAGCCAGGGCTTTTCCTTCAAGAGTGAGTCCAAAGCCTTCAATTTGAGTATGCTTATCAGCCACTTGCTCAGCTCGAACTGCTTGCCTAAATGCTGCTACATGGTCGTATGGATCTCCCGACCCTTCATACTTCTTTACCAGTTTCTGAAGAGTTGATGGTCTTACTTGTCTTGAATACTCGTCATAGGGCCTACGGCCCCTCGCTCTTAGTGGGAATTGTTCCTCTCTTTGGAAAGATGGTCCACATGTTTCCAAAATTGGTGTGGGTACCCTATTACCAGCCTCACCAAACTCCTCCAAAGATCTTGTCATCCTCATTTCAGGAGGTGCATTTATGGGAGGCCGAGTTGGCTCCCCTATCCTCCGATTGTTATAGTGAGAAAGATGTTGGTGTGGTGTGACCTGTGGTCGCACATTTGGTGTAGGACGATATCTTGGTGCTAGAGTTGGGCTACTAGCTGTGGTCCACTTGGATGTTGAAGGTCCCTCTCTAGTGAACTCTCGTAGGGGAGGAGCAACAGTTTCTCCAAGAAAGGCTGTCTCTCCTGGTTTGGCTGTATTTGTTGAGAACACTTCCATAAATAATGGTGGTCCTTTCCACGTGAGTTCCCTAATCTCTTTCCAATCTAAGGTTCGGTATTCATTGGCCCATTTATCAATTATTCTGTTCATGTGTCCTGCGAGCTTCTCAACTACCACCACATGAGCTAGAGGAAGATCTAGCCGTGGCAATCTAGTTGTGGCATAATATCCCTCTAACGAGTCCTTATAGACCTCTTGAAGTGGGTCATCCTGTAAGACCTTAGTCACAGGAATTTGTCGTACAAACTCCCATTGGTATTCAGCCCCCTGATCCAGTTTACACTTGCCTTTCCTATCCCTTTCCAAATTTAGATCTACAAGAAGTAAATCATCTATGGATGGCTTTGAGGACTGGGCATTGGATGGTCCAGGCATGTCAGGCTCGATGAGCCAGTCATCTCTAGACTCCCTTGCTCGGGAAAGTTCTGATACGTCTAAGAACTCGGTTTTAGAGAGCTCCCCTAATTTGTCTACCTTTTCTGGATGGTAGGTGACTTCGTAGCGAACACCATCTCCACCCATGTACATGTTACCCTGGTCATTGACGAGAGGTGCTCTATCAAGTTCTGAGAAAATGTCGGCGATCTTAACAAGATACCGTTGTTGTGGATCCTTAAAGATCTCAGCTCCTTGAGCATTTGTGTAGACATATTGGAGTCTCACATTGAGTGTTAACCCCATGGTGTCGGCTTCAAATGGATTAAAGGATCTTGAGGGTGTCTTATTTGGGGCTATGGGATGACTATTTGTCGGCCCTAGATTGTCCATGGACAATGAACTAGTTGTTCTAGAGGAAAGGGTATCGGATTGGGATTCAGAAAGGGTTTCAGCAATATCTGCCAAATTTCCTACCGATTGGGTCCCACTTTCCTGCGTAGGTACTCTAGAAGGTGCCCTAGGCCCTATGGCAGAATCTACAAGACGTCCCGACCGCAAGTGCATAAGGTCAAATTTTTTTTGGTTTTTTTTATGTGTTTTTGTTTGTTTTGGTTTTGGTTTTTGTGTTTTGTTTTTTTTAATAGAAATATATATATATATATATATGAATATATATATATATATTTTTCACCCTACCTAACCACTAAAGGCAACTAAAAAGAATATGTGTAGTGTACTATCTACCCTATTTTTTTATTATTTGTTTTTTAAATGTTTTTTTAATGATTTTATGATTTTATGATTTTTAATTTTTTTTAATAATATACACAAAATTATGAATCACACTAAAAAAATACTAAATATGCACAAAGTTACAAAAATTAAAAATGCAAGTTACTAATTATGCAAAAAATTGACTCCTAAAAAACACTTAATTTATAGATTTTTTTATTTTTATTTTTATTTATTTTTATTTTGATTTTTTTTAAATTTTCTTTAGTTTTCTTTTGTTTTTTCTCCTTTTGTTTTGTTTTGTTTTGTTTGTTTCTTTTTTTTTGGTTTTTTGAACTAATAAATTTCGTGCCTAATATAAAAAATATGAATTTACTAATTATGCATCATTTACAAAAATTCTAAAAAAATAAAAATAAAAAATGCAAGCTACTTTAATTATGCAAGACTTTACAGAAATTGAAAAAATGAACAATGGTTTCAAAATACAAAAGAAAAAATTGTTTTTTCGTCTTTTTCTTTTTTTTTCTTTTTCTTTTTTTTTTTTAAAAAATTTGAAAAATTTAAAACAATGCAAATTACTCTAATTATGCTAAAAATTACAGAAATGAAAAAAAATAAAAAATATGAAAACAATATGGACTCAAAAAAAACAAATTATTTTTATTTTTATTTTTATTATTATTTTTTTCCTTTCTTCTCTCTATTTTTTAATATTTAATTGTTCTCTTTTTCTCTTTTTTTTTCTATCTTTTTTTCTCTTTTTATTTATTTTTTTTATTCTTTTTTAAAAAATATATATATATATATTTATTGTTTTATTGTTTTTATTTATTTATTTTTTATTTAAAAAATACAAAAATCATAAAAAATTAAAAAAATTAAAAATAAAAAAATAAAAAATTCCACCAACCTTATCTTCTTCCACCGCTTCGCGCCGTTCCCTCCCGGATTTCCCGCCGGCTCTAGCTGCCTCCACCCTGCTCTGTCAACAGCCGTCTTCACAGCCATCTTTACCTTCTTCTCTTGCGGCCTACGTCACCTACTTTTCTCTCCTCTTCGACCCTCCACGCAGGTCTCTCTTCACTGCTGCGCCTCACCACCTCTTGGCATCCACAGCTCGCTTCTCTCTTCACTGCTGCGCCTCACTGCCTTTTTCTCCTCCTCGCTGCCGTCGACCTCTGCTGCCGGCCACTGCCTTCGCTTGTTGGCCTCGCTCTTCGTCTCTCCCACTGCTGACCAGCCTGCTGCTTGGTTGCAGCCGCTTTCGTTAGCTTCAACCCGCCTACGCCATCGCCGCCGGCTGCTGCAGGCGCTATGCCAATGCCTTCGCTCTCATCCGCCTACGCCTTCGCACCCTCACTGGCCGCCTACGCCTTACACTGCACTGCCGCGTTAGTTGCAACCGACGCCCCCCAACTGCAGTGCTCGATGCAGGTTCTTTCACGTCGACGTATAAAGGAATATATATATATATATATATATATATATATATTCTTTTATTTTAAAACCGCCTCTGCTCTCCTTTCAGCCTGCTTTCCAACAGCCGCACACATACATATAAAAATATATATATATATATATATATATATGTCTGTTTATTTATTTTTTTCTTTGCTGCGACTACTCCCCACAAAACTACAAAACAACAAAACAGTAAAGGAAAGAAAGCCGCTTCACTACTTCCTACGTATCTCTCGCCAACTTGCAACAAAAATACAAAAACAGAAAGTACTTAAACGGGATTACTCAACCGCAATGGGGTTTAAATTTTTTTTTTCTTGCTTCTTATAAAAAAAAACGAAAACACACAAGGCGCCCTTGAGATCACACACTCAATGCCCTAAACCTCAAAACAAAAAGAATTAGTGGTAGTAATGCAAGCTTCTCAACCGGTTTTGAGTCTTCTCCCCGGCAGTGGCGCCAATGGAGAGACGGAAAAACTCTCTCACTTGTAGCAAGAGTAGTATGATCCACACTTAGCTCAATCCAATGGGATTTGCATCCCTTTCGGAGCTAGGGATTCAACCCGTACCGGTGCACAAAAGCTTATCCATTTGATGGAGAGAATGCTAAGAAAACTACTACTATTGACATAGACTCAACACACACTCAAACTCAATCTTGCTATTGCTCACTCAACTCCACATTCCACTCATCCATACATCCAAACAAGAAGAAAGCCTAGCTATTGCTTACACATGATCAAAGCATTCTTCATTCTCAATACTCATTTCCCTAGCATGCACACAATCCTTTAAGCTATCAATAAGAAACATGCATACTAGAGAATTGACAAGAGAAGAGAGACAAATATCAACTCATTGCATTGAATTAACAAAAGAATAGAACTTACAACAATGTAGATGGGGAGTGAGAAGAGCTTGCACCTCTATGGAAGAAGAGGGAGAGCTAGTCTCAAGAGAGCTCAAACATGAGTTTGCCCAATGTGTCCATGCTCTCAAATGAGCCACCTTTTATACAAAAATTCTAGAACTCTCAAAAGTTCCCATGTGGGATTATTGTGAAGCCCTCTCCCACATTCCACAACCCTTCCCTGAGCATTTAATTGATCCATTAGAATGGAGTCATGTCCTTGCAACATTATCGACATGTGCTTTACCGAAGCCAATTCAATTCTGTGACTCAGATGGATATGACATTATACCTATACGAATGGTACAACCACGTGCTCTTCTAGATCATTTGTACTATAGGGATACATCCAAAACAACAGCTATGCATGTCGAGGAAGTCTCAGTTGAGAATTTAACACTCAAATCTGTTAATGATGCTGATAAGAAAGAGACACAAGCTCCAACACAAATGATGTGGATAAATGATGAGTACTCAAGTGAGGGCCATGGCTGGCATGTTCCAACTAATCTAGTTGCTGCTCAGAGAAGGCCAGGCAAAAAGGAATTATCAATGTGGCTACCCAAAGATGCGTACAAACTTGTACCATCTAGTCCAGTTGCTAAGCCTCTTAAGAAGCACATCATTTCCAAGCCTAAACCTCGGATTGTTACTCGATGGGTCCCAAAACAGGTTCTTAAAGCACAAGGTTATTATGAGGGTGCAACAGCAATTTGGCTTCCAAAATGCCATGCTTTGCTAAGGGTAAAAGAATGTTTCAAAAAGGTTCCAAGAGCCACCCTTGATTTTCCATATCAGTGGGTACAAAAGAAATCAACACAAACTCTTCAAGAAAGGAAAGGTGGCTGTGATAGCACCTACATATCTACTTGTGTTGATCTTCCTAAAACATGTATTGAAACACCTGTTGTCCCGATTTCTCCTTGTTACATAATTCAACCATCAACTGGTGTACCTAAGACAAGTCCAAAGGAGTCTCATTTGAGCATAGATTCTAGCATTTCAATGCCTAAATCCTCTTATCTTGCTCAAATTCCAAAACAATTGATAAAATTTGCACCCAAGAAGGACATACCTAAAACCAAAGATAAGGCATTAACACTACAAATGAAGCTCTTTGGTAGATCAATGTTTGAATAGTGTGGTGCCTTACGCCTTTAAAGGATTATGTTCTTTTTGAGATAATCTCCACCACCAGCGCAAGGGTAAGTTCAAGGACTTCACAATAAGATCGACAAGCCAGGGCACTTTTCTCCCATTGGGTTTTTTCCCCTCGGCTATATTCGGTGTTTGGCACCAATGGCAAATGTTATTTTTTTCTTTTCTTTTTGTTTTTGTTAATAAAACTTTTTGCAGAAGTCTCCGTAAAAAAACAAGAGCATCAAACACGCCCCAATAGTCCACCTATCATGCAAACAAATTAGGAAGGGGGGAGACATGCTACGCTTACAAAGATCAAGGAGGAGCAATCTGCACCAAAATCAGCAATTCATCAATGCAAACGAACAACATCAACAGGGCACTACAACAGGTGTATTCAAATCTTAATCTTTATTTCTTTAAGTGCTTTTATCCTTTGAATATATGGTTTGCATGATCACACAATGTTGGCTGGTTTAAGTTTTTGATTAGTTGTTAAAATATGGTGAGTGAATTCTAGAGTCTTAGAAGACTTAGGAAAAGGATATTTCTATCTAAAGACAGTGTAGGATATATACCAAGGGAATATGCCAAGTTCTTATGCTTTCAAGGTATATTAGTTATCCCTAGTGGTGGCTACCTCTTAGATATGAGCTAGAAGGTGCTAGGAGTAATAAAAATTTACGAAAATGTACCCAAAAAAAAAGTATATATCCAAAATAAATTGAGACATGATGTGTCTACAGCCATGAGAAATGCTTGGTAGGACCTGGGGTTGTCTTAGCACCTTGGGGCCGATGCCTTGGTTTCCATGGGGTGAACACTGATGTCTAAAAACTTCAGAAGAAGAACTTTGAGGAATCTATCGCCTTGATAGATGTTGGTAGGACTCTGGGGTACACTATGGACCCTCAAGACCGATGCTTTCATCTTCATGGGGTACTCCTTAGGTCATAAAAGAAAGAAAAAGGGTCTGTCGCCCTTGGATACTTAGCGGTCTTTAGATTCTCTTGGTGGAGGTCTCTGGGCCAATGCTTGGGTCTCTTTGGGATAGAACCTTAATCTTCATCACTTCTACACACATCTCAAAAAAAAAAAAAAAACGAGTTCCAATCACCTTTGCTCATATTTAGGAGTAGGGTTGCCACTTAGGAATAACTTACATACTTATAGGACATTGAGACTGCGGTCATAACCGGCGGTGTACAAAGCACACTTGCCTTTGCATAGCATTATCTACTACTTAAGTCTCACTTTGACTAGTCTTTACTCACCTATTTTAGGACTCATTAACACTTTAATCAGCCTTGCACTTGTATACTCACGTGTGAAATCATCATTGCTGATTTTTCTTTTCTTTTCTTTTTTTCAATAAAAGACTTTAATGTATCAATTGTTTTTTGCTGCAGCTCTTGCTACTACCGCGCTCGAGGACGTGCGCAAAATAGGAAGGGGGGAGTGTTGCATGACAAATGAAGATTAATACAAGGATGCAACAAAAAAGATACTTAGGGCTCTTGTAAAGAGTTCCACTTTGTAGATGTATGTGGGAGAGGGCTTCACAATAATCCCACATGGGAACTTTTGAGAGTTCTAGAATTTTTGTATAAAAGGTGGCTCATTTGAGAGCATGGACACATTGGGCAAACTCATGTTTGAGCTCTCTTGAGACTAGCTCTCCCTCTTCTTCCATAGAGGTGCAAGCTCTTCTCACTCCCCATCTACATTGTTGTAAGTTCTATTCTTTTGTTAATTCAATGCAATGAGTTGATATTTGTCTCTCTTCTCTTGTCAATTCTCTAGTATGCATGTTTCTTATTGATAGCTTAAAGGATTGTGTGCATGCTAGGGAAATGAGTATTGAGAATGAAGAATGCTTTGATCATGTGTAAGCAATAGCTAGGCTTTCTTCTTGTTTGGATGTATGGATGAGTGGAATGTGGAGTTGAGTGAGCAATAGCAAGATTGAGTTTGAGTGTGTGTTGAGTCTATGTCAATAGTAGTAGTTTTCTTAGCATTCTCTCCATCAAATGGATAAGCTTTTGTGCACCGGTACGGGTTGAATCCCTAGCTCCGAAAGGGATGCAAATCCCATTGGATTGAGCTAAGTGTGGATCATACTACTCTTGCTACAAGTGAGAGAGTTATTCCGTCTCTCCAATTTTCATCCAGTTCCTTGTTTCTCAAAAACAGGTATCACTCTTCTGGACTCTCCGTCGAGACCAGCTAGTCATTCAGCAACGAGATCTAATAATAGATTACAATAATTTTTTGTCATCATACATATATATCTTCCATGACATACGCATGGGTGTCCTAAGCACCGCAAGCCTGTGCATCGCCTGGTCAGAACCCTCTAGGATCCTCCTTAGGTGTCTTGGCACTTCACTCAAAGACCGCTTTGTCGGCCCTCGCCCATCGCCTGGTCAGAACCCTCTAGGATCCTCCTTAGGTGTCTTGGCACTTCACTCAAAGACCGCTTTGTCGGCCCTCGCCCATCGTACCAAAAGCACACTATTTTTCACCATACCAAGGCTGGTCAAGACCTGGGTAGGTTTTGCCGCGTGAGCCATCCTTTGAACACTCCCTGCCCGCCAGAGCTCTTGCAACCAAACTTCCCTTAGAAAAACACATATACCAAACGCTCCCTCCAGCATTCTGGCGTAAGACAGTCCTTTAAGAAAACATGATTTCTATGCAAGTTTTCAGTTTTGAGTTTCTTTCGAATACAATGAGTATATCTTAAATATATATCCTAAGACTTTCTAATCGCAGGTCTAAATTCCAAACAGAATTCCTCGAATTCTGTAATCTTGATCCTCAGATCAAAATCAAAGGGTCTCAACTTAGTGTCAGATTTGGTTGGGTGATTTGAGTGTATTTTTTTGAACTGGTCACATCATCAATTTGAAACTGATGAAGAGGTTGTTCTCCTACTGCTTCGAAAAATGCAATCCAGAATCTTGACGTGAACTTTTGGGATCTCGATCACTTACTATTCTCCTGGGTAGGCCATGTAATCTGAAGATTTCCTTGAGGAACACTCTAGCCACATCCACTGCAGTGTAGGTTTCTTTTACTGGAATCAGATGGGCAACTTTGGTTAGTCTATGAACTACCACGAAGATGGAGTTGTAACCTGATTGCACTAACCATACTGATGCATTTCCACTTCATCTAATGGATGTAGTTCCCAGGCATTTTTACTGTCTCTGCTTTGACTTTTTGACAGGTCAGACATTAACGTACATGATTAAGCACATCCTTTTTTAGTCCAGGCCATGCACAATGGACATTGATGGAGGCATTGTGTACTTGTGAGATCCCACTGCCCCCTCCACGCAGCACCAGATTCCCAATTGCTGGGGCAGCGGAAGTAGCTCCCTCTTAAACGGGGCAGGGTTTCCCACTCGGGGCCTCGCCCTCGAATGTTCGGGCACGAGACTAAGCTGGTGGTCATTCCGAAAACCAAAACCGGGAAAATTTCCCATGCCCCGAAAATGGAGATGATTCAACCATTTTTATTTTCTTAAGGAATTTTTCTAACGAGGTCAAGATACTGAACTAACCTTCATCTGATTAAACCAGATAGAAGGGAAACTATTAACTTGAAGGAATCAATGGTTTTTTCCTAATTGAACCAGGCACAGCCGTTGATTTATTCATTAGAGAAGCCTTCAGGCTTTTATTTAACTACTCGATTTCTAAGCATATTCCTATTAATCAATTTTATTATTAAAACTCTACTGATTCTAGCCTAACCCCATCCCGCCCATGGGTTAGCCACCGCCCAACATTGGAATTGGTAGAACGAGACAAGTACTCACCCACCCATAATTGAATGCCTTTCTTAACTTTTGCTTTAGAATATAGATACGCACACACTCCTCCTTAAACTTTAACTTATAAAACAATCCATTGATAGACAATTATTGGTTACAGATGTCATAACTCAAAATTTCCATCCAATCCTTGTTTCTCAACAAAAACAGTATCACTCTGGACTCTCCGTTGAAACCAGCTGGTCAGCAGCAACAAGATCTAATAATAGATTACAATAAACATTGGTCCATCATACAATATCTTCCATGACATACACATGGGTGTCCTAAGCACCGTGAGCCCATGCATCACCTGGTCAGAACCCTTCAGGATCCTCCTTCTGGCACTTCACTCAGGGACCACTTCATCGCCCCCCCCCCCCCAATCGTACCGGAAGCAAACCATTTTTCACCATACCAAGGCTGGTCAAGACCTGGGCAGGTTTTTGCCGCGTGAGCCATCCTTTGAACACTCCCCCGCTAGCTGTGCAACTGAACTTCCCTTAGAAAAACACATATACCAAATGCTCCCTCTAGCATTCTGGCATAAGACAGTCCTTTAAGAAAATAGGGTTTCTATGCAAGTTTTCAGTTTTGATTTTCTTTGAATATAATGAGTATAATGAGTATATCTTAAATCCGTATCCCAATACTTCTTGATCGTAGGTGTCTGAATTCCAAGCAGAATTCCTCGAATTCTGTAACCTTGATCCTCAGATCAATTCAAAGGGTCTCAACTTAGTTTTAGATTTGGTGGGTGATTTGAGTGTATTTTTTTGAACTGGTCACGTCGTCTTTCCTTGAAACTGACGAAGAGTTTGGTCTTGGTCAAAGCCTGATTCTGGGTTCGAGTCTGGCAAGGTTCTTCTTGAACTACCTTTCTCGAAAGGGGAGATATTTTCATTACTATTTTATTGAATTTCATTCATTGAATATTCACTTAACTAATTTCTAAACTAATCACGAATTCCTATGAGAAATAAATTAATCAATTTATCTAAATTTCTAACTTCGATATGTGAGATCCCTGTTCCCCACCGATCAACGGATTCGGGGTACTAGCACCGAAAGTAGCACATCATGCGTGGGTAGGGGTCTCACACTCGGGGCCTCGCCCACGGATATCCGGACAAGAGACTAATCCGTCGATTTGTCCAAAACCGAAACTGGAAAAACTTCCTTTACTCGGAAAGCATGGGCGATTCCACCAGGATAACTCTTTACTCTAACGTAGTCAAGATCATTACGGATCAACTGATCTGACTGCACCTTTAACGGTACTTGGTCAAATCAAGGAAGAAACTTGCACTTGGATCATTGGGATCAACGCTTTTTTCCCCATCAAGAGGCACAGCCGTTGATTCCTATCCATAGAACAATTTCTATCCGGGATTTACTTTATCTATCGTAAAAACAAAAGTTGAGTCTCGATTTATGGATCCATCAGTCCAGCCTAACCCCATCCGATCCCATGGGTTAGCCAACCGCCCAACCACTGTAGTGATGGGATCCAATTTGGAATTTGGTTAGGTTTTGTCCCGGGTACCAAGGAAAAGAGTTCCAAGGCCCCCTAGCCGGAATTTCATGCAAACATAGAACTAGCCACACCACTTACACACCCAATATGAAAATTGCCTTTTTCTTAGCATCAGCTAACTTTAAAACAATCCTTTAATGAAACCATAGTACCACTGATCACAATCTACCAATTTATCCAGTTGATTCATAATTTCCCATCATTCCTTCATCAGAGTATCTATGGCATCATTGGCAACTAGAACGCTCACCACCTGTCCACACAGGGGCCGTTTCAATAGTTCCTAGCCCATAATACTCAACAATATAATCACTTATCAAGATGGACTCTCGTTGAAGATCAGCAAGATCAACCAACAGATCCATATAAAAGAGCCATGGACTCATCCGTTGAGGACCAGCAAGGTCAGTCAACCAGATCCATGCTCGGTTCCAGAAAACAACTCTTACTCCTTGTTCCAATATCTTCCTCGACGCACGCGTGGGTATCCTAGGCGACCCAGAGCCCGAGCACCGTATGGTCAGCACCCTCTAGGATCCTTCGCAGGTGACCTAGCGCTTCACTCATAGGCCGCTTCCTTGGTCCCTCATCCACCGTACCGGAAGCTCACCATTTTAATCGAACCGAGGCTGGTCAAGACCTCGGTCGACCTTGCTACGCGAGACGTCCTCCATTGACTCTCCGTCAGCAGTTGCAACTTTATCAGTTCGGTCTCCACGACCTTAATCACAAGACGGTCAAAATGCTTCCCCAGCATTCTTGACATAAAACAGCCATTTGCAAACAGCATTTACAAACAGTTTACAAATACAGTTTCTATATTAACTCTCATTTTTCCACATTATCTCTCATTAATCCACATTACTTATTCCACATTCCATTCAATGTGTACTCATTCTCATCCATTTCCTCATATCGACGACACATTAATTCACATACACATTCACCTTCACATCCATACATCCACATTTACATGTATACATCCATTTTCACATCCTCATTTATACATCCACATCCCATATCCACATTCATACATACACATCCATATCCACATCCAACATCCACATCCACATCCACATTCACATTCACATCCACATTCACATCCTCATTTATACATCCACATCCACATCCACATTCACATCCATACATCCACATCTACATCCACATTCATATTCACATCCATATATCCACATCTACATGCATACATCCATTATCACGTCCTCATTCATACATCCACATCCACATACATACATACATCCACATCCACATACATACATACATCCACATCCACATTCTCATTCACATCTATACATCCACATCTACATCCACATACATACATACATCCACATCCACATTTCCATTCACATCTATACATCCACATTCATATACATCCACATCCACATTCCCATTCACATCTATACATCCACATCTACATCCACATACATACATACATCCATATCCACATTCCCATTCACATCTATACATCCACATCTACATCCACATCCACATCCACATTCACATCCACATTCCCATTCACATCTATACATCCACATCTACATCTATATCCACATTCACATCTATGCATATACATCTTCATGCATACATCCATTTTCACGTTCATATATCCATTTTCACATTCATACATCCATACTCCCATCTCCACATCCACACATCCACATACATACATCCATTTCCACATTCCCATTCATGTAACCCCATATGCCTTCACATCTAATCTTTTACTTCACATCCATTCTCGTCCTATCACAACCCATATGCATCTTATCCTATCACATACACTTCTTACCTCATCCCATACACATCTTATCACATCTTAATTCATCTTATCACCTCTTATCATCTCTTATACACCTCTTATCACATCCTATCACATCTCATATCTATTTATAGAATACAAGAGAACTCTTATATTTGATATAAGATTTCTTTACACATTTACTTATGCATAAATTCCATTTAAGGAGATTAATACTTCCGAAGAAAAATCAATCTTTTATGCATCTTCCTATGCATAAATTCATTTTAAATGAAAATGACACTTTTGAATTAAAATTCAATCTTTTATGCATCTTCCTATGCATAAATTCAATTTAGATGAGAATGACACTTTTGAATTAAAAATCATTTTTTTAAAATGCATCTTCTTATGCATAAAGTCAATTTGGTAGGAATTACACTTTTAGAATAAAAGAATTTCTCTTATGCATCTAAGTTATGCATAAAATCCATTTATGATGAAAATCACACTTTTAGTATAAAAAGAATATCTTTTATGCATACCTCCATGCATGAAATCCAATTATGATAAAAGCTACACTTTTATAATAAAATAATCAACTTTTATGCATACCTCTATGCATGAAATTCAATTGTGACAAAAGTAACACTTTTTACATTAAAATAATCATCTTTTATCCATACCTCTATACATGAAATCCAATATGATAAAAGTATCACTTTTGATATTAAAAAAATTATCCTTTATGCATACTTCTATGCATGAAAATTAAAAATGATAAAAGTAACACTTTTGATATAAAAATTTTCCTTTATGCATACTTCTATGCATGAAAATTAAAAATGGTAAAAGTAACACTTTTAATAAAAAAATTTATCTTTTATGCATACTTCTATGCATGAAAATTAAAAATGATAAAAGTAACACTTTTTATATAAAAAATTTTCCTTTATGCATACTTCTATGCATGAAAATTAAAAATAATAAAAGTAACACTTTTGATATAAAAATTTTTCTTTATGCATACTTCTATGCATGAAAATTAAAAATGATAAAAATAACACTTTTGATATAAAAATTTATCCATTATGCATAATATTAAAATTTAATTTCTCCATGATTGTAATGAAATTCTTTCAATTAATCTAGGATGATAATTCCTAGAATATGGTAGGAGTCCTCTTTTTATACTTTGAATGAGATTATTTTATGCATAATTTTTATAAAAATTTTGCCATAGCTCCGCTGCTATGACTGATAAATCTCAATTTTTCAAATGGATAATGCTTATCATTAAGAAAATAATTAAAATAATCTCTAATTGGATTATCAATCCATAATGGATTGAATCATTAATATACATAAACTAAAAGCATAGAAAAAAGCCATTAATTTGGCCTCAAGCATAGCTTAATCTTGGGTTAAGGAAAAGCTTTATGAAAAGCTTGATTTGGATTGAGAACGGTTCATGAGTATGACCATTTCTTGAGTGAGAGAGAGAATTTACATAAAAATCATTAGAATTTAAACATAAATGAAAATTAACTTCAATAGCATTATGTAACTCTTCACTACTATTCAAACTTCAATAGCATTAAAAAAAAACCATACCAATTAAACTTCTCAAGCTTGAGAGGGGTTGAGAAGAGAGAAACATTGAGAAATTATAGAAAGATCAATATTCACTAATTACCTTACAACTTGCTTGATTCTTTGTTCACGGTAGAGGCCCCCAACCAATCAATTGGTTAAGTATGTTGATGGAGCCACTAATGGGGATTGAAGAAAGAGGGAAGCTCCAAAAACTAGTGAATTATTAAATGAATTCACAGTTTCTGGCTTAGGTGGAGTAGAGTAACGATGCATAAACACTATATCTTTTTCAACAAGGGGGAGGCTTCTATTTATAGGAAAAATTGAGCTCCTAACCAAACAAACTGATTCTAGAATTTTCTAAATCAGTTTGGTCAATATTTGACCATTTTTAGATCAGTTAAGCTAACTTTTTGGAACTAGACTTGAATGAGGAGAGAGGAGAGATGAAATATCTCAATTTTTATGAGTTTAAAACTCATTCAAGCATATGAAATATGCACCTCCTTTAAAGAACTCCCCTTCCTTACATATGTGTCATAATGGAATCATTTTAATATTGCTCATAGTTTTTTTACTAATAAACCTTGTACATTTTCAACTCTTCATCTTATGTGAAATATGCACCTCCTTTAAAGAATTCCCCTTCCTTACATATATCATATTTTTAATATTGCTCATAGTTTTTTACTAATAATCCTTGTACATTTTCAACTCTTCATCTTATGTGAAATATGCACCTCCTTTAAAGAATTCCCCTTCCTTACATATGTCATATTTTTAATATTGCTCATAGTTTTTTTACTAATAATCCTTGTACATTTTCAACTCTTCATCTTATGTGAAATATGCACCTCCTTTAAAGAATTCCCCTTCCTTACATATGTCATATTTTTAATATTGCTCATAGTTTTTTACTAATAATCCTTGTACATTTTCAACTCTTCACCTCATGTGAGCATTTACTCATTTTTGGGTATTTTCTTTTTACAAGTTGGATTTATCTCCTCCCTACACATGGATTGATGCTATTGGTCCATAGGAACCTTAATTGGACCATAGTCTAAAGGTTTCTGAAAATCTAGACCCTTAGGCTAAGGTTCTTTATAGCTATTTTCAATTAATTCCAATTGCACATTGGAAAATTCTTTTTGAATTTCTGTTTCAGGGGAACTCATCTGAATTAGAAGAGATATTTTTCTATCCAAAAATATTCAAAATCTGAATATTCTCTCTCTAGAATATTTTTCTCTCTCTAGGCTAAAACAGATAGAAACAAGGTCTTTATATTTCTGAAGAGGGATTGATTACAGGGAAAGATACTAGACATCAAAAAGGGGGTGGGGGAGGAATCTTACACGATAGGTTTTCTAAATTTTCTCAATACCATCCGAGTGAATAAGAAACGATAAAATTTTCTCTCATAGTGTATTCACTTATTCATTTATCGATTATTCATGGAAATTAAACATAGAATTAATGAGAACCCTAATTTTGATATAAAAATCATTTATGCATCAATTTAGCAACCCACCGAGATGTAATCTTGAAAAGCTTAAAGGCTACCGAAGATCATGACGTAAGGTATCAAACACTCGAAAAACCAACAATCTCGTTCTCAGCCAGACATTGGTACAAAGAATTAAGGAAAATACAAACTTAAAGGCACAACTGGAGCAGGCAAAAGAATAGATTCAAAGAGAAGTGGCACACAACAAGGAACAAGCCAACATCTAGACTCAACAGCTTCAAGAGTTCCAAAATGCATTCCAGGCTAAGGAAGAGGTATTACAAAGCAACTTGAAATCAATATCTGCAGCTCTTAAGGATGTTGATCAAAAAGTGCTTCAACTTCAACAAGAAAGGGAAAAATAAACAAAGCCAATGCAGAAAAAGTACGGGCACTGAATGAGACCATCAATGCCAAATCATTGGAGATGTAGAAGCTAATGGACACCCACAAATAGGAAATGCTACAGATAACCCAACAGATCCAAGATAGTTAAGCTTTTCCACTAAAAGTGTTGAGATTCAAGCTCGACGTCAGTGTGAGCCAGCTATGCTATGTGCTGGCAGATTAGGTAGGAACATGTGTGAGACATAAATGACCGCGTGTCCAGCTGGTCATAGTGTGTGTGGACATTACATTAGGTTTACTTTGTAGTGTGGACATAACACTATGTTGTGTTCTCTTTTGTGTGTGTGAGAGAGATGGTGACTATGGCTTCTCTCCTTCTTTATGGTTGATGATTATGGATTAGGGTTTGCTTCTCTTGTGTGTGTTACATCCTGCTCCTGTTTTTTATCATGGTATCAGAGCCAAGAGCTCATTAGCTGAGTTGTGAGAGTGAGTGAGAGAAGAGAGAAGAAGAAGAAAAAGCTGTGAAGGAAGCCATTGGAGCTTGGAGCAAAGGAAAAGCTGTGGAGCACACACCGGCATCAGATCTGAGAGCTAAGGACCATTGGTGAGTGTAGCAAGACCCACTCTGCGGATTGCAGGTATCAAAGAGCAAGTTCAGTGAAGATTGAAGTGCATAGAGCAAGTGAAAAATTCTGGTTTTTTCTCAAAGCTTCCATGGAAAGCTTGAAGTGAATGTATACTCTTGGCAAATGTATACACAAAGGCACATGTATTCGGGCTTGCAAATGTATTAACAAAGTAGACACAAACAACATACAGGTTCTTGAAGCAGATTGATGCATACAGATTTGAGCAAAATCAAGTGAAAGTGAGTTTATGCAAAAATTTCTGGTTTTTCACAAAAACAGAAAACATACCCCCCGTGGAGGATCAATTGCATGAGCTAGAGGCAAAATTGAGCAAAACCCTTCATACCCAAGGTAGATTAGGTCATTGCTAAGAGTCCTATCTATTCAATTGTGATTTCCCCTCTCTCTACAGCCCTCTGGAGCAGGCGGTGCATGAAGATGCAGAATTCTGGACAGTTTTCAAAGATTTCATCCTAATTCACTCATTTGGACACCAAATTGAATGCTTTAAAGCTTGGAGAGTTTAGCAAATACATTGCTAAGGCCTTGTGATGCTTGGTTGCAGCTCATTTCATGTATTTGGAGCTCATTGAAGTGATTTATCAGAGGTGTGCAGGTTCGCAGAAATTCTGTCCAGAAATAGAGCATTTTTAATCAAGGCATTAATCTTTGCCTATATCAAATTGGCCAAATTCCTCTGGTACAAGTAGAGTCCTATGAGTTGCTAAACTTTTGAATCAAAAAGTTTTGGATTTGGAGAAGATTTGAAGGAGATAGAGCAATTTTAGTGAGAGGTGGTACCTGAGAGGTGCAGAAAAATTCAAACCAGAGGTTACAAAACTTGGTGGTTCTCATTCCCCTTGAAGAATTGGATCAAACCCTTCTAGGATATGTTGGAGCAATGTGTTGGGAAGCTAATGCAAGTTGAATCATTGCATTTGGACAAGATTTGAAGGATTTAGAGCATAATCTTGACTGGTTACTGGTGAGAATTTACTGGCGAGAAAAAAACCAGAAAATTTTTTGTGAAGGAGTTTCATTTGATTTCAACTTTGATCGAGTGTACATTGTTGGTGAACCATTGTGGGATGTTAATGCACACAATTTGCAAGAATTTGATGTGATTTGAAGAGATTTGGAGCATTACAGGTACTTCGTACATTGTGATCGAAAGGGTACATCTACTCTATTTTTTTGTAACAATGGGAGATGGTCCGATACAGATTGTTGGAGAGAAGCTTGATCGCACTAACTTTCAAGTATGGAAGTTTCGAATGAAGAGTTTTTTGAAAGGCAAAGGGTTGTGGAGTCTTGTCTCGGAGGAAGACCCGGAGCCATACCTACCTCCTCAACCAAATAATGCTCAGTTACTGGCTCACAAGCAATGGGTAGAGCGGTCCTCGAAGGTGTTGCATTATTTTTCAATATGTGTAACAGATGCCTTGCTTATTCACATCCAAGATGCAGATACACCGAAAGAAGCATGGGGTATCTTGTGCAGAATGTATGAGACAGACACTGGTGCCAGGAAGATACAACTAAAGCAACAGATTCACAGTGTAACACGAAGGAATCGGAGTATACATGAGTATGTTCAGGAAATCAAGGGTTATGCTGATTCCTTGTCATCAATCCATGCCCCAATGGATGATGATGATTTGGTTGCACTCACGTTGCGTGGTTTAGGCAAAGAATACAAATCTTTTGACACTTCCATCTCAGTAAGGTTGGGAGGAATGCCAGACTTTAATGAGCTTGTGTCATTGCTCATTGTGGAAGAATTGAAGCTTGGCCTTGGTGGTATGAGTGTTACAGGTGGTGCATCCTCGTCAAGCAATGATGAACATGCAAGAAATCAAGCTTTTTACTCATCTAGAGGCTTTCGAGGCAGGGGGAGATTCGCATCACGTGGACGTGGTGGTAATGGTCGTGGATGGCAGGATAGGCCTCCACAGCAGAATTTTCAGCCTTCATATGGTGCTCGAGGTGGTCGTGGTTCTGCACCTCAGCGAGGCAGAGGTAACCCCCGTGGACGAGGACGTTGGCAAGGCCAACAAAATTCTATGCAAGATGTGGAATGCCATTATTGTGGCAAATATGGTCATATGGCGAGAGATTGCTTTCGCAAACAGAATGATTTGAGAGGGGGAAGAGCACAACGTGGTGGTCATTATGGTGGAAACTATGCACAACATGGTGGCAACTATGCATCAAGTAGCAATGATGGAACTGCAAATCATTTGTTTGCCATGAAGCATGTTGTGGGTTCTATGACAACAAATGCTGAGAATGATGATACATGGTACATGGACTCAGGAGCATCAAACCATATGACATGTCATGGAGAATGGTTTGAGCACATGAAGCCGATGGATGTCAAAGGCTATGTGGAAACAGGTGATGATACCCAGCATGTCATTACACATGTTGGAAGTGTACCATTGGTCATGCATAATGGTCAGACAAAGTCTATGTCAGATGTGCTGTATGTGCCTTCGATCACTAAAAGCTTGGCCTCAGTTGGTCAAATGGTAGAACAGGGATTACAGGTTAGATTCAATGAGCATGGATGCTTCGTTGAAGACTTTAAACATGGATGTAGAGTGATTGCTAAAGGCAAGAAAGAAGGAAGACTGTTTAAGCTGGATGCTGGAATTCCTGAGCTAAAATCAGCCATGTTCTCAAAGAGCAGGAATGTGGTACAGGATATTGACATGTGGCACAAGAGGATTGGACATGTCAATATACAGAGATTAAAGAACATGCAAACAAGGGGCATTGTCAGTGGATTGCCTCGATTTAAATATAATGGACATATGCATGTTTGTGAAGCCTGTCAGTTTGGGAAGCAGGCAAGGTTGAGGTTTCCTAGAGAAGGAAACATGAGTAATAGACCACTTGAAATAGTGCACAGTGATGTATGGGGCCCAGCACAAAACCCATCTATCAAAGGAAGTCTATACTATGTGACATTTATAGATGACTTCAGCAGGATGACATGGATATATTTTTTGAGAGAGAAGAGTGAAGTATTGGAAAAATTCATGGATTTCAAAGCTTTTGCAGAAAAGCAGTATGGCTGTTGGATTAAATGTCTGAGGACAGATGGAGGTGGTGAATACACCTCAAAGGCCTTTGAGCATTTCTTGAGGAAGCATGGAATAAGGAGACAATTGACATGCAGGTATACACCTCAGCAGAATGGTGTGGCTGAGAGGAAGAATAGAGTTATATGTGAAGTGGCAAGGGCGATGCTTAATGAAAAGAGCATGCCAGATTACTATTGGGCAGAAGCATGTGCTACTGCAGTTTATATATTGAACAAAACACCTACAGCAGCCATTCATGGAAGCACGCCAGAGATGCGGCTCACAGGTTATAGGCCAGACATTGGACATCTTAAAGTCTTTGGATGTGTAGCTTATGTTCATGTGCCTGATGAAAGAAGACGGAAGTTGGATCCTAAGGCAGAGAAATGTGTATTTGTTGGATATGCACAGGATCGAAAAGCTTACAAATGCTATAACCCTCAAACTAGACAAGTAGTCATCTCACGAGATGTTGTATTCGATGAGCTTGCTAGTTGGTATAAAGCCAAAGATGAGGGAGTCATTGACACACTTGAGGCGAATGTGCCTGTGAACTTGCCATCACAAGCAAGTTCTAGTTCTACTACTATGTCTGGGCCAGCAGTAGAAGCTGAGAGTAGTAGCAGTGTACGTCCATGGTCAGGACGTTTGAGGCATGAGAGTGTAAGCACTGGCAGTAGTGCTATGGATAAAGGCAAAAAGAAAGTCGAAGGAATTGGAATCACAGGATATGAGTCATCCAGTTCTGAAAGTTTGGATGAGGAGCTTGGCATACCTGTATTACGCACACCTGGTGCTAGACAGGACAGATATGTGCCACCACATGCTAGAGTCACAGGTGTACAGAGTGACCCGCATGCATTGCGGAGATCCCAGAGGGTCAGATATCCTGTTGACAGGTTGACATACAGAGATTTTGCTATGCACTATGCATATATGACATCTATGGTAAAGCATGTGGAACCTACATGCTACACAGAGGCTGTTGGAGAGCATGTATGGGAAAAAGCAATGGATGTGGAAATGGACGCATTGGTCCATAATGATACATGGGACTTGGTTGCACTACCAAAGGATAAGAATGTTATTGGATGTAAATGGGTTTACAAAGTGAAGTGCAAATCTGATGGTTCTATTGAAAGACATAAGGCAAGATTGGTAGCAAAGGGTTATGCACAGACCCATGGATTGGATTATGATGAGACGTTTAGCCCAGTGGCTAAGATGGGCACAGTGAGAGCAGTCATTGCTATGGCTGCAGCTAATGGCTGGGAAATGCATCAGATGGATGTCAAGAATGCATTTCTGAATGGAGATCTACAAGAGGAAGTATACATGGCACAGCTAGAAGGGTATGTACACCCTAGATATCCCACTCACGTATGCAGGTTGAAAAAGGCATTATATGGTCTGAAGCAAGCATCTCGTGCTTGGAGTGATAAGATGAGCAGATATCTTATCTCACTTGGTTTTCAGACTTCTACAGCAGATTCTTCACTGTATGTGAAGAAGACACAGCATGGGATTGTGTTACTAGTCATCTATGTGGATGACTTGATTATTACAGGTGATCATGGTGCAGATGTGATGCATGTCAAGAAAGCCTTGAGTGGGCAATTTGACATGAAAGATCTTGGTGAGTTGAGATACTTCCTTGGCATTGAAGTGGTGAAAGATCATGGAGGTACTTGGTTAGTACAGCGCCAATATGCCTTGGATATGTTGGCAAAGTATGGCATGACAGGGTGTAAGCCTATGAGTACACCATTGGAGCAAAATGTGAAATTGCGGGCTGATTATGGCGAGGAATTGGATGATCCTTCTATGTACAGGAAGATGGTTGGTAGTCTCATATACATGACTATCACACGCCCAGATTTGAGTTATGCAGTGGGGCTAGTGAGTCAGTTTATGCAGAGCCCCAGGAAACCACATTTGGATGCAGTGAGACGCATCATGAGATATGTGAAGACCACAGCACATTATGGTTTATTCTATGAGAGTGGTAAAAGCTTGGACATACATGGCTACACAGATGCTGATTGGGCAGGTAGCGCATATGACAGGAGGTCTACTAGTGGATATGCTTTTACACTTGGCAGTGCTGTGGTGAGTTGGAGTAGCAAAAAGCAACCTACAGTTGCTTTGTCCAGTACAGAGGCTGAGTACAGAGGTGCAGCCATTGCTACTTGTGAGGCTATATGGTTAACGAGTCTCTTGGCAGATTTATGTGAGCCTCTTGATGGCAAAGTTGTCATACATTGTGACAACATGAGCAGTATGCAGTTGGCAAAGAATCCAGTATTTCATGCGAGGACCAAACACATAGAGGTCCATTATCACTTTGTCAGAGAAAAGGTGCTGGATGGTACAGTTGATCTTCACTATGTGAAGACTGATGAGCAGGTGGCTGATATCTTCACGAAGCCACTTAGCAGGGAGAAGTTTGAGTACTTCCGGACTATGTTGGGAGTACATGGGATGAGCTTGAGGGGGAGTGTTGAGAGTGTTGATATCCCAAGCTCATCTACATCTTCATCGGCAGTACATCATGAGCTTGAGAGGGGCTGTTGAGATTCAAGCTCGATGTCAGTGTGAGCCAGCTATGCTATGTGCTGGCAGATTAGGTAGGAACATGTGTGAGACATAAATGACCGCGTGTCCAGCTGGTCATAGTGTGTGTGGACATTACATTAGGTTTACTTTGTAGTGTGGACATAACACTATGTTGTGTTCTCTTTTGTGTGTGTGAGAGAGATGGTGACTATGGCTTCTCTCCTTCTTTATGGTTGATGATTATGGATTAGGGTTTGCTTCTCTTGTGTGTGTTACATCCTGCTCCTGTTTTTTATCAAAAAGGATTCAAAATATTGTAGAGACTCAAGAAATGGAAGCTGTGGCTAGACTAGCATAGGAAGCTGCCACAAGATGCTTTGAAGAATTGGATGCAGCAAGAATGGTAATCCACAACTAGCCCTTCTGCAGATACTATATGTCCAAAGAGGGATCCACAACTAGCCCTTCTGCAAATACTATATGTCCGAAGAGGGATCCACTTGTTACAACAAAGATGCACTTGGCTGGATTAAGGCTCAATTTGGCCTTCCTGCACTTCTCTAGGCACATTGTGAGAGGTGTGCTATGTGGTCTTCTTTCTTTCTGAACACACTAAAATCATCTACAAACACCCTCATGAAGGTGGTTAAATATTCATAGAATATTTCTTGAACCGTCCTTTACAATGTGGCTAGAGAATTTTAAAGCCCAAACATCAATACATTGGAGGCAAAAGCCCCCCATTCTAAGAAGGCTATTTTTTCTTTATCCTCCGAGGCCATCTATACCTAGCTATACATCTCATGCCCAACTACCGCATCCAACAAGGAATCTATGAGTGGTAGTAGGAACGGATCCAATATGGTGGAGCCGTTTAACTTGCAGTAGTCAATGGAGATCCTCAGCATCCCATTCTTCTTCGAGATAATGACTATTGGTGAAAGCCATTCCACTCTGTCTATTGGAAGAAAGATAACCCTACTCTTAGCAGATTTTCAATCTCCTCCACTTGTTTGGCGTAGTTGGGATTCATTCTATATTTCATCTTCCGGATAGGAGTTGCATCCTCTTTTAAGTTCATCTTGTGTTGGTAGAACCTAGGATCAATCCCCTTCATGCCGCCTGAGTAATTCCAAGCGAACACATCTTTGTAGGACTTTAGCAAATCTAGGAGCCTTCCTCTGAATTCCTGATTCAGTTGGGCACTGATTGACTATTTTTGGCTTTTGGTCGTCCCCCAGGTTCACTTCTTCAAGTTCATCTTCCTAGACTCTGATGTTCCACTTATTGCTTGAGACCCATCATGGCCTTTTCCTGCTGAGCATGTAGTTCTTTCACACTGTCCAAAGTGTTCTCCTCCTCTTTCTTTCCGCTTTCTTCATTTAGTAGCACTTCAGGATGAGCCCCCAGGACTTCTAGATTGTTAGAATTCATGGTGCTCATGCTAGATCAACTATGTGGAGGAGAGAGACTCACAAAATACAAGAAAATATCTTGCTTATTAAGTTGCTCAAATACAACTAGGCTTCTTGCTCCATATACAAAATGCCTTCTAGCTCTACCTTTAAATAGGTGAGCTAGTGGACCATAAGTCCATTCACACACACACCCTTCTCTTCCCCTTTTACATAACCTTAGTCTCTTAATACCCCCCCTCAATACCCTCCCTCAATACCAACTATGAAAGAAAATTAGAGTAATGGCTATGAGGTAGCTTTATATGGGAAAGGGAAAGGGAGGGTCTTACCACTTGCTTTATAGATTGGTCAAGGGCAGTGTCTACTCCATAATTACAACAAAAGCTTTTGTGCATTTTGGTTACTTGATACCCATTAGGGTTTGAAGGTATAAGCTTAATGAAAGTGAGTAAGTGGTTGAGGTAAATGCTCAAACCAATAAGGTACATCATTCTTGGCTCAAGAAGGTGAGGGCATGGCTCATAATGTTGCCTATGCCTCTTACAAAGACAATTCCAAGGGAAAACATGACAAACAACAAGGTAGAGCACTTAGTGATGCTATGCTCAACCTTACAAAGACAATTCCAAGAGAAAACATAACAAACAACAAGGAAGAGCACTTAGTGATGCTATGCTCAACCTTACAACTCATCTTAGAAGATGAAAATGTTGAATATGTAGCGGAATAACATGCCTTGGGCTTGGGAAATGAGAGCATGTGGCTTATGACACGCCTATGCCTCTTACAAACAAGAGCCTCAAGGGTGATACACAAAACCATTAAAGATGAGCACTTAGTTTACATGTGCCTAACTTTAAACCACTCAAGGAATTGAGTTTGTTGGATGAAAAACCAGAAAACTTCAACCTCTTTGGCTTATGGGATGAAGACAATGGCTTATGGTTGCACCATTTCTCCTTGGAAGCTTGCCAAGGTAAGCATAGAAGCGAGTTGATGATGAAGATTTATAATGTGGCACTTATGGTGTGTGCCTGGCCTCCAATATTGATGAAGAAGAGCCTCCTTAGTGTTAAAGACCTCCTCCTTTAATGGTTATGACCACTATTAGTATTAAGCAACACTATTAGTGCTTATAAGCACACTTTGAGAAGCTTTGTGCACTTGAAGATGTTGTTGATGAAGCTTGATGAGAATGAGGCTCATGAATACCTCATGGTGTATGGCCACCACTTCAAACTCAAAAATAGTATCAACAACAAGCCCTTACAAGAGCACTTAGGTGATTAGAGCAAAGAAGAGGAGATTAGTGAAAGAGAATCACTATTAACAAGCTTCAGCAAGCTTTCATGGAGAAAAGAAATAGTAGGCGCCTGGTTTTTCTCTTATTATGAGAGCATGGAGCAGCCATTAGGGCTAAAAATGAAGCTGTAGACTCCTGAGGCTATGGGCTTCAAAAGCCCTAAGCCCACGTAGCCTATTATGTTCTACAGACATCTTCATGTACGACATCGATGACAGCTAGGAACTGTGCCGGAGAGAGGGTGATTCGGTTGATGAGCTGTATGAAAAATGTCTGCCCGGATGTCCTCTTCACTTTCTTAGTTGAGAGCTCCCCAAGATTTTTCCTCCACGAGCTGCTAGAGCTCCTCCACTAGCAGGAGGTTCAGCTCCACACAAGAAAAAGTGATAAATTTGACCTGTTCTACACCACAAAAAGGCCTAATCAACCAAAGCTCTAGATACCATGTTAGAATTCATGGTGCTCATGCTAGATCAACTATGTGGAGGAGAGAGACTCACAAAATACAAGAAAATATCTTGCTTATTAAGTTGCTCAAATACAACTAGGCTTCTTGCTCCATACAAAATGCCTTCTAGCTCCACCTTTAACACACGCCCTTCTCTTCCCTCTTTACATAACCTTAGTCTCTTAATATAGATCATATCTTTGTACAATCCTTTCTATATCCACCTCAAATAGTGGTAGAAAATCTGTATTTCACTTCATGGTTTTGTCTTCTTCGTCATCTTCTACCCCTTTTAGGTAGTTTAGACCCTTTTAGGTAGTTTAGACCCTCTACATGGTTTTGTCTTCTTCGTCATCTTCTACCCCTTTTAGGTAGTTTAGACCCTCTACATGCATCAGTCGGTTGGCCAAATTCGTCTCGAGACTGAGATGCAGACGTTCTTTTTCCCTCTCCTGGTTGTGATTTTGTTTGTATCCTGGTTGTTTTATCCTTCCAATTTTGAGCCATGGTCTTCCTAAGAGCATGGGATATGCACCCACTATCTCAATCATTTTGAGGACTATGAACACGACAGTGAACATGCATCCTGCCACTTCTATTTGTTCTCCCTTGATTATTCCAATTGGTTGGATTCTTCTCTAGTCAGCCATGCAAATCTGGAACGGAGCTAGTTGCATGTCTGTGATGCCTAGATTTTTAGCCAGGCTATCTGATATTATGTTCACTCCTGATCCTCCATCCAGAATGACCCTTGTCATTGTGTCCTGTGATCTTGATGGTAACTTTTGGAGTGGACGTGTCACCAGTCCTAGACTATTTCCACATTCTTGCATTCTACTACCGAATTTTCTAGAATGGACGTGTCACCAGTCCTGGTCTATTTCCACATTCCTATATTCTTCCTCTAGATTTTTCGGTTCTTTCAAGGGCATTTGAACCAGTTTCTCATTTGGTACTATGCCCTGAAGTAGCTTTTGCCTCTAAATTGGGAACCAGATTTAGCATTTGGTCCGGTGTGATGTTTAGTTTCAACTTGCTGAGATCCTCCCACAGGTCCTTATCAGTGGGCATACCTTGGCTGTGTACATTCGTCCTCCGTGAAAGATCCCTGCCCTCTCCGCGCAACGAATTCTGGGGTACTAGCAACAACGGAAGTAGCAACGGAAGTAGTACTTCTTGCGCAAGACAGAGCCTCTCACTTGGGGCCTCGCCCACAGACAAGAGACTAATCCCTCGGTTCTTTCAAAACCGAACCCGAAAAAACTTCCCTCGCCCAGCAGACATAGGTGGTTCCTCCAGGATATTTTATTCTAATGTAGTCAAGGTCTTAACTAACCAAACCGATCCGACCGAACCCGTACTTCACATGGTCAGATCAAGGAAGAGACTTGCACTTGGATCATAGAGACCAACGCTTTTTTCCTCATCAAGAGGCACATCCGTTGATTCTTTTCCATAGAATAAGGACTATCCAAGATTTACTTCATCTATCGTAACATAACAGAATTGAGTCTCATTTTAGGGATCCATCAGTCCAGCCTAACCCCATCCAATCCCATGGGTGAGCCAACTGCCCAACCACTATATTGATAGGATCCAATTAGAAATTTGGTTATGTTTTGCCCCGGGTACCAGGGAAGAGACTTCCCAGGCTCCTTAGCTGGCGCTTCAAGCTAACTTCAAGATAGTCACACCACTTACACACCCTGCCTTTTTCACAAATTCAGCTGTCTTTAAAACAATCATTTTATGAAACCATAGTATCACTGATCATAATCCTCCAAAATATCTAGCTTGAGTTCCATTTTGCAACATTCCTCCATCGGTGTACCTATGGCATCATTGGCAACCAAAACACTCACCACATTGCTCACTTAGGGGCCTTTTCGATAGTTCCTAGCTCATAGTACCCGGAAATATAATCACATAAGAAAATCTAGATGGACTCTCCATTGAAGATCAGCAAGATCAACCAATAGATCCATATAAAAGAGTCATGGACTCATCCGTTGAGGACTAGCAAGGCCAATCAACCAGATCCATACCCGAGTTCAGAAAACAACTCTAACTCCTTATTCCATTTTCTTCCTTGACGCATGCATGGGTATCTTTGGTGACCCAGAGTCCAAGCACCGTATGGTTAGCACCCTCTAGGCTCCTTTGTAGGTCACCTAGCGCTTCACTCATAGGCCGCTTTCTTGGTTCCTCATCCACCGTACCAAAAGCTCACCATTTAAATCGAACCGAGGCTGGTCAAGTCCTCGGCCGACCTTGCTACACGAGACGTCCTCCATTGACTCTCCGTCAGCTGTTGCAACTTTATCACTTAGGTCTCCATGACCTCATTCACAAGATGGTCAAAATGCTTCCCCAGCATTCTTGACATAAAACAATCATTTAAAAACAGGTTTCATAAATATAGTTTCTAACGAACTCTCATCTTTCCACATTGTTCCACATCATTTCTTGTTATTCCACATTTCTAATAACGAACTCTCATCTTTCCACATTGTTCCACATCATTTCTCGTTATTCCACATTCTTCTACATCAATTTACATTGCTTATTCCACATCCAGTCATATGTATTCCCATCGTCTTTCATCCATTCTCATCCAATCACATCATATTACATCTCATCACATCTATCCACATCTATCCTCATCACATCACATCACAACATATCCACATCTCATCACATCTATCCACATCTATCCTCATCACATCACATCACAACATATCCACAACACATCTCATCCATTCATATCACATCACATCCATCTACATTCATTCAGATCCACATCACATCCACATATCATCACATCACGTTGTCGTGACGTGTGCGGTATAGCCAGGAAAGTACGAGACTTCTAGCTGTGAGAGTAGGTGTCAAATCTAACAAGGAAACTCACACACAAATTTCCCCAAGAAGCATAGGACAAGTCCATTTTTAGTGACATATACATGTGTCAATTCATCTCAATACATCCTTGAATTCGTGTACCAAGTGCTTGTCACTTTCCAAGCTTAGATTCACTGGCTCCTTTTTCCAAATCCTTCAATCCAATCACATGTAGGCATAGCTTAACCTTCAAATAATTCCAACATACATGTGCCCTTTTACATTCCACACATCCAGTGTCATTAATTCCATCATTTCAAGATGCTCTTTATCACCTGAAAACCTGCCTTTAAATTCTAACATCTCACAAACAAAAGATAACATAGCATATGTACCACATAATCATGTGATTTTTGAAAGTTCCATATCTTGCATTCCAAAACCTAGCTGAGTAGAATTTGAAATCCAAACTCCAAGATTCTCCAAAGTAATAAAAAAAAGAGCTTACACAAGACCTTATTCCGAAAGCCTTTTGAGGAAAACCTTACGAATTTGAAATTCGTAAGTGTTAAAAAAAAACATTCACTTATCTTTTTAAAGGGAAAAGAAACGAATTTATGCTTTTCTCTTTATTCGCCACCTTGCTGTAAGCGCAAGATTCAGAGTTCTTCACATAGTATGAGGTTTTTTTTTGAAAATCGTATCATCTCATTGCTCTTCATTTCCTCTTCAATTTGAAATCCAGGACACCATGAACAGTCGCCATCCTCAAGAAATAGAAAGCTATGGTGTTTTTCCACTCTGGTTATGATTTCTGCACATCTCTCCAAACTCTGATATGCGCTGCCGCCTATACTCTGGTTTTTTTTTTTCTTTTCCCACAAGGAATGCGGCCTTCACCACCTTTTGCAGCTTATGATTCGGAATTCCCTTTTTAAAAAAGCTGCGCTCGTTTATATTTTTCCTAACATCCAGAAAATTCCCAAAAAAAAAGCTGCGCTCGTTTATATTCCCTTTTTATACACATATGCTGCCACCCGCCAATCGTGAACTCCTTAGACATAGATCTAAGGTCTCCTTCAATGACCTCATCGCATGAACCTAGCACGTAGTCGCTTGGACTCCTCTACTGATTACGATTGAGATTGAACAGAGTAATCAAAGCACATTCCATGTGTATATTAATATATCCATCCACTCCCACAGAATAGTCTTTATCATGTCCATAAATGGCATAAGCACATACGAAGCATACTCGTCATCATCGTCCATAGGCAGTGTAAAAGCTCGACTGTGCACCATTGCAACTGCCCACTTATATAGTCAAAATCTGCCCATGCCAGCTCTGGACCAACAAGCTGAGAGAAGCTCTTTTTGATGGCTCGACGGACTTGTATGAGTTCTCGCAACACTGGCTCCCACTGAATTTCTTTTAACTCATCTGGCATCAAACCTTTGCATTTCCATACATGTTAAGAAGGTTGTTCCCTACTACAAGGTCCACCATATGCATAAAACTCCATAATTTACACCACACTCATGTACAGAGGTTTCGAGACCTGGCTCAGCCTCAGCTCATCTTATTAAACCTCATTTACAATATGAACATATGTACTCAGGCATCATATAATGACTCATCATGGCACTTAACCCATGCATCTGGATTTGCATTTAATGGTTTCATATGCATGGTTTCACACAATAGACGTGCCATGGCACGACATCCACCCCCTCTAAACCTGCACATCCTCTGGTATGTGCCAAATCATCATCAAGATCCACATATAACTGGATGTCGTCTTCATCTTCTGCATTACCAGGAAGATCATCCTCTTCCTCTTCAACCATATCCATACTACCATTGTCAAGCCTCTCATCCTGAGTCTCCTGTGAATCAAAAGGATCACTATCATGCCTTCTTTTAAATATCTTGATTCTTTTGCCTGCCACAAGATTCTTTATTTCTGTTCCATCAAGCTCACACAGAGTATACGTGGCATTTCCATGCACATGTTTGACAATGTAAGGGCCAAACCATCTTTTTGCAAATTTTCTTTGAACAGTGAATTGGTTGTCAAGGCTACTATCATACATTAGAACCCAATCACCTTCTTCAATAGGTTTTGGCCGGAGTCTGTGTCTTCTATCAAATCTTTCTTTATTTTTCAACCTTGCATTTTTCAAGCGAGTTTTAGCAAGCTCTACATCTTCAGGCCTCCTCTCCAACTGTCTTATTCGCAATGCAAGGAGGTCATCTCTGCTCAATCCTTCCACCCCAGGGCAATACATTCCAAGTTAGAACTACTTCTTCAACTGGCATCACTGGCTTCTGACCATACATTAATTCTGCAGGCATGTATCCTGTCACACTGAGCTATGAGTTGTACGGTCAGCCCACAAGGCATATGGTAGCAGCTTTGGCCACTCTCGCATTCTTTCTCTGCATGCCTTAGCCAAAGCTTTAATGATTGGAGGATATCCTCGCTCACTTTTTCCATTGCCCTCAGGATTGTAAGCACATGTTAGGGACAGTTTGATACCAATTCTAGAGAAGAATTCCCTTGCTTCTTCAACATCTAGCTCACCCCTATCAGCTGTTATTTTCCCAACACAACCATACCGGCAAATCACATCTTCCAAGAGAAATTTACATACTGTTTCCGTACTCTTTGTTCTAAGAGCACGCCCCTCTACCTGATTTGTTAAATCTTCTCTTGCAAGTGCTATATACCGCATCTGCCAAACTCCCAAAGGCATTGTAACTAGATCCACTACCCATTTGTAGTGCATGGCAGGTGGGTAGGTTGGTTGCAATCCATCACGATGTCGCACATTTGAGTACATTTGACATACCATGCATGTTTCCACATATTGGGAAATATCCTTGTACATTCCTTTCCACCAATATTTTTCCTTTATTTTAGTAAAGGTGGCCCACACACTTCGATGTCCAGCCCAGAGACTCTCATGGAATTCTTTCACAAGCTTCCCTTGAGTCTCTTTATCACATATGACTCTCTGTGGCATAGCATTCCTCTGCTTAGGATGCTTCCAGAGGTACCCATCCTTTAGGAAATAACCATATGCTTTTCTGCGGATCCTCTTAAATTCTGAGTCAGACCAATTTTCTTGCCTTGTCAGAGTACTCAAATATTGACCAATAAGCAACCAATCTCCTTCATACATTTCCTCAGTAAAAGACTCAAGTGCATTTGATAGGCAAATATGGTCCCCCTTTGCATATGCAGTAGTGTAGAACCTTGTACCCACATCATCAATGTCACTAATCATCTCTTTCTCATCTTCATACCTGGCTCTTGATAGCATATCTGCAACTGAATTATCTTTTCCCGCAATATGCTCAAACTCAGGATTTAGTGACTTGATATAAGCAATCCATCTAAGCATAGCAATATCTTGAGTGGTACAACTTGCTATCATCCCAAGAAGTGGCAAGCAATCAGTTTCCACAAGTACAGATGCCCCAATAAGATATTCTTTTTCACATTTTAGAGCAGTGACTATTCCCCATAACTCTCTCTTAATCTGTGGATACTTTCGTTGTCGAAAGCTTAATACCTTTGCTCCAAATCTGATTACATACCTGTGATCATCCTCATCATCTTGCCCTACTGCCCATCCTATCCCAGTAGGACTAGTATCAACTGTAACAATCATAGGCCTGCCACACTCATAATCTGCCTTTCTCAGAGTGGGTGATGATTGGAGCAAACATTTCAGCTTCCGCATAGCTTTAATATGTACTGCACTCCACAGAAATTTTTGATTTTTCCTCAAAAGTTGATAAAGAGGATCTGCTACATGTGCATAATGTGGGATCCAAATAACATAAAAGACACATGCTCCAAGAAATCTCCTCAGCTCTGTAACATTAATGCATGTCTCTTTCATTCTTTGTATTGCATCTATCTTGGCTGGACAAGGTCGGCGTCACTAGTACTACAAAGATGTCCCACTATTAGCACTTCACCAACTCCAAACACTGATTTCAGCCTAGATAAAGTAAGATTCACTTCTTCAAGCCTGGATAGAATCATGTCACAATCCTTTATATGATTTGCCACAAACTTGCGGCACCCCTTTGAATCCAAATCCCCATCTTTGTCCTTCTCATCACAGCCTTTTATTGGCACATCATCCAGAAATGGCATAGTTTTTTGTGGTATGAAGTCTCGTAAGACTTTATTCATTCCATTCATCATATGTGCCACTGAGTTGGTGGCTCCCTGTGGTAAAGTACACATCCTTACTAGTCCCAAAGGAGTTCTCATTGTAGTCAAGTCCCTGCTTTGTATATCCAGCTGGAACTGATCATATCCCGAATACAGATCACCCATAGAGTATATAGCTTTCCCTGCAAATGCTTCTGCAAACTCATCCACAATCGGACCTGCTCCCACATTCCTGATTGTGACTTTGTTTATAGGTTGCATGTCTTGAATAAAGCGCAATGTCCCATTTTTCTTTGGTACAGTAAACCATCTGTTGGAATATGGGGCGCATGATGGCTCCAAGATTCCCATCCTGATCTTTTCTTTTAGTAATTCCATCAGCTTTGGCAAGAGAGCCTTTGGTACTGGAATTTGGCCGTAGGTTCCAGGGCACATGTGGAACAGTAAAGATCACCATTGGTGCTGTTACACTTGGATCAACACAGCCTATCTCATGCGGCTGAAAAGCAAAGGCTTTCCCATGTTTTACAAGCATCTCCTCAAAGCATTCCCTTTCAACTGGCAACAGAAAATCCTTCTCACCAATCTTCAGCTCTTTTAGAGTTTCTTGAGTAAACTTATGCCCAATTTTCTTCGGATCTCTAAGATTTGGTTGCATAGAAGCTTCATCTATCTTCTCCTTGCTTCCTGGTGGCAAGGGCAAGGCAACTGGTTTCACCTTCTTTGCAATTGTTTTGTACTTTGTATCAACATGAGCATCCATCTCGCAATTCATGTTTTTACATTCCACCCCCTCGAATTCCTGGATTATATCATACATCTCCACAGATGACACCTCTATCATTTCATTTCCACCCTGTAAACATGCTCTTCCCATATCAGAAAGCACATCCATAGTATCTACAAATGACACCTCATCAAGCACCCCTGAAATAAACTCATTCTTCTCCAAAAGACCACACTGCTCAAAACTTTTTTGTTCATTTTGTACATGTCTTTGCATGCCACGCTTCAAATCCTTGCTTTTTACAAAAATCAGCGACCCATAGCTGGAGAATCCCTGAAAGTTTGCTGAAAAGTTATTTACATTGATTGAGTCCTGCGAGAACTCATTTCCCCTTGTACCATTGGAATCCCGCTTTACAATGGCACCTGGCCAAAATCCCTCATCTCCCTGTAATTCATGAATTCTCTATTTATCTTTGGGAGTGACTATGCTCGAAGAGACTCACGATTCCTTTCATGGTTAATGCAAACTGTCAAGAACTGAACAGCTTTCTTGCCATCCTTACTCCTTAGTCTTGCATATGCCGAGCCATCATCCAAAACTTTTGTTTCCATCCTCACAGCTGTAATGTAGGGTTGCCCAAGGATAAGGGGATACGATGACATCTCCTGAACAAAGAAGTTCTGATCATCTTTCACATCCCCTATAGTTACCCTTACATTTGGACATGCTGCATAGAGCTCTCCAGATGAGTTATTAGCTGCTTTAATCATCCACCCATGATCCACATCCACCATCGGCCACTTACATTTGTTGTAGAGATTTTTAGCCATAAGATTTATTTCAGACCCATGATCAATTAGAGCGACATATGGCTCTTCCAAATCACCTATCTTGACAAGGGTTTCAGTGGTTGCTCTTGCCCAATGACTCCTGGAGTAATGACTCTTTGTAAGAACTTCTTTTTCATCATCTTCTTCCACAAAGCGCACTTGTCGTGCCCCATCAGCAGAGTGATTACATTCCACCACATTTTCTCTCTCTTCCTTTTGCTGTACCTGTAATCCATGAGTCTTGGAAGTGCTTGCATTCCCTTGCGATGGAATAGATTCAATTATGGACTGCCTTTTTCTTCGTATAATATCAACTATCTCATCATGAAATTCTTTCTTTGCAATCCCCAAGACTTCCCCTAGTGTAAATTCCACCCTGCTGTTTAAAATCCTCTCTTCAAGCACCTTTTTGAGATCTGTTGCAGCTTCAATATCAGATTGAAGCTTGTAGAGTGGACTTTTCCCTTTACCCTTCTCCTTCTCATGCTTCATTTTTGCTGGCACTTCTTCCATTGATACTTCCTGTGGAGGTCTGCTATGCGATGGAGGCATTTGTGATGGCCCAGAATCCTTCTTTTCACTTCCACGTGTAACTCTTTTTGATGGCCCTCCTTCCTCCTTTTCCCTTTTTCGCTTCTCCTCTACCTGTGCCTCATTATTTTGGCATTTGGCAATATAGGCATGAACAGATAAAGAATCCACAGGCTCCTCCCAGCCAGTCTCAAGACGTATACAATCACCTTCCTCATGCAAAGCTTGCTTAGACACCTTCTTTAACGCAATTAATTCCATTGTTGATGGCCAAAAATCCTCATTCTCATAATCCTCATCATTCTCAAATCCCTGCTTTAATTGACCAACCTTTAATCCATAGGTTGCTGCCTCAACCATAGAAATGGCATGACTAGCAGCCATATCCTCAACCAGCTTTTTCATCCCTCCTTTCCCAAAGTTTGTACTCAATGGAAGACCAGTCTCTGTAAGATGGATTTTCCCATCTTTGAAAAACACAAGTTGATTTTTAAGAGCTTCTTTATAGCTAGCACAATCCTTCTTTGCATGTTCTGGGTCATCACACCATATGCATCTATATGTAAACCCTTCTTTGCTTTGAGGCCTTTGCATAGAAGCCTGCCCCAATGGTAGACCTTTTTCTTCAATCCTGGACATCTTCAATTTTAGGTCACGCATACCCTTAATAAGCTCATCCATCGGCCCATCTACCTTTGGAATTGTAGCAGCTGGTTTGGGTAGATTCTCAGGGGCAACAGCAGTTATGGGGGTTGCAGAGCCCATCACCATTTTATCCCTCCTCCGCTGCCGCTTTGCTAACATGGTGACTGCATCCTCAACATCATTCCAATCACTCGTTAATCCCTGCTCTGTATCCTTATCCTCAAGGAGGATTTCCAATTTATCTTGGAGATCTTTCCCAGCTGCTTGTAAGAAGAGCTCTGTTTTTTCCCTGTCCAAAGTTGTACGCTCTATCCTTGACAGCTGGGCATAGCGCTTCTCAAACTCTCTTAGCAATTCTGTGGCAGAAATTCCCATTTTAGGTTTTGTGACCCATTCCAAGAAAGTTCGTTTGGTCACTCGCTCAGAATCTTCCATGAAATATTCATCCTTTAAAGCAAGCTTGAACTCCTCCCAATTTCTGCCATCATGTGCTGTCTGCAATCCTCTTATGCGCTCTCTTATTTCAGGAACACATACCAGCTCGAAACTTCGAACCATATCCTCCTCAGTCACCCTGTTCAGCTCCATTTCCTTTATGTAATTGCGCAGGTACTTTGTCATGTCCTTCCCATCAAATTGATCCACCTTTTTCACAATTGATTGTAATGCTTTGGTCGTGGAAATTTGTCCCCTTTCAGCAGCTTGTTGCTGTTGCATGTACATGGTAAACATCTGAAACATCTGCATAACTCCGGGGTCAAAATGAACCCCTTGACCCTCAGAATTCTCAGCCATAGCTTCCCTGTATATTTCACCACACTCTCACCCCAGCAGTTTCATGTCGGGTTCACCAAAGAGCTGTCGTGACGTGTGCAGTATAGCCAGGAAAGTACGAGACTTATAGCTGTGACAGTAGGTGTCAAATCTAACAAGGAAACTCACACACAAATTTCCCCAAGAAGCATAGGACAAGTCCATTTTTAGTGACATATACATGTGTCAATTCATCTCAATACATCCTTGAATTCGTGTACCAAGTGCTTGTCACTTTCCAAGCTTAGATTCACTGGCTCCTTTTTCCAAATCCTTCAAGCCAATCACATGTAGGCATAGCTTAACCTTCAAATAATTCCAACATACATGTGCCCTTTTACATTCCACACATCCAGTGTCATTAATTCCATCATTTCAAGATGCTCTTTATCACCTGAAAACCTGCCTTTAAATTCTAACATCTCACAAACAAAAGATAACATAGCATATGTACCACATAATCATGTGATTTTTGAAAGTTCCATATCTTGCATTCCAAAACCTAGCTGAGTAGAATTTGAAATCCAAACTCCAAGATTCTCCAAAGTAATAAAAAAAAGAGCTTACACAAGACCTTATTCCGAAAGCCTTTTGAGGAAAACCTTACGAATTTGAAATTCGTAAGTGTTAAAAAAAAACATTCACTTATCTTTTTAAAGGGAAAAGAAACGAATTTATGCTTTTCTCTTTATTCGCCACCTTGCTGTAAGCGCAAGATTCAGAGTTCTTCACATAGTATGAGGTTTTTTTTTGAAAATCGTATCATCTCATTGCTCTTCATTTCCTCTTCAATTTGAAATCCAGGACACCATGAACAATCGCCATCCTCAAGAAATAGAAAGCTCTGGTGTTTTTCCACTCTGGTTATGATTTCTGCACATCTCTCCAAACTCTGATATGCGCTGCCGCCTATACTTTGGTTTTTTTTTTCTTTTCCCGCAAGGAATGCGGCCTTCACCACCTTTTGCAGCTTATGATTCGGAATTCCCTTTTTAAAAAAGCTGCGCTCGTTTATATTTTTCCTAACATCCAGAAATTTCCCAAAAAAAAAAAGCTGCGCTCGTTTATATTCCCTTTTTATACACATATGCTGCCACCCGCCAATCGTGAACTCCTTAGACATAGATCTAAGGTCTCCTTCAATGACCTCATCGCATGAACCTAGCACGTAGTCGCTTGGACTCCTCTACTGATTACGATTGAGATTGAACAGAGTAATCAAAGCACATTCCATGTGTATATTAATATATCCATCCACTCCCACAGAATAGTCTTTATCATGTCCATAAATGGCATAAGCACATACGAAGCATACTCGTCATCATCGTCCATAGGCAGTGTAAAAGCTCGACTGTGCACCATTGCAACTGCCCACTTATATAGTCAAAATCTGCCCATGCCAGCTCTGGACCAACAAGCTGAGAGAAGCTCTTTTTGATGGCTCGACGGACTTGGATGAGTTCTCGCAACACTACCTTTGCATTTCCATACATGTTAAGAAGGTTGTTCCCTACTACAAGGTCCACCATATGCATAAAACTCCATAATTTACACCACACTCATGTACAGAGGTTTCGAGACCTGGCTCAGCCTCAGCTCATCTTATTAAACCTCATTTACAATATGAACATATGTACTCAGGCATCATATAATGACTCATCATGGCACTTAACCCATGCATCTGGATTTGCATTTAATGGTTTCATATGCATGGTTTCACACAATAGACGTGCCATGGCACGACAACGTTCATATCTATTTACATCACTTCACATCCATTCACATCTACCCAAGTCACTTCACATCACTTCACATCACGTTCATATCTATTTACATCACTTCACATCCATTCACATCTACCCAAGTCCACATCACATTACATCTCATCTATCCGCATCATATCTCATCCATTTATATCTAACCAGATCCACATCACCTCACATCCATTACATCACATTCACATCCATCCACATCACCTCACATCCATTCACATCTCATTACATCATAGTCACATCTCACCACATCTCACCACATCCACTCACATCCATCACACCCATTCACATCTCATCACATCCATCCTCATCTTATCACATCTCGTTCACATCCACATCCACATCCACATCACATCACATTCATTCCATCCACATTACATCACATCCACATCTATCCATATCACACCACATCCATTCATCCACATCCATTCATTCATTCACATGCACATCTATCACATCACATCTCATTCTCATGCATTTTCATCACATCACATCCTTTCACATATCATCACATCTCATCCAATCTCCTCACATTCACATCCACATCCATTTACATCACATCACATTCACATCTCCTTTTATCACATTCACATCTTATCTAATCCCTCCTTGTTTTTCATCATGGTATCAAAGCCTGGTGCTCTCTATTAGGGTTTATGATGAGTGAGTGAGAGAAGAGGGAGAAGAAGTTGTGAAGCTTGCCATTGATGCTGTGAAGCTTGGAGCACACCGATTTCTATCAAATCTAAGAGCTTGGCCTATCGGGTAAGGACTACTAAACACCCTTGAGCGGATTGCAGGTGATTCAAGCACAAACAAGGCAAATCAGGGTTGCCCAAAGCAAAAGAAAATTCTGGTTTTTTGCAAGCTTTCCATTGGAGCTTGAAAGCAATGATGTATTGTGCAAATGGATGCAATCTGGCAAATAAACATGTATGTGACAAGGATTAATGTATTTCAATCATGTGCGAGCCCTATATTGAATTTGGAGCCAAGTTGATGCATTTATGTGAGAGGAAAATCACTGGTTTGAAGCCTTCACAAAAACAGAGAAGTGATGCTCATTGTGGATGAAATTAATGCCGGTTTTTTGTAAAAATCACTTAATTGATGGATAGTGTACATGCCTAAGAGTGTTGGGAACTCACCTATGCTCTCAATAGCCACTATAATCATCTCAAATCACCTCAGGAGCAGGCGGCGTAGGTAGATACGTAGAAACAGAGTAGTTTTCTCATATTTTTGATAAGTGGAGGCCAAATTCTACTGGTGTGATTGATTAAACCCAAAACTTGCTTAGCCATTGTGTGATAAACATACTTGAGGAGGTTTCTATATGATTGGTTGAAGCAATTATGCATTATGGAGCTAGAAATGAGCTGATTAAATAGGTTGTCTATTGAGATTAGTGAAATAGAGGGTGATTAATCGACTAATTACTCTCTCATCTTAAACAATTGGTCTAATTCCTTTTACATGGAGTTAGTAGACATCAATGCTAAGCTAATGAATGCCTGGTCTCTCAATTTGGACACGAATCAAAGGAATTAGAGCAATTTTACTACTGGTCTTTTCTGGTTTTATAGGTTTTTCTCAAAACAGAGAAGGGGATCTGACAAATTTGGTATGTACGCACCTTGGTTGGTGTTGATATGCAACATTGATCTTGTTTAGGTGTCAACGCAAGTTATCCACACTTGATTGAACCACTACATTGCAATTTGAAGACTTGGAAAGCGCATCAAAATAGGGTACCTTGGACTGTGTATGCGAGTTCATTTTGGATGTAATCAGTTTGATTCTCTACATCAAAAGTGAAGTTTGTTGAGTACTTTGGAGTATCTAGAACACTCATTAGAGTGTGGTTGAGCTGAGGAAGGCTCGTTTACAGATTTGGACATGTGCGGAAGGTGCATTTGCATTGAGAAAATCTGTCAGACAACCCAATATAAATTGTGGGTGAAAAGTTGGATAGGAAGAACTTCCAAGCATGGAAGTACAGGATCAAAAGCTTTCTGAAGGGAAAAGGTTTTTGGAACCTTGTTATATAGGTGCGAAGCCAGAGCCAGAACTACCTCAACAACCTCAACAACCTCAACAGCAACAGGTTGTAGCTCATAAGCAATGGTCTCAGAAAGAGCATACAAAGTTTTGCATTACCTGTCTATATGTATCTCGGATGCTATACTCATACATATACATGATGCTGAGAATCCCGAGGATGCATGGGATACATTGGTAAAGCTGTTTGATACAAACACTAGTGCTCGTCGTCGCAAGTCTCAGTTGAGACAACAAATTCATAATGTGAAACGGAAAGGAAGGAGCATCCATGATTATGTACAAGAGATAAAGAAGTATGCAGATGCATTGGCAACAATCAATGCCCCCATGCCTGATAATGATTTGGTAGACATTACCTTGTGTGGTCTTGAAGGAGTATGTCTTTTGATACATCCATCTCGGTTCGGAGTACAAGTTTTGACTGGCCTTCCGACTCTCTAGTCCAACGCACTAAATACTCACTAAAACAGTGAATGCGTCCTAAATAACAACCACACACAGCCTAAATCCTAGAAACACACACCGAAAAGACATCTTTTTGTATGAAATAATTTACAATGTTTTATTTACACACACCCACACAGACACACAAATGGAAAAGAACAAACTACTATGACCCAACAGATCTTCAAAACATAACTTCACTATTCTAAACTGAATAAAGAAATTTAATGTCAAAATGGTTTTGTGTAAATTGTTTCCAATAGTTTAATGAAAAAGAACCAATATTTCCAACACTTCCACGTTTCAGTCAATCTGCAACAGCATCACTGCATTCAACATTTGGCTAATCTTCACTTTACTCCACTCTTCACTCTCTCTCTCTTTCACACTTCAAAACTCTTTCTTTCTTTCTTCTCTTTCTCTACTCATTATTCTCGTGAACTCTCTTCTTTCCCTTCTTTCTTTCTCTTCTTTCTTTCTCTTCCTACTCCTGAAACACAAACACAAGAATAATGCACATAATCTAATACATTCTCTCACAATCTCATGCTTTTACTTTTAAGTATGCACCATGTCAAAGTGATCAAATCTCTTTCTCTCTCTTTCCTATTTTGCATGTACACACATAGCATAGTCATATTGCCCTCTCTCTTCTTTCCTTCTTCTTCTACCCACACACAATGTCTCCTCTACTTGCTATGGTTCCTCACCTTCTCTCTCCTCATTTTACCATGAGAGCATGGAAACCTCCCACATTCACACACATGTTTCTTTCTCTCTCTCACTGTCTACCATGGGTACCTCTCTCTTTCTCTCCTATTGATTGCCATCAGGGCAAAAAAATACACGCTCTCTACTCCCTCCTTGTTAGTGGGGGTAAGGTTACGATCCCCTCTCTCGTCTTATCTCCTTCCGCCTTCTGCTCACAACAATGGTACTCCTCTGATGGAGAAACAGCCACTTTCTCTGAAACGCAGCCTCTGAACGTAACCGCCCCTCTACTTGTCTATATGCTCACCTATGACGCCTCTTATTTGTGTGTCCAATCTCCCCATAATCATACCCTTAATGGTGCGGCCAAGGCTTGCAATTATGCTTCTTCCTTTTTAGTTGTGCCTGTCGGCTCCAAGGCTTAACAACCATGGCTCTCTCTATTGAGCGTAGGCGTCCACTCGTCTAGTTCTCGAGCCCATGTGTGCTTAGTCCAAGCCATACGCATGACCAACCAGTAAGGCACAAACCTTGGGTGGTCTCTCTTTCTCTGTGCGCCATCCGGCCTCCCTCACGGTGTGCCACCTTGCTCTACCCGTCAAGCCTTGGTGGCCTTCTACGCACAAGTTGACTGTTGTCGGCCAGCCAGTAAAGCGTACACCGTAGGGTCGAGCCAATCCCGGCTCCCAAACTTGGGACACGGCTTATAGCCCTTAGCACAAGAGCTCCATGTGCGCCAACCTTATTACGCACAGCGCTCAGCTATGCCCGCTATGCGCACTGTTGCAACCTTTAGACACTCCACGCGCGTAGTACCCAGCCCCTTAGGCACTTATCCTTGAGCACTCGGCTACATGCAAGCCCTTCAGTGCATGGCGCTGCTCGCCTGTGGGCCCTCAGTCGCACAAGCCACCATCGTTGGGCGACAGGCAGCCTGCCTTCTTTGAGGCACATGGCTCACGAGCCCCGTCTAGCTCACTGCAGTGCACCCTCAAGCGCATGGTGCACCAGCCGACCACCACAGGCTCCAGCGCTCCATGCGTCGGACCCGACCCTTTTGGCCTAAGCGCAGTAAGGCGACCTTATCTCTTTCCTTTACGTGCAGAATTCAAACACACATAAATTAACCACAACAAACAAATAAACAGAACGGCTTACCTCCTCCTCCTCCTCCTCATTTTCTCCACGCCAGCCAGAGAACAAGAAACGTTTTCTCTCTCTCTTTTCTATTCTCTCAAGAAGTTGGTGGGTACCAAGGGGTGCTAAAACTACCCACCCCTCCAATTTTTTTAATTTGGAATTTTTTTCATTTCTACCCACATTAAGGTCTACAAATTTGTACCCACATTAAGGTCTACAAATTTGCGTTCCCACCTAACTATACTAACCCTCGGTCTCTTCCCTCGATCTCTCTCTTCTCTCTACCCACTTACATACAACCTCCTATTTATGTACAAAATAATATTAATCGTCACCATTCCATGCAATTGCTTACACCAATGGACAACATCGACCATCATGATGCATGCAAATACCATGACATTCCACACACATATGCTTTCAAATACCACAAGAATGCACCTAAAATAACCACAATTGACCCTATTTAAACCCTAAAAATTGCTAAAAATGACTTCGATCCAAGGGTCATCATTCCCCCCACACTGAAATGTGAGCGTCCTCGCAAACACAGTAGCAACTTCACTTCACAACTTCCCCCACACTTAACTTCTTCACCATCACTGCCTAGCATCACATCTCCACTTCATCACTCTGAAACAATCACCAACCATACACTAGAATTATACCATACCAAACAAACAAACAAAAACAAAAACAAACCTTCAACACCTTCACATCAGCACACACAAATGAGTGAATGAAAATCCAAGTTGCAACCACCACTACAAGACTTATATAACACTAACCAATAGATAAACCAAAAAGGTTTATTAAGCAAACATCAAATCCCAAAAACAGTAAAAATTAGCAACTACCACAACATCCTCACTATGTCTATAATATTTCCACTTTAACAAATAGGAAACAACCCATCCATAACTACAAAACTCTAGGAAAACTACCTTCCACTCACTTCCATATTTCATAAAGACAATAGTAGCACAACTAACCATGGAAGTCATTGCTTGATTGAAATTCCTTTATATCAGAACCATGCCTTTCTCGTTTCATTTTTTAATTTTTTTTTCTCTGTTGATTTTTTTTTAATAACCAAATGTACACCACAATGGCAACCACCCCATATGAAACTAGGCTGCGATTGCCACCCAGCTAGGTTGACTCCAAGAACCTACCAAGCTCACATGACGATGGCTATCCCAAAACAGCCCAAGGCATCGGTTTAGAGTACTGACAACCCTGCCAGCATGACTCTCCTCACCTACCCATACATTTGAATTTTTATTTTTTCTTCCCCTCTTTTTTTTTCCTTCTCGTTTTTTCTTTTTTTTCATCATTTTTCAAAGGCAATGATTTGAAAACCCTCCCCAGGCTCATCATGAAAATCGAGACTATTATGGTCATTATAACCCAGGAATAAGGGAGAAAAGTTCCTTCCACTAGAGTTCTTAAGCACTTCCAAGCTGTTACCTACCATTAAAGAGAAAAAATATAGTCAATGCGGCACATGCCTAGTTAAGATGAATGTGGTAATGACCAATTTCTACTACAGAGCTCAGCAAGAAACTCATAGAATTAGTATCCTTGACTAATAAACCCCAAATCTTTCCAAAAGAAAGAATCATATAAGTCAAGTACCAAGCAATTGCAACTGGATTAACACAACTCACAATCCCCATTATTACACACACCATGCAAGTGATACCAAAAAAAAAAAAAACCAAGTATATTGGAGAAAATACACCTGTGGAACACTGCATATCCTCTGAGTAGCAAAAATTGCATGTCCAGAAACAATCTTCAATACTATGATATCATTGTTCCCAAGTTACTCCCCCATCTCCTTGCACCTAGCAATGCAAAAATACAAAGAAAATACCATATCTGCACATACTAACCATTCAAACAATTAGATTACAACTTCCAAGAAACATAATATACCTAAAACTAAAACAAACACACACAAAAAAACCAATCCACATGCAAACCAAAACAAACAACAAAAACACATAACAAATCACACAAACAAAACAATTGTTTCTTTTTAAAGTTTTTTTTTTGGATTTTTGTTATGTTTGTCAGGATTTTTTTATTTATTTTTGTTAATTCAATATTACACACTCTAACCATATTCCCTTTTTGGTGCTAAGATTCAAGCCATTATTCTCCCTACACTCGGTTGTAGCTCCCATGAACTAAGTATCAAGCAGATCCTTCACTATAACATATACTTAATCAGTCCATCTATCATCTCTTTACACACACACTTCTCAAATTTCAATCTCACTTCTCTCTCTTTCATTTAACTGACCTCATTTACTCATCATTTATCTCCCACAAACTCTCTATCACCACCCAGCCCTCTTCACTAGAGCTTTCATTTCTCACCACTCTTATATCTACTTTGCTATTTATATGATTGAGAAACATCATGCTGACACTTCAGCGCTCAAAAGCTCACATTCTTTATGTAAGATAGATAACATGCCTCACTGTCAAACACCACAAAGAGTATCCCCAACTAAGCACTTAGCATATATCTATGCCCTCTCTCATGGTCTCCAATAAACTCCACCACCCTATCTTTGTCTCTCTTTATTATTATTTATTTTACCATGTCCTTTTGACAGACATCTATATGTGGTTCAGACACAGCCTCACTAAAAAAACTATAGTGTCCTAAATGTAGACCATGCCCTAACCACTACACACATGTTTTTTTTTTTTACAATCATATGACTAACACTTGTGACCTCTGTAAGGTTTGGCTTTTAAACTCTTCCATACTATGACAAAAACACATATATACACTAAGCATGGTACATAAAAACCAATATAGCACATGAAATTCGCCAAAATATGGTTAAATTTGGGTTTCATTGGATGACATCATCATTTCAAAATTGAATGGAAAATTCTTTCATGCAAACAAGCATATTTAGAACTCTATCTAGTTTCTTCTTCCCACAGAGCTTTGCAATATGACCTATGACACTATAAAATCGATACCAGTGGACTGCCTCAATTGATATATTTTGCTATCCTTATTTTCTATCCTCTCTCTTATAGACTCTATTAAAAATCTCCAATGGAAATTGCTACTCCTAGGCATGCTTTTGTCTTTCATATTAACCCCCTCATCTAGGTTTTGTACATGTGCAATGCCCTGCCCAATTGGAATCCCAGAGGAAAACATATTTGCCATAATTTTGGATATACAATTCTTATCCCCTTTATTTTTATTAACATGCAAATCTCCCTGAGTTATAAGTTCCTCAAGCTCATTAAAACCTATGGCCTCTTCTAAATTTATATCCTGGCACTCACTAGTCTCATGTATGGAAGCACCTAACTCAAATTTAATTTGAGGATGCTCGCATGCAGTGTTTCCCAAAGCTTTTACTTCTTGATGGGTAATTACACTCGACGGTATAGGTATGGAACTGTACATTTCTTTGTCACTATTGCTGACATCAACCGATTTGTAAACTAATGGAGCCTCATAACACATTCCATTACATGCTTGGAAAGGCCTGTCTTCTCTCAATGTCTATCAACGTAGCTATGTTATTGTCTACTACCTCTCTTTCCTCTCGCCACTCATCTCCTAGTAAACATGGGCTCTCAATTGACACATTCACATCATTGGTATTATCCATGTTGTCCCACTTTGATTGATTCTCTCGATATTGGACCTCTAAGAACTGCAAACGCTCTTTGTTCTGTCGTGCTTCTAATATAGCTTGGCTGCGCTCTAATTCCAATCTAGACATCTTTGCAAATAATGCGACAATAGATTCATCATAGATTTGCCTCTCCCGACGAAGTTGTTCTTGCAAGACTTCTACTTCCACTCGCAACTTACTAGCAAATTGACAAGATACTGACTCGCTAGCCCCCCCTTCTGTGTCAATACAAGGGCAACCTAACATATTGTTGCAAGGGAGTGAGACTCTCTGTGTGCTCCCTCACTCTCAAAATAGAACAGACTCCTTTATTAGGTCCTAGGTCTTCTCTCTCACATATGCCCGTCACACTCAAGGAAATAAACGAGGCTATATTTCCATGGTCTCAAGTTTCGTCTCAGTCTCATAAACCCAGATAGCCAGTATGCAAAATATATGCACCGGGGTGCCCCGTAGCAAAAGCTAACTGGCTCCCGGGGCGAACGCACCAAAAATGACTGGCCTTCCTACTCTCTAGTCCAACGCATTAAATACTCACTAAAACAGTGAATGCGTCCTAAATAACAACCACACACAGCCTAAATCCTAGAAACACACACCGAAAAGACATCTTTTTATATGAAATAATTTACAATGTTTTATTTACACACACCCACACAGACGCACAAATGGAAAAGAACAAACTACTACGACCCAACAGATCTTCAAGACACAACTTCACTATTCTAAACTGAATAAAGAAATTTAATGTCAAAATGGTTTTGTGTAAATTGTTTCCAATAGTTTAATGAAAAAGAACCAATATTTCCAACACTTCCACGTTTCAGTCAATCTGCAACAACAGCATCACTGCATTCAACATTTGGCTAATCTTCACTTTACTCCACTCTTCACTCTCTCTCTTTCACACTTCAAAACTCTTTCTTTCTTTCTTCTCTTTCTCTACTCATTATTCTCGTGAACTCTCTTCTTTCCCTTCTTTCTTTCTCTTCTTTCTTTCTCTTCCTCCTCTTGAAACACAAACACAAGAATAATGCACACAATCTAATACATTCTCTCACAATCTCATGCTTTTACTTTTAAGTATGCACCATGTCAAAGTGATCAAATCTCTTTCTCTCTCTTTCCTATTTTGCATGTACACACATAGCATAGTCATATTGCCCTCTCTCTTCTTTCCTTCTTCTTCTACCCACACACAATGTCTCCTCTACTTGCTATGGTTCCTCACCTTCTCTCTCCTCATTTTACCATGAGAGCATGGAAACCTCCCACATTCACACACATGTTTCTTTCTCTCTCTCACTGTCTACCATGGGTACCTCTCTCTTTCTCTCCTATTGATTGCCATCAGGGCAAAAAAAACACGCTCTCTACTCCCTCCTTGTTAGTGGTGGGTAAGGTTACGATCCCCTCTCTTGTCTTATCTCCTTCCGCCTTCTGCTCACAACAATGGTACTCCTCTGATGGAGAAACAGCCACTTTCTCTGAAACGCAGCCTCTGAACGTAACCGCCCCTCTACTTGTCTATATGCTCACCTATGACGCCTCTTATTTGTGTGTCCAATCTCCCCATAATCATACCCTTAATGGTGCGGCCAAGGCTTGCAATTATGCTTCTTCCTTTTTAGGTGTGCCGGTCGGCTCCAAGGCTTAACAACCATGGCTCTCTCTATTCAGCATAGGCGTCCACTCGTCTAGTTCTCGAGCCCATGTGTGCTTAGTCCAAGCCATACGCATGACCAACCAGTAAGGCACAAACCTTGGGTGGTCTCTCTTTCTCTGTGCGCCATCCGCCGGCCTCCCTCACGGTGTGCCACCTTGCTCTACCCGTCAAGCCTTGGCGGCCTTCTACGCACAAGTTGACTGTTGTCGGCCAGCCAGTAAAGCGTACACCGTAGGGTCGAGCCAATCCCGACTCCCAAACTTGGGACACGGCTTATAGCCTTAGCGCAAGAGCTCCATGTGCGCCAACCTTATTACGCACAGCGCTCGGCTATGCCCGCTATGCGCACTGTTGCAACCTTTAGACACTCCACGCGCGTAGTACCCAGCCCCTTAGGCGCTTATCCTTGAGCACTCAGCTACATGCAAGCCCTTCAGTGCATGGCGCTGCTCGCCTGTGGGCCCTCAGTCGCACAAGCCACCATCGTTAGGCGACAGGCAGCTTGCCTTCTTTGAGGTGCACGGCTCACGAGCCCCGTCCAGCTCACTGCAGTGCACCCTCAAGCGCATGGTGCACCAGCCGACCACCACAGGCTCCAGCGCTCCATGCGTCGGACCCGACCCTTTTGGCCTAAGCGCAGTAAGGCGGCCTTATCTCTTTCCTTTACGTGCAGAATTCAAACACACATAAATTAACCAACAAACAAATAAACAGAACGGCTTACCTCCTCCTCCTCCTCCTCATTTTCTCCACGCCAGCCAGAGAACAAGAAACGTTTTCTCTCTCTCTCTTTTCTATTCTCTCAAGAAGTTGGTGGGTACCAACGGGTGCTAAAACTACCCACCCCTCCAATTTTTTTAATTTGGAATTTTTTTCATTTCTACCCACATTAAGGTCTACAAATTTGTACCCACATTAAGGTCTACAAATTTGCGTTCCCACCTAACTATACTAACCCTCGTTCTCTTCCCCTCGATCTCTCTCTTCTCTCTACCCACTTACATACAACCTCCTATTTATGTACAAAATAATATTAATCGTCGTCACCATTCCATGCAATTGCTTACACCAATGGACAACATCGACCATCATGATGCATGCAAATACCATGACATTCCACACACATATGCTTTCAAATACCACGAGAATGCACCTTAAATAACCACAATTGACCCTATTTAAACCCTAAAAATTGCTAAAAATGACTTTGATCCAGGGGTCATCAAGTTTACCATATTTTTATGAGTTGGTTTCACTCTTGCTTGTTGAGGAAATCAAACTCAATGACTCTTTTTATGATGCATCTACTAGCCATGATGATAATGGCAGAAATCAAGCTTTCTATTCACAAAGGGGATTTAGAGGCAGGGGAAGATTTGCATCACGTGGCCATGGTAATGGTCGTGGATGGCAAGACAGGTCACCACAATAGAATTTTCAGCCTACATATGGTGCTAGAGGTGGTCGTGGATATACACCTCAGAGAGGCAGTGGTAATCCTTGTGGTAGAGGACGTTGGCAAGGCCAACAAACATCTATGCAAAATGTGGAATGCCATTACTGTGGGAAATTTGGTCATATGGCACGTGATTGTTTTCACAAACAAAATGATTTGAGAGGGGGTAGAGCACAACATGGTGGACATTATGCACAACATGGTGGAAATTATGCAAGTGGTGGAAATTATGCATCAAGCAATACAACATGGAATGCCATTACTGTGGAAAATTTGGTCATATGGCACGTGATTGTTTTTGCAAACAAAATGATTTGAGAGGGGGTAGAGCACAACATGGTGGACATTATGCACAACATGGTGGAAATTATGCAAGTGGTGGAAATTATGCATCAAGCAGTAATGATGGTAGCGCAAATCACTTGTTTGCCATGAAACATGTTGTGGGATCTATGATGACAAATGGTGAAAGTGATGACACTTGGTATATGGAATCTGGAGCATCAAACCATATGACTTGTCATGGCAAATGGTTTGAGCATATGAAGCCTATGGATGTGAAAGGGTATGTGGAGACAGGAGATGATACCCAACATGCTATCACACATGTTGGAAGTGTACCATTGGTTATGCACAATGGTGAAACAAATCAACGAGCATGGTTGCTTCGTTGAGGATTTCAAAAATGGATGTAGAGTCATTTGCCAAAGGTAAGAAAGAAGGCAGGTTATTTAAGTTGGATGGTGGGATTCCTGAGTTGAAATCAGCCATGTTCTCTAAAAGCCGAAATGTGTTATAGGACATTGACATGTGGCATAAAAGGATTGGACATGTGAACATACAAAGGTTAAAGAACATGCAGGCAAGAGGCATTGTTAGTGGGCTGCCTAGACTCAAGTATGATGGGAATATGCATGTTTGTGATGCCTGACAGTTTGGAAAGCAGGCGCGGTTTTCGTTTCCTAAAGAAGCCAACATGAGTAGCAGGCCACTTGAGATAGTTCATAGCGATGTATGGGGTCCTGCACAAAACCCATCCATTAAAGGCAGCTTTTGCTTCATTGATGATTTCAGCAGAATGACTTGGATTTACTTTCTTAGAGAGAAAAGTGAAGTGTTGGGAAAGTTTATGGACTTCAAAGCTTTTGCTGTAGAGAAGCAATATGGCTCTTGGATAAAATGTTTGAGGATAGATGGAGGTGGTGAATACACCTCACATGCTTTTGAGAATTTCTTGAGAAAGCATGGTGTGAGGTGAAAAAAAGAAGAAAGAACCACTGCCTCTATAGCCCTTCACCTCCCAAACTTGGAAAATAACAACACAACGTTCCAGCCACTGGCTGGAACACTTTTCTCATTTCACCACACCACCCATGCCAGAAAGACAGCACAAAACAGGGGCACCATAGACAAAGATAAACATCCAGCAATATATTCCCAGTCAAAACATTTCATACAAGCTTCTCCCGACACAGAAGCCTTACTCACACAACCACAAACACTGACTCAGGCCTGGATTTACTGCCAAGGGAATTCCACCACGGCCACACCACCTCTGGGATTCAACCTTGCGTCTGACGACCAAGCCATCCAGCCACGAACACACAAACCATCAACACTCTGACCCTGTCACTGCCGAGGATACACCACATCCTCAATCACCGCGAACCTCTCACCTGCCTGCTGTGCCAACCACACCAAAAAGAACTCGGCCACTTCTCTCTTCAGAAGGCGCCCCACCAGCTAACTCTCAACTCTCTCTGCAGCCCATCACTTCTGCATGTGTCGTCAGCAGCAGCTACCCAAACCCCTCTCTCTCTCTCTCTCTCTCTCTCTCTCTCTCTCTCTCTCTCTCTCTCTCTCTCTCTCTCTCTCTCTCTCTCTCTCTCTCTCTCTCTCTCTCTGTGTGTGTGCTGATCCTCTGCCACCCAAAGCTTATCTGCAGTGCTACTACCGTCCCCACTAGCCAAGCAGCAACACTTGTCACCTTCTCTATCCAGTCACGATTTCCCCTCTGCTTTCTTCCGGCTTCACCTAGCGGCCCACACCAGCCACCCTTTGCCTGTCCCCTCTGCCCACTTGTCCACAACCCTCTGCAAGTGCACCCAAAGCAGCTCTTCTTCTCTCACATGTTGCACCAGCCACACGACCACCTGTTATGCATGCTCTGCTGCTATCACCAGCCCTCTGCTTTTCTTTTTACGTGTGCCCACAACGCTCACCAGCTCGTCGGCTTCAGTGCCTGCCAGCTTTTCACCATAGCTATGCTCTCCTTACCTGCCCGTCAGCTTTGTCGCCAGCCTATCGGCTTCCACCAGCTAGAACCTGCAGCAGTTGCGCCCTTCTCTTCTCGCCAGCAGCTACCTGCTCTCGCTATCCACGAACCCCCCAATCCTTACACGATGGCCCTGTCCGCTACACAGTGCTTTCGGCTGCGCTAACCACACCTTCTCTTTCCTGTGCCTGTGGCTGCACACGCCCAGAGCTCTGTCTACTAGGCGGCTCCCTTCAGAATGACCAGGGACACCTTCTCACCAGAGAGGCGGCAACCTCTTCACCCGGCCCGCCGACTTCCACGCTTCTGTAGCCTTCCTGAAGGTCTGCGCTGGCAGCACGTTGGCAACAAAATATAACAGCCATGTGGCCTTTGCTTCATTGGCCACATTAATATTATCATTTTTTTATTTTTTTTCTAAGGCCTACATCACCCTTTCCTTCCTCAATACTTTTGTGCCATCTTTCTTCTTACTATCCACATGTAGCCACCCTCTCTCTTCCATTTCACCATATACAAGGTAACACTGGCCCCATAATCTTTTAACTGCTCCCATGCTTCCACACCTTTAACACGACCCACAAGTGCCCACTTATACATTGGACGCGCACACAATCAGGCGACTGAGGAGCTGATCATCTCCAGTGGACCTCGTTCCGGACAGGCCTGCAAACAAGCCCAAAACCAAACCGTCCACCCTGTACACCTGCCAACACATTCCAAGCCAAGCTCTTCACACATGCCATGCATTCATATATACACGAGCCCAAAATACCTCTCAGAAAAATGCCTAACATACGGCGCCTTCTGAAGAGAGAAGTGGCCGGGTTCTTTCTGGTGTGATTGGCACAGCAAGCAGGCAAGAGGTTTGCGGTGATTGAGGATGTGGTGTATCCTCGGCAGTGACATGTCTGAGTGTTTGTAAGCTATGTGAGTGAGGCTTCTGTGTCGGGAGAAGCTTGTATACAGTGTTTACTGGGAATATAAATTGCTGGGTGTTTACTTTGTCTATGGTGCCCCTGCTTTGTGCTGTCTTTCTGGCGTGGGTGGTGTGGTGAACTGAGTGAGAAGTGTTCCAGCCGGTGGCTAGTGGTGCCTCCGTTCATGTTGTTGTTTCCAAGTTTGGGAGGTGAAGGGCTATAGAGGCAGTGGTTCTTTCTTCTTTTTTTCACCTCACACATGGCATAAGAAGGCAGTTAACTTACAGGTACACACCTCAACAAAATGGTGTTGCTGAGAGAAAGAATAGAGTCATTTGTGATGTGGCCAGGGCAATGCTCAATGAAAAGAGCATGCCAGACTATTATTGGGCAGAAGCGTGTGCCACAACGGTGTATCTACTTAATAAGACACCCACAGCAGCCATACATGGAAGTATGCCAGAGATGCGGCTTATAGGTTTTAGGCTAGACATTGGACACTTCAAAGTGTTTGGTTGCATAGCTTATGTACATGTGCTTGAAGAGAGAAGGAGGAAGTTGGATCCTAAGGCAAAAAAGTGTCGCAAGGCATATAAATGTTACAATCCACAAACTAGGCAAGTGGTTATCTCATGAGATGTGGTGTTTGATGAGCTTGCTAGTTGGTACAAAGCAAAGGATGAGGGTGTCATTGATTACGTTGATGGTGATGTGCATGTGAACTTGCCACAAGCAAGTTCTATTTCTATGTCTGGGCCAACAGAGTCTGAGAGTAGCACTATACGTCCATGGTCAGGATGCTTGAGGCATGAGAGTGTGAGCACTGGGAGTAGTGCTGTGGATAAAGGGAAAAAGAAAGTTGAAGGAATTGGCATTACAAGTTATGAGTCGTCAAGTTCAGAGAGTTTGTATGAGGAACTTGGCATACCAGTTTTACGCACACCTAGTGCAAGAAGGCAGGATAGATATGTGCCTCCACGTGCTAGAGTGATAGGTGTTCAGAGTGATCTGCATGCATTGCGGAGATCCCAAAGGGTCAGGTATCCAGTTGACAGGTTGACATATCGTGACTTTGCTATGCATTATGCATATATGACCTCTTTGGTGAAGCATGTGGAACCTACATGCTATACAGAAGCTATTGGGCAATGGATGTTGAGATGGACGCTTTGGTTCATAATGAAACATGGGATTTAGTTGCCTTACCCACAAGGCAAAAATGTCATTGGTTGCAAATGGGTTTACAAGGTGAAATGCAAGTCAGATGGTTCCATTAAGCACCATAAAGCGCGATTAGTAGCTAAGGGTTATGCACAAACCCAAGGCTTGACTATGATGAAACATTTAGTCCAATTACAAAGATGGAAACAGTGAGAGCAGTCATTGCTATGGCTGCAGCAAATGGTTGGGAAATGCATCAAATGGATGTGAAAAATGCATTTCTAAATGGTGATCTACAAGAGGAAGTTTATATGGCACAGCCAGAAGGATATGTACACCCGAGGTATCCCACTCATGTATGCAGATTAAAGAAAGCATTATATGGCTTGAAGCAAGCACCTCGTGCTTGGAGTGATAAGATAAGCCAATATCTTATCTCCCTTGGATTTCAGGTTTCTTCAGCAATTTCACTCTATGTGAAGAAAACAGATCATGGGATTGTCTTACTTGTCATCTATGTGGATGACTTGATTGTCAACTACAGATGTTATGCATGTGGGCAGTTTGACATGAAAGACTTGGGTGAATTGAGATATTTTCTTGGGATTGTAGTGATCAAAGACCATGCAGGTACATGGTTAGTGCAACGCCAATATGCATTGGATATGTTGGCAAAAATATGAGATGACAGGGTGTAAGCCAATGAGTACACCTTTGGAGCAGAATGTAAAGCTGCGGGCTGATTTTGGTGAAGAGTTGGATGATCCATCTATGTATAGAAAGATGGTTGGCAGTCTTATTTACATGACTATCACACGCCCGGATCTCAGTTATGCTGTGGGGCTAGTAAGCCAATTTATGCAGAGCCCCAAAAAGCCTCATTTGGATGCAGTGAGACGCATTATGCGATATGTAAAGACCACTGCACATTATGGTCTTCTTTATGAGCATGGTAAAGGCTTCGATGTACATGGCTACACAAACGCAGATTGGGCAGGTAGCTTGTATGATAGGAGGTCTACTAGTGGTTATGCCTTTACATTTGGAAGTGCAGTGGTGAGTTAGAGTAGCAAAAAGCAACCTACTATTGCTTTATCTAGTATAGAGGGTGAATACAGGGGTGCAACCATTGCTACATGTGAAGGAGTATGGTTAAAGAGTCTCTTGGCTGGTTTGGGTGAGCCTATTGGCAAGGTTGTCATTCATTGTGACAACATGAGCAGCATACAGCTGGCCAAGAATCCAGTTTTTCATGCGAGCGCGGACCAAACACATAGAGGTCCACTATCATTTTGTCAGAGAAGAGAAAGTGTGGATGGTACAGTGGATTTGCAGAGTATGTGAAGATTGAAGAGCAGGTGGCCGACATCTTTACAAAGCCACTTAGCAGGGAGAAGTTTGAGTACTTTCGTACTATGTTGGGAGTACGTGGGATGAGCTTGAGGGGGAGTGTTGAGAGTTTTGATAGCCCAAGCTCATCTACATCTTCTTCTATGGTAGTACATCATGAGCTTGCGAGGGGCTGTTGAGATTCAAGCTCGATGTCAGCTTGTGCCAGCTACGCTATGTGCTGACATGTTAGGTAGGAACATGTGTGAGACATAAATGACCGCGTCCAGCTAGTCATAGTGTGTGGACACTAGCTAGGGTTAGCTGTGTGTGGACACAACACAGTGTGTGTGTTGTGTATTATGGATTATGGCTTTATGCATTGTGTGAGAAGGGAGATGGCTTCCCTCTATGGTTAGGGTTTGTAATATATATTAGGGTTTACTCCTGTGTGTGTGTCTTCTCTCCCTCTACCTGTTTTTCTTCAGGTTCTTCCAAAACCGAACCCGAAAAAACTTCCCTCTCCCCTGGAAAGACGGGCGATTCCTCTAGGATATTTTTACTCTAACATAGTCAGGGTCAACTAACCAAACTGATCCGACCGAACCTGTGAGTCTCTTGGTTAGATCAAGGAAGAAACTTGCACTTGGATCATAGAAACCAACGCTTTTTTCCCCATCGAGAGGCACAGCCGTTGATTCTTTTTCCATAGAACAATTACTATCCGAGATTTACTTCATCTATCATACTATAACATAATTGAGTCTCATTTTATGGATCCATCAGTCTAGCCTAACCCCATCCAGTCCCATGGGTTAGCCAACTGCCCAACCACTGTAGTGATGGGATCCAATTAGGAATTTGGTTAGGTTTTATCCCGGGGACCAAGGGAAAGAGTTCCCAGGTCCCCTAGCTAGATATTCATGCAAATTTAACGCTACTCACACCACTTACACACCCAATATGAAATTGCCTTTTTCACAGATTTAGTTATCTTTAAAACAATCATTTAATGAAACCATAGTGTCACTGATCATAATCCTCCAAAATATCTGGTTGAATCCTAATTTCCAATCATTCCTTCATCGGTGTACCTATGGCATCATTGGCAACCAGAACGCTCACCACCTGTCCCTCAGGGGTCTTTTCGATAGTTCCTAGCTCATACATTAGGGGAAGGTTGAGGTCTATAGGGGCCCTTTAAGATGCCATGTGATTAAAAGGTTATTAAGGAAAAGGACCAATCATGTGATGCCATGTATACAAAAATGTTGGGTGATTAAAGTTGGTCAAAAGATTCTCTAGAAGATGCCTTTTTGTACTTTTCATTCCCAAAAAGTGGGGGGAAAGTTTTTGAATGTTCAGACATCCATAATTTCTACATATGAGCTCAAAATTTGTGGGAGATTAGAGATCCAGAATCTACTCGCTGAGCTCTTTCCATAGATATGTCACATGATATGGTTTTGCCCACTCAATTTTAAATTCAATTTTGGCGAGAAACTTTGAAATTCAAACTTCTAGCCATTTGAAGAATAAGAAGGTATCTAAAGTCAAAGAAACTTAACATTTTAACAAAAAGTCATTAAAATCATAATATGGCAGCTTAAAGGGCCCCTATAGACCTCAATCTTCCCCTAATGGTACTCGACAATATAATCACTTATAAAAATCAAGATGGAATCTCAGTTAAAGATCAACAAGATAAACCAATAGCTCCATATAAAAGAGCCATGGACTCATCAATTGAGGACCAGCAAGGTTAATCAACCAGATCCATGCCCGGTTTCAGAAAACAACTCTTACTCCTTGTTCCAATATCTTTCCCGACACACGTGTGGGTATCTTCGGCAATCTAGAGCCCGAGCACCGTATGGTGTATGGTCACAGCACCCTTTAGGATCCTTCGTAGGTGACCTAGAGCTTCACTCATAGGCTGCTTCCTTGGTCCCTCATCCACCGTACTAGAAGCTCTGGTCAAGACCTCGGCTGACCTTGCTATGCGAGACGTCCTCCGTTGACTCTCCGTCAGCTATTGTAACTTTATCACTTAGGTCACCACCACGACCTCATTCACAAGACGATCAAAATGCTTCCCCATCATTTTTGACATAATTAAAAACAAGTCATAAATACAGTTCCTATAATGAACTCTCGTCTTTCACATTGTTTCACATCCGTCCACATTACTTAATCCATATCCAATTCATATGTATACCCATTCTCATCCAATCACATCATTTTCCATCTCATCACATCTTTCCTCATTTATTCTCATCACATCTCATCCACTCGCATCAACCCATATTCACATCTCATCACACCTCATTCATTTCACATCCGTCTCAATTTACATCACATCTCATCTCATTCATTTCACATCTCATCTCATTCATTTCACATCCGTCTCAATTTACATCTCATCTCATTCATTTCACATCTCATCTCATTCATTCTTATCCCGATTCACATTACATCACATCTCATCCATTCACATCCCATATCATACATTTACATCCAATTCGCATGACATCACATCTCATTCATTCACATCCCGATTCACATCACATCACATCACATCTCATTCATTCACTCACATCGATATCACATCCTTTCACATACACATCCACATCCATTCTTTCACATACACATCCATATTCAATCTTCCACATGCACATCCACATCCATTCTTCCACATTCATGCTTCCACATACACATCCTTATTCATTCTTCCACATACACATCCCCATTCATACTTCCACATACACATCCACATTCATTCTTCCACATACACATCCACATCCATACAAACACATCCACATTCATTCTTCCACATACACATCCACATTCAATCTTCCACATACACATCCACATCCATACATACACATCCACATCCATTCTTCCACATACACATCCACATCCATTCTTCCACATGCACATCCACATCCATTCTTCCACATACACATCCACATCCATTCTTCCACATACACATCCACTTTCACATCCATGTACTTCCCATCTCACCCTTTCACATATCCTCTCATCTCATTATTCACATCCACATTCATTTCACTACATCACATCTTATCACATCCTATTTTCATCTTATCACATTCATTCACATCCTATCACATCCCATACACATCTTATCACATCCATTCACATGCTATTCCCATTTAATAGCTTTTTCTAGTTTGATACCGATAATGGGACTTTTTCCAAATTTCTACCAACAATTGCTTGGCCTAATCAAAGGTTCTTTTTTCTTGACGACTATTTCCATATTCCTTCTCAATTCCTCAATTGAATTATATTCAATATTCCTCTTTGGAATAAAAGAATTCATGGGATTTGTAGAAATCAATTCTACCTATATTTTCACTTTTGGTAAATAATCATAAATTAAATTATACTAAAATTTTCTCTTCTTTCTATTTAATTTCTTGGATCTCAAATACCATGGGAATTCCTCTTTTCGCATTTGATTATTTGCATTCCAATGTCATGGGAATTCCTCTTTTTTCGTCAATTATTTCTCATAAAATAAATTCATCTAAAATAAAATATCCATTATTTCAATATGCTAGGAATTTCTCTTTTTCCATCTAAATAATGGAATTCCAAATGTCATAGGAATTCCTCTTTTAACATTTAAATATTTCTCATATATAAAATAAATTTATCTAGAATTTATCTTTGGATTTAATTAAAATACTCATTAATTCCAATATGCTAGAAATTTCTCTTTTCCTGTCTAAATGATGGAATTCCAAATGTCATAGGAATTCCTCTTTTAACATTTAAATGAATTACTTAGAAATTCCTCTTTTGCTAATTACTATTTATGCATAAACATAAAAATCAAATTTTCCATGATTATAATGAGAATCATTCAATTAATCTAGGATTATTAATCCTAGAATATGGTAGGAAGTCCTCTTTTCATAATATAAATGAAAATGATTTATGTGTTTTTTTTTCAAAAATTTTACCATAGCTCCACTATGCTATTACGATTCTCAATAAATTTGAAAGAATAAAGTTTAGTATTATTCATGTGACTAGAATAACCACTAATTGGATCATTATCCAATTATGGATTGATTCTTAATTCTACCATAAATTAAAAAGGATAAAAGTATTAAAAGCCATTATTTTGGCTTCCAATTAGACAAGCATAGAAATTACTTTTAGATTAGAGAAATGCTTTATGAGAAGCTTCATTTGAATTGAGAATAGGTCATAGGAATGACCATTCTTTGGGGGAGAGAGAGAAATGCTTAAAAACTTTTATAAATTAAGCATAAATAGAAATTTATGTATTTCTTCATTACAATACATTAAAGAACTTCAATAGTATTCAAAAGCCATTCAAATTAATGCTTCTCAAGCTTGAGAGGAGTTGAGAAGCGAAACATTTGGAGATTTAAGAAAAAGAAGACAATAATCCACACTTTACCTCCTAAATTACTTAATTCTTTGATCACATTAGAGGCCCCCAACCAATCAATTGGTTTTGTATGTTGTTGGAGTCACCAAGGAAGATTGAAGAGAGAGAGAAGCTCCAATCTCTTCAATTTGTAGAGGATTTTTAGAGGATAATAGAAAATATCATTATTTCAGTATAATACTAGCATGGTATAGTTCTCATATTTTTTAACAAAGGGCTAAGGATCTATTTATAGGTGAGCGAGGCCTCTAACCAAATCCAAATAGTTTCTAGAATTTTCCAGGTTCAGTCTGGCTAAATTTGGACAAGATTTGGACCTAGTTTGGCTCCCTTTTGATTTGGTTTGATCTAGGAGAGAGGAGAGATAAAAATATCACAATATTTTTTAGTTTAAAACTCCACCACACAAGTGAAATAGGCGCCTCCTTGAAGAGCTCGCTTCTCCTTACCAAGCTGTCAAAATTGAATCATTATACCCGAAATATCTCATTTTTTTAGTAATACTCATAGTTTTTTACTAATAAACCTTGTTCTTAGTCAACTCTTCATCTTATGTGAGCACTTACTCATTTTTGGGGGTTTTTCTTTTATAAATTGGATTTACCTCCTCCCCACAATTGGATTTACCTCCTCCCCACAATTGGATTGATCCTATTGGCCCATAGGAACCTTAATTGGACCATAATCCAAAAATTTCTAAAAATCTAGACCCTTAGGCTAAGGTCCTTTATACTTATTTTCAATTAATTCCAAATGCACATTGGAAAGTCCTTTAGAATTTTTGTTTCAGGGAAAACCATTTTAGACACTAGGAGAATTTTTATATCAAAAAATATCTCAATTTTGGATTATCTCTCTCTAGATATTTTCTCTCTCTAGGCCAAAATAGGGTGAAACAGAATCTTTCTTTTATTTCAAAGAGGGGAATAATTACAAGATCAGAAGGGGAGGTTCTTACACTTGTACACCTCAAAAGCTCGAGGGAGGAATCTTACAATCATTGCTTCGTTTTGCTATTACTCATAATTCTCATTTAATTCTAAAGAATAAAAGCTTGTAATGAAAATATGATAGTAGTTCCTCTTTTATGCTTAAAATCAAACTATGAATTTAAATCATAATTTTAACCATAAAATTAAACATAACTATTATTATCCCACTAGATTAAGCTGATTTCAACATTCCTCTTTTCCCAAATTGTTAGGATAATCCATTTCTCATTTAGAATGAATTAGAGTAGTTTTCAACTACTCATAAACAATCTAAAAGAATTTACTATTATTTTAATAACACAAAATCATGAAAATATCATTTTCTTAATCTCTAGCTGATCAAGCCTAGAGTTTAGCTTTGAATTAAGAGACTTTCATTGAGAAGTATCCTTTTTCAAGGGATTTAGCTATAAAGATGGCTATTCTTTTAGAGAGAGAGAGATTTACTTAAAGAAAGCATTACAAATAAGCATAAAGATTAACTTTCTCTTAATTAAATATTAAGACTTTAAGGGAAAGCTTGATTTGAATTAAAACAATCATTTTGAAAGCTTCTCAAGCTTGAGGGGGTTGAGAAGAAGAAAGTTATTGAGAAAATTGAAAAAACCCATAAAATTTGATTTTACCTCTAAGTTTGGCTTGATTCTCTAATTGCAGTGAAGCCCCTGACCAATCAATTGGTCCACCAAGAGGAGAAGAGTAACTCCAAGAGTTGTTGTAGAGAGAGAGAGAGCTCCAAGCTCCCAATAGAGAGGAAAATTTAAGGGATAATAGAAAATATGATTATTTTAATATAATAATGGCATGTTATAGCTCTAATATTTAATTATTAATGACTAAGGATCTATTTATAGCTGAGGGAGGCCACTAACCAAGTTCAATTGGGTTCTAGAATTTTTCAGGTTCAGTTTGAGTCAATTTGGACAAGATTTGGGCTCCCTTTTTTATTTGGTTTGATCCAGGAGAGAGGAGAGAGAAGAGATAAAAATATCACAATTTTTTTGAATTAAAAACCCTTCCACACATGTGAAAGAGGCGCCTACCTCAAGAGTCCCCCTTTCCTTACCAAGGTGTAAAAAATGCATCATTATTCCAAAATATCTCATTTTTTTAGTAATATCTCATAATTTTTAACTAATAAACCTTGTACTCAGTCAACTCTTCATCTTATGTGAGCATTTACTCATTTTTGGGTATTTTCTTTTATTCTTTTAGATTTATCTCATCCCAACACTTGGATTAATCCAATTGGCCAATTGGATTAATCCAATTGGCCCATTGGAACCTTAATTGGACCATAATTCAAAAATTTCTGAAAATGTAGACCCTTAGGCTAAGGTCCCTTATACCATTTTCAATTAATTCCTAATGCACATTGGAAAGTTCATTTTGAACTTTTGTTTCAAGGGAATCCAATTTAGGCACTAGGAGGATTTTATATCCAAAGATATCTCAATTTTGGATTATCTCTCTCTAGATATTTTCTCTCTCTAGGCCAAAACAGGGTAGAACAAGATCTTTCTTCTATTTCAGAGGGGGGAATAATTACAAGAGCAGAAGGGGAGGTTCTTACACCTTTACACCTCAAAATCTGGAGGGAGGAATCTTACAGTCCTTCTTCCTCTTTTGCTTTCCTTTCCTAACTTTCTCTTGTCAGCTTTCCTATTTGGATTCCTTCCAAATTTCCCTCTGTTTCCTTTCTTGAGACGCTTCTACTGCTCTGGGCTATAATTGACTGTAGTTGGCACTTCAGCATCCTTTCTTCTGTTGCTCTACCATTGCAAACTGGCTTCTTTTCTGCTCCAATTTCTTCCCTTTTCTTGACTAGGTTTGCCATGTCTAGATTTTCCTCAAAATGCTCTCCAAGGGTGGGATTTCTTGCATTTTCTTCACCATCCCTTGTGCGCTCCACACCAACTTAATGATTTATTCATGACCTGTGCACTCTTCTGGATTTTGTTTCTATTCTAGCTTAGCATTCCTGCTTATCACAGTGTCTTGATAAATCCTTGTTGTTGTGATCTTGTCACATAGCCATCACCTCTGGTGAATTTTCTTGTTCTTTACCTGCCCCATGATCCACTTCTACCATGTTTACAACTGCATCAGCTCTCCTGGTGGGTTTGCCTCCGTTTGTAGTCTTACCTCTTGTAGTTCCTGATAATGGCAGTGAAATATGGGGCAATCATTTTGTCTATGTTCAGGTGCCAATTCTTCTTCTTGAGTTTCCTGCCTCCTGTTTTGTGGCTCCTAGTGATCTCCTTCTTGATTTCTTAGTGGTTCTTGAATCTATCTTTCTAGCTAGCATGGAATCCCTTCTATGAGTCTTCTTGGACGATGCAGTTGTCCTTCGTGTTCTATAGCTTTGGCATGTCTACAGAGCAGCAGGTGGTGCCCCATTGCTCTCTTTGACCTACCTTCATTCTCCATGCATACTCCATTGTAGTCTTATGACTCTCTCTTGAACATTCCTAACACACCAGTGTGTGTGCACTTCTTTTCCAAATCTATTTTAACAAGCTTCACTCTCCTAACCAACTGTGTAGGACTGACCTAACTAACCTATATCTTCGTAGTCCCCTACTTGGCATACCAGTTCCCCAGCAAGATCACCGAAAGTGTCGGTGTCCGGTCAAGATCCGGAACTTATGTGGTTCCAGACCACCTAGTCGGAGGAGCAATGACTAATGCAACTCTGCCCAATGCAATAAGCTAATGAATGCTAGGACATTGAGCCACCTGTTTGCCGAAGCATGGGGATATTAATTATGAGTGCAAATCAGGTTAGTTCCTAGGGCTATCTAGAATCCAGATAGTATTACACATCCAGATAGGACCAAACTTAACACAAGATTAACTACTGAATAGACAGAATGAATAGAAAGAAAGCAACTAGCAGTAAGACAAAGACCAATCCATTCTAAAGTATTGTAGTATAATGCCTTAGTAAGAACTCCACTCATGAAGTGCTCACTCAACTCTCATGTTCCCCTATTCAGTGCTATTCCTCTCCTCTGGGCCTAAGTAGACCCGACATGAGTCTTTCTATCCAGACAATAATGCACTCACTTCCTACAATCGTAGCTAGGTAGACTCGGTCTACTTACTCCTCTATCCCCTTATTATCTGACTAATTCTCCTTTTTTTTTCCTTTACAACCATTGGTACTACTCGTTCATCATCAAGAAGCTGTTACAAGTACAAAACAAGAAGGCTTGTTTTGTTGCACAACAATCGATCTGGGCGGCGACCAAACTGGCTGATTAGCCTACCAACAATGGCTCTCACCATTCACATAATATCTCATGTGGCACTCCTATCTTTCCATAACTCACAAGATAATATCTTGCACCTCTCAGGTGTGCAAGAAAATATCTTGCAACCTCGAAGGTGTGTTCACACACTTAACTGAAACCAAGCTTACATATTTCAACAACCCCTTGTAAGAGAAGGGTGTGCACTCACACTTGAACACTATCCAATCAATTAACCAGACACTCACCCATGATAATTTGTCATTGCGCCAAAGTCATCTTTCAAAAATCTCCCTTAATACTAAATTGAAGTGTTCTATTCAGTGTATTGTGCATGTGTACCAGTCTAGACACTTGAGTCTATTTATGAGAACTATTTTTCTCAAGAGAAGCCAATCAAGTAGAAACCCATGTGCTTGAGAAAAAAAACAAACCCATAAAGTGTATCGCCCATGTGTGAACAACTCAATGCACACCATATTACAAACCGTTTCGAGCACCTGTGGGCTTAGGCAAGGACTCTCATAATTTAGGTGAGAGTACACATCCATTTTTTAGGATTTTCGTGGCCTAGATAGGGTACCCTCGTACAATACATCAATGCCTTAAAATTGGGGTACACACAATACTATTGTACTCGCATGAATATTTGTGTTGCAACCTAGGAAAATATAGGCTCCACTTGGCCCATCTTTGACCTATCTGCATGTTGGTTTGTGTGGTTCTTCATGACCACCAAAGAACCAAGTATGCCTCCCAGTGTGGGCACCTTCACACTAATGTGACCAGCACATACATTTTATTAAGCTACATGTGAACCGTAGCTTAATTGGGACCCCTTTACACCACATTATAAATATATTTTTATCTTTGTCTCTGGTCCCATTTTTTGAAAGGGCACCAAACTGCACCTTATCTCTCTAATTTATCTTGATTGTTTGGTAGCCATTTACTAAAGTGCATTTGTGCTTCTTAAAACTAATGCAAGCACGATTAATCATCTTGATGGACTTCATGGTGTCAGTTGGCATGGCTGCTAGAATCGCTAACCCCCTTAACGGGCTCTATCTTCAAGCATAGATTCTTTGCGCTGGATCTCTAGTCGGGGCCTTCTATCTATTCTCCTTCACTCTCCACAGTGGAAGCCTGCTTAAGGTGAAATGTTCTCAACATGAACCTGCGTCTCTATGATTGCATCCTACTCAAGCTTGGAGACTACATACTTTGCATCCATCCTCTCTCCCTCGCGAGGACGACCAAGTCTTTAGTCTCCCATTGTGCCGTGGATTTCCCACACTCACTTTTTTGGGTTACATCTTCAAGGTCCTCCATTTAGGACTTGAGCTCCATGAGCTCCCAATGGCTTCTCAAAGCCTTCCATTTTGTTGTTGCAAACTTCTTGATCTTCTCCTTTGTTAAGAGTGAAGCTTCAATAGTCTTTGCATCAATGCTCTTCTTAGCATTCCAAATAATGTAGCCCTCACATGATAATGAGTGTGCCATTTTTCTCTCTCTCAAAACACTAAAAAAACATAAAGAAACTGTCAGAATGCGCAGCAGAAGACTAACGCACGTAGGAGACACATCACCATCATCGAGCTCCACAAACACCCCCAACGAGCATTGCAGCATCCCTCCACCGGGCTCCCATCTCTCGGTGATCTGCCTCCCAAAACACTGACCGGAGGAGATAACTATAAGAAGGTGCCACTCTAGCCTATATATGGCTCTTCAACTTCCCATGCTTCCACTTATGGGATAATCCAAGGCACCTTCTAGCCATAGATCACATGCTCAAAATTGCTAACCTTCCAACAGAAACTATTAACCATAAATAACCTAGGATTAGCTAAACCTTGCTCTGATACCATGTTTAGAATTTGAGAATCGTGCTAAGCCTAGTCTAATCACATGATTGAACATATGGTTAATGAGGCTCAAAATAATCAAGAAAATACATGATAATCACATGCTAAGCCTAGTCTAGTGAGATGATTAAACATATTTTTAAGGAGGCTTAGAATAATCAAGAAAAGCCATGATGCTAATTATTGCACACACTAATGAGAGGTAGACAAGATAGGTACACTCAACACCTTGTATTTGTCATATGTTATATGAACCATACAATTGAAGGCTTCTAATATAGATAGCATCTAGCCCCACTTGATTTACATGTGTGGCAATCCCTTTTCCAAATACTTTCATGTAGCTCACCATTCACACAATATCGCATGTGGCATTTTTATCTTTCCACAAGTCACAAGATAATATCTTGTACCTCTAAGGTGTGTTTTCACACTCAACCAAACGTGAGCTTACATATTATATCAAGGAGTAGGATTAAAATTAATAACATGAATAGTAGGGATTCATAAGACAAATCCTTAAGATTTGTGAAATGACTTGAAAATCTACATTAGAATAAATTTTTAAAGGACCTAAACAAAATATACTTAGTGACATAAAGTTAAGCCTAGAACAGAAGAAAATTATAGGATAATGACCTTAGAATGTCTGTCATATTTGTACCCAAAGGACCTTAAGCGAAGTTAACTAGATTAACTTATGGAATTGATACTTGAAAATGATCCTAAATAAGGGAAGAATCTTGAGAAAAACCGCACCAAGATATGTTATGGTTGAAGGATCTCAGTTTGAGAGTGTTAACTGGAGGACTATGATGACTCATTTAGATTGTGATGGTTTACATTGCTTTGGATGAGATTATGGTGTATGTTGTTTAAAATCTTACTTATTGTTTAGGATACTATAGCATGTGTTGTATATGTTATTTATGGAAGCATGTGAAGGTTCCACACAAGTTTATGGATTACATCACATAAAGGTCGTGTAAGGTCCCCGCCCTAGCTGGGTCAAGGGGGATCCTTTTAATAGGCAACTAAGTCCCCTTGTCTTAATTTCTAATGACACCTCGATCTTTTGGAAATACAAGGATATAAGCAAACAAAGGGACCTAACTCTATCTCGTAGGGGAAACATAATTATTCTAATAGGAATCTATTTCTCCGATCAAACGACATTTAATGTGTGTGATCGAGGATGAAACAATTCCGCACTTGGTTCATGGAAGCTAATTCCTCTGTCCTCTTTTCTTTATGAGCATAGCCATTGGCTTGTTCTCCTAAAACAAAACTTGTTCGGGTACTATTCTATTATGGATATAAATAATAATCATGTTGGAAAGTTACCCGACTCATCAGGTCCACCCATCCATAGGATGGTGCCATCGGGGCATGCATCTATCCACGCACCCAATGATTCTGTTATCTAATTATGTCCTACCACACTGTGAAACATATGAAAACGCGTTCTTTAATTAAAGTCATTCCACAATGTTCCTTAAAATAGCCTTTGAGAACAATATTTACATCAAATAGTTCTTACAACAAAATATTCACAAAAGAGATCTTGAAACCAGGTCAATAGCTAAATCTAGGCTTCCATATCCATGTCAATAGACATATCCAAACCAATAACAATCCACCGATGATCTAGAATTCGGTCTTCCAGCCTAAACCAGTTGGGCACACCTCATGGACCATACTCCCTCATCTCGTCAACCAGTCGGTGAGGGCCAAGCCAACCTATCATCCCCTTATGTCATGCCGCTTGTACCAAATGCTCTCGCTCCTCAGAGGGGACATCTACTCATGAGGTGGGCTAATTCACCACCCTAGCCTAGGCCCACAGAGCTAGGCATCATCATAATCACATGTCCACCCTCGCGGGGTGGAAATCTAGTTCCTAGTGGCATAGGAGGGGGTTACCTTAGCCGCCGTGACTCCCGAGCTTGCTACTATATCCGCCTACTACCAACTATGCAAGCCTAAAAGTGGAGTTAACAAAGTAGGGGAGAAGATGTACCTGTAGATTAGCAATGAAACAAGCAAACATATCCATAGAAACTGAAAAAAAATCTTTTCTTTTTAATAATTCATTATACTATTTCTATAGTAATTTTTATTTTAATTAAACTTTAACTCTAATAAATCAATCAAACAGATCACTATAAACAATTAATAGAGAATTTAGGGCCATACCTCAACCCCCAAGAATGATATATAATTGAAAAAGCTAAAAATATATACCTTATAGAAATTATGTAGAAATCTGTCGTTTATCATTGTCTTTGCTCGTTTTAACAAGAGGTTCAGAACTTGAAATATGAGAACGAAGAGTCTTTTAATACCTTCTCATAGAATCGGAATCATCCGACCGACCATCCCCAAGCTTAGTCTCTTCTTACTCGTACTCTGACTCTTCTCTCTTGCGAAGGACTATGGCAAAGTAGCCTTCTCTCACAGGGCTATGGCATACTATTCTTCCTTAAAACTATGGAGTAGTAATCTCTTCCTCCGAAATACCATAACAAACTAGCCTTCTCTTACAAAAGATTAGATAAGAATGAAAGGATATATGCATCTCAAGGTCTACAATCACCTTGAGGCTACTTACTACCTTCTTATAGTTTTCCTGTGTAGAGACCCTGACAGAACCATAAAATTATTTTGGCCATAAATTCTGATAAAAACTCAGAATATGGTCGTATAACCAGTCAAAAGAAGCGGAAGGCATCTAGTCTACAAGCTAATGTAGGTAGAATAAGCAAAAACGTTTGTATATAGCCACAAACATGCCATCTTCAAAAAATGCATTGCTTTTTCATATTTTTAGTATGCATGACCTCTAAATATGTAAAAGTACTCTAAATATGACCTCTTATCACCTAAATTCAAAATTAAATTTTTGGAAATATTTATCACTTAATAGATCTATTCTTGCCTTCTTATTTCTTTTCAGATTTCTAGAAATAATATATTTACTCTATCACTTTCTTAAAGTTTCTAGCCTTATAGTCTCTTTCTTCTTTCTATGTGCACTCTCTTTCTTCTTGAAATCTATATTAAAAGAGAATCGTTACATGGCTTGGGAGGGATCTTACAGGTAGCTCTCTTCAAAACATGGGTGTGCTTATAAATGATTGATGTGTGAGGACAGGAAGCGACTATGGATTAAAACATGTAGGGTAGTACCTACTCGTGGCTAAGTATACATACTAGTACTAGACTTATGTAGCTTTTGGCACTAGTACTTGGAGTTTTCATCGTTCTAGGATGATGATGACCAATAGAAGCGACTCCAAGGATTATTTATCACTTGCATTGAGGTGGATGTGAGACATTGTAGGGCTCCTCAAAGTCGTCTATAACTATTCGGGCTCATTGATATGCACACCGTCCTGATTTAAGGATCACAATCATGGTGTGAGGAGATTGAGGTGAAATTGATGTCTTAATTGGATATTTGTCATGTGATGTGTGACATAGACATATGATATATGAATGATCTAAAAAGAATAGTATGATGTATGTTTTCTTTTAAAAAGATTATTTTTATAAAGAAGGGTGTGTGTGAACTCTTTATTTTAGATGGTGTGTGTGATTAAAGTGGCAATTCTCAATTATGGGTGTGTGAGTTCACATTGGTCCATAGGTCTAGTGGAGGAAGGAAGGCTAGACTCATGGGAGTAGGCTAAGTCTATAGATCTGATCAAATTGAAAAAAGGACTAAACACTGAAAGTAGGAAGCCAAGTGGACCCGAGAAGTAGGTACTTTCCAAACAAATTACAATTGTTTTTATTAAGCCACTGGTGAGGTTCTCCCTAATTCGGGCATTCATATGTGGGTCGATGGAATACCCATGGGAAAGAATAATGTTTGTGCTAATATCCATTGTAATATAAATGAATGGATAATGAATAACATAATAAGGGAAGAGGGTTATAAGAATTGTTTTGGTAAGAGGGCAAATTAGCCACCAACACTTTTAAAAGAGGCTCAAGAATTGCCCATATCCAATCAGCTATGTCTAATAATAAGACACCCCTAAAACACATAATTTGCAACCATACTTTCCATCCTGAATTCTTCCATTTTATCATCAATAACCCTACCTAACCTTTTTTGGAACATGTCCATCTTGTTATTGAATGTCCTATCCTAAACTATGTGTAAGAGTCAAAGAAAGCGATATGTTGGAGTTTTTCTTGAAAGGAGCTTCTACAGACTACACAAGCACATCTTTAGCCCAATGCCCATGCACAATGATACTTATAATACACAAGGGATCTACATTTAGAAACATCTAACAATTGTTGAGATTCAAGCTCGATGTCAGTGTGAGCCAGCTATGCTATGTGCTGGCATGTTAGGTAGGAACATGTGTGAGACATAAATGACCGCGTGTCCAGCTGGTCATAGCGTGTGGACATTAGCTAGGGTTAGATGTGTGTGGACACAACTCATAGTGTGTTGTGTGTATTATGGATTATGGTATTATGCATTGTGTGAGTGTGGAGATGGCTTCCCTCTATGGTTAGGGTTTGCAATATACATTAGGTTTTGCTCCTGTGTGTGTGTCTCCTCCCCCTCTACCGTTCTTTCAACATGGTATCAAAGCCTTGTGCTGTTTATTAGGGTTTATGAGTGAGTGAAAGAACAGGGAGAAGAAGCTGTGAAGCTTGCCATTGGAGCTGTGAAGCTTGGAGCACACCGATTCTTATCAGATCTGAGAGCTTGGCCTACCGGGTAAGGTCTTCTAAACATCCTTGAGCAGATTGCAGGTGATTCAGGCAAAAGCAAAGCAAATTAGAGCAAATCAAAGCAAAGAGAAATTCTGGTTTTTGAAAGCTTTCCATTAAAGCTTGGAAGCACTGATGTATGATGGAAATACATGTAAATCTAGCAAAACAAACATGTATTTGACAAGAAGGAATGTATTGGAAACTCCTATGCAAGCCCTATACTGATTTTGGAGCAATTTGAATGCATTTGAATGAGTGGAATTTACTGGTTTTTGAGTCTCACAAAACAGAGAAAAAGGAGTCAAAATTGATGCATTTGGAGCGTGTTTTTGGTAAAAATCCAAGCATTGACTGGTTGCACACATACCTAGGTGTGTTGGGGACTTGAAAACATCATCAATTAGTGTTATAATCATCCCCAAATCCCTCAAATACAAGCGGCGTAGACTGCATAGAGAAAACAGAGCAGAATTTTGATATATTTGAAGCGAGGAGATCGATTTCTACTTGGTTGGTTGATAACTTCCACAATTGCTTTAGCAATTGGTTGCTATACACATTGGAGAAGAGGGCTACATGGTTGGTTTGATCAATTATGCTTAATTGAGCTGGGAATGAGCTGATTAAATAGGCTATCCACTGGTTGTAGAGAAACAGGGTGATTTTAATTGAGCAATTAATCTTTGGTCTTAAACAATTGGACAAATTCCTCTTACATGGAGTTAGTGGACATCATTGCTAAGCTATTGAATGCCTAGTTGCTCAATTTGGACAAATATTGAAGAAATTAGAGCCATTTTACTACTGGTTTTCTGGTTTTTCTGGTTTTTCCCAAAACAGAGAAAGGGGTTTTCAAAAATTGATATGTACACATGTCAGATGGTGTTAATACTCTACATTGAGGTTGTTTAAGTGTCAATACAAGTTGTCCATACTTGATTGCACCACTACATTGTGATTTGGAGCCTTGGAATGCGCATCAAAATAGGGTATCTTGGACTGCGTGAGCCAGTTCATTTTGGATGCATATACAGGTTGATTTTCTACATCAAAATTGACGATTGTTGGCTACTTTGGAGTATCTGGAACACTCATTGGAGTGTGGTTGAGCTGAGGAAGGATCATTTACAGATTTGGAATTGTGCGGAAGGTGTATGCATTGAGCAAATATGTCAGATAATCCAGTACAGATTATTGGTGAAAAGCTGGATAGGAAGAACTTCCAGGCATGGAAGTACAAGATCAAGAGTTTCTTGAAAGGGAAAGGTTTTTGGAATCTCATTATAGGTGCTGAGCCAGCAGAGCCGGAGCTACCCCGACAACCTACACAGCAGCAGGTTATTGCTCATAATAAGCAATGGTCAGAAAGAGCATTCAAAGTGCTGCATTATCTGTCTATATGTATTTCGGATGCTATGCTCATACACATACAGGATGCTGAGAATCCCAAAGATGCATGGGATACTTTGGTAAAGATGTTTGATACAGACACGAGTGCTCGCAAGTCTCAGTTGCGCGACAACAGATACATAATGTGAAGCGGAATAAAAGGAGCATCCATGATTATGTGCAAGAAATAAAGAAGTTTGCAGATGCATTGGCAACAATAAATGCCCCCATGCCTGATGATGATTTGGTGGATATTACCTTGCGTGGTCTTGGCAAGGAATATATATCTTTTGATACATCCATCTCGGTTCGGAGTACAGGTTTACCAGACTTTGATGAGTTGGTTTCACTCTTACTTGTTGAGGAAATCAAACTCAGTGATTCATTTCTGGATGCATCTACTAGCCATGATGATAATGGCAGAAATCAAGCTTTCTATTCGCAAAGAGGTTTTAGAGGCAGGGGGAGATTCGCATCACGTGGCCGCGGTGGTAATGGTCGTGGATGGCAGGACAGGTCATCACAACAGAATTTTCAGCCCACATATGGTGCTAGAGGTGGTCGTGGATATGCACCTCAGAGAGGCAGAGGTAATCCTCGTGGTAGAGGACATTGGCAAGGCCAACAAACATCTATGCAAGATGTGGAATGCCATTATTGTGGGAAATATGGTCATATGGCAAGAGATTGTTTCCGCAAACAGAATGATTTGAGAGGGGGTAGAGCACAACGTGGTGGTCATTATGGTGGAAATTATGCACAACATGGTGGTGGAAATTATGCATCAAGCAGTATAATGATGGCACTGCAAATCATTTGTTTGCCATGAAACATCTCAATGATGACAAATGCTGAGAATGATGATACATGGTATATGGACTCTGGAGCATCAAACCATATGACATGTCATGGTGAATGGTTTGAGCATATGAAGCCTATGGATGTGAAAGGCTATGTGGAGACAGGTGATGATACCCAGCATGTCATTACACATGTTGGAAGTGTACCATTGGTTATGCACAATGGTCAAACAAAGTCTATGTCAAATGTGTTGTATGTGCCCTCTATCACAAAGAGCTTGGCCTCAGTTGGTCAAATGGTGGAACAGGGATTACAGGTTTGTTTCAACGAGCATGGTTTCTTCGTTGAGGATTTTAAACATGGATGTAGAGTCATTGTTAAAGGCAAGAAAGAAGGCAGATTGTTTAAGCTGGATGCTGGAATTCCTGAGCTAAAATCAGCCATGTTCTCTAAGAGCAGAAATGTGGTACAGGATATTGATATGTGGCATAAGAGGATTGGACATGTCAATATACAAAGGTTAAAGAACATGCAGACAAGAGGCATTGTCAGTGGGCTGCCTAGATTCAAGTATGATGGGAATATGCATGTTTGTGAAGCCTGTCAGTTTGGAAAGCAGGCAAGATTGAGGTTTCCTAGAGAAAGAAATATGAGTAGCAGGCCACTTGAGATAGTACACAGTGATGTATGGGGTCCTGCACAAAACCCATCTATCCAAAGGCAGTTTATACTATGTGACATTCATAGATGATTTCAGCAGGATGACATGGATATACTTTCTCAGAGAGAAGAGTGAAGTGTTGGAAAAATTTATGGATTTCAAAGCTTTTGCAGAAAAGCAACATGGATGTTGGATTAAATGTTTGAGAACAGATGGAGGTGGTGAATACACCTCAAAAGCTTTTGAGCACTTCTTGAGGAAGAATGGAATAAGAAGACAATTGACTTGCAGGTATACACCTTAGCAGAATGGTGTGGCTGAGAGAAAGGATAGAGTCATATGTGAAGTGGCTAGGGCGATGCTCAATGAAAAGAGCATGCCAGATTATTATTGGGCAGAAGCATGTGCTACTGCAGTGTATATATTGAACAAAACACCTACAAAGCAGCCATTCATGGAAGCATGCCAGAGATGCGGCTTACAGGTTATAGGCCAGATATTGGATACCTCAAAGTTTTTGGATGCATAGCTTATGTACATGTGCCTGATGAAAGAAGGAGGAAGTTGGATCCTAAGGCAGAAAAATGTGTATTTGTTGGATATGCACAGGATCGAAAGGCATACAAATGTTACAATCCACAAACTAGACAAGTTGTCATCTCACGAGATGTGGTGTTTGATGAACTTGCTAGTTGGTACTACAAAGCAAAAGATGAGGGTGTCATTGAGTCACTTGAGGCTGATGTGCCTGTGAACTTGCCACAAGCAAGTTCTAGTTCTACTACTATGTCTGGACCAGCAGCAGCAGAGCAGCAGGCAGCAGAGGCTGAGAGTAGTACTGTACATCCATGGTCAGGACGTTTGAGGCATGAGAGTGTGAGCACTGGGAGTAGTGCTATGGATAAAGGAAAGAAGAAGGTCGAAGGAATTGGAATCACAAGTTATGAGTCATCTAGTTCAGAGAGTTTGGATGAGGAGCTTGGCATACTTGTTTTACGCACACCTGGTGCTAGTTAGGATAGATATGTGCCACCACATGCCAGAGTTACAGGTGTTCAGAGTGACCCGCATGCATTGCAGAGATCCCAGAGAGTCAGATATCTAGTTGACAGATTGACATATCGAGATTTTGCTATGCACTATGCATATATGACATCTATGGTGAAGCATGTGGAACCTACATGCTATACAGAGGCTATTGGAGAGCATGTATGGGAGAAAGCAATGGATGTTGAGATGGACGCATTGGTCCATAATGATACATGGGATTTGGTTGCATTACCAAAGGACAAGAATGTTATTGGCTGTAAATGGGTTTACAAAGTGAAGTGCAAATCTGATGGTTCTATTGAGAGACATAAAGCAAGATTGGTAGCAAAGGGTTATGCACAAACCCAAGGTCTGGACTATGTTGAAACTTTTAGTCCAGTGGCGAAGATGGGGACAGTAAGAGCAGTCATTGCTATGGCTGCAGCTAATGGCTGGGAAATGCATCAAATGGATGTCAAAAATGCATTTCTAAATGGAGATTTACAAGAGGAAGTGTATATGGCACAGCCAAAAGGGTATGTACACCCAAGATATCCCACTCATGTATGCAAATTGAAAAAGGCATTATATGGTTTGAAGCAAGCACCTCGTGCTTGGAGTGATAAGATGAGCAGATATCTTATCTCACTTGGTTTTCAGATTTCTACAGCAGATTCTTCACTCTATGTGAAGAAGACAAAGCATGGGATTGTTTTACTCGTCATCTATGTGGATGACTTGATTATCACAGGTGATCATAGTGCAGATGTGATGCATGTCAAGAAAGCTTTGAGTGGGCAATTTGACATGAAAGACCTTGGTGAGTTGAGATACTTCCTTGGAATAGAAGTGATCAAAGACCATGCAGGTACATGGCTAGTGCAACGCCAATATGCATTGGATATGTTGGCAAAATATGGCATGACAGGATGTAAGCCTATGAGTACACCTTTGGAGCAGAATGTGAGGTTGCAGGCTGATTATGGTGAGGAGTTGGATGATCCATCTATGTACAGAAAGATGGTTAGTAGTCTCATTTACATGACTATCACATGCCCGAATTTGAGTTATGCTATGGGGATAGTAAGTCAGTTTATGCAGAGCCCCAGGAAACCTCATACAGTGAGACGCATTATGAGATATGTTAAGACCACTGCACATTATGGTCTACTTTATGATAGTGGTAAAAGCTTGGATATACATGGATACACAGATGCTGATTGGGCAGGTAGCTCATATGAGACAGGAGGTCTACTAGTGGTTATGCTTTTACACTTAGAAGTGCCGTGGTGAGTTGGAGTAGCAAGAAGCAACCTACAGTTGCTTTATCTAGTATAGAGGCTGAATATAGAGGTGCAGCCATTGCTTTATCTAGTACAGAGGCTGAATATAGAGGTGCAGCCATTGCTTTATCTAGTACAGAGGCTGAATATAGAGGTGCAGCCATTGCTACTTGTGAGGCAGTATGGTTAAAGAGTCTCTTGGCAGATTTGGGTGAGCCTATTGATGGCAAAGTTGTCATTCATTGTGACAACATGAGCAGTATACAGTTGGCCAAGAATCCAGTGTTTCATGCGAGGACCAAACACATAGAGGTCCATTATCACTTTGTCAGAGAGAAGGTGCTGGATGGTACAGTTGATCTACAGTATGTGAAGACTGATGAGCAGGTGGCAGACATCTTTACCAAGCCACTTAGTAGGGAGAAGTTTGAGTACTTCCGTACTATGTTGGGAGTACATGGGATGAGCTTCACGGGGAGTGTTGAGAGTGTTGATATCCCAAGCTCATCTACATCTTCATCGGCAGTACATCATGAGCTTGAGAGGGGCTGTTGAGATTCAAGCTCGATGTCAGTGTGAGCCAGCTATGCTATGTGCTGGCATGTTAGGTAGGAACATGTGTGAGACATAAATGACCGTGTGTCCAACTGGTCATAGCGTGTGGACATTAGCTAGGGTTAGATGTGTGTGGACACAACTCATAGTGTGTTGTGTGTATTATGGATTATGGTATTATGCATTGTGTGAGTGTGGAGATGGCTTCCCTCTATGGTTAGGGTTTGCAATATACATTAGGTTTTGCTCCTGTGTGTGTGTCTCCTCCCCCTCTACCGTTCTTTCAACACTAATCATCTCTCAAACACTTACACTAAGCCTCATCATTGGATAAACATTTAAGTACACATCTTGGATAGGGGGGACCATGGTGGGCACAAGCCATGGTACAACCAATCACTTAGACCATCCTTGAATTAGTAAGAACCTTTCATAGCCTCTTGTATACAAGGCATTTATCCAAATTGTATCTACCCTAAGTGCTTAATCCACTGAGCAAGAGAGGCCACCCACAACTCGTGCAACTCGCTCTAGGCAAATTCCACTACCATTATGCATTACTATCTTACGACCTTCATGTTGAGATATCAAGCTCAAATATAGTGTGGATACGAGTGACACTAGGTCCACACTTACACCATTGGCATAGTTGGTGATGCTATCACATCTAGAGCCACCCTTCACATAGGTAAAGCATCGTGATTATATTATGTGCAAGGGGGGGGGGTTCCAAGGGACCTTAGTTATTTTAAAATTTGGATTTGTCGAGGATGTTTCAGGCCCCATTTTAGCTTTATAAGTTTTTTGTACACACTCTATGAAAGTGTCAATTTTGACTGTGTATGCTTAATTTCTAGTTTGGTGTGAAAAGTTATTGTATAAATTTGGTTATAGGTTAGTATGTATAGAGAATCTAAGATTTATAGGTTATTGGTGGGATTATTTCTGATGGAAACATTAACACTTAGAGATCCCTCAACTTTTGTAGGGTTGACAAGTGCACACTTCGTGCTTGTGCATTGGTGGCCTCAAGGTGTGTTTTGTCTAGAGCTACCCATGTCTCATAAGAGATTAGATTATGACTTGATCTAGTATCTATTAATGTAATTCTTGTCACATGACTTTTAGTCGTAGAGACTTTCACCCTAGGTTGTACTGGCTCAATGTCCAGTTCATCCTCATCAAGGAGGGTTAGTGAAGCCATGTTCACATGTAATACTCTCTTTTGGAGTATCTATTTGGATTTGGCCTCTCTTGCCTTAGCTTCTTCCTGAGCTTGCTTAATTTTTTTCTTTTGCTAGCTCCTTCCATTGTTTTAAAAGATGCTCTTGCATGAGCATATCTTGGGTCAGTGGTCCATAATATTTTTTAAGCTTGCTTCCATTGATATAACCCTCCATTTGTACGCCCTCAATTGTTTCAATTCTAACTAGCCCTTGAGTGTGATTTCGGACACTTAGAAAGGTCCTAATCCTCTGTACTTGAGTTTCTTTTTTTTGGTGCTTCCCACACCATACATGAGGACGAGGTTCCCCGTTTCTAGTTCTTTTTGTTTCAAGTTATTATCAAACCAACGATTTCTTTGTAATTTTTCGACCATCAGACCGTGATACAGTTAATCGGGTTTCATCGAGTTTCTCTAAGTCAACCAACCTTTCGGCTAATGCATTCTCAGTCAATTGTTCTTGCACTGTAATTCTCAGGCTTTAAACTAGGTACTCCATAGGCATTACCGTTTTCAACACCATAAGCTGGATGGAAGGGAGTATATCCTGTCACTACCTTATAGAGCTACCGTTAGGTTGATTCCCCAATCCATTCGACTTGCATAATGTTTTTATCAAGATAGTACACAAAATCTTGTTTGTACTTTCCGCTTAACCATTAGCCTGTGGATAATAAGGGGATGACTTCCGGTGGACTATAAGGAATCCAGCAAAAGTAAGTGATCAATCACCTCATTAATGAAGTGTGAACCGCAATCACTAACTAATTCTAATGGTGGGTAGCCAAATCTCGAAATGATTTGTTCATATAAAAAGTTATCCGTTGTTCATGCATCAGCTCACTTAGAGGCTCTGGCCTCTACCCATTTCATGAAATAGTCTGTGGCCACGATCACATATCGAGCTTGTGATGGATGCCCAACTGGATTAATAGGTCCAACAAAATCAATTCACCATTTCTCAAAAGGTTATCTTATAATAACAGGGGTAAGTGGCATCCTGTCCCTTTATTACGGATAGCAAATCGCTGTGAAAATGAACGAAGAATGGATGGAGATGTATGTATGTGAAAGAATGGATGTAGATATATGTATGTGAAAGAATAGATGTAGATGTATGTATGTGAAAGAATGGATGTAGATATATGTATGTGAAAGAATAAATGTAGATGTATGGGAAAGGAAAGATGCATATGTATATGATAAGTATGAATGTGGATGTGCGGATGTATGAAAGTAGATGCGGATGTGAATGTATGATTGTGGATATGGAAATGGATGTATGGATGTAGATGTGAATATGGATGTATGGATGTGGATGTGGATGTGGATGTGGATGTAGGAATGCCGATGTGGAAATGGATGTATGAATGTGAATGTGGATGTGGATGTATTAATGTGAATGTGGATGTGTGGATGTGTGGATGTGGAAATGGAAGTGTGGATGTATGAATGTGGATGTGGAAATGGATGTATAAATGTAAATGTGGATGTGTGGATGTATGAATGCAGATGTGGAAATGGATGTATGAATGTGAATGTGGATGTGTGGATGTGGAAATGGAAGTGTGGATGTATGAATGTGGATGTGGATGTATGATTGTGGATGTGGAAATGGATGTATGGATGTAGATGTGAATGTGGATGTATGGATGTGGATGTGTGGATGTCGATGTATGGATGTGGATGTGGATGTGGATGTATGAATGCGGATGTGGAAATGGATGTATGAATGTGAATGTGGATGTGGATGTATGAATGTGAATGTGGATGTGTGGGTGTGGAAATGGAAGTGTGGATGTATGAATGTGGATGTGGATGTATGATTGTGGATGTGGAAATGGATGTATTGATGTAGATGTGAATGTGGATGTATGGATGTGGATGTGTGGATGTGGATGCATGGATGTGGATGTGAATGTGGCTGTATGGATGTGGATGTGGATGTGGATGTATGAATGTGCATGTGAAAATGGATGTATAAATGTGAATGTGGATGTGTGGATGTGGAAATGGAAGTGTGGATGTATGAATGTGGATGTGGATGTATGATTGTGGATGTGGAAATGGATGTATGGATGTAGATGTAAATGTGGATGTATGGATGTGGATGTGTGGATGTGGATGTGGATGTATAATTGCGGATGTGAAAATGGATGTATGAATGTGAATGTGGATGTGGATGTATGAATGTGAATGTGGATGTGTGGATGTGGAAATGGAAGTGTGGATGTATGAATGTGGAAATGGATGTATAAATGTGAATGTGGATGTGGATGTATGAATGTGGATGTGGATGTATGAATGTGAATGTGGATGTGTGGATGTGGAAATGGAAGTGTGGATGTATGAATGTGGATGTGGATGTATGATTGTGGATGTGGAAATGGATGTATGGATGTAGATGTGAATGTGGATGTATGGATGTGGATGTGTGGATGTGGATGTATGGATGTGGATGTGGATGTGGATGTATGAATGCGGATGTGAAAATGGATGTATGAATGTGAATGTGGATGTGGATGTATGAATGTGAATGTGGATGTGTGAATGTGGAAATGGAAGTGTGGATGTATGAATGTGGATGTGGATGTATGATTATGGAGGTGGAAATGGATGTATGGATGTAGATGTGAATGTGGATGTATGGATGTGGATGTGTGGATGTGGATGTATGGATGTGGATGTGAATGTGCATGTATGGATGTGGATGTGGATATGGATGTGGATGTATGAATATGGATGTGGAAATGGATGTATGAATGTGAATGTGAATGTGGATGTGGATGTATGATTGTGGATGTGAAAATGGATGTATGGATGTAGATGTGAATGTGGATGTATGGATGTGGATGTGAATGTGGATGTGTGGATGTGGATGTATGGATGTGGATGTGGATGTGGAGTATGAATGCGGATGTGAAAATGGATGTATGAATGTAGATGTGGATGTATGAATGTAAATGTGGATGTGTGGATGTATGAAAGTAGATGTGGATGTGGATGTATGAATGTGAATGTGGATGTAGATGTGGATGTGGAAATGGATGTAGATGTGGATGTGGATGTATGAATGTGGATGTGGAAATGGATGTATGGATGTGGATGTGAATGTGGAAATGGATGTATGGATGTGGATGTGGATGTATGCATGTGGAAATGGATGTATGGATGTGGATGTGGATGTATGCATGTGGAAGTGGATGTGGATATGGATATGTATGTATGAATGCGGATGTGGAAGTGGATGTATGGATGTGGAAGTACGAATGTGGATGTGTATCTGGAATAATGAATGTGAATGTGTATGTGAAATGATGTGACGTCAATATGAGTGAATGGATGAGATGTGATGGCATGTGAATTGGGATGTGAATAAATGATATGTGATGTGAATGAATCTGATGTGATGAGATGGAAAATGATGTGATTAGATAAGAATGAGAACACATATGAATGGAATGTGGAATAAGTAATGTGGATTGATGAGGGATAATGTGGAATACGTAATGTGGATTGATGAGGGATAATGTGGGATAAGTAATATCGATTGATCAGGGATAATGTGGAAAGATGAGAGTTCATTATAGAAACTATATTTGTAAATGACTGTTTTATGTCAAGAATGCTGGGGAAGGTCGATTGATCAGGGATAATGTGGAAAGATGAGAGTTCATTATAGAAATTGTATTTGTAAATGACTGTTTTATGTCAAGAATGCTGGGGAAGAATTTCGACCGTCTTGTTATTAAGGTCGTGGAGACCTAACTAATAAAGTTGTAACTGCTGACGGAGAGTCAATGGAAGACGTCTCACGTAGTAAGGTCAGCCGAGGTCTTGACCAGCCTCGGTTCGATTTAAATGGTGAGCTTCCGATACGGTGGATGAGGGACCAAGGAAGCGGCCTATGAGTGAAGCGCTAGGTGACCTGTGAAGGATCCTAGAAGGTGCTGACCATACGGTGTTCGGGCTGTGGGTCGCCGAAGATACCCACATGTGCGTCGTGGAAGATATTGGAACAAGGAGTATGAGTTGTTTTCTGAAACTGAGTGTGGATCTGGTTGATTGACCTTACTGGTCCTCTGAGTCCATAGCTCTCTTATATGGATCTGTTGGTTGATCTTGTTGATCTTCAACGAGGATTCCATCTTGATTTTTATAAGTGAATATTTGCCAGGTACTATGAGCTAGGAACTAAGGCCCCTGATGAGTGAACAGGTGGTGAGCATTCTGGTTGCCAATGATGCCATAGATACTCCGATGAAAGAATGATTGGAAATAAGGATTCAACCAGAGATTTTGAGGATTGTGATCAGTGACAATGGTTTCATTAAAGGATTGTTTTAAGATAGCTGATGCTGAGAAAAAGGCAATTTTATATTGGGTGCGTAAGTGCTCTGACTAGTTTTATATTTGCATGAACATCCGGCTAGGGGGCCTGGGAACTCTTTCCCTGGTACCCAGGACAAAACCTAATGGGCAGTTGGCTAACCCATGGGGTTGAGGCTGGACTGATGAATCCGTAAAATGAGACTCAATTTCTATTGTAGTACGCTAGATGAAGTAAATCTCAGATAGTAATTGTTCTATGGAAAAAGGAATCAATGGCTGTGCCTCTCGATGGGGAAAAAAGCATTGATCTCTATGATCCAAGTGCGAGTTTCTTCCCTTATCTGACCAAGTGACTTTAGGTTCAGTCGGATCAGTTTAGCCAGTAATGACCTTGACTACGTTAGAGTAAAATTTTATCCTAGAGGAATCGCCTGTGCTTTTCGGGCAAGGGAAGTTTTTCTAAGTTCGGTTTTGGAAGAACCATTCTCCTCTAGTTCTGTGAGATGAGGACATCTCGCATTTTTTAAGTGGGGTAGAATGTAAGATTCCTCCCCAGCCTCTCTGGATGTCCAGTATCTTTTCTTGTAATCAATCCCCTCTTCAGAAATATAAAAGATCTTGTTTCTGCCTGTTTTGGCCTAGAGAGAGAAAAAATTCTAGAGAGAGGTTATTCAGATTTTGAATATTTTTGGATAGAAAAATTTCTCATCTTATTAAAATAAGTTCCCCTAAAACAGAAGTTCAAAAAGATTTCCAGAAGGCGTATTAGAAATCAAGTATAATCTGTTCAAGAGCCCTTATCCTAAGGGTCAAGATTTTTTCAAAATTTTAAATTAAGGTTCCTATGGGCAAATAAGATCAATCCATGTGTGGGGAGGAGATAAATCCAATTTGTAAAAGAAAAATACCCAAAAATGAGTAAATGCTCACATAAGATGAAGAGTTGACTATGTACAAGAGTTATTAGTAAAAAACTAAGTATTACTAAAAAAAATGAGATATTTTGGGTATAATGATTCCATTTTGACACATGTGTAAGGAAGGGGAGTCCCTTCAAGGAGGCGCCTACTTCACATGCTTGAATGAGTTTTAAACTCAAAAATAATGTGATATTTTTATCTCTCCTCTTTCTTGGATCAAACCGAATCAAAAAGGAACCAAACTAGGTCCAAATCTAGTCCAAATTCAACCAAGCTGAATCTGGAAAATTCTAGAAATGAGTTGGTCTTGGTTAGATCCTCCCTCTCCTATAAATAGAAACTGAGTCCTTTGTAAAAAAAATAGGAGAATTATACTATCCCAGAATTATGCTGAAATAAAGATAATTTTTACTATTCTCTAAAATTCTCTCCAAATTGAAGAAATTGGAGCTTCCCTCCTTCTTCAATCTCCATTGGTGGCTCCATTAACACACCAAACCAATTGATTGGTTGGGGGCCTCTAACGTGATCAAAGAATCAAGTAATTTGTAAGGTAAAGTGTGAATTTTGATCTTTTTCCATAATTTCTCAATGTTTCTCTCTTCTCAACCATTCTCAAGATTGAGAAGCTTAATTGGAATGGCTTTTTAATGCTATTGAAGTTAATTGATGAATGGTAGTAAGGAAATACATAAATTCCTATTTATGCTTAATTTTAATGGTTTTTTTATGATTTTTGTCTTCTCTAAAATGAAAATGATGTTATGCCTCATTGAAAAAAGGCATTTCCCTCTCTTCTTTAGTAAATCCAACCATTCTTTATCCTAGATGAATGATTAATGGATAAAATCAAGTTTTTCATAATGTTTCTCTTAAATAAGTAGAAATTGCTTACATTAGAATGAATTAAATACTCTTGGTGAAATTCTAGTTGATTTTAGAAACTTAAAAATTGAAAAATGGTCAGCCATACAAAGGAGGTTATGGCAAAATTTTCTAAAATTGTGTAAAAATAAGTTTTACTTTTTTATTCTAAAAGTGTGATTCCTATTAAATTAGATTTATGCATGGATAGATGCATAAAGAATTTAAATTAATCCAAAAAGTGTTATTTTTATCAATTTCTATTTTATGCATAGAAAGATGCATAAAAATTTTCATTTTAAAATCAAAACAGTGATTTTCATCATAAATGATTTGTATGCATAAACATATACATAAAAGATATTTTTTTATATTAAAAGTGTGATTTTCATCATAAATGATTTTATGCATAAATTAGATGCATAAAAGAAGTTCTTTTATATTAAAAGAGTGATTTTATCATAAATGATTTGTATGCATAAACATATGCATAAAAGATATTTTTTTATATTAAAATCGTGATTTTAATCATAAATGATTTTATGCATAAATTAGATGCATAAAAGAAATTTTTTTATATTAAAAGAGTAGTTTTCATTATAAATGACGTGTATGCATAAAAGATATTTTTTTATATTAAAAGTGTGATTTTCATCATAAATAATTTTATGCATAAATTAGATGCATAAGAGAAATTCTTTTATTCTAAAAGTGTAATTCCTACTAAATTGGATTTATGCATGAAAAGATGCATAAAGAATCTATTTTAACCCAAAAGTGTTATTCTCATCAATTTTGATTTTATGCATAGAAAGATGCATAAAGAAATCTATTTTTAGTTCAAAAGAGTTATTTTCATCAATTTTGATTTTATGCATGAGAAGATGCATAAAAGATCGAATTTTAGTTCAAAAGTGTCATTCTCATTTAAAATGAATTTGTGCATAGGAAGATGCATAAAAGATTGATTTTTATTTTGAAAGTGTTATTCTCCTTAAAATGAAATTTATGCATAAATAGATGCGTAAAGAAATCTTATATCAAAAATAAGAATTCTCTTGTATTCTATAACTAGATGAGGATGTGAAATGAATCAGATAGATGAAAATGAACGAAGAATGGCTGGAGATGTATGTATGTGAAAGAATGGATGTAGATATATATATGTGAAAGAATAGATGTAGATGTATGTATGTGGAAGAATGGATGTAGATATATGTATGTGAAAGAATAAATGTATGTATGTGAAGGATGTATGGGAAAGGAAAGATGTATATGTATGTGATAATTATGAATGTGGATGTGCGGATGTATGAAAGTAGATGTGGATGTGGATGTATAAATGTGGATGTGGAAATCGTGTGTGGATGTGGATGTAAGGATGTGGATGTGGATGTGGATGTATGAATGTGAATGTGAATGTGGATGTGGATGTATGAATGTGAATGTGGATGTGTGGATGTGAAAATGGAAGTGTGGATGTATGAATGTGGAAATGAATGTATGAAAGTGAATGTGGATGTGGATGTATGAATGTGAATGTGGATGTGTGGATGTGGAAATGGAAGTGTGGATGTATGAATGTGGATGTGGATGTATGATTGTGGATGTGGAAATGGATGTATGGATGTAGATGTGAATGTGGATGTATGAATGTGGATGTGTGGATGTGGATGTATGAAATGGATGTATGGATGTGGATGTGTGGATGTGGATGTATGGATGTGGATGTGTGGATGTGGATGTATGGATGTGGATGTGGATGTGGATGTGGATGTATGAATGCAGATGTGGAAATGGATGTATGAATGCGACTGTGGATGTGGATGTATGAATGTGAATGTGGATGTGTGGATGTGGATGTGGAAATGGAAGTGTGGATGTATGTGGATGTGGATGTGGATGTGGATGTGTGGATGTGGAAATAGAAGTGTGGATGTATAAATGTGGATGTGGATGTATGATTGTGGATGTGGAAATGGATGTATGGATGTAGATGTAAATGTGGATGTATGGATGTGGATGTGTGGATGTGGATGTATGGATGTGGATGTGAATGTGGATGTATAGATGTGGATGTATAAATGCGGATGTGAAAATGGGTGTATGAATGTGAATGTGGATGTGGATGTGGAATTGAATGTATGGATGTAGATGTGAATGTGCATGTATGGATGTGGATGTGTGGATGTGGATATGGATGTATGGATGTGGATGTGGATGTGGATGTATGAATGCGGATGTGGAAATGGATGTATGAATGTGAATGTGGATGTGAATGTGGATGTGGATGTATGAATGTGAATGTGGATGTGTGGATGTGGAAATGGAAGTGTGGATGTATGAATGTAGATGTGGATGTATGAATGTAAATGTGGATGTGCGGATGTATGAAAGTAGATGTGAATGTGGATATATGAATGTGAATGTGGATGTGGATGTGGATGTGGATGTATGAATGTGGATGTGGAAATGGATGTATCGATGTGGATGTGAATGTGGAAATGGATGTATGGATGTGGATGTGGATGTATGCATGTGGAAGTGGATGTATGGATGTGGATATGGATATGTATGTATGAATGCGGATGTGAAAGTGGATGTATGGATGTGGAAGTACGAATGTGGATGTGTATGTGGAATAATGAATGCGAATGTATACGTGAAATGATGTGACGTCAGTATGAGTGAATGGATGAGATGTGATGGCATGTGAATTGGGATGTGAATAAATGATATGTGATGTGAATGAATCTGATGTGATGAGATGGAAAATGATGTGATTGGATAAGAATGAGTACACATATGAATGGAATGTGGAATAAGTAATGTGGATTGATGAGGGATAATGTGGAAAGATGAGAGTTCATTATGGAAACTGTATTTGTAAACTGTTTATAAATGACTGTTAATGAGGGATAATGTGGAAAGATGAGAGTTCATTATAGAAACTGTATTTGTAAACTGTTTATAAATGACTGTTTTATGTCAAGAATGATGGGGAAGCATTTTGACCGTCTTGTGATTAAGGTCGTGGAGACCTAACTGATAAAGTTGCAACTGCTGAGACGGAGAGTCAATGGAGGACGTCTCGCATAGCAAGGTTAGCCGAGGTCTTCGGACCAGCCTCGATTCGATTTAACTGGTGAGCTTCCGGTACGGTGGATGATGGACCAAGGAAGCGGCCTATGAGTGAAACGCTAGGTGACCTATGAAAGATCGTAGAGGGTGCTAACCATACGGTGCTCGAGCTCTGGGTCGCCGAAGATACCCATACGTGCGTCGTGGAAGATATTGGAACAAGGAGTAAGAGTTGTTTTCTGAAACCGAGTGTGGATCTGGTTGATTGATCTTCTGATCCTCAACTGATGAGTCCATAGCTCTCTTATATGGATATGTTGGTTGATCTTGCTGATCTTCAACGACGATTCCATCTTGATTTTTATAAGTGAATATTTGCCGGGTACTATGAGCAAGGAACTATCGAAAAGACCCCTGTGAGTGAACAGGTGGTGAGCGTTCTGGTTGCCAATGATGCCATAGATACTCCGATGAAAGATTGATTGGAAATAAGAATTGAGTGAACAGGTGGTGAGCGTTCTGGTTGCCAATGATGCCATAGATACTCCGATGAAAGATTGATTGGAAATAAGGATTCAACCAGAGATTTTGAGGATTGTGATCAGTGACACAATGGTGTCATTAAAGGTTAGTTTTAAGATAGCTGATGCTGAGAAAAAGGCAATTTCATATTGGGTGTGTAAGTGGTGTGACTAGTTTTATGTTTGCATAAACATCCGGCTAGGGGGCCTGGGAACTCTTTCCCTGGTACCCAGGACAAAACCTAACCAAATTCCTAATTGGATCCCATCACTACAGTGGTTGGGCAGCTGGCTAACCCATGGGACTGAGGCTGGACTGATGGATCCGTAAAATGAGACTCAATTTCTATTGTAGTACACTAGATGAAGTAAATCTCAGATAGTAATTGCTCTATGGAAAAAGGAATCAACGGCTGTGCCTCTCGATGGGAAAAAAAGCGTTGATCTCTATGATCCAAGTGCAAGTTTCTTCCTTGATCTGACAAAGTGACTTTAGGTTCGGTCAGATCAGTTTGGCCCCAGTATTGACCTTGACTACTTAGAGTAAAATTTTATCCTGGAGGAATCGCCTGTGCTTTCCGGGCAAGGGAAGTTTTTCTAAGTTTGGTTTGTGAAGAACCAAGGAATTAGTCACCTGTCCGGAAATTCGTGGGGGGCGAGGCCCTGAGCGTAGGACCCTACCCCGCACAAGATGTGTTACTTCCACCCAGAATCCGTTGCGCCGTGGGGACGAGGACCCTACCCCGCGCAAGATGTGTTACTTCCACCCAGAATCCGTTGCGCCGTGGGGACGAGGATCTTACAGTTGGTATCAGAGCTAATTGGCTAATGAGGATCAACCGAGAAGCCAAATATGTCAAAAATTTATCAAGAAGCACAAAAAGGTTGTAATTGTGTGATAAAATTCATACAATTTGATATTCAAACTGAAAGTCATAAATTGGTAATTGGGTCTTCAGATGGAAGTACCGCAATTGTATGGAATCCCTGACTTGCTTGAGGCCTAGACATGATGGTATTTACCTTATAGTTCCAAGAACTATGACTACCCGTATATACCGAGGGTATAACTGCAGCTCTTTACTGCTGGCAGTATATACGAGTAAATCTAAGACTTGAAATTATAAGCATTAATGCTATCCAGATGATGAATTCGAATGTGGTTGATATGATTTTTAAATTCTGGTTGAGAAATGATGAGTTGATTTGGATTCTGATTGAAAAATGAAGATTTTTGAATTTTGGCTGAATTGTAATAACTAAGCAAAACCACAATAAAGATAAATGGAACGAGTCCCTGTGATAATGTTTGTAGTTAGAATGATGTTAATGACTTTCATAAATCACTATGAGATTAGTGGATTGTGCTGGTAGATTGCTGCTGTTAACACTTGACCCAGTGGATCAAGTTAAGGGGAGTCAAACCAAAACTCTGTAAAATTGAAAATTTCCATAGCGGACTGTTCAGATAGAAGTCTCGATCTAATGGAGCATTATTATGATAAGGATTGAATGTTACGATCTGAGTGAATTAATTATCTGATCATGAGTTTTATATAAGGGATCTTTATTCCAAGATTCTGTTGGGTTCTCCATACTATAAGGAACCCAGAATCAGTTGGATCTTAAGGAAAAGAATTCTCCTCTAGTTTTGCGAGATGAGGACATCTCGCGTTTTTTAAGTGAGGTAGAATGTAAGATTCCTCCCCAGCCTCTCAAGATGTCCAATATCTTTCCTTGTAATCAATCCCCTCTTCAGAAATATAAAAGATCTTGTTTCTGCCTGTTTTGGCCTAGAGAGAGAAAATATTCTAGAGAGAAGTTATTCAAATTTTGAATATTTTTGGATAGAAAAATTTCTCATCTTATTAAAATAAGTTCCCCTGAAACAGAAGTTCAAAAAGATTTCCAGAAGGTGCATTAGAAATCAAGTATAATCTGTTCAAGAGGCCTTATCCTAAGGGTCAAGATTTTTTCAAAATTTTAAATTAAGGTTCCTATGGGCCAATAAGATCAATCCATGTGTGGGGAGGAGATAAATCCAATTTGTAAAAGAAAAATACCCAAAAATGAGTAAATGCTCACATAAGATGAAGAGTTGACTATGTACAAGGGTTATTAGTAAAAAACTATGAGTATTACTAAAAAAAATGAGATATTTTGGGTATAATGATTCCATTTTGATACATGTGTAAGGAAGCGGAGTCCCTTCAAGGAGGCGCCTACTTCACATGCTTGAATGAGTTTTAAACTAAAAAATAATGTGATATTTTTATCTCTCTTGTCTCTTGGATCAAACCGAATCAAACCGAATCAAAAAGGAACCAAACTAGGTCCAAATCTAGTCCAAATTCAACCAAACTGAATATGGAAAATTCTAGAAATCAGTTGGTCTTGGTTAGAGCCTCCCTCTCCTATAAATAGAACCTGAGTCCTTTGTAAAAAAAAATAGGAGAATTATACTATCCCAGAATTATGCTGAAATAATGATAATTTTTACTATTCTCTAAAATTCTCTCCAAATTGAAGAAATTGGAGCTTCCCTCCTTCTTCAATCTCCATTGGTGGCTCCATTGGTGGCTCCATCAACACACCAAACCAATTGAATGGTTGGGGGCCTCTACCGTGATCAAAGAATTATACAATTTGTAAGGTAAAGTGTGAATTTTGGTCTTTTTCCATAATTTCTCAATGTTTCTCTCTTCTCAACCCCTCTCAAGCTTGAGAAGCTTAACTGGAATGGCTTTTTAATGCTATTGAAGTTAATTGATGAATGGTAGTAAGGAAATACATAAATTCCCATTTATGCTTAATTTTAATGGTTTTTTTATGATTTTTATCTTCTCTAAAATGGAAATGATGTTATGCCTCATTGAAAAAAGGCATTGCCCTCTCTTCTTTAGTAAATCCAACCATTCTTTATCCTAGATGAATGATTAATGGGATATAATCAAGTTTTTCATAATGTTTCCCTTAATAAATAGGTAGAAATTGCTTACATTAGAATGAATTAAATACTCTTGGTGAAATTCTAGTTGATTTTAGAAAGTTAAAAATTGAAAAATGGTCAGCCATACAAAGGAGGTTATGGCAAAATTTTCTAAAATTGTGTAAAAATAAGTTTTACTTTTTTATTCTAAAAGTGTAATTCCTACTAAATTGGATTTATGCATGGATAGATGCATAAAGAATTTATTTTAACCCAAAAGTGTTATTCTCATCAATTTTTATTTTATGCATAGAAAGATGCATAAAGAATTTTATTTTTAATTCAAAAGAGTGATTTGATGCATAAATTAGATGCATAAAAGAAATTCTTTTATATTAAAAGAGTGATTTTCATCATAAATGATTTGTATGCATAAACATATGCATAAAAGATATTTTTTTATATTAAAAGTGTGATTTTTATCATAAATGATTTTATGCATAAATTAGATGCATAAAAGAAATTCTTTTATAATAAAAGAGTGATTTTCATCATAAATGATTTGTATGCATAAACGTATGCATAAAAGATATTTTTATATTAAAGTGTGATTTTCATCATAAATGATTTTATGCATAAATTAGATGCATAAAAGAAATTCTTTTATATTAAAAGAGTGATTTTCATCATAAATGATTTGTATGCATAAAAGATATTTTTTTTATATTAAAAGTGTGATTTTCATCATAAATGATTTTATGCATAAATTAGATGCATAAAAGAAATTCTTTTTTTCTAAAAGTGTAATTCCTACTAAATTGGATTTATGCATGGAAAGATGCATAAAGAATTTATTTTAACCCAAAAAGTGTTATTCTCATCCATTTTTATTTTATGCATAGAAAGATGCATAAAGAAATCTATTTTTAGTTCAAAATAGTTATTTTCATCAATTTTGATTTTATGCATGAGAAGATGCATAAAAGATCGAATTTTAATTCAAAAGTGTCATTCTCATTTAAAATAAATTTATGCATAGGAAGATGCATAAAAGATTGATTTTTATTTCGAAAGTGTTATTCTCCTTAAAATGGAATTTATGCATAAATAGATGCGCAAAGAAATCTTATATCAAAAATAGGAATTTTCTTGTATTCTATAAATAGATGAGGATGTGAAATGAATCAGATAGATAAAAATGAACGAAGAAGGGATGGAGATGTATGTATGTGAAAGAATGGATGGAGATGTATGTATGTGAAAGAATAGATGTAGATGTATGTATGTGAAAGAATGGATGTAGATATATGTATGTGAAGGATGTATGGGAAAGGAAATATGTATATGTATGTGATAAGTATGAATGTGGATGTGCGGATGTATGAAAGTAGATGTGGATGTGGATGTATGAATGTGGATGTGGATGTATGATTGTGGATGTGGAAATGGATGTATGGATGTAGACGTGAATGTGGATGTATGGATGTGGATGTGTGGATGTGGATGTATGGATGTGGATGTGGATGTGGATGTATGAATGCAGATGTGGAAATGGATGTATGAATGTGAATGTGAATGTTGATGTGGATGTATGAATGTGAATGTGGGTGTGTGCATGTGGAAATGGAAGTGTGGATGTATGAATGTGGATGTGGATATATGAATGTGGATGTGGAAATGGATGTATGAATGTGAATGTGGATGTGTGGATGTGAAAATGGAAGTGTGGATAAATGAATGTGAATGTGGATGTGGATGTATGAATGTGAATGTGGATGTGTGTATGTGGAAATGGAAGTGTGGATGTATGAATGTGGATGTGGATGTATGATTGTGGAAATGGAAATGGATGTATGGATGTAGATGTGAATGTGGATGTGTGGATGTGGATGTATGGATGTGGATGTGGATGTGGATGTGGATGTATGAATGCGGATGTGGAAATGGATGTATGAATGTGAATGTGGATGTGGGTGTATGAATGTGAATGTGGATGTGTGGATGTGGAAATGGAAGTGTGGATGTATGAATGTGGATGTGGATGTGGAAATGGATGTATGGATGTGGATGTGTGAATGTGGATGTATGGATGTGGATGTGGATGTGGATGTATGAATGTGGATGTGGAAATGGATGTATGAATGTAAATGTGGATGTGGAAATGGAAGTGTGGATGTATGAATGTGGATGTGGATGTATGATTGTGGATGTGGAAATGGATATATGGCTGTAGATGTGAATGTGGATGTATGGATGTGGATGTGTGGATGTGGATGTATGGATGTGGATGTGGATGTGGATGTGGATGTATGAATGCAGATGTGGAAATGGATGTATGAATGTGGATGTGGATGTGGATGTATGAATGTGAATGTTGATGTGTGGATGTGGAAATGAAAGTGTCGATGTATGAATGTGGAAATGGATGTATGAATGTGAATGGATGTATGAATGTGGAAATGGATGTATGAATGTGAATGTGGATGTGGATGTATGAATGTGAATGTGGATGTGTGGATGTGGAAATGGAAGTGTGGATGTATGAATGTGGATAGGATGTATTTTTTTGGTTGTGAAAATGGACGTATGGATGTAGATGTGAATGTGGATGTGTGGATGTGGATGTATGGATGTGGATGTGGATGTATGAATGTGGATGTGAAAATGGATGTATGAATGTGAATGTGGATGTGGATGTATGAATGTGAATGTGGATGTGTGGATGTGGAAATGGAAGTGTGGATGTATGAATGTGGATGTGGATGTATGATTGTGGATGTGGAAATGGATGTATGGATGTATGAATGTGGATGTGTGGATGTGGATGTATGGATGTGGATGTGAATGTGGATGTATGGATGTGGATGTGGATGTGGAAATGGATGTATGAATGTGAATGTGGATGTGGATGTATGATTATGATGTGAAAATGGATGTATGGATGTAGATGTGAATGTGGATGTATGGATCTGGATGTGTGGATGTGGATGTATGGATGTGGATGTGGATGTGGATATGGATGTGGATGTATGAATGCGGATGTGGAAATGGATGCATGAATGTGGATGTGGATGTGGATGTATGAATGTGAATATGGATGTGTGGATGTGGAAATGGAAGTGTGGATGTATAAATGTAGATGTGGATGTATGAATGTAAATGTGGATGTGCGGATGTATGAAAGTAGATGTGGATGTGGATGTATGAATGTGGATGTGGATGTAGATGTATGAATGTGGTTGTGGAAATGGATGTATGGATGTGGATGTGGATGTAGATGTATGAATGTGGTTGTGGAAATGGATGTATGGATGTGGATGTGGATGTGAATGTGGAAATAGATGTATGCATCTGGAAGTGGATGTATGGATGTAGATATGGATATGTATGTATGAATGCGGATGTGGAAGTGGATGTATGGATGTGGAAGTACGAATGTGGATGTGTATGTGGAATAATGAATACGAATGTATACGTGAAATGATGTGACGTCGATATGAGTGAATGGATGAGATGTGATGGCATGTGAATTGGGATGTGAATAAATGATATGTGATGTGAATGAATCTGATGTGATGAGATGGAAAATGATGTGATTGGATAAGAATGAGTACACATATGAATGGAATGTGGAATAAGTAATGTGGATTGATGAGGGATAATGTGGAAAGATGAGAGTTCATTATAGAAACTGTATTTGTAAACTGTTTGTAAATGACTGTTTTATGTCAAGAATGCTGGGGAAGCATTTTGACCGTCTTGTGATTAAGTTCGTGGAGACGTAACTGATAAAGTTGCAACTGCTGAGACAGAGACTCAATGGAGCGTAGCAAGGTCAGCCGAGGTCTTGACCAGCCTCGGTTCGATTTAAATGGTGAGCTTCCAGTACGGTGGATGAGGGACCAAGGAAGCAGCCTATGAGTGAAGCGCTAGGTGACCTGCAAAGGATCCTAGAGGGTACTGACCATACGGTGCTCGGGCTCTGGGTCGTCGAAGATACCCACACGTGCGTCGTGGAAGATATTGGAACAAGGAGTAAGAGTTGTTTTCTGAAACTGAGTGTGGATCTGGTTGATTGACCTTGCTGGTCCTCAACTGATGAGTCCATAGCTCTCTTATATGGATCTGTTAGTTGATCTTGCTGATCTTCAACGAGGATTCCATCTTGATTTTTATAAGTGAATATTTACCCGGTACTATGAGCTAGGAACTATCGAAAAGGCCCCTGAGTGAACAGGTGGTTGAGCGTTCTGGTTGCCAATGATGCCATAGATACTCCGATAAAGGAATGATTGGAAATAAGGATTCAACTAGAGATTTTGAGGATTGTGATCAGTGACACAATGGTTTCATTAAAGGATTGTTTTAAGATAGCTGATGCTGAGAAAAAGGCAATTTCATATTGGGTGTGTAAGTGGTGTGACTAGTTTTATGTTTGCATGAACATCCGGCTAGGGGGCCTGTGAACTCTTTTCCCAGGTACCCAGGACAAAACCTAGCAAATTCCTGATTGGATCCCATCACTACAGTGGTTGGGCGGTTGGCTAACCCATGGGACTGGATGGGGCTAGGACTGATGGATCCGTAAAATGAGACTCAATTTCTATTGTAGTACGCTAGATGAAGTAAATCCCGGATAGTAATCTATGGAAAAAGGAATCAACAGCTGTGTCTCTCGATGGGGAAAAAAGTGTTGATCTCTATGATCCAAGTGCAAGTTTCTTCCTTGATCTGACCAAGTGACTTTAGGTTCGGTCGGATCAGTTTGGCCAGTAATGACCTTGACTATGTTAGAGTAAAATGTTATCCTGGAGGAATCACCTGTGCTTTCCAGGCAAGGGAAGTTTTTCTAAGTTCGGTTTTGGAAGAACCAAGGAATTAGTCACCTGTCTGGATATCCGTGGACGAGGCCCCGAGTGTGGGACCCTGCCCTCCGCAAGATGTGTTACTTCTGTTGCTAGCACCCAGAATCCGTTGCGTGGTGGGGACGGGGATCTTACATACATCCTATCACATCCGCATCCACATTCATTTGCATCACATCACATCCTATCACATCCACATCCACATTCATTTATATCACATCCTTTCACATATTCTCACATCTCATTCTCATCTCTTCATTCATATCCACATCCATTTATATCACATCCTTTCACATATCTTCACATCTCATTCTCATCTCATCTCTTCATTCACATCCACATTCATTTATATCACATCCTTTCACATATCCTCATATCTCATTCTCATCTCTTCTTTCACATCCACATCCATTTCACATTTAGTAACATTTTCTATTTTTGATACCGATGGGACTTTTCTAATATTTTTGCCAATTGCTTGGTCTAGGTAAAGGTTCTTTTTCTCAACGGATATTTTCATATTTTTTCTTAATTTTCTCAAGTGAAATATATTCAATATTCTTCTTTTTGAGTAAAAGATTCATGGGATTTACAAAAATCAATTGTACCCATATTTCCCAATAATGCTCAAAATTTCACTTTTGATAAATACCCATAATTTGAATTATGCTAAAAATTTCTCTTTTTCCTATTTAATTTCTTGGATCTCAAATATCATGGGAATTCCTCTTTTTAAATTCAATTGATTGAGTTCTAAATATCATGGGAATTCCTCTTTTTAAATTCAATTGATTGAAGTCTAAATATCATGGGAATTCCTCTTTTTAAATTCAATTGATTGAATTCTAAATGTCATGGGAATTCCTCTTTTATCAATCAAATAAATTTATCATGGAAATTCCTCTTTTTAAATTCAATTGATTGAATTCTAAATGTCATGGGAATTCCTCTTTTATCAATCAAATAAATTTATCTAAAATTTCTCTTTTCTTTAATAAAAATGCCAAAAGAAGCATTAAAATTAGTGGCCAACTCATCAATCCTCTTGTATATGAACGTGGTGTCATTCAAGCAAAACTCCAAAGTAAGCAAGTGAAACACATGTGTGTAGCACTCAATAAGAAAATCCTAGACACAAGTGATCTAGGCAGAACCTGATGAGTCCATATAAAACTTGGAAAACATCCAATAAAATCCACCAAAACAAACCAATCAACTCAACCATGATAGAATTTGTCTTAGGCTCTTAGGAAATTAAGCATAGACCACACTTAAACAAGTGCAAAATAAATTTCCCATTTAAATGATTGAATTTCAAATGTCATAGGATTTCCTCTTTTATCATTTAAATATTTCTCATGCATAAAATAAATTTATCTAAAATTCCTCTTTGAATTTTAATAAAAATATCATTCAATATACTAAGAGTTTCACTTTTTCCATTTAAATGATTGAATTCCAAACGTCATGGAAATTCTTCTTTTATCATTTAAATACAATTACCATAATTTTCTCTTTTCTTAATTATTTAATTATGCATAAACCTTAAAATTAGTTTTCCATTGAATGTGATAAAAATAATTCTTTTAGCATAGGATGACCAATCCTACAATATGGTAGGAAGTCCTCTTTTCACATTATGCATAAGAATGAATTATGTATCAATTTCTTAAAGATTTTACCATAGCTCTGCTGCTATACTGATAATTTTCAAAATTTTTGAAAAGAATAAACTTAGTAATACAATTATGATAGTATAACTATCTTCTAAAATTAAATCCAATTTATGGATTTAAATCATAGGATTATCATAATTTTAGAAGCATAAAAGTATAAAAAGCTATTTTCTTAACCTCTAGCTTCACAAGCCTAGAGTTTAATTTGTGAATTGAGAATTTATCAATGAGAAGCATCATTTGAATAGAGAATTGGTCATAGGAATGACCATTCTTTTGAGGGAGAGAGAGATAAACATAAAAAGCATCCTAATTAAGCATAAATGTAAACTTTTCTTAATTATTCATTATTACAACTTTTAAGAAAAGCTTGATTTGCATTATAAACACTTAATTTAGAAACTTCTCAAGCTTGAGAGGAGTTGAGAAGTGAAAACATTGAGAATAGTAGAGAAAAACCATGAAATTACACCTTACCTCTTGATTTTGCTTGCTTCTCTATCTTAGAAGAAGCCCCCAACCAATCAATTGGTTAGTGTGTCGAGAGGAAAGCTCCATGAAGAGAGAGAGAGAAGCTCCACTCTCCAAAATGTAGAGGATTTTTAAGGGATAATAGAAAATATCATTATTTTAATGTAGTAATACTGGCATGGTATAGTTCACAGATGAGAATACAAAAGAATGAGGGTCTATTGGGAGGCCACTAACTGAGTCCAACTAAGTTCTAAAATTTTTCAGCTTCAGTTTGACTGAATTTGGACAAGATTTGGATCAGTTTGGCTCCCTTTTTTATTTGGTTTGATCCAGGAGAGAAGAGAGATAAAAATATCTTGATTTAAAAACTCATTCACATGTGTGAAATAGGCACCTCCTTAAAGTCTCCTCCCTCCTTACCAAGGTGTCAAAAATGTATCATTATTCTAAAATATCTCATTTTTTTAGTAATATTTCATAGTTTTTAACGAATACAGCTGTCCAACTTACCATAGCCTATCTCTATTCATACATACAAGCTATGGCTTGGCAATTGGGAGCCAATGGCCATATACAATGTGAAATGCTCTTAGGCTAGAGATGGGGATTTCCTAATGTATGGAGGGGTTTTTTGGCGAGAATTTTTGAGCAAGCACTTTTTGGGAATTGGGCAAGCAGATTCGGAATACCCCCCTCCCCAAAGAGAGAGAGGGGCGAAGCAAGTTGGAGTGAACAAATGACATAATTATTTGAGAGGGAGAGGGCGATAGTGAACCAGAGGGAGTGTGACGATAGAAAAACATGTCAACAACACATCCTCTATACAATTGAGGTTGTTTGTTTAGCCTGAAAATAAAACCAAGTTCATTCACGTACAACTTCCAATTATAGAAATGTGAAACTCCCCTCCATGAAGAGAAAGGGGCGAAGCAAGTTGGAGAGAGTAACATGACATAATTACTTCAGAGGGAGTGAACACATAAAAACATGTCAACATCACATCCTCTACATTGAGGTTATTGGTTTAAACCAAAAATAAAACCATGTTCATTCACGTACACCTTCCAAATACAAAAATGTGAAAACCATCATCTTTACTACTATGGGCCTCACTTATTCTCTAGGTTGTAGGCACAAGGTAAGCAAACAATGTTCGTACCCTTTCGCACTTCCTCTAGCAAGACACACTCACACGATTCATCAATAAAACCATGGACTTGCCAAATTACAATTAAGGCCACCACTTTGTCCTTAACTTGAGAAATATCATCATTATTTCTAGGAAGTGGAAAGGATGTGAGACCTTTCCATCTTGTACACCATCTATGGTCTTCTACTTGACCTCCACAATGGTGGCCTCCCCTCTAGATACGTGTAGTAACAACTTTAATGCTAGTATTTGATGAGGCCATCACAAATAAACAATTGAGGGTTTATGGTGTTGTACTCTACTAATAAGGCTTGGTGGCAATGGTGTATAACAAAGTGCTTTGGAGCTTACCTCTATATTTATAGCAGTGGGAGAGGTGCACTCTTCTTTTTCAACATACAAAATAAAAAACTATATTTGTCTTTTTAATGTTAATAATAAAGGTATCTTTTCTCAAATTTTAGCACCACAATAAAAAATGCATCTTTTGAACTTGTTTGGGAAAGAGCGAGTATGTATTTGAAGGAGATAGACATTGCACAATTGAACCCTCTACAATGAGGTTACTTCCACAAAGGTTACATAGGTCCCAAAATACCAAAGGTCGACTGATTATCCTTGCATTCAATTATCTAAATTAGGGAATGTTCTCCTACGAGACAAGGCATTTTAAAGCTCAAGGTCGGATAGGATAGGTTGGTGGATGAACATATTCTCACTCTGGTTTAAGCCTAGAACATGTAAATAAATGAAGTACAAGTGCTTGCATGCAAGATACGACTTCTTCTTGGCTGATCTTCCGTGGCCTCCCAGCATACTTGTGGTCTCTTACATGTGTGTTGTACTCTGGTCGATGTGTGGCCTCATCAATCAATATCAATTATCACAGTTGACGGTCTCTTATAACTTGCACTTTCTTTGTCAATCGGTGGGAGGAGTAGGCACTTTATACATGGGTGTTCCTTCAGTTGCCTGATTAACTATTCGGACCACTTGGGCTGGGCTTGTATTGAGAGTAAGAGACTGCCTTTGTGCTTTGCAAAATTTCATTTACCATGTCAGTAGTACATGCATCGTAAAGAGAAATCTTGTATCTATATCCTTACCCTGTCACACAGCCAACTTCCATACTTGCTTTTTGCTAGGTTTATTCTTGGGGTATTTGGACCATCATTACTTCTCTCTATTGTTGTCATAACTGAACCCCAATGTGCTATGCGTACCTCCCACCAACTCAACCAAGAGTCCATTGTTGACAAATTCCTATCCGTTACATGACCACCGCGCCACCGTTAATGTATCAATCAAGCCTCCACTGATGCTGCTTCACTAGTAGGAGCCATGTGCCACTTCTCGCATATTGCTTTGTGCTCTCCTTGAGATGAAATGCATACATACTTTGTTGTGTGGGAAACCATGCTCTGCTCCCAATGAAATAGGCAAAACCTCTCCCTGTCAAGACATTGTTTTTTCCACCGCGCCATCGTTAATGTATCAATCAAGCCTCCACTGATGCTGCTTCACTAGTAGGAGCCATGTGCCACTTCTCGCATATTGCTTTGTGCTCTCCTTGAGATGAAATGCATACATACTTTGTTGTGTGGGAAACCATGCTCTGCTCCCAATGAAATAGGCAAAACCTCTCCCTGTCAAGACATTGTTTTTTCCACCATTGAACACATGTCAAACTGCATTCCAGTTAGCTTGAGCCTCGTCTGCCCATGAAACCATAGACATCTATCCTCTCACAACCATGGTTTGCCATCACTTTATTAATGCATTCCCAGAACAGACATTGGGCCTCCATATCCTCCTCTTTCATTTCACATGTCGCAATCTTGAGAAGATCCTACATGCTGCTTGAAAACTCTAGTCATTTAAGAGGTTATATAATTAGCTAGCTCTAACTACCTAAATACTCTACATTGGTAACTGCTACCTTCTTGGATCATATACGTGACAAGCCATGGTCACCCAATCTAATGTTTGTCGGGTGTGGTTGAACTATATCCACACATGTCGCATGTCGCATATCACCAGAGCCGATCCGTTGCATTCGATTCACCAAATCCAACCCTAAAGTGGCTCCAATGGTGGACATCTTGAAATCATAGCACTTTTCACCTAAGCAGCCTTGACCCAAGAACTTACTTCCGTGAAAGAAATCATAACTCTTGCTTTAGCTTCAGAAGTGCATCCAAGCCAAAGCTCTCCTTTGAAGACCCTTGTTGGGCTGTAATGACTGACCTTCGAAACCTAAAAATCAAATTGTTCAAATATCACAATTTACTTATCTAGATTTTAATAGCTCTTTTACACAACAAGATTAGCCTACCAATTATCTTCCACTAGTGGTCCCATCTCCTCTACAATGTTGATGAACTCTTGTTCCTTAATGAAATGTGAGGAACCACCACCTTCTTGCACTAGTGCTGCCATTACAATTTATTTTGCCACGCACATTTGTACATTCCTTGCCCGAGCATTGTGATCCACCCCTAGCATCGTGGACACCATTTACCTTGTCTTATCTCAATTAGTGCCTTTGATGTGCATGCACGTACATTATGTTTATGGAAGCCAATGTGTATCATTAATCTACTCATCGTCTCATTGGAGGGCATCACATAATAGATGTAGCAATGCACATCGTTAGAACTGAGTAGTAATGGCAAAGGAGCTTTCCAGATGCATTGCTACACTCCTCTCCAATGGTTGGTGCCTTTATCATGCTTCCAATAAAATGTGATGTATTTGACACCTTGTGGTTCTTTAAAAGCGGCAAAGTTAACACACTTCAAACTACCTAAGCAATGGCTTCTCCGACATACTCCAAGGAAGGCAATGGTAGAGGTTTACGGCTCTTTGACCACCAATGGGAATCATATTTATGCTCCATGGAGTCCATTCCTGAGCGTTCCCACCATGGTCGGTGGGAACTCAAATGCAATATCGCCATTATATTGTCTAGGAATCTCCACGGGCTTGATAACCTCTTTGACATTCAACAAAATTTTTGTTAATGTGTTTCCTTTCTTCATGGTGAAAGGTATTCTAAAATGCTCTTACCATCTCCTCTTGCAACACTGGATAAGCCTGGTGCATTGGTTTTGATGCTATCTTGAAAGGGACTGCATAAATCTATCACGTTATTTTGAGTTGGAAGACCTCTAGGCGGCGGGCTGTGACCTCTAGGCTGGGTTGTCTAAGATGCCTATTGGTTGTGGGTTGTCTAAGATGCCTATTGGTTGTGGGTTTGAGTTCAATGAAGAATCGACTATTGCCAAGTAATTGGCTGAATGAGAATCCTTAAGTATGTAGAACTCCTCCCCCTTACAATTAGAGGTTGCCTCAAGAGGGATATACAACTCTTGGGAGCCAATATTTACTATGGTTTGCAATCCATAAAATGAGTGGGGAGCTATTTGTTCATGTAAAAACTTTGCACTCACCAAAACTCGTCCATTGTTGAAACTTAGATTTTTCTTAAGAGATGGGAATGTGATTGCACAACTCATTGTAAAGAGGAGCAAAAATGAAGTACACAAGAACAAGAAAGAATGGCACTTGTAGGGAGTACACAAGTGTACTGAATGGTGATTAACACCCTTAAAAAAGTTGGACCATTTTTTATTTGACCGCTTTAATTTAATTATAATTTCTATTTTATTTTTTAAATAATTTCAAAAAATCCAAAAATAAAAATATATATTACATATATTTATTTTCTTTCAAAACTTAGCATCTGTACATTCTCTCCCCTCTTCTCTCTCCATCACTCCTTTATCTCTCTCTCTCTCATCTCTCTCCTCTTTCTCTCTTCTCTCCGTGGCTTGCATGCCACCAGCCGCCTACATGCCACCGGCCATGCGACCTAGCCGGTGGCATGGAGGCCATGCAGCACACGCCATGCGTGACTGCCACGTGTAGTGCACAGTGCACGTGGCGCTACATGCACTCCACACTCCACGTGGTGCCTACTTATTGGTGCCACGTGTAATTCATAGCCACGTGTGTCACTAAACGTGACACATGTGGCTATACGTGGCACGCCAAGTGGACTTTCTAGTCCATGTGGCTCACCACATGGAGACTAAATAGTCCACGTGGCACCACCACCACCTACAAGATGAGGACATCTCGCGTTTTTTAAGTGGGGTAGGATGTAAGATTCCTCCCTCCAGCTTTTGAGGTGTACAAGTGTAATAACCTCCCCTTCTGATCTTGTAATTATTTCCCTCTTTGAAATAAAAGAAAGTTTGTTTTACCCTATTTTGACCTAGAGAGAGAAAATATCTAGAGAGAGATAATCCAAAATTGAGATATTTTTGGATATGAAAATCTTCCTAGTGTCTAAAATGGTTTCCCCTGAAACAGAAATTCAAAAAGAACTTTCCAATGTACATTAGGAATTAATTGAAAATAAGTATAAAGGACCTTAGTCTAAGGGTCTAGATTTTCAGAAATTTTTGGATTATAGTCTAATTAAGGTTCCTATGGGCCAATAGGATCAATCCAAGTGTGGGGAGGAGATAAATCTAATTTATAAAAGAAAAATACCCAAAAAAGAGTAAATGCCCACTTAAGATGAAGAGTTGACTAAGTACAAGGTTTATTAGTAAAAACTATGAATATTACTAAAAAAAATGAGATATTTTGGGTATAATGATTCAATTTTGACACCTTGGTAAGGAGAAGGGGGCTCTTCAAGGAGGTGCCTATTTCACATGTGTGGTGGAGTTTTAAACTCAAAAATATTGTGATATTTTTATCTCTCCTCCCTCTCCTAGATCAAACCAAATCAAAAGGGAGCCAAACTAGGTGCAAATCTTGTCCAAATTCAGCCAAACTGAACCTAGAAAATTCTAGAAACTAGTTGGACTTGGTTAGAGGCCTCCCTCACCTATAAATAGATCCTTAGCCCTTTGTATAAAAATATGAGAACTATATCATGCTAGTATTATACTGAAATAATGATATTTTCTATTATCCTCTAAAAATCCTCTACAAATTAAAGAGATTGGAGCTTCTCTCTCTCTTCAATCTTCCTTGGAGTCTTCATCAACATACCAAACCAATTGAGTGGTTGGGGGCCTCTACTTTGATTAAAGAATCAAGCAATCAAGCAATCTAGGAGGTAAAGTGTGGTTTATGGTCTTTTTTTTTTAAATCTCCAAATGTTTCTCTCTTCTCAACCCCTCTCAAGCTTGAGAAGCATTCAATTAATTGGCTTTTTAATACAATTGAAGTTCTTTAATGAATTGTAGTGATAAACACATAAATTTCCACTTATGCTTAAATTAAATGTTTTTTTTTAAGTATGTCTCTCTCTCTCTCTCCCCCAAAGAATGGTCATTCCTATGACCTATTCTATATTCAAATGAAGCTTCTCATGAAGCAATTCTCTAATCTAAAAGTAATTTCTATGCTTGTCAAATTGAGGCCAAATAAGTGGCTTTTTAATGCTTTTATGCTATTTAATTCATGGAAAAATTAGGAATCAAGTCCATAATTAGATATTGATCCAATTAATGGCTATTCTATCATATGATATTACTTAACTTTATGTTTTCAAAATTATTAAGAATTATCAGTAATAGTAGCGAAACTATGGTAAAATTTTTAAAAAATTAACACATAAATCATTTTCATTCATAATATGAAAAGAGGACTTCCTACCATATTCTAGGATTAATCATCCTAGATTAATTGAATGATTCTCATTATAATCATAGAAATTTTGATTTTATGTTTATGCATAAATAGTTAATTAGAAAAAAGAGAAATTTCTAGTAATTCATTTTTATGTTAAAAGAGTAATCTCCACCGTGACAATGGAAATCCATGTATTCCAATGAAGTAAGAGAAAAATTGGGATGGTAAAATAATCTATATTTTATTTAAAAATTAAAGAAAGATTTTAGTTAAATTTATCTTTTTGCATAGATAAATTTAAATGTTAAAAGAGGAATTCCTATGACATTTGGAATTCCATCATTTAGATGGGAAAAGAGAAATTCCTAGCATATTGAAATTAATGAGTATTTTATTTAAATTCAAAGATGAAATTATAGATAAATTTATTTTATCTATGAGAAATATTTAAATGTTAAAAGAGGAATTCCTATGACATTTGGAATTCCATCATTTAGATGGGAAAAGAGAAATTCCTAGCATATTGGAATTAATGAGTATTTTATTTAAATTCAAAGATGAAATTCTAGATAAATTTATTTTATCTATGAGAAATATTTAAATGTTAAAAGAGGAATTCCTATGACATTTGGAATTCCATCATTTAGATGGAAAAAGAGAAATTCCTAGCATATTGAAATAATGGATATTTTATTTTAGATGAATTTATTTTATGGAAAATATTTGATGATAAAAGAGGAATTCCCATGACATTGGAATGCAAATAATTAAATGCAAAAAGAGGAATTTCCATGGTATTTGAGATCCAAGAAATTAAATGTAAAGAAGAGGAATTTTTAGTATAATTTAATTTATGATTATTTATCAAAAGTGAAAATATGGGTAGAATTGAATTCTATAAATCCCATGAATTCTTTTAGGAATAGTGAATATAATTCAATTGAGGAATTGAGAAGGAATATAGAAATAGTCATTCGAGAAAAGGAACATTTAATTGGCCAAGCAATTGGTAGAAATTTAGAAAAAGTCCCATTATCGGAATCAAACTAGAAAAAGCTACTAAATAGGAATAGCATGTGGAATGGATGTGATAAGATGTAAATAGGATGCGATATGATGTGAATGGATGTAATAAGATGAAAATAGAATGTGATAAGATGTGATGTAATGGAAATGGATGTGGGTGTGTATGTGAAAAAAGATGTGGATGTGTATGTGAAAGAATGGATGTGGATGTGTATGTGAAAGAATGGATGTGGATGTGTATGTGGACGAATAGATGTGGATGTGTATGTGGAAGAATGGATGTGGATGTGTATGTGAAAGAATGGATGTGGATGTGTATGGATGGGATGTCAATGTGAGTGAATGGATGAGATGTAATGTGATGTGAATCAGGATGTGAATGAATGAGATGTGATGTCATGTGAATCAGATGTAAATGAATGAGATGAGATATGAAATGAATGTGTCAATGAGATGTGATGTAAATTGAGATAGATGTGAATGAATGATGTGTGATGTAAATGAATGAGGTGTGATGGGATGTGAAATGAATGTGATGAGATGTGATGTAAATTGAGATAGATGTGAATGAATGATATGTGATGTAGACGAATGAGGTGTGATGGGATGTGAATATGGGTAGATGCGAGTGGATGAGATGTGATGAGGATAAATGAGGAAAGATGTGACGAGATGAAAAATGATGTGATTGGATGAGAATAGGAATACATATGAATTGGATATAGATTAAGTAATGTGGACAGATGTGGAACAATGTGAAAGACAAGAGTTCATTATAGAAACTGTATTTATGAGACGACCTATTTTTAAATGATTGTTTTATGTCAATAATGCTGGGAAAGCATTTTGACCATCTTGAGAATGAGGTCGTTTAGACCTAACCGATAAAGTTGCAAGCTAACAGAGAGTCAATGGAGGACGTCTCGCGTAGCCAAGGTCGGTGGAGGTCTTGACCAGCGCCTCAGTTTGATTAAAATGGTGAGCTTCCGGTACGGTGGATGAGGGACCAAGGAAGCGGCCTATGAGTGAAGCGCTAGGTGACCTGCGAAGGATCCTAGAGGGTGCTGACCATACGGTGCTCGGGCTTTGGGTCGCCGAAGATACCCATAGGTGTGTCCAGGAAGATATTGGAACAAGGAGTAAGAGTTGTTTTCTGAAACTGGGCATGGATCTGGTTGATTGACCTTGCTAGTCCTCAACGGATGAGTCCATGGCTCTTTTATATGGATCTGTTCGTTGATTTTGCTGATCTTCAACGGAGATTCCATCTTGATTTTTATAAGTGAATATATTGTCGGGTACTATGAGCTAGGAACTATTGAACAGGCCCCTCTGAGGCACAGGTGGTGAGCCTTCTGGTTGCCAATGGTGCCATAGGTACACCGATGAAGAAATGATTGGAAATTAGGATTCAACAGGATATTTTAGAGGATTATGATCAGTGATACTATGGTTTCATTAAATGATTGTTTTAAAGATAGATGAATCTGTGAAAAAGGCAATTTCATATTGGGTGTATAAGTGGTGTGACTGGCGTTAAATTTGCATGAATATCCGGCTCTACGGGGCCTAGGAACTCTTTTTCCTCGTACCCAGGACAAAACCTAACCAAATTCCTAATTGGATCCCATCACTACAGTGGTATGGCGGCGGGCTGGCTAACCCATGGGACTGTAGGCTGGACTGATAGATCCGTAAAATGAGACTCAATTCTGTTATAGTACGATAGATGAAGTAAAGCCCGGATAGTAATTGTTCTATGGAAAAAGAATCAATGGCTGTGCCTCTTGATGGGGAAAAAAGCATTGGTTTCTATGATACAAGTGCAAGTTTCTTCCTTGATCTGACCAAGTGACTCACAGGTTCGGTCGGATCAGTTTGGTCAGTAATGACCCTGACTACGTTAGAGTACAATTATCCTGGAGGAATCGCCCGTAATTTCCAGTAGGGGGAAGTTTTTCCGGGTTCGATTTTTGAAGAACCAAGGGATTAGTCTCTTGTCTGGATATTCGTGTGGGCGAGGCCCCGAGTGAGGGATCCTAACCCGTGCAAGAAGTACTACTGCTAGCACCCCCGAATCCGTTGTGCGGAGGGAGCATGGATCTTTCAGCTGGTATCAGAGCGAATTGACTAAAATGGATCAACTAAAAAGCCAAAAATGTCAAAATTTTGTGAAGTAACAGTAAAAGGTTGTAATTGTGCGATAAAATTCATACAAAGTGATATTCAGAATGAAGATTCATAAAATTGAAAGTGGGTCTTCAGATGAAGTACCACAATTGTATGGAAATCCCTGACTTGCTTGAGGCCTAGTCATGATGGTATTGACTTATATGGAATTGACTCATGTATAAACTTTTTATATAAATATATCTTGTCTTTGGCATGATTGCATTGTGTAAAAAGGCTGTTTTAACAAACCTTGTGAAAAGGGCCTTAATTAAGGAATATGTTTATTTATGTCAAACAATGTGGTAATTGATGCGTGAGTAGGGTGGAAAGTGGGAGGATGGAATTCCCCGACGGCACCATCCTACGGACGGGTGGACCCGATTAGTCGGGTAGCCTTCCAACAGATTAAGTGAAAGCCCTACGCTAGATAATTAGGTTCTTGGACAACTCTATTCTAGAAGACTAGGCCAGCTGCGGCTGTGCCTTGCATAAGATGAGGAAAAAAGCGTTGTCTCTAGAAATCAAGTCTAGTAGTTGCCCAATTTATGATCAATTGCCCTATGGGTGATTTGATGTTTAGAAAATCACGCTCCCCCTGCGGGATAGAGCTAGGTCATACCTATGAATCGTATCCTTGAATCTCTACAGGGTCAAGGTGTCGATGAATAGGAAATTTTTCCCAAGATAAGACTTAGTGGACTATCTTAAGTGTTTCTCCCATTTTAGAAGAGAGAAACCTTACAATTGGTATCAGAGCGAGTTTAGCTCCTAGGAATTGCCATTTAAGGACTGTTTTGTAATAAATGTTTTACCTAACATAATGCTAACTAGTAAAAACATCCTACTAAAACAAATAAGTTGAATTGATGTTTGAATGATTGTAGGAAGAGGAAGATGCCTACTCCAAGTTTCTAGTTTTCCAATGCATCTTCGAGACTGCTAGTCACTCCTCGAATTTCGAGTTCCGCGACACCATGGTACAAATATTAGAGAAGATATCCCTCCCTCATTTCTCTCGTATTCAAAGAGGATGGGGTAGAGATTTCTGGAGTCGTGGGCCGAGATACTTCTTCATCTGAGCAGATCAAATTGGGAACCTCACCACCGACCTTAAGCGGATTCGTTGGATTGAAAAGCTGAAGATGATCCGTTTATTTTGGTTCGCGTCGGTACCCCCAGGGCCGACACCTCTGTGACTATAGATGGGGTTCGCATACCTTAGGATCGCTGGGTGTATGACAAAGTGATGCAGGTCTTACCTGCTGCTAGAGTAGCTGTGTTGGGATCTACCCCAATCCAGAGTTTACCACCCTTACCATCAGTTTTTAGAGTCTTAGAAACTACAGCGGTACCCCCATATTTCACCTATGTGGACCGCTCTACCCTTATGTCATAGTCAAGCCTAGGAATTTCCCTTGATGGCAAATAAGACTAATTATATTAGTCTCAGATCTTTGTAATAAAACTCGTCCTTGTAAATATTTGGAAATAAAATAATTTCAATGTTTTACTCTCCAAAATAAGCGTTGTGCAAATATGAATCTTGTAATCTGAATCCTTGGGATGGATTGGTTAATTGCAAACAAAGCTAGCATTCATTGTAACCATGGGAGTATCACTTTTGAAAATGAGCATGGGCAAGTAATATCTATCAGGGGATCACAAGGAAACCTAAATCTAGGGTAGTCAAGGCAAAAACATCTTCTCAAGGGAACACGTAAGGGTCAGCAAGTTTTCTTAGTCAAGGCAAAACATCTTCTCAAGGAAACACGTAAGGGTTGTTACCATATTATAGTAGTGATGTGTGTGAACACACTTAGGACCGCCGGGGCACTTTTTCCCTCACTAGGAGGTTTTTTCCCCCGTGCATTGTATATACGCCCATTATCTTCTAGGGCTTGTTATCTTTTCTTTTTGGCACTCATATAATACACTACTGTGTTGTGCTCAAGCTTCCTCATCTTCTTGAAGTTGTGTGTGCATTCCTGCAACCCTAATTCCAACAATTGGTATCAGAGCAGGCTTCCTCCTCCCGGGCAGCATCACCGGCACCTGCCGCTTCATCTCCTCCGATTGCGACGAGGTTTCACGAGCGTCTGCAGGTTAGTATATGCCGTGGGTGAGCCCGTAGGGCTCGGTCATTTCAGAATTTTGATCTGGGGTCATTTCGCCCTCCGTTTTTGCATTCCAAGTACTGCGCAGGCAAAATCGTCCTACTGTGCAGATTTTCTGTCAAAATTAAAATCTGCAGGACAGGTGCCCATTCGTCTGTTTTGGGCTGTGCTACATAGCACAGGTCGATTTTATACAGGTTTTCCTCTTACAGACAGCATTTACATCTAGTAGTACAGTCATTGGCCATGGCTGACAACAATGATGTATTCCGCATGTTGGCTGCTGAGGATAAGTTGGATGGCACCAACTATCCATTGTGGGCATATATGATGCGACATGTATTGGTAGCAAAGGGGTTATGGAACATTGTGCAGGGTATTGATGCACGTCCTATTGTGGCTGGGAATGCTGCAAACACATCAGAAACAGGTACTGTTGATGATGGTGCAGGCACAAGTGCTGTAGCAGCTGTTCGAGAACCACCACTTTCAGCAGAGCAGATTCGTTGGGATGGTAGAGATGCGCAGGCTCATGCCTTGATTGCGCTGTCTGTCAAACGTACCATTATCCCACATATTCGCTCCTGCAGGACTTCTAAGGATGCTTGGGATGTACTTGCCACATTGTATCAGGCAAGAAATGAGGCTCGTGTTGCTTACCTCCGAAAACAGTTGGAGAGTGAGCATATGAACGAAGGTGATTCTATGGATAGCTTTTTGACAAAGATCAAGGATTTCAAAGAGCAGCTCATTTCTGCAGATGAAATCCTGTCAGACAGTTCACTTGTGCAGACTGTTTTGAATGGTCTACCAGATTCTTATCAGGGTTTTGCTTCCACTCTTCGCTTGATGATGAAAGGCAATCCCAATGCCTTATCATTTGAGGAGTTAGTTTCTGTTTTGCTGCAAGAAGACCAGTCAAGGCAAAACAGGAATATTATGCGTGTCGCAGATCAAGCTTTCGTTGCTGGTCAGAGAAGCGGGAAAGGTAAAGCTGGCTTTTCTTCTAGTAAGCAGAAATCTGCAAATGCTGCGCAACCAAAGAAGGAAGACAAAGATGAGAAGAAGGGTGACAAACAGAAAACATTTTGCAAGTACTGTAAGGGAAATGATCATGTCATCAAAGCGTGTCCTAAGCTGGCTGCGAAAGAGGCTAAGAAGAAAGAGGCTGGTATGGCTGTTGCAGATGCCTCTCCTTCTAACAATGAATCTGCTAATGTTGTGCTAGATACAGAATGGGCATTCAATGCGCAATGCAGTTATGACCCATCTTTGCATGACACATGTATGTCTGCAGTAGATTCAGATGTATGGTACTTTGACAGTGGTGCCACTAAGCATATCACCTCGCAGCGCAGTTTATTCACTTTCCTTGAGTCTGCTCCCACAGGGAATACTGTCACTTGTGCCAATAACTCCTCTTATCCCGTTAAAGGAGTTGGACAGATTGTGCTGAATGTTGCAAATGGCAACACCTTTACACTTTTTGATGCATTGTATGTGCCAGGGATCAAAAAGAATCTGCTGTCAGTTTTCGCATTTGCCAAAACAGGTTTGGTTGTAAAATTTGTGGATGACAGATGTACTGTTCATGATCTCTCTTGTGGTGACATCATTGTAGCATCTGGTTCACTATGTCGAGGGCTGTATAAGCTCAATATGGATGGCAAATGTGTAGAGGATTCAGCATGTGCTATTATGGATACGCAGGCTATTTCAAATGCAAAACTGTGGCATGCACGTTTTGGTCATCTGAATTTTGCAAGTTTGCTGCGCCTGCAGAAATCTGAAATGGTGTCTTCTTTGCCTAAGCTTGAGGCACCTGTCAAGCATGTTTGTGAGGGCTGCATATTGGGTAAAATGCAGCGTGCTTCCTTTCCCAAAGATGGATCAGTGAGAGCTGAACGCAGATTGCAGCTTGTTCACAGTGATGTTTGTGGTCCCATGCAAACTCCATCATTTGGAAACTACCTTTACTTTGTGACTTTCATTGATGATTTTACCAGGCATGCATGGGTATATCCTTTGAAGGCAAAGTCCGAAGTGTTTTTGTGCTTCAAACAGTTTTTGGTTATGGCTGAAAATGTGTCAGAAAGTAAGATGGGCACCCTCCGTTCAGATCGAGGGGGGGAGTATATGTCTTCAGAATTTAATGCATTTCTGGCTGAGCGTGGGATAAAACACCAATGTACAGTGCCGTATACACCACAGCAAAATGGTGTGGCTGAGAGAAAAAACAGGTCTCTCATGGAAATGGCAAGATGTATGGTTAAGAGTCAAAGTCTACCACATGGTTTTTGGCTTGAGGCTGTCATGTGTGCCACTTATGTACTAAACAGGTGTCCCACCAAAGCATTACAGGTTGTCACTCCATATGAGGCTTGGCATGGCCGCAAGCCATCTGTTGGCCATTTACGTGTTTTTGGTTGCCTGGCATATGCATTAGTGCCTGTGCAACATCGCAGAAAATTGGATGACAAAGCTGTCAAATGTATTTTTGTTGGATATAGTGCTGAGAGCAAAGGCTATCGTTTGTATCATCCACAGACAAAGCGCATTTTGGTTAGCCGTGATGTTGTATTTGTGGAAGATGCAGTTCAGCCCTTGGTTTCATGTACTAAGGAGACAGATATCAGCTCACGTGATGTCTATGATACATTGTTGCCTCTTTTCAGTGGTGCACAGTCAAGTGCAATACCTCATGAGGCAGTTTTTCAGCCTATGCAGGTTTTAAATGATGGCACAGATCAGCCTATATCTGATGCAGATGTGCATGATGTACTTGAGGATGAGAGACAAGAGATTGAGGGCTCTAGGAACATGCCTAGATGGCTGGTGCAGACTTTGCGTGACAGCAAGTTGGATGCCCCTTTGTCTAGTCGCACTCGTTCTGGCTCTCATGGTGCCTCTTATGCGTCAGATTGTTATGCATTGGCTGTTTCTAGTATGTGCGATGAAAGTGAGCCTGTTTCATTTGATGAGGCACAAAGTTCAGAAAATTGGATGGCTGCTATGCAAGCAGAATACGATGCTATTATGAAGAATGGTACATGGTCTTTATGTGACTTGCCCCCTGGCAAGAAGGCCATTGGCACTAAGTGGGTATACAAATTGAAGCGTAAGCCTGATGGCACAGTGGATCGCCATAAGGCTAGGCTTGTTGCAAAAGGTTATGCTCAAGAGAAGGGCATTGATTTTGATGAGACTTTTGCTCCCACATGTCGTATGACCACTGTTCGTAGCATCTGTGCATTAGCAGCTCATAATGGTTGGAATGTACATCAGCTGGACATAAAGACTGCGTTCTTAAATGGAGATTTGCATGAGGAGGTGTATGTATCGCAGCCTCGTGGTTTTGTTCAAAGAGGGCAGGAAAACAAAGTGTGCAGGTTAAAAAAGGCTTTATATGGTTTAAAGCAAGCTCCACGAGCTTGGTATGAAAAAATACATGCATATTTGACTGCACATGGGTTTCAGAATAGTCCAACAGAAAGCACTTTGTATGCTAAACGTGTGGATGGTGTACATCTAATCATTGCTCTCTATGTCGATGACATGCTGCTCACAGGACCAAATGAGAGTCATATTGCTGATTTTAAGGCTGATTTGAATGCCTCTTTTGAGATGTCAGATTTGGGGCATTTGCATCATTATTTGGGGATACAATTTAAGCAGTGTGATGGAGGTATTGCTTTGTGTCAGACAAAGTATATTGAAACATTGTTGCGGAGATTTGGCCTTGAAGACTGCAAGCCTATTGCTACTCCAATGGAGACAGGTTTGAAGTTGAGTCTTCATGATGCTGGAGATCACTTTGATGTCACACTCTATCAGACAGCTGTTGGTTGCCTCATTTATGTATGCATTACGAGGCCAGACATTCAGTTTGCAGTCTCACAGGTGAGCAGATTTATGCATAGCCCAGGCATTAAGCATTGGCAGGCAGTGAAGCGTATCTTTCGCTATTTGAATGGTACTCGGCATCTTGGGTTGTTTTATCCCAAGGGGGGATCATTGCCGCCAGATTTACATGCTTTTTCAGATTCTGACTGGGCTGGTTGTTATGACACACGCGTGTCCACGAGTGGTTTTTGCTTCATGCTTGGAAGCTCATGCATATCATGGTTGAGCAAGAAGCAGCCTACTGTGGCCACTTCTAGTTGTGAAGCTGAGTACAGGGCAGCTTTCACAGCTACGGTTGAGTGTGTGTGGCTCAGACGCCTTATGGCTGATTTGGGTGTTGGGCAGCCATCTGCCACCACCATCTTCACTGACAGTCAGAGCGCATTGGCAGTTGCGCGGAACCCAGTGTTCCATGCTCGTACGAAGCACATTGAGGTGCACTACCATTATGTCAGGGAGAGACTCTCTGCAGGAGAGATCAGTTTGGCTTATGTGCCAACACAGGATAACCTTGCAGACCTTTTCACAAAGGCTCTGCCTCGTGAGAAGTTCGAAGCTTTTCGCAAAGCTTTGGGCTTACTCCCTTTTGTGGATTCGTCCACATAGCTAGACACTTCCCTATACATGAGTGCTAGCTCTTGTTCACCGCATCACTCCAGGGGGGATTTGTTACCATATTATAGTAGTGATGTGTGTGAACACACTTAGGACCGCCGGGGCACTTTTTCCCTCACTAGGAGGTTTTTTCCCCCGTGCATTGTATATACGCCCATTATCTTCTAGGGCTTGTTATCTTTTCTTTTTGGCACTCATATAATACACTACTGTGTTGTGCTCAAGCTTCCTCATCTTCTTGAAGTTGTGTGTGCATTCCTGCAACCCTAATTCCAACAAGGGTCAGCAAGTTTTCGTAGTCAAACTCAACAAAGTCATTGAACCTAGTATGGAGACAGAACCCTCTTGGCTCCAAGAATTCTCTGACATCTTCCCTAATGAGCTTACAGGGTTACCGCCTCCTTGAGAAGTCGATCATGAAATCGAGGTGATCCCTGGAGCTCAACCCGTCTCAAAAACTCCCTATAAAATGTCCCTTCCTAAAGCCATTGAACTTAAGGAGCAACTTTCCCAACTCATTGAACAAAGATTTGCACGCCCTAGTAGCTCTCCTTGGGGAGCACCTGTTCTTCTCCAAAAAAAGAAGGATGGAACTCTCCGCCTCTGCATAGATTATCGAGGGCTAAATCAAGTCACTGTCAAGAATAAGTATCCTATCCCTCACATCGACGAACTTCTTGACAGGCTTCATGGGGCCAAAGTCTTCTCAAAAATAGATTTGAGGTCTGGTTACTATCAGATCAAAGTCAAGGAAGCAGATATACCCAAAACAGCCTTCAATACCCGTTATGGCCACTATGAGTTTACTGTAATGTCATTCGGGTTAACCAATGCTCCTGCAACCTTCAACCGCCTAATGCAAGATATATTCCGTCCTTACTTGGATGAATTTGTGCTTGTTTTCTTTGATGACATCTTAATCTACTCCAAATCAATGGAAGAGCATGAGGAGCATGTGCGTAGAGTTCTGTAATTGCTACGCAGACACAAACTCTATGCCAAGAAAAGCAAATGTACCTTCTTTACTTATCAAATTGAGTATCTTGGATTCATCGTCTCCAAAGATGGCATCTCAGTAGACTCCGCCAAGGTCAAGGATATTCTAGAATGGCCACCCCCTAAATCAGTTCGTGAAGTTCGTGGGTTTTTGGGAATCACAGGTTGGTATAGGATTTTTATCAAAGATTATGCCTTGGTAGCTGCACCTTGACGGATCTTCGTAAGAAGGATTGCAAAATAGTGTGGCTGCCAATCCATCAAAACAACTTTGATCAGCTGAAGGTCATTATTACTTCTGCCCCAGTCTTAAAGCTTCTTGATTTCTCCAAGGAATTTGAAGTGGTTACCGATGCTAGTAGTCTAGCACTTGGTGGTGTCTTAGGCCAAGAAGGAAGACCAGTCGCTTATACTTCCCGCATGCTGAAGCAATATGAAGCAAATTATGCCACCCATGATTTGGAGCTCTTAGCAGTTGTTCATTGCCTCAAATTATGGAGACATTATCTCTTAGGGGGCAAGTTCCAGCTTGTAAACTGACCACAAAAGTCTAAAGTGGATCTTCACCCAGCCTAACCTCAACATGCGGCAAAGGAGATGGATTGAAATTTTACAAGAATATGACTTCGACATCAAATTCTGCCCTGGGAAAGATAATGTGGTAGCAGATGCACTTAGCCGCAAATCTTTCTTGAGTGCAATTTCAATGCCAAATAATCCCATAACCCTCAAGGTGGAAGAAGTCTCATCTCATGATCCAGATTATCAGAGGATGATAAAGTTAGTAGAAGAAGGGGGACATTCAGAGAAAGAGAAGAATCTAATCAAGGGATACTCCACTCATGAAGGAAGCCTCTACTTCACAGGTTATGTATCCCTTGTTGAAATATACAAGTGAAAAGGGTGTGTGTGGGAACAAGCTCTTGGATAGAGGCTATAAAAGAGGAGATGTAATTGTGAAAAAACCTGTGAAAAGGTTAGAAGAATCTACTGGGAGAGAATAATGGGTAGCATGAGGGAATTTAGGAGTGTGGAGATATTCTGGGAGATATTCAGGGAAAAGAGAAGAGGTGGAGAGAATCAGGCAAGAGGTGGAGATATTCAGGGAGTGAATCATGGAGAAATCAAGGGGATTTGATGCTTGATGTAAACACTATAAATTGAGGCATAGCCCTAATGAGAATTTGCTGGTTTTTGAGTATCCATGCCTACATTAATCTATGTGCTAATTATTCACTAATTACGTCTTAATCACTTGCTAATCACTTTGTTAATTATGCTGATTCTAGTGTTTGATCCACCATAGCTCATCATTTAGCTCAAATTTCAACATGGTATCAGAGCCATGCCTAGAATCAACCAGATTTATGAGCCCATAAGTGAATTAATCAGGATTAGTAAGATAATTAGCAAAAAAATCAGTTTTTAGTGAGTTTTCACTCTTCCCCTTCACCCCCAGCCAGTGGAGGACTCTATTCTCCATGCACAGTCAACATTAGGCTATGCCCTCTTAGCACAAGCTAGCTAATACATCTAGCTACAAGCACATCAAACGGCGCAGCAAAACGCGAAGGCGTTTAGGAGAAATCGCCGTTTTCTTCAGCGCTGATTTTTCTGAGTATTCTGCAGATCTTGAGCTCATCAAATCAAATTGAGCTAATTCCTCTTAGTCCCGGGGGTTTTCAAGCATGCTCTACAAGCTGGTGAAGACAGAAATCAATTTCATCAAGTCTACAGAGAGATCCAAGCTCTTCATCAAATCTGCAGGTGACTTTGGTAAAACAGAGATTAAGCTTTCATTATTTGGTCAAATCTTGTGTTTCTTGGCTTAATCCTCTACTAGACTCATTGCTATTGATGCCTTTGAAAGCATTTGAGCTCATTTGAAGTGGAAGGCACCAGATCTGAGCTCCCCGCACTCTGTTTTCTGCACACAAACCAGAGCATTAATTTGCTAATCAGTGATTAATCAGTGCTAATCACTGTACTTTGGTGCAATTGAGGGTTCAAATTAACCATTAGGTATCTGATACAGATCCCTAAAGCTTCAGATTGCAAATCGGAGTTGGTTTGATACTCCAACCATCCCGTACAAATTGGTTACTCTCAATTTAATGTAATTTCTGGTGATTTTATGCTGATAAAATTGTTGTAATCATCTATTAAACACCAGATTGAGTTGTAAAAGGGTAGACACTGCCCTTGAATCTTGAATTTGGATCAAGAGGTAAGACCCCCTTCACATCACCATGAATTCAGCACAGGAAATAGCCAAATTTAATGGAGAACAGTTTTATACATGGCAAACAAAAACCATGTATTTGCTGATGAGGAAAAATCTGTGGGGATTAGTTGAAGGGAGAGATGAATGCCCAGAGAGAGGGGAAAATGAGTGGAAGAGTAGGAATGAAAAAGCATTGGGGCTTATTGCACTCAGTTTAAATGATGAGATCATTCATCATATCACAGGGATACAGTGGGCAAAAGATGCATGGGATGAACTTAATAAATTATTTGGTACACAAGCAAAAAATTCCAAGATAAATTTGTTAATGCAATTCTACAAACTGGACATGAAGGAAAGTGAACCTTTAATAACACACTTGAACAAATATAAAATCATTAATCAACAGCTGGCAGCTATTGGCAAAAAGGTAGAAGATGATGAAGCATTAGCTGTACTTTTGAAGAGTGTGGACAAAGGAGATTATGAAAACATTGTAGCAACACTAAAGAATGTACCTGAACTGAAGATACACGAGATAGAAGCAGCTCTACTAGAGCAAGAGATCAGAGGCAAAGAGAAGAAAGAGCTCGACTCAACAGCAGGAGAGGAAAAAGCATTCTTCACCCGAGGAGGATTCTCTCGAGGACGAGGACGAGGAAGAGGCAGAGTAGGAGGGAGGACCTTCACTTGCCACAAATGTGGAAAGCCAGGACACATGGCGAGAGACTGCTACAGCAAACCCAGTGAAGAAGGAACGACATCGGCAAACTTCATGGAGGCTCCAAGAGAAGTGGAGTCGGATCATCTTTTCTAAAAGAGAGAGCAAGAGAGAGACCCCACAACCCAATGTAACCTGCCCCAATAAAGTAAAACCACCTCTGAGCCACCGATGATGTAGGCCAAGTGGTAGATGTATGTGTGAGCACTTTAGTCAAGGTCGCGGGCACTTATAGTAGCCTTGGACACATAGAGAGAGAGAGTGTCAAGGACTATGGAGTTTAGGGACTTGAGGCACTGGTCGCGGGCTATCAAGTAAGAGGGAAACTTGATACAGGGTCCAGGTGTGTTAGGATTATTCACTTGAGGGGAGGTGTTGAAATATACAAGTGAAAAGGGTGTGTGTGGGAACAAGCTCTTGGATAGAGGCTATAAAAGAGGAGATGTAATTGTGAAAAAACCTGTGAAAAGGTTAGAAGAATCTACTGGGAGAGAATAATGGGTAGCATGAGGGAATTTAGGAGTGTGGAGATATTCTGGGAGATATTCAGGGAAAAGAGAAGAGGTGGAGAGAATCAGGCAAGAGGTGGAGATATTCAGGGAGTGAATCATGGAGAAATCAAGGGGATTTGATGCTTGATGTAAACACTATAAATTGAGGCATAGCCCTAATGAGAATTTGCTGGTTTTTGAGTATCCATGCCTACATTAATCTATGTGCTAATTATTCACTAATTACGTCTTAATCACTTGCTAATCACTTTGTTAATTATGCTGATTCTAGTGTTTGATCCACCATAGCTCAAATTTCAACATCCCTAAGGATCCTGCTTTAAAGAAACTAATCCTCCATGAAGCTCATGATAGCCCTCAGGCTATGCAAAAACATTAAATGCCGTAAGAAGGAGCTTTCATTGGGCAGGCTTGAAAAATGATGTCCTTCGGTACTTGAAGAAATGTCTCTCATGCCAAAGGATCAAAGCTGAAAGAGTCAAGATGCCTGGAAAACTTCAACCCTTAGATATTCCCCAAATGAAGTGGGAGTGCATTAGTATGGATTTTGTCACAAGTCTTCCCACGGTTCAAGGAGGATATGACTCCATTCTGGTAGTAGTGGACTTACTTACCAAAGTAGCTCACCTTATACCAGCGACGAAGAAGACCTTCAAAGCTTTTGATGTTGCTTGAGTATTCATCAAGGAAGTCCTCAAACTTCATGGTCTCCCAAAAAGGATAGTAAGTGACCGAGATTCTGACTTCACTTCAAAATTCTGGCAGTCCTTATTTCAAGCCCTGGGAACTCAACTTTGCTTTAGCTTTAGCACAGCTTATCATCCAGAGACCGATGGCCAAACTGAGAGAGTCGATCAAGTAATTGAAGACATTCTTAGAGCATACTGTGGACGGGAACCAAGAAGGTGGATTCAATACCTTCCTCTGGTAGAATTTGCCTACAATACGTCTTATCATCAAAGCATAGGAATGTCACCATTCAAGGCACTCTATGGGCAAGAATGCATGTCTCCTCTAAATTTCTCTGATCCAACCATAAGAGTTGAGGCATCCAGGAAAATGCTCGAAGAAATGGAGGAACAAACCAAGGCAATCCAAAAGGATATTAAAGCTGCCCAAGATCGACAAAAGCTTTATGCTGACAACAAGAGGTCTGAAAGGATCTTCAAGGAAGGAGACAAAGTTCTTCTACGAGTGCGACCCAAACGAAGTTTTCTATCACTTGGGAAATATAAGAAGCTCAGCCCTAGGTATTGTGGTCCTTATACAGTTATCAAGTGTCTAGGTAAAAGTGCCTATAAACTCCAACTCCCAGCCCATATCAAAGTCCATAATGTATTTCATGTAAGTTTGTTAAAACCATATGTCCCCAGTCTCGATCATATTCTTGGTGATGATGAACAAGTTGTAATCCCTACTCAAGGAGTCTTGAATTACAGCCCAATAGTATCATAGATTCTAGGGAAAGGCAACTCCGAAATAGAACTCTTGTAGAACATCTAGTACAGTGAAATGGAACTCTTGTAGAACATCTAGTACAGTGGAAAGATTACCCTGAAGAGAATGCAACTTTGGAAGATGAAGCTACACTCTTAAAGGATTATCCCCAATTCATGACGAGATGAGGACATCTCGATTTCTCTAAGGGGGAAAGGATGTAACATACCCATCTTCACTAATAAAGAAATGTCCATGTAATTATGAGTTTTTATGGTATAAAAATCAATGATTTTATTATTTGAGTCATTTCTACTTAGAATCTTCAAATTATGAGCCCAAATTTGGAATTTGAATGCGATTTTACCCTAATATAGGATTTTATAGCATCCAAAACGGACACCGGATCAAGCCTATACGCAAATTTCAGTCATTTTAGTTAAAAAACGGCGACCTTTAAACCTTAATAAATGCACGACCGGGCGTCCGATTGACGAACGGTCTGAACCCCTATGACCAAGAGAACCTCCCGATCCTGCACGCAAATCGAGGCGGGCGTCCCAAATTTGGGTATCCCGTCCCAAAATTTGGTCCGTACACACTTACTAGGGTGCCCGTACGATGGCCGCCCAAGAACCAAAGGACGGCCGCCCACTGTATGGTCCCCACGTACCCCTACGTGGACACCCATGCTGCCCCAGACCAGATAAGGTACATGCGTACCACTCCTTTCTCGGACAACCGACACCGTACCTTTTCCCTAGACCCATGCAGGCCACTGATCCATAGCCTTTGAAGGTACACCATCCTTTCGTCCTTGCTTTGTGCAGCGCACGTACCCATACCCCTCAACTATATAAACCCTCGAGGTGTTCCACAGGCAGCACGCATTTCTGTGCGCAGCGTATGCCCTGTTGTACCGTCGTCCGTGCCGCCGTCTGTCCTTGTGCAGTGTATTTGCTGTACTTGCTGTAGTACAGCCGCCCCTTGCAGCCACCTCTCTCACACCCCCTCATTTGCCTCTTTTCAGATAGGCCAATTTCCCTCCATTCCCCTCTTGCTAGTAGGAGGCAGTGTCCTTAACTCTTCTCCCTCCCCCCCCCCCGTCCCCGTGTGAATAGACTTACAGCAGCCCTCTCAGCCCTCCTCCACGTTTTTACCCTTAAGGACATCTCACAATCCCCCCCCCCCACATTTGCGTAGACTTTAATAAGGGTTTTTTGCCTTAAGAAAGGGTTCGTGCGTCATACTCTTTTGCTCATACAGTGAGCAAACGAACTCAGAATTCAGATCCGATTGAAGCATTTCGATCGCAGCAGCGAGCTCTACAAGGCGATGTCTAAGATGGCCTCTTCTCGGAGACGTCAAAATATTGCCTCAAGAGGAGCGCGCAATGCGGCTCCAGCCCTCCCTTTTCAAGCTCCTCAAGGAAATGGTGGCCAGGTTAGCTTGGTTAATTTTTAAAAGAAGAGATTTTTCTTAAATTAGTGTTAATAAATGGTATCTTTCCCTTTTAAAATAACGACATAAAAATTTGTATGAAGTTACGAATTATGTGATGCTGTATTCGATAAATTGCGTTGAAATTGTTATCTTCACGAATTGTGAATGCTATATTTAACAAATTGCATTGAAGTTGTTATCTTTAGAATTCAAGATTTTTTTTGGCTTCAACGCTAACTCCGTTCCGTGCTTGTGTAGCCGGGCGGCGTCGTTAGCAAAGCCCGGGAATGGCCCAAGGTATCCCTCATACCATTGGGAGAATAAGGATCGCCGATTGAGGCGAGAGATTATGAGGCTGCCTAGTTCTGAGGGCCCAAGCTAGTGCGGTAAATAAGCCCACCCTAGTGTGCAGACATCCCTCTGAGGGGCGGGAGGATCGAGCGATGGAGCCTGAGATGGTGACAGGCCGGCTTGAGTCCTCGCCAGCGGCCGACGATGAGGTGTATGGTCCCGTAGGGTTGAGGCCGAATTCTAGATGATCGGCAGAATAAAGGAAAAGAATAAGAGAGCCAGTTTGGCTTATATGGAATTGACTCATGTATAAACTTTTTATATAAATATATCTTGTCTTTGGCATGATTGCATTGTGTAAAAAGGCTGTTTTAACAAACCTTGTGAAAAGGGCCTTAATTAAGGAATATGTTTATTTATGTCAAATAGTGTGGTAGGATTAATTAGAAAACAAATTGATGCGTGAGTAGGGTGGAAAGTGGGAGGATGGAATTCCCCGACGGCACCATCCTACGGACGGGTGGACCCGATTAGTCGGGTAGCCTTCCAACAGATTAAGTGAAAGCCCTACGCTAGATAATTAGGTTCTTGGACAACTCTATTCTAGAAGACTAGGCCAACGGCTGTGCCTTGCATAAGATGAGGAAAAAAGCGTTGTCTCTAGAAATCAAGTCTAGTAGTTGCCCAATTTATGATCAATTGCCCTATGGGTGATTTGATGTTTAGAAAATCACGCTCCCCTTGCGGGATAGAGCTAGGTCATATCTATGAATCGTATCCTTGAATCTCTACAGGGTCAAGGTGTCGATGAATAGGAAATTTTTCCCAAGATAAGACTTAGTGAACTATCTTAAGTGTTTCTCCCATTTTAGAAGAGAGGAACCTTACACCGCCAGCTGTTCCAACGAACCTCCTCTTAGAAAAACATAAGCCAAATGCTTCCTCCAGCATTCTGGTGTAAAACAGTCCTTTGAATGAAAAAAAAAACAAAGGTTCCAATGCAAGTAAAATTCCAGTTTGAGATCGGTTCCGAAAACCCTTTTTCCATAATTCCTAGTTTCAATAATGAGGATCCTTGATCTCTCATGAGGGTAATCTACCCATCGTTTTGTCTATCTGTCCAACTTAGATTCTTGGTGAGTTTGGTCAAGGAAAAACTAGATTAGTTTCTGCAGTCTATTCTTTGGATTTAGTAACTGGAATTGGTCACAAAGTTTTTTGTCTGATTCAGATCGAGAGAAGGACAATTAGGTTTACTATTCGTCCCTCACGTTGTCTAACCAAATTCATTCGGTTTAGTTCTACTAGGATTCCCTTCAGATAAACATCTAGTTTTGGGTAAATATACATTTAGTGATTTTACCAATTAAAATATCCAAAGATATTCTTTATTGATTCTGTGAGGAAGTGACCAATCTAAAGAACCCTAGAATCAGTTGAATCTAAAATCGGATTTGAATCATAAATAAAGGGACTTAACAAGAATTTCCGTATTGATAGGAACATGGATCAAGGTCGTTCCTGGTAGAAATGATAACCCCCAACTTGATGAGGAAGAGCTCGACTTGGATGTTTGTAAAACTCTTCATAGATTGCAGCCTGGACCTTTCAAGGGTGTAGGGTGCTTAACATATTAGCTGGTGGCGAATTCGCTCTGAGGGACGTGTAGATTCGCTCTGAGGGACGTGTAGATTCTGCCATCCACAGAGCATTCTTCATCTGGATCCATTGTCATACTGGTTCCAATTGACCGAGTACACGCTAAAATTGTATGCAAAGCTGGAGGCGGGCTCACGTGCAGTAGCCAACATGCACGAGAGAGCCACAGTGCAGTAGGTATCACGGATTCCCTGAAGTCTTACACAGGAAGTCTCATTTTGAGAAGGCATTTGTTAGGTGGAAAGGACAAATGCATGACACCTTGGATCTTGACCAACAAGCACACCTGCCGTGCACAACAACACGACGCCTCTTGTACAGGTATAAAGTACCACAACTCTTTTTTTATCACCCTGCATGGTGGAGAAAATGTCACACCTCTTGTATTGGTTTCTTAGGCTTCTTTAATGTTTGTATATTAGGTGGTGGAGAAGCAGTGTACGTGATCGAGTCTACATTCCCGAGCACCCTTTAGATGCATGGGTGCTATTTGAGATAAAGGAGACAAGATTGTACCTCGAAGAGTAGATCAACGAGCTTGGGGGCAAGGACACATGGATACTTTGCCCATGGTGGTTAGATTACCCAGAGGGGGAGTTTCCTCCAGAGGAGGCAGAGTAGTTTTCGAGTACGTTTCCTTGTGTTGTACAGGATTTAATTTGTATAAACTATGAAGCTTGTTTTTTGAGAATTTAAAGTTCTAATGTTGGTTGAATGCAGTAGCCAGAAAGGGTAAGAAGCCTACCACCGAGCAACAATTAGCCCCCGAGAAGAAAAAGGGTAAGAAATCCACAATCGAGGAGCCTCCGTCGTCCCAGAAAAGGTTACGGCCAGAGTGGGAAGGGAATGACTTTGATGAGGAATCTGAGAACAGCCATTCCAAGTATGATGAGCATGAAGATGAGCAGCAGTCCCATGTACAGGGTGAAGAGCATGTGACCCCTTGCATTGTGAGACCCAAGAGCAAGGGTTGGAGAGTTTAAAAGATGACGAGGCAGACCTCTTGGGATCTAGTAAGTGAACTCAACATGTTTGAACATTCATTAGATCATTTATTCATCAACAGTAATAACATGTATTTGGTGTTATGTAACTGAAGACTACCGTCCCATTGTGATGGACCCCCTACACTATTGATCAACTCCGTCTCACGCTTTTAGGAAAGCAAAAACATAGGTACTATCTCTCAGGTGTGCTATAGTGACTCTCTCCATTCATTGTTTCATTATAGCGTTTTCACTCCCCTTACATGCTTTGGTGTTCTAGGAATCTTGCAGTATTGCAATGATTCATGGAATCTCTCACGAGGTGGGGAATCATGGACGTCTTCAATAGCCTTGGAGGCCTACACTTGGTGTGGGCTGATTTTCCTACAGATCTGTGTCTTCACAAGGGCGATTTTGTGGTTCCTCGATGGAGTGTTTTAGGGAGGTACTTGTGGAGTTGGTCTTTGTGCTTGCTGCAGAGTTCCTACATGCCAATGGCACTATGGTGTGAACTCTACATGTGGAGCACAAGGGCGATTTTGTGGTTCCTCGATGGAGTGTTTTAGGGAGGTACTTGTGGAGTTGGTCTTTGTGCTTGCTGCAGAGTTCCTACATGCCAATGGCACTATGGTGTGAACTCTACATGTGGAGCACTTGGGGAAATACAACTTTTCATGCACTAGCTCGTCTGTCATGTCCTCATTCCATTATCATACGAAAATGTTCCTTGCCAAAAGGGTGAAAGGAGAGCTCTCTATGCCTTGAAAAAGGTAATAAGAGATCCGTTTGCATGGTGGTTCGCTCTCACGAAAGACAGGAACGAAGAGGAAGCTAATGCAAAAAAAAAAAAACCTACAATCAAACCTATCTAGCATGCATGCATCAAGCAAACAAGATTCAATAGCAAGCAAGAAGAAGAAAGAAGTACAAGTGACTAGTTTTCGCACTAGGCTGACCGACCTTAAAAATGGTCCAACCTCTAGTACTAGTCCTAAAAGCAACTATGTACACTAAATACGTACATTTTTCTTATTTGATATTAAGCTCATGGTAAGGCTTCTTAATATGTTGTCTTACAAAAGATAAATGCCCATTCACACAAGTAAGATGTCAAAGCACCTAACAGTAGGTCAGGTGGGCGAAACCATGTTAACCTACTAAGTGGTTAACATGTTTAAGAGTCAAGAATTAAAGTTAATCTTTCAATTGTTCTAATAGGTATCCTTTTGTGGTTCTGAAAAATGGATCTTCCTCCTATGGATGAGCCTATATGGTGGATATATGCAATGGATAACATTTTTCCTTGCATGATGGTGTAAAGGCTTAGAGATAAGAAAATCATTCTATCTATACTTCAAATACTATCATGAGAACCTCATCCATCACCTCGAGACATGTTGCAAGAGCTCTACTACGTAGTAGAGAGCCATCCCTGTTCTATGCCCCCCTGAAGCCCTCTCCCCCCGATTTCACCTCCATTGGGATATGTGTGTCAATTTTCCCTTGGATTTTTTACTTTGAGAGTTGGTATCACTGAATCATTGAAAATAGGATGCATGGGGATTGTTTGGCAATTTTGATGAAATTCTTTCGTGTTATTAATACTTGATTACCTGCTTTGCTAGTGGAGTGACCCTTCGCACTATTTATATGCAATGTTCCTTTCATAGTGCGTTATTATTCACGTGTGTTCAGTGTTTCACAATAAGGCAAAGAGAGTCAAACGACTACAAGCAACCTACAGACATAGTACAAAGTAGAGAGATTCGACGTCCCCAAGGCCTTCAAATATGAAAATAATCTCACTCTCTTTCCTGTTAGTTATTGAATTGATGTTGGGCCCTTTCTTGACCACACATCTTTCTAAGCGCAACAAGAGACGCCCTATTCATTCTTTATATACCTAGATGAATCTAAAAGCATGCTTGAATTCACCTTTTAGGAACGTGCATGTTATATACTCATGGTAGTCAACCCACAAGATTATATAATTATCAACTCCATTATGCATAGTATGGACTAGATACTACAACATCCCCACTAATGTCATCAATGCCCAAAAGTGGATGTAGAACTCTGTATCAAGATATGCTCTCACACACGCACTCTATACACACACACACACATATAAGAGCATATATTCACACAAAGCCCTTCATACTGAGGTTTCTATCAACCCTCCAGAAGATGCAAGGCATACTCGTTCTTCTCTAAGCTCTAAGAGACATAGCAAGCGGAGTCTCTACGTGCTAGGAGACATCGCAAGAGATGGCACCACAACGAGAGGGAGGGAGAGCAGGTCATTTTTGTACAAGTGAGATTTAAAGGTTTTAGATGCTTGGGAACAAATCAATGCCTAACAATCACTTTATTTGTTTAATCTCAAAAATTTAGAAAATACCTACGACACATATATAAATGTGATTTGTGGCCCAAAAATAGGGTGGCAAATACACTGTTGCTATTAAAAGCCTACCATATATATTTTGTATTTATATATATATATATATATAATATATTATATATATATCAACATCCCTCTCTCGCTCCCCTCCCACAACCACCTCACACTAAAAATTGTGCGCACAATTCTTGACCATCCATTTTCAAAGTATAAACTCAACCCAATAAATTACATAGCGTTAAAAAATAGCACGAAATAATTATTAGCTTCAAACCACATGGTTCCATTGTTCGAAGATGTAGCATAGTGATAAGATCTTTCTTCTGTACATAACACCTTGCTACAAATTTTTCAAAGTCCCAAACCCAAATTAACCCTCACCCCATGATGTAAACTACAAAATAAACAATAATTTGCCGAGTAAACTCAATAATCTATGCACACTTAGTAAACTAGGAAGTAAATAATGATTGCTTGCTTGGTAATCTACAAAGTAAAATAAGATGAAATTTTCTCAATTTACTTTGTAGTTTACTCGGCATAATTTATTCAGCCAAGTTTGCGTCACAAATTATATCAATGTCATCCATTGATGTCACTTGACAAGGGTCAAACCCCGTGGTAGAAAGTGCTGAGGCTCACTCCCTTGGAGACCATGCAAGGGAGTGCTGGGAGTTCTCTGAATATACAAATCAAACATCCTCTTAGACCTCCACCTCCAAACATCGTGCCCAAGTCTTCAGAAATTTTGACCCAATTTTTCCTACGTGAAACTCGTCCTTAAGATAATATAGAGATATATAAGGCATTAAGGAAGATATAGAGATATATAAGACAGATTCCCTTCGCAGAAACCGGTAATTTTTCTTCCGTAGCAGGATGCTCCCCATAAGAATTCCTCTTGCAAGGAATTTACATGGTTTTTCCACAGCTTAGTTTGCAAAAAATATTGGTGGGAATTATATTCTATACAAGTCTTACTGACTCTGCCAAAATCAGCTATGTTAGAAATTTGTTCTCAGTCCAGTACATGATGTATAAACATTTTTTCAGAATTAGATTTTTTGAGCATTATTAGATGGTATTTATTAAATGTGCCATTGCTAGTTATAACAGGGCTGTGAGAAAAGGCCCAAAAGTAGCCATTTAGGTAAGAAAAAACAAGGGAATTTATGATTGAGTGAATGTAGAAGAATCCTTTATTATCTTTCACCTTGCACTACAGTATAAAATTCCCAGTTACACTCGCTGCAAAATGCAAAGAATTTATCCGATTTAATTAAATTGAATCACACCATTGATTGAAAAATGAATTGAAGAATTCTGAAAGCAGAGTGTAAAAATCCGTTAGATAATTTCCCTCGAATTTTAGATGTGAGAAAAATAAAATAAAACCTACCTACCGCCAGCGCCCAAGTCAATTAAAAGTTGGGAGTTAAAAAAACCTCCGGAGTGCTACTACTGGAGCATCACCATGAACCACGTGATGGCTGTAGCCATTAGCATGGGTTGGGAGAATGCGAGGGTAGTAGGAGTAGCAGCCGATTTCTCTTTACTAAGAGTAGTAAAAGCCCTGCCCCACAAGAAACACAAGTCAGTTGTAATGGGTGGCAGTGGCTAACCAGGAGAGACATACGAGAAGAAACGCCAAAAAGACGCACAACGCACAGACTAATGTAAACTTGTGGCGCACAAAGAGAGAGAGAGTGTGTGTCTGTGTACATGTCCAAGTGTGGTGTATCTATGTGTCTGTACACGAATGTGTTTGTGTGTGTGTCTAGGTGTACATGTAGGTGCATGGCCCAAATGTGTGTGTGTATAGAATTTACATGCATATGGACATATGTGTTTGTGTCTAGGTGTACATGTATATGGACATATGTGTGTGTAGAATTTACATGCATATGGACATGTGTGTGTGTGTGTAGAATTTACATGCATATGGACATATGTGTTTGTGTCTAGGTGTACATGTATATGGATATGTGTGTTATGTGTTTGTGTCTAGGTGTACATGTATATGGATATGTGTGTGTAGAGACCTTCATGGCCATGTGTGTATGTGTATGTGTGTGTGTGTGTGTAGAATGTCCATGCATATGGACATACGTGTTTGTGTACATGTATATGGATATGTGTGTGTAGAATGTACATGCATATGGACATATGTGTTAGTGTACAGATATGGCCAATGCACCTACATGTACACCTAGATGTGTATGTGTATGTGTGCATAGATGTAGATGTAGAATATACTTGTATATGGAAATATAGATGTAGACTGTATATTATCTCATGAACAGAAGACTTGCAGGCATTACATAGACACAAGTATATAAGTATCAGAATGAGACATACAGAAGGCAAAATGCAAGTGTGAAGACTATGCATGCCACAGTGTAAGCTGTGTTCTATCAATCTCACAGACTACAAATATTCATGTATGTGAAGCTACAGTACAGGCACTCACGATTTTTGCATGGATGCCAGTCTGCCACAATAGATGGCATTGTCAGGAACTGGTAATTCTGTCTTGTTAGTGTTTTCTGGATTGTACACACGTATATAGAGCTCCTGCCCGAGGTACCAGTTGGGCAGCAGTTGAGAGCGAAGGTTCCACATCCCGACATTGTCAAGCTCTACAAGAACAGCTGTCCAGGAGTGGGGAAAGACCTGTGGTAAACATGACCAGAGCCATCAGTACTGTTAGAAAATTGCACTCTTCTCTAAATAAATATATGTTGCCATCAAGAAATAGCCGCAAAAGCTTGGTTGCAAACCTGTGTCGTACTTCGAGCCACGCCGTCCCACTTGTTGTAGTTCCCTCTATCTGCCTCTGTCCATGTTCCTGAGTCAAAACTGCCAAAGAAACCTTAATCTGACAGATCGTGGACATACTACAGACATCACTGGAGCAGTGGTCATTTTTGCTTACCCAACAACAAAAAATGCATAGCCATCAAAATGATAACTTTGCACAGCATCATCATCATTTTGAAAAACAATCTCCAGAAAGCCTCTATATCCTCCAGAGATTACAGATGTAAGGTAGCTTGGCGTATGATTCAGGGGCTTGTCAGGGAATGCATCCAGCTTGAAGACACCAGTCAAATTATAGTAGTCAGCTAGCTTGAGAGGGGTTGCAGGGGCTGAGTATGAAACATCATTCAAAGCATAACGCATGGCTCCTTTGATGGTCGGTTTGCTTCCTCTGAGCACCAATGTCTGTGTGACATTGATCTGCCCATAATGGAAAGAGCCCTGAGGATTAGGACGAGCCGCGCCTGCAGTCAAGTTCCATCTGCACAACACACACACACACACACACACACACACACACACACACACACACAGCAGACATCATAAATGAAGCCCAAGTCGACACCAAACAAGAATTATCAGTATGCTACCACATTCCTCATCATGCAAACTTGGCTTGTATGAACTTAACCAAACCCAATTACCTGATGGACCGAGCTTGATTGACAGACCAATTTGGATCATACTGGTCATCTGGTGGAGGAGGAAGAGGACCAGATGCATGCCCTTTAGAGTTCGAATAATGCAGAACTGCTACTCCAGTTACATGAGACCAGATGGTGGTATTCACAAATCGTGCACTTGCAACAATGTAGTAGTCAGAACTGGCATTTTGATCCATAGTGACCAGAAAGGAGTAACTCTGCCCTACATGTATATCCACAGTAGTGAAGTTCTGTTGAGATACATAAGACCCTTCCGTTTCCACCATGAGCATGTTGTGGTTTTGAATTCTGAAGTTGAGAGATGTGGAAGTTCCTACATTTGAAACGCGGACTCTGTAGGTTTTGCCTACAAGATGATGACCAGCAACCAGAGCAAATTATAGTAGAGTGAGAACTAAGAAGTCTTTCATCATATCAAACATCTTGGCTTTCTAAATATAAATGTCACCAGACTTGGTACCAATCAAGCTAACTCCTCATCTTTCAATGAGAAGAACACCAAAAACCCAAATTTCACACCTTGTTCCACATTGAAGGTTTCCCACAGGATTCCTTTAGGCACCAACGAGCTATTATATGGGTAAGGGCCTTTGCCATTGATGAGTACACCGTCAGGCATACCTAAAGAATGGCCTTTATCAAGGAGAGCCCGGAGTGCCTGCACATCAGTCCCGCAAAAGGGCACAACCCAAACTTAACTGACCCACCCTTGGAAAACAAGAGAATGAGACTTCAATTACACAGAACAATCCCTCACCTTGTGGCCTGCATTGTACCAGTCACCTATCATGATGGTGATATCTCCATCTGGAAGGCCAAATGGGACTGGAATGATGGCACGATTGGTTACTGTAAGCCCTCCATATCCACCAGATGCTCTTTGAAGACCTAGAGAAGGGAAATAGAAAAAACTGCCAATCTGATCCTTGACTTGGAAATTATAGGTCCAATTCCAAGTAGGAGGGATGGGACAATTAGTCCCCGACACACCATCCTGCCATGATGTTTTCCTCTGTTGTATACCATTCCTGCATGATTCCGAATCAAGGAACCATATCTTGGAATTTATCTACATTATACATGAGCATTGTGCATATGAACACATAATAGACATACATTGATAGTGCATGTACAGTTCAGGTTGGCAAAGTAACAGAATGACAATGTAGGAAACCTGCAAGAACTATCGAGAAGCTCTGCACAGCTATGGATCAAAATTGTTTTCAAAAGAATGCACTATCACATGGCTTTTGAACCTGACCTAGACCCCAAAACAAATGCCAAGAATGACACACATGGAGACCACACCAAGGCTGATGCTCAAGAAACACAGTCACCTCATTCAGACAATCACAGACCAAAAGAAAGAAGCATCCTTCACTGACCAAGTAAGGAGAAGATCCTCATCCAAGCTGTTGAGGACATTGATCATCAGGTTATAGTTTGTGGTTGAGTTAATAATAGGCCCAGGGAACTGCCCGTTGATGGCAATCACCTGCAGCCTCTCCAGGAACATGCAAGAAAGGTTGTTAGGACGTTATCTCGGAAAGAGAAAGTATAAAAGAAGATGCTGAAATTCGCACACTATTGATCCTGCAGACGCTACCCTACGCAAATGCAGCATTTCAGAGGCCCTGTACAGGCCAGAAAGTGCACAAAGCAGAAGTAATTGCCTGTTGTTTGACGCCCAACGGAGCTACAGTGATGTAGGACACATTCCATTCCAGGTTCAGAAAGGGGTCTAGCCCACGTGTAACTTGGATGAAGAGGAAGATTTCCAAGAGCACAAGTAGCAGGCGTTGAAGGCCTGGTGAAGCTCCCATGGTTTCTTGAACCTTACAAGAACGAGCTGCGAAATACCTCGCTCTGAGAAAGCGAGGTGGGCGAAAGAGATGATTGCCGAGGTGAGGGTTCGATCTAGCAGGCTAGGGTTACATCTCTTGGGAGATGGTGAGAAATGCAGCTGGGGAGGGTTATGGGATAAGCATTTTTTTGGGATGTGCGGGTTCTTGATACTGCTTCGTGTTAGCTAGCAAGCAAACCTGCAGCAGCAGCCTATGTTGGCTGAGGAGAATTTCAAGGGTTAGAGAAGAGATGGAGACAGAGGTTGTTAGGGGGGCGGGGGAGAAAGAGAGAAGGTTGTTGGGAGAGCGGTTAGGGCAGAGAAGCAGCTGAGAGAGAGAGAGAAGGGGGAAGGGAGGGTAGGGTTCTCGGGAGCTTCTGAGAAAAGGGTAGTGATAAGCAGACAGCTGGAGGGAGTATACTGTGGTAGTGGTGTCAGTGAAGAAGATCATCAGTAGGGTATCATCCGTAAGGTACTGGCAGCAAACGAGATCAGCTATAAGCAGTGAGAACTTAGAAGAGGGCTTATATTAGCAGGTACCTACAGATCAGATCAGACGCTTAAAGCCTCTTTCCCTCGTCACCTTTGTAGAACGAAAAGCACAAGAACAAGAGAGAGAAAAGCCACCACCCCGCCCAACAACCAACAGAGCACTGCACGCGCAGGAACTGGCTCGCTAGAGAGACAAGTAAAAAGGCCCTTTTTAAGACAAATTCGTAATAATTAATAATTATCTCCACCTGTGACCCTCACTCCAATGCACCGAATGAACGAATCCATTTTCTTTCCTTCACCGAATTAATCAATGAACCCTAACCCACTTTCTTTCCTTAATCTTTTTTATCCCCGCTGAAATGATCACGCGGGGTGTGTGCGCGTATGGTTGTGAATCGTGCTTTTGAATCTCACGTGCAGGCTCAATGCGAGGAGGATGATTTCCTTGCTGCACGCTGCCAGCAACGGCCCAAATCTACGCCTCTGTGATTAGGCCAAAATTCACCATTAAAGGCATTTCCAGCACATAGGCACTGGGCTTAACGGCAGTTCTTTTCACACCTGCGAACCTGGGACAAGGCCGCCCACTGCCAACACAGTGCTACCTTTGATATAACCTTATAAAAGTACACGCACCCCCGTTGTATCACATCCATTGTTCTACTTGTTCTTCCCATCACTACAAGTTTATCAATCAAAAACTGTGATGACTACCCTGTGACGTGGGAAAACTATCCAAGGGGACTTGGTGCCTTGAGGGTATGCTAGATCGCCCCGCATATTATGCCTCTATATGGGGAGGAGTGCCTCTATATGGGGAGGAGGTGCAAGGAGAGGCAAAGCACGGACCCATGGTAGGCACCTTAGGAATGCACTCACGCACCGGGTAGGCACGTTAGGCCTTCCCGTGTGCGGGGGAGGTTCCGCGGGTGCCGAGTGCCCCGGGGGTTGCCCTCTCCTTGCACCTCTTCCCCATATAGAGGCATAATATGCGGGGCGGTCTAGCATACCCTCAAGGCACCAAGTCCCCTTGGATAGTTTTCCCACGTCACATACCCCACCCTCCCCAAAAAAAAAAAGCTTGCTTTCCAAGCTAGCACCTAACTTTGATTGCTAACTCTCAAAGCCATGCATTTTATTGTTGTGTCACTAGGAAAATTTTCCTTCAAACCTTCATCTAGCAATTTTTGACTTGAAAGTTCCCCCCTTCTCTCTCTCTCTCTCTCTCTCTCTCTCTCTCTCTCTCTCTCTCTCTGTGCAGTCCTTCGTGAGGGAAGGGCCATCATCCAAGAGTTCCACACCAAATGAGGCGGCTCACTATCTTCATCCTATGAACTTTCTGACCACAAGGGTCATAAACAATAATTAGTATTTCTTCTTTTGTTGTTCACTTTCTTGGCTTGATGGACTCTAAATCCATTACCATAAAGGATGTACTTACTATAGGGGTCCATAGACTCTCTCTCTCTCTCTCTCTCTCTCTCTCTCTCTCTCTCTCTCTCTCTCTCTCTCTCTCTCTCTCTCTCACACACACACACACACACATGTATACACATCAATGCTTTTTCTAAAGCATTCATTACATCGCAACCTTTTTCTATACCTTGCTTGGCATTCAAAATATGTCTCTTACATACCGCTATTCACTCTTCTACCACATCTTACTCTCCTCCTTTCAATATCTTCTTTTGCTATGACAAAATGTGTGGAAGGTCTTTGAAAAGGTTGTTTTGTATCTCCTTGCTTATTTATTCATGTGTGCATATGGTAGCATTACACATCAGTAAAAGAACTTCTTTCTTATATCTACACTCCCTTTCGAGCTAGAAGTGGAGTAAACTCACACCTATTCTTTATATTCAATTTTATATTTCGAATTAAAATTAGTCCTCATCTTGTCATGTACTAAGTGCAATGTATTAGAGGGTGGATGCACTCTTTTTCTTATGTTTTTTTCACATTTAGAATGATTGTAATGTGTGTAAACAACCCATTCATCCATTACATTACTACTCATTTTTAGTCCATATGTGAATTAAAAACTTGGAAAAGTTTCTTGGTCTAAAATCCTTTTCTTTTTTGTAAAAGCGCATAATTATATTATAAAGGGAGCAATTACATCATTACAAATGTAATGCTTTTTATTAGAAGAAGCATAACTTCAGACTTGTACCATATGGTTTCTCTCAGACATGTAAGGTTCTGAAGATATTCAGTGAGTTCGATGTCCCTTCTCATATTATCAACTTCCTCCTCGACTACCTGTCCATCCTCTTCCAGTCGGTCTTTCTATATCCGGGTGAGCTTTACCTAAAATTCATCCTTGGCTTTCTCCATATGCAACATTTCATCAAGGTCATTCTTTGTATACTATGCTTCACAGGACTTAAATGTGGCTTTGTTCAACATTTTTATCTGCACATGCAATTCACATCTCAGACTAGGAAGCATGTTGGCATTTGTATGGTTAAATAGGCAATTATTAGGACTAATCCATATAGCCCACAAATATTATGTCTGAAACACATTCCATAAATATTATGTCTGAATCACATTCCACACTACTACAGAGCATTTTAACTATTGGCCTAAAAGGATTTCTTGCCAATTCAATTCCTAGTTCTGTAGGTCCAAAAACTATAGAGCTTCTTTATTATGGGAGCATTCGATGAAGAGATGTGTAGTGGTTTCTTGTTCCTTTTTACACCTAGGGCACAATCCATCCCCATACCTAATTTGCTTAGCTTTTGTATTAGTCTAGAGGACTTTGTGCATTATCAACCACAGTAAGCAGACTTTGTGCATTATCAACCACAGTAAGTATATTTGTTTTCGTGGTATCACTAAAGACCAAATTTTTGAAAATTTAAAGCCCCATTGTTTTCTGTCCCATAGTAGGTTCCATCTGTTATTAAGCTTACAGTGTAGCGAAGTGCCTTGTGGAGGGAGAGGTGGGATATGTAATAACTTTTATTTTGATTTCCACGAGAAAGCCTTTAATGACATAGGTCCCTTTAATTAGAGCAAGGTTGTTTTCTTCCCCTCCCAAAGACTTACCCTCTCTATGATCAGCTGAGTATCTGGTCCAAATAACCTGAAGTGATCCTTGAGCTCCTAATAATCAGTCAACCATCTATGGTTCTTATTGCACCATAATTGATCCCCATGTGTGGATTCCCTTTTTGTGTAGTTTGTGAGCTTGTTTATATGAGTTTTCATCTATACTACCACACAAAAAACTAGACGGAGTCCAGGTGGAAAGTGTGGGTGTGTTTCCTGATTTTCTTATGTAGCCTGATTTTTGGCTTATATCAATTCCAATCCTGCCAAATATTTCTAACTAATGGGCTACCTTGTGCTTTTATTCTTATATGACTAAAATACAGTAGCATTTTGGGGGAGCTTCTTCCAGGCATGATAGCAAGACAATCTGTAATTGTCTAGGTTTCTATTGAGAAGTGTTGTCCGGTCTTCTTAAGGATTGAGAAGGCTTTGTATTAGCCAATTTGCAGCCATTCTATCTACCACATCAGTGATCTTTGGTAGATCCATTCCCCCTTGATTCTTCGGTAGGGTGCATATATGCCACACCACTTTAGGAAATCACAATCATTAATTAAGATTAGGAATACTAAACACATCAAGTCAAAAATCACGAAAACCATGTTAAACTAGTTCTCGACGGTGGGGATGTGAGTCCACTATCTCACGAAAAAAAAAACGCTAATTTGGATACATGAGCCTGTAGACGTGAGCCTGGTGGAAGAGACGTAAGTCGTGAGTTTGGATACGTGAGCCATGAGTGTAGAGATATGAGCCATGAGCCTGTATACAACTTGTAGATGTGAGCCTGGAGGTAGGTATACCTAGTATAGTATGGACTAATTATTTTGGCCATAAAGATCCGTACGGACACACCACACCATGCTCTTAGAAGATATTTATGATATTCATGTCATATTATTTGTACTAGCTATAAATTCTAATAAAAATTCTTGTTCCTCCAAATTATTGAGATAATAAGAACCTGGAATGAATCTAGAGTTAAAGATGAAATCAAACACATGAAAGATGAATTCTAGCATCCATTACACATGAAATTAGCATTTCCAAGCATCATAGCCAAAGATGAACAAGAGAGAGAATCCATATGTGTATGTAGCAAAGAGAAAGATACACAATGGCCTAAGTGTGTTAACCTCTCACCAAGAGGATAGCTTGAAAGCTAGCCATGAGCCTTGACCATAGATGGCCATCTCCATAGTAGGAGAGCCAAAGGTACAATGGAATGTCCAAAATTAGTAAAAGTGACAAAAGGTCCTATCCATGTGCCCAAGGCCCTATTTATAGTGTTTTACCCATGGGCCCATTTACATGTATGTTATAGGTTCATGACAAACCATCCCTTCCCACAAAGGTTTCGTCCTCAAAACCTAAATACAACCAGCCATGGCATAAGCATCTCTCGAGTAAGGCACCGCCATGACAAGAGTGATCCGATAATGATGTAGCCTCCCGGATCAAATGCAATGTGATCCATATGTCCATTATCATGAAAACCAATAGAGTACTCAGACCATATGGAATGAGACATGGTAAAATCTCATAAATGCCACCTAGATCCCAAGTATGCCTCATGTGGATAACCATACCAACATCACATGGAAGACTCAGACCATGGTCCCCCGAATGCAAAACATTATGCCCACGCATAACCGTACAATCCATGAGTGTCCATGCGAGCTTCAAAACTCCATCATCTACCCATAGGAGTCCTTCCGGATCATAAGGCATGTCAACATGATGATACACAAAAACATAGTAGTGAATTTTCTCCCCAAAAAGCATATCACGAAGTGGATAATCCATCAAAGGACATGTATGATCAAAATCCGGCCCATCAAAACAAAGTACTTCCACATGGGCATCCCAAATATCCACAGAAAATGCATCCTTCATGAGTAATGATCTTTGGAAATGCCCATGTGGCTCCAAATCCAAATCTCCAAAATAGAAAGCTTCATGATCGCGAAACGATGAATGAGGGTACATAGATGCTACAGTGCTCTATGTAGAAGTTTATGCCCATGCATAACCAATATGAGCATAAGTCCATAACATCAACAAAAGAGAAGCTTTCATATGACATAGCTCCCTTTATGTAATTGATTTCCAATCCATCATCTTTCCAAGTGGTGTAGGCATCAAAATAATCCATGTCATAATCACTTACCTCTTCCAACTTAGGAGTATATGTCTCTTCTAAAATCATAGGAACATCATCATCTCTTCATGCTTAAGATCCACGCATGAATCAACACCACATGACATAGGTGCACCCTCATTCTGAAAATATGCAAGAAAACACCGTCCGCCGTAAAGTGGAAAAGAGTTTCCATTCTTGCATACAAGCTGTCCACAAGCATCCCAATTCATTAATCCATATAGCCAAGTATCAAATTTGCTCATAGAGGAGGAAAGAACTCCATTATCTTCCAAACATAAGAGCTGTAAATTTTCAGCTTGCATAATAAGCATGCAATCAACCATATCAGTCCACATAGCATCACAAAAGGGTGTTTCCATGATGTATGGAACTTCTCTTGGTACATGGGAACTATCCAACCATGATATCATATCAAAATTGCCAAGATAATTAGTGATGAAGCCACATGTAAATTTTCAGCTTGCATAATAAGCATGCAATCAACCATATCAGTCCACATAGCATCACAAAAGGGTGTTTCCATGATGTATGGAACTTCTCTTGGTACATGGGAACTATCCAACCATGATATCATATCAAAATTGCCAAGATAATTAGTGATGAAGCCACATGTACCAATCTGTCCAGAAATTGCAGCACGCTTTTCTTTGATTTGGAACTTTATAGCAACCTTCAAAAGATCTTCAATGTCCATCTCCATGCAAAGCCCAAATGCGGGAGTGAATGGAAACCCTCTCTTATCCATTTTGCAATTCAATTCATGTACAAGAGTATACATCAAGGAAGGTATTCCATCCCCTTCTTCTCCCAAGTTAAGCCAGACTTTCGTACATGGAAGTTGTATCATTTCCATTTGGCATTGCAAACAAGAAGATTTCCCATCCTTCCCAAATGAAGAAGAACTATCAAAAGAAAGAAAATTCCTTAATGGTAATCTTCTTATACCCTCAAATGTTCCTTGGAACTCTTGAGGACGAAGCCCTTGCATATCTTCATGCATCTTTTGCCACTCCTTGATCATGCTTGCCCTTGTATTACAATTGCCTTGTGTCTAAACAAGATTGGTTGTAGGGGTTGGCCGCTTGTAGGTCCAAACGATAGAGAGAAGGCTCTTCTTCAAAAGCATATTCTTCCTCTTCTTGGCCATTGGTCTCCTCTCCAAAAGCATAACCACTTTCTGAAGACTCCTCATAGACATCATAATGTGCATACTCTTCATAAGCATAAGGATGTACATGTTGCCCATAATACATGCCTTCACCTTGACAAGCATTCCTCTTCCTATATTGCCCATGAGTAACAACATTTCCATATTTGTCTTCATACCATACATGGCCAAATGCATCTTGAAAAGCATGCTTTTCACCCATAAAAGGATCATCAAGCATCACCGTCACAATCGCTTGCATAGTGTTGAGCATACTCTTCTTCACATGTCTCTTGTTGAACATACCCTTCATCAAAAAAATCACTAAAGGTGTCACTTTGCCTATCATAGCATGTATCTTGATTATCATTGGATGAAGCATATCCCTCATTTGGTAAAGCATTGGATGAAACATAACTCATTGGTCGAGTGACCTTCTCTTCCAAGGCTTCCATCCTTGTAGCCATAGTGTCAAGTTTATCTTTGGAACCAATTGGACTAGATCTCGTATTGCTAGATACAATGCGGGAGGACTCAGTGAGAGGTGAAAATTGGCCTTCCATGTATTTTCTCACTGATGTGATAGGTGACAACTTCATTTAAAACCCATAAGAGGCACCACCTCCTAGGGAAGGATCAATGCACATCCCCTACACATTGGTAGGTCCAAGCAAACCTTTGAGTGAGTACGAGGTAAGTGATAAAATGAATGTAGTGTTACTACCTGCCCATATGTACAAGGGACTTATGATATCTATGATCTAAGATGGGGTGTTAGCATAATCACCAAGGATTAATGGGAGGCTTGGGGTAGCCGGCCAGTCACATAAGTAAAAGCCTTGTAGTTAAGCTTACTGATGGAAACACAACCAAACTTGTAGGCATCCTACAGGATGCAAAGTTAAGCTTACCTTGATGGATGACAACACCCTAAACCTATCAACATCCCAAGTCTCATCCTCCACCTATGAGCCACCACCTTTAGTAACCCCCAACACTTAACACCTCTCGCCTCACTGTGTCGGCCACCCCCTCAAACCATTATGGAGAATCCACAATCTCGTACGATGATAAAGACCACCCCCAAACCTCAACCTCAACAACCCTTCAAGGACCCTTCAAGGACCCTTCAAAAACCCTTCAGCAACCCTTTCAAGGACCCTCAACTTCAACAACCCTTCAAGGACCCTTCAAAAACCCTTCAGCAACCCTTTCGGGATGTCACCCAAAAAGAATGGGTACCCAAGAGCACCCTAGCGAGAGTGAGGAAAACTACAACAAACATGCAAGGATGTGGTAGCCACCATTTGGCCCAAAGCTCAACTGTGAGTGGAGATCTACCAAGCGGGAATGCCAACAAAGTTTTTTCCAAACCCCGAGCCCTATTGGATCCCCATCAAGTTGCTAGAAGCCTAAGGCTTTTACAAAGGGAACCCGTTTGTCTAGTCCCCAAAACCTCACCGTTCCCACAAACCTAGAAGCCAAAAAGATCTAGGTGTGAGACAGCCTCATTACCTAGTACCATCCTAGAAATTGGCATCTGGATGGGTCTCGATTAAACTGCTAGAAGCACAAGGATTCTATAAGGGAAACCCCCACCCCTCAGCCTATTGATGTGTCTACTAGATGCATAGATCCTAAATTGCAGGTTTCGTTAGCATGGGTAAAAGGTCAGCGTGTGTAGAAGCTCCTTTCGGTTTTAAAGAAAATTCTGACACACCGCTTTCTGTGCTTTCTTCTTCGACTCTTACACATGGTTTGACATAGGAAATTGGGTGTTGCATATAGTGAGGCTGGTAGATAAGGTGAGGTTGGATTGTCCATTCGAATGGAAGAATTTAGAACACCAAGTATGGCATAAACATTCGTACACTGCGAGCAATGGTGGCTTGTTGTGCTGCTGCTGGGACATGGCCAAATGGATTTATGCATTACTTGAGCCTCTCTTGAAAAAGTTGGTCTATTCGGCCCATTTGCTTAAAGCATGGTGATAGTGATAGAAAGAAGTGAAGCATGATAGAGCTTGCATGACTTCCAGGTGAAAATTTAAATTGTCGGGACAATGCCAACCATGGCATGCGATCTTTGGCTCATCTCTACCTTACTTGATTTTAACATGGCTGGAAGAATGTTTTGCACCTTAGGGAGACCTGGAGTCTAGTTGATTATTAGACTTTTGCCAACTTTGGTTATGTTGCTAACTCGTCTCCTTGGTTAGGTTATCTTTTAGCGAAAGGTTCTCTCTCTCTCTCTCTCTCTCTCTCTCTCTCTCTCTCTCTCTCTCTCTCTCTCTCTCTCTCTCTCTTCGTGACTATTTTTCTTCTCTAAAATAAAGCAATTGAAAAGGCTTTTTTTTTTGTGGCACTTGGGGCCACTGGCATACACAACTTTCTTTTCTTTTTGTTTTCAAGATTTTTTTGGGTGATATGGTGATGTGGGCCTCTGTTGCCACATGGCACCCGCTGACACCCTGGCAACGTGAGCTTGTGTTGGCGTTGGCACACGTAACATCGATTGATGATGTGGCACACCCGATGCCACATGGCAAGGTAGTGCGAAGTGGAACACGTAACCATACATATTTTTTTTCCGAGTTATGATGTGGAACATAGAACCCTAACTTGTTTTTCAAGATTTTTTAAATTTTGGGTGATGGTATGGCACCTATTTTTATTTCAAATTGTGTGTGTGTGTGTGGAAATGTTTTCGAAGAAAGGGGGTTTTAAAAATATAGGGGGAGGAAATTTAAAGGGCCTATGGGGGGAAACTTTTCAGAGAGAGGGGGGTGGGGTGGAAATTTTGTGTGTGTGGAAATTTTCTTCAAGACAGAGGGGTTTTAAAAATTTAGGGGTGGAAATTTAAAGGGCCTATAGGTGGAAGCTTTTCAAAGAGAGAGGGTGGGGGGGGTTAGAAGACAGAGTTGTGTGTGCACACATCTATGTGTATATGATACCATCTACGATAGAAGATACACATGTACTTTGTGCATATGATACCATCTACGATAGAAAGTACACATGTACATGCGTAGTTGTGTGTGCATGTTTATAAATTTTTATTGTTTTTAGTTTTGTTTTAGATTATCATTCTTAGTTTTGTTTTAGATTATTATTTTTAGTTTTGTTTTAGATTTCAAGTTTTTAATCATTCCCAAGTATATGTGTACAGTTATTAGGAAGTGCTAAGTTACATATGTACGACGGGACTCCTCTAGCTTCTCTGAAGGTGGTATTTGCACATGAGTCAAGGTGGAATCCACTTCTCTCCATTTGTTGCTGCTTAAGCTTTGGGGTTTAGCAACGAAGGCATGGATCTTAGTCTCTCCACTCCTTTTTTAGTTTGACATGGTTTTGTAGAGGCTTGTGGCATAGATTTTCTTAACTTCGAAACCCAAATGTAGGGTTTCCCTTCATAGAAGCCTTGTGCTTCTAGTAGCTTGGTTAAGAACCAACATAATATATTGGGCTCGAATGGGCATTTGAGACTGTCATGTGACTCTCTTTGACTTTGGAGATTGGGGTGAGGTTTTTGGGACCCAAACTGAAGGGTATTAGTTGTAGAAGACTTGAGCTTCTAACATCTTAATAAACGGGGCTCCAGGCTTGGGGTTTGGGTAAAATTATGTTGGATGGGATCCTGCTTAGCCGATCTCTCATGGGTAGGCTTCTGGCTAAATGGTAGTTACATGGCCTTTACTTGGGCATCGTACTTTCCTTGGCTAGCCAAGGTACTCTTGGGTACCTACTCCTTCTTTGTGGCCTCCCTGAAGGGTTGTTGAGGTTGAGGTTTGGGGCTGATCTTCATCTTTTATGGCAAGGTTTTGAATCTCCATAATGGTTTGAGGGGATGGTCAACATGGCAAGGTGAGAGGAGTGTTGAGATTAGGGGTTACTTGAGGTGATAGCTTGTAAGTGAGGGGGGCATTAGGAATTTTTTGGACCCAAAAAGGACCTCCAAAGGATTTCTAATTTTAAGGGATTAGAGCTTAAGAAGCTGGGCTTAAGGGAGACAAAGGCTATGATGACCCCTATTTTTTGCCTTGCCACATCAGCCATACCCCCCTAGTTTCACTTTTTAAAGAGAATATTTTCATACTCTCTCTCTTACTTTTTGACTTTTCTCATACTTTTTGATTTTTTTATCTTCACTCTCTACAAATTGAATCTTTCTTGTTAGTTTGAAATCTCCTTCCTCATTAACTCCCACTATATCTCCCTTCCACATCAGCAAAACATTCTCGTATTTAGGTGGGCCCCAAAAAGTGAAAATTTTTAATTTTTAAATTTTTTTACATTTTGAGGTGGAAAAAACACCACCCAACCAATATGTATGATGAAAATACTTTTTTCTCTCCAAAAAGCTTATAATTCAAGGGTCACATCAGAATCCTGTCAAGAGCTAGCATATCCATAACTAACTGTCAGGTCCCCACAACCCCATAAACATAACTAACTGTCAGGAACCACTACATCCATGAGATCCTGAAATTGTGGGGACCCCAAATTTTTTTAAATTTTTCTCATAAATGTAATTTATTGATTAAAAACACCATGTTAGTATATTTGTATATTAAAAATATCATTTTCTACTTAGAAAAACGGATTTGTGTTAAACAACCTCCAACAACAAACCTCCAACAACAAAGTTTTAACAGTCTCTCTCATTCCCTTCTCTCTCTCTCTCTCTCTCTCTCTCTCTCTCTCTCTCTCTCTCTCTCTCTCTCTCTCTCTCTCTCTCTCTCTCTCTCTTTGGGGAGGCTGGAGATTGCTTAGAGTGCACCCCCGCCTTCGGCCATTACCTCTTAAGATACATGGGGCGAGTATGTAGCCTCCCTCTACAGTACCAGAGCAGCCACCACTAGCGAACCCTCTAGAGCCTTGTCCACCCACTTCTACCTTCTTCACAGCAGAGATGGTGAGGAGGACCATACATGCTAGAGATATGATTGCAGACTTGCTAGCTCTCATGTTTAATAGAGCCATGTGTGAGGGTTTCCTGGGACTTGGAGTACTTCCACGATTGTGCCGGTACTCAAGTCTGGAGATCCGAGCCTGCCGACTAACTACCGCACCATTATGATTGGTCACTTGTTGCTGGCCAAGCTATATGCCTCTACTCTTGAGCATGAGTTGAGCAGATGGGCAGAGAGACAAGGGGTCCGAGCTCAGGGACACGCCGATTTCAGGAGGAGATTCTCTACTTTGGATCATATCTTTACCCTCTTAGGGCTATCATTGAGGGAGGGCAGAGCACATGGGAGGAGGATCTACTGTGGCTTTGTGGATTTTCGCAAGGCCTTTGACACAATGCCCAAAGCTAGACTGATGCGCAGGCTGCAAGACTTGGGGGTTCCATGTGAGCTCATTTGGGGTATTATGGCACTTTATGAGACAGTAGTTGGGCAGGTGTGCGGACTCAGAGGGTCTCTCCCAGCCAGTACACTCCACTATAGGGGTGAAACAGGGCTGCCCACTCTCTCCGACTCTATTTGGACTATACATTGATGAGATCTCTGATTATATTGGGACACAAGGGGACAGAGGAGCCCAGTTGGCTGGCACTTGGATACCTCATGCTTTCTTGCTGCCACTCGCTCAATCCATCCATTTTGCATCATCATAGCTACCTCAATAGAGGCATAATTTCATCTTTTGAGGCTTGACGTGTGATCCATGTCCCGTGCTTTTGCATCCATCTTTGGTAGTGTAGATGCATGTACAAAATAGAGCGTGCCTTCAAGAACTTGAAAGACACTGTAGAATCTACTACATTGCACTTGTACACATCACCTTGATGTGACCCCTCATTAACCTCTCAACCCTCTCCTAGTAATCCTTGAATAAGGTCAGACCATACCTCCTTAGAAATATACATTGTTTTTGTTTGGTGCATTGGCATGGAATTGAACATGTGCACAAAAACATGTAAAGGACAAAACCAATTTAGCCCTACTGACCTAGATGCCTTTAAAAACTTGAGTGATGTCTTGATATCACTTACCATCTTAAACTTTAAGCATAAGATGGTCCAAGCATTAGGTTTGGGCCATTCGGGATTGTTAAGAGGGGGGTTGGGGATCTCTTCTAGCTTGCCAAATAAACCTGGTTTTTTATCTCTATAAAATATGAGTGAGAAAATAAAAAGATATTTTTATGTACAAGCTCACTTGGGCTTTGAGATACAAACATTGCCACTCTCCAATGGATGCTTGCATAGCATAGAAAACTCCAGTGAGGCTTTGGAGTGGTTGTTCCTCAACATAATTAGAGGGGAAAATATCTACAGATAGAGACATAAGAAAATGGAGAATCATAAGAAAATTTGAAACAAAAAATCCAATATTAGCATGTTGTTAACGTTGTGTTTATATTACACTGACAATTTGAAGGAAACCTTGGTCGTTGGCCTTGAATGTAAAGGTCTCCAAGGGTATACACATGTTGCACTATGGCAACCAGTCCTTCCTTCTTAGTATGCTTGGAGCCTTATAGCCGCCCCTTCCAATGATGTAGCATATTCCCCAGTTGACGCACTCAATGTGGTCCCTTAGAGCTTGGCTGCATGTAGACCCAAGGCCCAACCCTGAATCTTGTTGGAGCCCAAACTCTATGCTCATCTCTTGTGTTATGCAGCACAAGCTCTTCCACCTTATCCCTAGGTCTTCTCACATTACTGGAAGAGGCCATGGTGGTAAGAAAAGAGAAGAAGGGAACAGAAAAGATTGTTACAACAAAGGAATGGAGAGGAGATAAAGTTAAGGGTTTTCAGTGCAGCAATGGTTGGAAAGCTTAAAAGAGGGTTAGAGTTTGAGAATAGGCTTCGTGAACCTAGAGTAGACTAAAGAGGGATAGAGTTTCTGTAGCAATGGAGAGGGAGGGAGCTTGAGAAGGAGGGAGAGCTTGAGAGGGATGGAGTTTCTGCAACAATGGAGAGCTTAGAAAAGGAAGAAGAAAGGGAGAGGGAGCTTGAGAGGGAGGGAGCTTGAGAAGGAGGGAGAGCTTGAGAGGTATGGAGTTTCCAGCAATGGAGAGCTTAGAAGAGGAAGAAAGAGGTTCAAAATGAGCTTTCCAAACCTAGAGTATGTTGGGGGAAAGTTTGAGAGGGAAAACACACTTTTGGGAAAAATTAAAAAATTTTCAAATTTTAGGGTTTTTAATCTGCGCGATTCTAGGTTGGGGGACCTCTAAATTTGGGCCCAGGAGGTAGGGGGACCTCCTGGGCCCAAATTTTAGGGTTTTTAATCTGCGCGATTCTAGGTTGGGGGACCTCTAAATTTGGGCCCAGGAGGTAGGGGGACAAGAGTAATAATTAGGGCCCATTAGCAAACCAAAGCCTAGGCCCTCTAGGGTCAAAAAAGTCAAAAATGTTCACCTAACCCTCTTCCTATTGGTTCATTCCTAATCAAAAGTTAATCCAAGAGGCCCTCTTAGGTTCAAAAATTCCTAATGGGGGGGTAAGGCTTGGGATATTGGTAGGTGCAGGGTGCCCTCATTTACCAAGGGTATGGCAACCCTTTCATGGAGAAGCTCAAGTGTCGTTGCGGTTCTTTTTTACCCACCACACTGACTACACAATAAATGGCTGCAATCCATCCCCTCACAAGGATGATGCTCTCTTGCATTGTACTACAAGGTTCACATAAACTTGCAAGATGCCGATAGTTCCAATATAAAATTCAGCTTCAAAACATTTGACGATCAAAGATTGGGAATGTTTTACCACCACGGTAATGGTTGCTACACATGGTGTGGGTGGCCTAATGAGGTCCACATCTCCTAAGACAACACATAGCCTCGATGTCAATGAAGGCGGGCCATGCAACTAGGTGGTCTTTCTTGGGAAACTCTAGCTCAAGGCAAGCGAGTTCGACTGTTGGTTTTGTTTCAAATGCTTGAGCATGGAGGTGATTTTGGCATAGTCCGCTAATCGTGCAAACCTTGTCCTAAGCTTATATGGAAGGGTGTCCATGGTTGCTAGAACGTGAATCTAATCCCTCAAAGTTGGTAGGCTCCAGGAGGGGCTCATATTTTTGGTCCTCATCATCACCATCCAATATCTTGTTATAAGCTCTACATGGTCTAAGCAATTGTGTTAGACTCTCATTGGCAAGAATTCCTCGACCCATGGGATGAGTCTTCCCCGTCTTTAACTTTAGTTTCAAGGAATTTACCTTTGCATATGTAAATGTGATTGGATCCCCAATCGTGAACCAACCTTGTGGCTCTCATGTAAGGCCTTCTAAGGATCATGATGTATGACCTCCTTCTACAAATCCATCACCACAATGTATGGTGGAAGCTTAGCCCGATGGTATTTATCTTTGCATATAAAAGGATACCCAAAAAAGATTGACATGTGTTTCGGTGCCCAATCAGCAAGCTCGACCATGAGGCTTATGCCTATGAGAGTGGTGAGCTTTCCTAGGTGTCCTAGAAATCCTTGGTGTTTATGCTAACACTGGCACCACCATCCAAGATTGCAACGACCATCATGCCTTTATAAACAATAGGTAACACGATGTTCATTTCATCACTTTCGAAGTACTGTCCTACCTTTTTCTTGGGAACTTTTGTTTGTCCTTTTGTATTGGGTATGGAAGATGAGCTGTCAATGTGGCATGACTTATCCTCCTCTTCTTTAGGAGTGTGGGCCCTTAACTTCCCACTCATCTAGTTGGATATGCCTCTCCAACATTGAGAATTTCCTTGTAAGTAAAAGAGAACTTATTGGGACTTGGACCTTCGCGAGGATAAGAAAGTTGTGAGGCATGCTATGTCCATCATGCAATATTCACTCTCCATTGGCTTGTACTTACTTGGAGGTAAGCTCGGACCTGCCAATGTTTAGGTGCTGATCCTTCTCTCTAGGAGGTCGTGCTTGATGGGGTCAAAATGAAGTCGTTATCTATCACATAACATAAAATATTCACATTGGAGAAAATATTATGGTGACTATGATGACCCTTGGAAGGCCAACTTTTATCTCCCATTGAGTCCTCCATCAGTGCTTCTAGCAATGCAAAATTTGACTAGATTGTTCGAGAGGAAGAGGCTCAAAAATTGGCTCTTTTTTGTAGCTTCTTAAAACTGGGTAAGTGTTTGGCTATGGCCTTTGGCATGATCTAAGATTTCCCTATTGGTTCTATGATGATTGACTCTAGAATAGGGTATGGGCCGACCACTTGTTGCTCAACTATTGGCTGTAGTTCAACGTGCACCTTCTTACAAACACTTATTTCATTTGTTCCTTTTCTAAACAGAGGGTTGGGGTACTCGTTGAGTTTCTTTGGAAGGTTTTGTGTAGTAGGTTTCTTCTCTTTAGGAAGATCTAGTTTGAGTAGGTTTCTTCTCTAGAATAGGGTATGGGCTATGCTCAAGTGGGGTCAATGATTCGTACTTGACCACTTGTTGCTCAAGTATTGGCTGTAGTTCAACGTGCACCTTCCTTATAACGCTTGGGTTTATTTCATTTGCTCCTTCTTCAAACAGAGGGTTGGGGTACTCGTTGAGCTTCTTTGGAAGGTTTGTGTAGTCAGTAGGTTTCTTCTCTTTAGGAAGATCTGGTTTGAGTAGGAGATTGCCTGTTGTCTATGTTTTGAGGAAGGTAGCTTCGAAGATCTAGATCACTTTCAGTTGTCTCACAACGTCATTGCCCTTGACAACTGCTGATTGTACATTGTATTTATGTGTGTTCTTTGAAGTTTTCTTATTTTAGACCTCTTCTTCCAGTCCTTTGGGCCTTTCAGGGGCTATAATCTTTGGGGCTACACCTTAGTCTCTTTGGCCTATTGGCTTTGCAGTTGAAGCCTCTTGAGCTTTCTACTTCTTAGCTACGTTGAATGTTTCCTTGGTAACTTCCCTCGTGTTGATTTGGAGTCTTATGATGGAATTAAAGGGGACTACATGAAGAAGTCCTCCTCGTATGTTTAATAAGCTAAGGCTCATCAAAGTGGGGCTGATGCTCTTGCCCCATTAGGGTGATGGTCACGCTATTGGTGGTGGCAATCCTTGAAAACATGTGCCTCCATATGGAATGACATTGAGATTTGGCATTGAATTTGGGGATAGAGTTGGGGTATTTGGTGCAATGGCTCTATGAGGACACTTAGTGTGGGACCTTATAAAAAAACATTGAAGAGGTGGCCTACATAACATGCTATTGAAGTGTCTTATACTTTGCTACACCATAGCTTTGAATAAGGAGGCAAAGTCAATGGGATGGGGATTGCTGTCGATATCTATATGAATTGTATACCTCATATGACTTATAGCTCTCTTTTTTTGGGCTCTCGAAGTCCGCTGTGGTAGAGTCATTGAGAACTATTATATTGATGCGGTTCTAGGAGGGACCCATTACCGCCGGAGTTAGGTAAGGCTGGTCTATACATATCTCTTGGTGTAAGGTTTTGATAAATAGACACTGGATTATAAATTGGTTGAGATGCATTTGGTATGGGTGGTAGGTCTAGTGGTTACTTTGGCACCAAAAGAGCATGGGTTATGGTGCTTAGTTTCCATGGTACCAATAATGTGTTATATCATTATTCCCATGGGGATGGGATTAAGCCTAACAATCATGGGGATGGGATTAGGCTATAGCATCAAACACACCATACTTTATGGTTTTGGTGGCAAATTTCACACTAAACCATATCCCTTCATGGAAATAAATGTTGGTGTCCCACTTGAGGAACAAGCTCAGGATAGACTTGGGGTTTGTTACCAGTCCATAGGTGAATATGGTTTCGCTCGCCTACCCTATTGTAAGGTGCTTTGCCATCTTACCCATGCAAATGTGGGCACTTATCTTTTATAAGACAATGCTGGAATATATAAAGTAACCTTACATATGCTTAATGTCAAATAGGGAAAGTCTACATACTTAGTGTATATAGTTGCTTAAGACTAGTAATAGAGGCCGGACTATTTTTAAGTTTGGTTAGCCTAATGTGAAAACTAGTCACTTGTATATAAGTCATTTTGACAACAATCAATACACAATCATTCCCTTGCAATAGTTTTTTTGTTAGCTCTCCTTCTTTCCTATTCTTACTTGCTTGCATGCTATTGTGTTCTTACTTGCTTTGGATAGGTGTGATAATAGGTTTCCCTCTTGCATTAGCTTCTTCTTTTCTTGCTATTTGTTAGAGGAAATCTTCACAAAGGACCATATCGTCTTACCTTCATCTAGGCATTGAGAGCTCTCTCTTTAGCCCTTTGGCAAAGGAGCATTCCGATGTGACAATGAAGTGAGGATGTGATTGATAAGCTAGTACACCCACAATGGGAGGTTATATTTATGAGAACACATGATTCAACAAGGCTAAGGTATTTTCTTGACTTAAACATATTTGGCACCGCTGCTAGTAGGGACTAGCCTAGGGCTTAGTTCTATTTTTTATCCATTGCGACTATTGGGATCACTCAATATTGTTGCACGTTGTTGATAAGGAGGTCACACTCCAAAAAACATATAGTTTTAGAGCATTGGATGTGTTTGTTTATTATTTTGCATTAGGGAATCTATGTTCATCTATTAGTAGGGTAAAGCCCTAGTTTTTTTAGTGATTTGCATGAAATTGAAGCCCAAGAGGTTTAGGTTTCATTGCTTTGATCCAAGAATTAGCTTGAAAATTGTTATTAGGAGTGGAATCCACTCCAAAAACATGAGCATTAAGCTTTGTTAGAGTGAAATTGTCAATTTCTATTCATGCATTTCATATTTTTTCATAATTTGTTCATGCATCATTGGCATTGGTAAAGTAGAAGCATGCTAAACCTTTATGCATTGTTGGAATTGGTAAAGTAGAGGCATGCTAAATCTTTAAAAAATAATAAAAAATACCTAATTAGTTGCATCACAACCTTAGAATTAGGTTCATTACACACCCCATCAAGTTTAAAAGATCACAACCACCATTAAAAACTAGGCCAAACTAGCTCTTGGTAGGGGACATGAGTCCATAGTCCCGTGCAAACGACACAAATCTACCAATACGTGAGACTACAGAGAGCCTAGAGACGTAAGCTGTGAGCTTGGATATGTGAGCCATGAGTTTGGACATGTGACCACTATGAGCTTAGACACGTGACCACTATGAGGTTAGACACATGAGCCATGAACTTGGACATGTGAATCTACAGATGTAAGCTTGGAGCTAGGTAAACTTTATATAGTATGGACCAATTATTATAGCTATAAAGATCTGTATGGATACACTTACCCATGTCCTTGTGGAAGATATTCTTATCATAGAATTTGTACAACTATAAATTCTAAGGAAAGTTCTTGTCCTACTATAATTATTGGGGAATTAAGTACACTTATTACTACCCATACCAACCTTGTCATAGGACATGTTCCTAGATTTTCATGTCCAAGATATTCCTATTTTATGCTAGGGAAGTATGTGAGAAGAGTTCATACAAAAAAAGTGTGAGGTTATATATGTGAACATGTAGGTGCAAGCCTATAAACGTGGGTCTAGAGGCATGAACCTATACACGGGAGCCGAGAGACATGAACTTGCATACATGAGCCCATACATGTGAACCTGAGGCAAACAAGAGCTTGGAGATGTGAGTCCAGAGGCATGAACCTGGACATGTGAGCCTAACAGGGGAAAAAAATGCTATCCAAGACAATTCTCATAGCTGATCTAGAAACACCAGGAACCATTGATGGTGTGAGCCTGCCAACTTAGAATTGTTTAGAAAGAATAATATAATCAATTACAATGCATCAAACTAGGCCTCCTCAAACCCAACAAGCCTTTTCTCCGAGCACGAATGATAGTAGAGTGCTCCCCATTTAAGAAGGCTAGACTCCTTTGGGAAGAAATGAGCTATTGAAATACATATGTGAGTGGAGGAATAATGGAACAACTAGAAACAAGAGCCGCCACCATGGTTCTCCGAACTCTAAATTAACCAACTAGCTTGTAAACAATCTAAAATTTATGTAGAAGGCATTAAACTGCTTTATGAAGAAGGCGTCAAACCGCCTTACCTTTGGGTATAGCTCTAGTGAAGGAGGTGGAGAAGGACTTGGAACCTTAAGGTTCACTCCCATAGGAAGTAGTCAAGCTGTGTCAAAACACCATAATGTTTCAAACATTTGGTGTCCATTCTGAGCTACTTTATCCCAAGCACACCATGACAAAAAATAGCCTAACAACCATAGTTATATGGAAAATGTGTTATTTCTCTTTTACTATATCACTAGGGACAAATCAACAAGTGCACAACACAATATAAGCAGGAGTCCTGCTCTCAGTAGTAGGAGCCCATTATATAAGTGCCTTTATCATAGAACAAAGTTCCAATTCTTCTCTATTTGGACGAACTTCAAACCAAATGGACCCATGTGAGCATTCCCATAGAAGGTGCCCTCAGCTCGAAGAGTGCGCCTACAACCTCAATGTTAGGTTGGTAGAGACATGTTCCATCGTGTAGCCCAACCAAATAGGGTAAGAGATCCCGTACCCTAAATTTGAGGGTCTCATGTGTTGAGATATCGAGCTCAACTAGTGCTATGACAGACATTGATAACTTGCCTAGGTGATAGCTTTCGCATTTATGCCACTAGCATGGTTGGTGAGATTATTATATGCCACCAATGGTGGATGACAAGTTGTGTGACAACCACTTGGAGTACTAGAGTTATGGCATAATTAATGTGCTAGCTCATATAGTCAGGTTCACACTATAGACTGACTATTTTTGTCACGTAGGCTGTAACGCCTGTGATGACCGATGGCGCGGCGGCAGACCGGATGGCCAGACGGGGCTTTAGCGTCAACGCCTCGGTCGGAGCGCCGAGGACACGGCCATCCGGGGTTCAGTGGGAGAGGACACCCATGCGGAGTCATGGGCAGCCAGGCTAGTGTGGACAGTAGGCCACACACTACATAGCCTGGGGGATGAGGGGCAATCCTTATTCTTTCTCTATGACTGGGTGGTGATCCAGAGGCCATCCCCTCCTGTGGTAGCGCTCGTAGTGGTGCTACGGTAATCTAACACTGGTATATCAGAGTGTCAGTTTTGATTGGGTCAGGGTCCTTGCGTGACCGGGGACCGGAGCCCACTCAATGGTTTTTAACCATTCAAAAAAAAATAAAATCTTATCCTAATCTCCACAATCGATTCTGTGGAGGGAGGTAGCCATAGCTGAAAGGAAGAATTCTCTTCTCTCTCTCTCTCTCTCTCTCTCCGTCGCACACACCAAATCAAGCAATGTCGTTGTTTTTGCTTTGGAGCTTGTCTGCTGCGAAGAAAGAGAAGCTTTTCGTCTAATGTAGAGAGTGGTGTCGACTTTGAGTGAGAGAACGGCTGCTGTAAAGAGAGAGGCGGCTGGAGCTTGTTAAATTGTGTGGCCTCGGCGCTAGTAGTAAAGCGGCGCTGTCTGGAGCTATGGTGGGTGAAGGTCGCTGTCTGGGGGCGGGGGCTGTGAAGTACGCCGACGGCGGCTAGCCCACAAGCGGCCAGCCAAGCAACGACCGGCGACCAGACATGACCAGGCGGCCGGCCATGAAGAGACAGAACGCCTGTAATGCGACTGGAGCTGGTGTGGTTGGCTGTGAAGAAAAGAAGTGCGGGGGCAAAGACCAACTCCAAGACCTCTCAACGGGGCGAAGACCACCGGTGTAGCCACGACCAAGCGGCCAGCTTGGCACTGCCGGCGGCCAATCCACAGGCTGTCACCACCTAGGCCAGAAGCCAGCGGGCAAAAAAGCCAATTTTAATTTTAATTTTTTAATTTATTTTTTTAAAAAAATAAATAAAAAATAAATTAAACAGACACCTCTCTCTTGGCAGTGGGGAGGGATAATCCCGGAAGTAAAGGGATAATCCAGGGTGTTCAGGCACAGATTCCGCGCAAAAATTAATTTTTTTTCATGAGTTGCAGGCACCTTTCTCTTGGATTGGAGCATCCTGGAGTAGCGATGCTTGTAGAGACTCGCAGCGCAACACAAATTGACAGTCGATGATAGTCTCACAGGCGACCGTAAGGGGGGTGACTATTCTCTCTCCACCACTGCTCATTTTATTAGCGTTTTTGTAATTTTTGAGTTCTTGAATTTTTCTTTGTGCAAGAATTAAAGATGTCTGCGAGTAGTGTGTCCCCACCACCTTCTACTTCTCTAGGGTTTTCAGGTCTCTTGTCCTCGATCGCAGGTTTGACCCTGACCGAATTGTCAGGCCGTATACGCCTCCGATCCGGAGTGCGCTCGTCGATCACGCATGATCTGCCAGCGCCCTCGTCGTCTGTTGACCCTGCCTTAGGACCCAGCGAACTCGCAGCGGCCGCAGTATAGCAGATGACCCCTTTCTGGCCGATGAGCTAGATGACATGAACACCGACGTCGTCGAGGGGACCGAGGAGGACCTCTTGGAATATGACGATGACGATTATGACCTATTGGACCCTACTGACGTCCTGATAGAGACGAAGCTCTCTAGTGGACTTTTTAAATATCTTAATGCAAAACTGAACAATATGGGTAGGCTGACTTAGTCACGATGCTACAGAGCATCTCCACATGGTTAGATGCACTGACAGCCACCTCGGCTAGTACTTCGACTCCTCGTGAAGATGAGCTCCTGCAACATGGGTGAGCATAGCCTCGCCAGTGGTTGCAGGAGTATAGGCCGATGCACCTGCGGGGCCGTCTGTAGAGACAGCTTTGTCGTTATTGAAAGACTTGAAGCCGCCTAGTTTTGGTGGCGAGGAGAAGGAGAGAAACAAGGACTCAGTCAACATGTTTCTAGCGAAGTGGTCAGACTTGCATGCACTGCGACAGCAGCCTATATAGCTCGTATAGAGGCTAGCCTCTCATTAACCGGCAAAGCGTACAAGTGGTGGATGAGTTTGACAACTCGTCCTGCTGGACTATGAGGCTCCGCTTGACTTTCAGGTCATGCACTTAGCCAGAGCAGACGTATATCTAGACAGGGAGTGGCTGTATGGCTTGGGCCCTAGTCTAGCTCAGAATTACCTACATAATACACTATGTTTTGTGCATGGAGGTAGAGTCATTACCCTGCAGGGCGACCGTACTGTCCCTATCACACCACTTATTTCCTCCATGGAGCTGTGCACAGCGGTCCGCAGAGACCAGATAGTAGAGGTATATGCTTGTTACCCTCTTTTAAATTCTGTTTTCGTAGATGAAACTGTAAATGATGTTTAGGTAGACAAACAAGGAAAACAAAATAGCCTTGGACGAGACCCACTATTTGAAAACCCTGTTTGGCATGCATGCGTTTCAAACAAGAAAAAATCCAAGGTGAAAGAGACATTAAAGAAGAAGTACGTAGATACTTTAACAAACTTATTAGAGGAATTTCAGGATGTTTTTCTTGATGATTTGCTAGATGGTTTATCACCATCTAGAGAAGTAGACCATGGCATCGAAGTTATGCCAGGATCAAAACCTATAAGCAAACCTGCTTAAAGATTAAGCCACTTCGAGGCACAGGAGGTGAAAAAACAATTGATGGAATATTTGAACAAATTCTTCATTCGGCCTAGTTCAAGTCCATGGGCATAGCCTATTCTTCTGGTAAAGAAGAAAGACGGATCTATGTGGATGTGCATAGACTATAGGGATCTTAATCAAATAACGATTAAGAACAAGTATTCGATGCCACGCATGGATGAGTTGTTTGATCAACTCTATGGATCGAGATACTTTACAAAAGTAGACCTGAGATCAGGATATCATCAGGTTAGAATTAAAGCAAAAGGTGTTGCGAAGACAGCATTTAGGACCCGTTTCGAGCATTTTGAGTTTTTGGTTATGCCATTTGGGCTAACCATGCTCCAGCGATGTTTATGACGCTGAGACATCATTTTATGTCCATATCTGGGAAAATTCGTAGTAGTTTTCCTAGATGATATTCTTGTGTACAGTAAGACACAGAAAGAACACATAGAGCACTTGCGTCTAGTGTTCGAGTTGTTTGCGAGAGCACAAACTATTTTCAAAGAAGGGTAAATGTGAATTTTTTGAAACACAAATTCACTACCTTGGCCATATTATATCCGCCGATGGTACGCGGATGAAGCCAGAAAAAGTAGAGGCTATTCTTAAATGGCCAGCGCCGAAGAATCTCAAGGAACTGCAGATTTTTCTTGGCATATCGGGGTTCTACCGACAGTATGTGAAGGACTACGTGAAGATCACAGTCCCGTTGACTGACCAATTATGGTCAAAAACTAAAAACATTAGTTGGGGGGAAGCCTAACAGAAGAGCTTTGATAAGCTCAAGGTGACCGTAGCTGCACCTGTTTTGACTATTGTCGATCCAAATGAGCCGTTTGTCTTGGAAACAGACGCTAGTAATGAGGCCATTGGGGCCGTACTTATGCAAAGGGGACGCCCAATTGCATTTGAGAGTAAAAAGTTAGATCGTGCGGAGCCTAACTACTAGGGAGACACTATTTATATGGTGCTTCTTTTGAGGTTCGGACGGACCATGAAAGTTTGAAATGGCTTTCAACTCAAAATGAACTGAAGGGTAGAAAAGCTCGGTGGGCGGAGATTTTACAAGAGTTTGACCTTCAAATACGTTACCAGAAAGGTAAGTATAACGTGGTGGTAGATGCACTTAGTCGCATGCCACAGATTAATGAACTTAGTTTCACAGTCTTCAAGAATGATTTCTTGGAGTCACTACGTGGATTATGTGAGCACGATCCATCTTTTACAGAGGTCTGGCGGTGCGGTGTACACGTACGCACTTCTTCACAGACGCGATCACCTCCCTCGTTGGCACGGATTGCTAGTCCGGAGAGACTGGTTGAAGGTGCAACGGGAAGGAGAGTTAGTCCGGAGAGACTAGCCATGTCTTCTGGGTATAGTTTGGAGCCGGAGAGCTCTGACGTAGGCCCTTCATCACCTTTGACTGCCACGGCTTCAAAGGGGAGTGATAAACTTCGTCGGGGGGAGAAATATGCTAATTACTCCATTGACAACGGGTACTTACTCTACAAGGGTAGAGTATGTGTACCAATTATTGGTGACTTTCGGTCCCAAATTCTGAAAGAAAGTCATGATAGTCCAAGTACGGGTCATCCCGGGATTCAGAAGACCTATGCACTAGTAAAAAGACAGTTTTATTGGCCTAGTTTGTTTAAGGATGTCCAGACTTATGTGCTGAAATGCAGTAAGTGCTAGGTCAATAAACATGAACGTCTTAAGGTTGGAGGACTACTCCATCCGTTGGAGATTCCTCAAGGGAAATGGAAAAGCATTTCCGGTTTACCCAAGACGAGTCGAGGGAATGACTCGGTGTGGGTGGTAGTGGACAGGTTAACTAAAATGGCAAAGTTTATCGCCACACGAAGAAAACTGTTAAAATGCCAGAGTTGGCAAAACTCTTTATTGAACATCTCTACAAGTTATATGGCTTGCCCACCGATATAGTGTCGGATAGAGATAGAAAGTTCAACAGTCATTTTTGGAGGGAAGTCTTCAAAAAGTTGGATACTACTCTGAGTATGAGGACGGCAGATCATCCGGAGTCTGATGGTCAAACTGAAAGAGTTAACCAAATTCTAGAGGATATGTTGCATTCTTATGTTAGTAAGAAGCAATCTAATTGGGAAGAGTACTTGCCCTTATTGGAGTTTGCCTATAACAGCTCCAAACATTCAGCGAGACTGGATTTACACCATTCATGTTATTGTATGGATTCCAGCCAAGATCTCCCGATGGCTATAGGCCTAGAAAAGGAGAAGATTCATATCTTCAAGGATTTCCTTGAAGATATGAATGATATGCTTAGAGCCGCACGTGAGAGCATTCGTAGCGCTCAGGATCGCGCTAAAACTTATGCGGATAAAGGACGTAGAAAGGTGACCTTTACAGAAGGTGATCTTTGCAGAAGGTGACTTTGTATTACTTAAGGTTCCTGCGCAGTCAGAAACCATGAAAACGGGAAAGTGTGATAAACTTTCTCCGAGATATTGTGGTCCTTTTAAAATCCTTAAGAACATTGGGGACGTAGCATATAAACTTGAGTTACCGGAGAGTTCTCAAGTCCATCCTGTCTTCCATATTTGTAAACTGAAGAAATCAGTTCACGGGTTAGAGAACGCAGTTTCTCCAGAGATTTTGGTGGACTTGATAGAGCCACCAAAGATACCACATGAACCTGAGAAGATTCTAGAGTATCGTGACAGACAAACCCGACATAAAGTGTACCAGGAGGTACTTGTTGTTAAATGGACAGACAGGGATGAGGAGGCAGCTACTTGGGAACGTCGTAGTGCAATTTCCAAGAGGTTTTCCCAGTTTGTTTTCGAGGACGAAAACTCTTCTTAAGGGGGGGTAATGTCACGTAAGCTGTAACGCCTGTGAACGACGGCGGCAGACCGGATGGCTAGACGGGGCTTTAGCATTAACGCCTTGGCCGGAGCGCCGAGGACGTGGCCATCCGGGGTTCAGTGGGAGAGGACGCCCATGTAGAGTCATGGGCGGCCAGGCTAGTGTGGACGGCAGGCCACACACTACATAGCCTGGGGGATGAGGGGCAATCCTCATTCTTCCTCTATGGGCTGGGTGGTGAGCCAGAGGCCGTCCCCTCCTGTGGTAGTGCCCGTAGTAGTGGTACTACGGTAATCTAACAATTTTGTATGTTGTGTAGGAGAGTACTTTCCCTTTATGTATGTACTGTTATCTTTTAGATATATGGTTGTAGAGAAGAGAAGAAGATAGAAAAATATTTAGCCATTCATCTCTCATGTCTTGCACTGTTTTTTGTGTGTGTGTGTGTGTGTTTGTGTGTGTGTGTTTGCTTGCAAGAAACTCAAGCTCTCTCTCTCTCTCCTCTACATGGTGTCTCTATGTGTGTGATTGTGTGTGTGAATGATAACCATGTGTGTGCTAAAATGGCTAAGGGGATAGAGAAGAATACTTTATGTGCTCCATAGGGGTGCATGAGTTGCTTTAGAATACTTTATACACTCCAAATGGCACTCTTTCACATAAACACAAAAACACACACATTTTTAGGTACTGTAAAAGGTTTTATGTGTGGGTATGTGTGTGTGTGTGTGTGTGTGAGAGAGAGAGAGAGAGAGAGAGAGAGAGAGAGAGAGAGAGAGAGAGTGTAGAGCCTTTTGGCGCGCATAGGAGATCACAAATTCTACATGACCTCCTTATCGCGCCAAATGGCCATCTAAGTCTTGCCTTGTGTATATGTGCATATATGTATCTGTGTGAGATGGTGCATGTGTGTGTGTGTGTGTGTGAGCTCTCTCTCTCTCTCTCTCTCTCTCTCTCTCTCTCTCTCTCTCTCTCTCTCTCTCTCTCTCTCTCCCCACACTAACACTAGAAACTAGATTTGAAAAAAAAATGGTAGTTTCTATTTTCGGTTGAACATTAAACCTCAACTGTACGATCGGCATATCACCTCACACATGTATGGTCTCGAAAGATGTGCCCAACGAATCAATTTTCGAGGTTCAATTTTCGAAAGACGTGTCCAACATAATTTTGGCTTGATTGTTTTTGCTCTCTTTTTTATAGTTGGGATGTTAGAAAGGGGTGCCTACTTGTAAGATTACCTCAAATTAGATAGAGTGGAGGCCTTTAACACTTTAAGATTCTAGGGTTTGGATGGCTAAATCAATTTGTGGAACCTTGTAGTTAACTGCACTCGTTTGGTGACAGTACTCAGATGGGTGATCTCTCGGGAAGTTTTTCCCCCATTACATTTCAACATCATAGCCATTTAGCGCATGTATATGTTTTCATTCTCCTTTCTCTCCCTTATATTGCTCCAAATATATCATAGCCATTTCAAGTGCATTGGTTCTTTGATTCTCCTTGCTCTCCCTTGTATAGCTCCAAATGGCTATCATAGCCATTTCAAGCACATTGGTGCTTTGATTCTCCTTGCCCTCCCTTGTATGGCTCCAAATGGCTATCATAGCCATTTGGCACATATTAGTGCTTTGATTTTTCTTTCTCTCCCTTGTATAGATTTAAATGGCTATTCGATGTAATCACATAGTTGATTTGCTAGATAATTTTGGCTTGATTGTTTTGGCTCTCTATTTTATAGCTCAAAATGGCTATCTAATGTATTGGTGTGTTGGGAAATAACTTTTTTCGAGCATTGGTGTGTTGTAGCTATTTTTGGAAAAAAGGAACAGAAAGAGAAGAAGAAGACATAACAGTGAGAAGAGCAAGACAAGAAGAAGAAGATTGAGGAATGAAGAGAACATTCAAAGTTCTCCCTCTCTTATGTCAAAAGAAAATATATGCTTCGTACTTGGTCAAGCCTCTTTATTGCTATTGTCAGTCACATTCTCCAAGAAAGCACTACTTTTTAGATGAAAAGGCATGTTTATTGCTATTGTTAGTCACATTCTCCAAAAGAATGTTACTTTTTAGATGAATACGATAGTTTTTGATTATGAGTTAAAGTTTTTAAAAAATTTTATTTGAATATAGCTATTTTTCAACGTTACGTTGCCTGCTTGCTCATTAGTCTACTTCTATTTTCTCTCTCTTCTAAAAGGCCCTCCACAAATGACCTCCAAAATATTCTAATATGCATACTGTGGAAAAGAAAAGCATGTCTATCAATGAGTATGCTTTAAAGATCAAGGGCATTGTTGAATCCCTTGGGTCCATCAATGTATCAGTGGAAGATGATGATTTGGAGAGTGTCTATTTGAATGGGCTTGGCAAAGAGTACAAGCCATTCAAGACCTCCATTGCAATTACGAAGAATATTCCCAACTTTTGGGACTTGGTGTCTATTTGAATGGGCTTGGCAAAGAGTACAAGCCATTCAAGACCTCCATTGCAATTACGAAGAATATTCCCAACTTTTGGGACTTGGTGTCTATATGCTGATAAAGGAAGAGTCACTAGGTGAGAAATCTTCTTCAAGAACACATTGGAGCAGGCAAATTGGAATAGGCCTTTTACTCTACTTTAGGTAGAGGCAGAGGTAGAGGTCGTGGTCGAGGCCAAGGTGGTGGTTGCTAAGGAAATCAAAATTCTAGACAATAACAGTCCAATGATTTTTAGAGCAACAATCATACACTGGTGGAAGAGGCCAGTCTAGAAAGGTAGGGAGAGCCAAAGAGGCTGAGGTGGTTGCAAAGAACTTAGAATGCAAATAGCATAGAGTGCTATTATTGTGGCAAATCAGGGCAAATGGCAAAAGACTGCTATAAAAAGTAGAATGACATTAGAAGTGGAAAGTTATAAACAAGGTAACTATGCATCATCTAGTAAACAGGGAGGTGATGAGACAAAAGTGAGCAGCTATTTATGATGTAGCACATGCTCAGTCCTATAACATGAGATTTGTCATCACAGGATCTCAAGATACATGGTATAACACCATATTGGGAAATATGGAAATTTCCCACAAGTTTGGGACACGTGGTCAAAAGTTTGGATTAACCATAACTTGAATACCACTAATCCAAAATGAGCGCTTTATAGCTCTTTAGATTCCATTTTTCAAGCGCTTTCCAACGATAGGTCATATGATAGGGTTTTGAGAAACTTACAAACATGTTATCCATGTCCCCTTTTTTAAGTATTCAAAAATGGGAATTGGGAAATTCCCAAATTCACTAATATGGTGTTGTATGTGGATTCTGGCACCTCCTAAACCACATGACTAGTCATGCTGAGTGGTTTAGAGACATGCAAAAAATGGAAAAACCAGGTTATGTAGAAATGGGTGATGATACTGCGCATTCCATTGCACATGTTGGGAAAGTGCCATTGTCTATGCAGGATGGAAAAATGAAGTACTTTTGGCAAATGTATTGCATGTTCCAAATATTACAAAGAACCTGGTTTCTGTTGGACAGGTGGTTAAGAAGGGTCTGCAAGTGAGAGGTTTAATCCTCAAGGATGTTTTGTGAAAGACTTCAAAAATCAGTGTCGCTTAGTTTCTAAGGGTGATAGAAATGGCAGGATGTTTACTTTGGATGTGAACATGCCTGAAGTAAAGGCAGCCATGTTTCTGCATGGAACATGGGTCATTTTGTAGATATTGACATATGGCACAAGCACATTGGGCATGTGAATGTACAACGAGACTAAAGTCTATCCAGGCCCAAAATATTGTTGTAGGTTTGCCAAAGTTTAAGATTGATGATATGCACAAAGTATGTGAAGCATGCCACCTTGGTAAGTAGGCCAAACATGCTTTCCCACATGAAAAGCATGTTAGTGCAAGGCCATTAGATGTCATACATTCAGATGTATGGGGACCGACCAAGACTGCAACAATTACAGATTGTAGGTATTATGTTACATTCATTGATGATCACACTATGAAAGTGTGGGTTTACTTCATGAAGGAGAAAAGTGAGGTTCAGAGATAGAAGGAAAAAGGCATGCAAATAAAATGCCTGAGATCAGATGGTGGGGATGCGAGTAAGTAAAGATGTCTTTGACAAGATGAGTAGCTGGTATGCACCAGCATTGAATGAAGGCAACAAAAGATGCAAATGTACATCCCATCATTATGCTTACATGATGGTTAAAGAAATATAGGATTTGGAGCGCACTTGTTTTGAGTAGCACTTGGGAATAAGAAATGGAAAGATGCCATGAATGAGGAGATAGCAGCATTGGATTTAAATGCAACATGGGAGTTAGTGCCTTTACCTAGGAAAAGAAGGCAATTGGATGTAAGTGGGTGTATAAAGTCAAGCATAATGCTGATGGTTCAGTGAGCAAGTATAAGGTAAGATTGGTGGCCATAGGCTATACGTAGAGTTCTGGCATTGACTATGAAGAGACATTCAGACCGGTTGCAAGAATCGCAACTGTGAGAGCTATCATTGCTATGGCTGCAAGCAAAGGGTTGGTCTTTATATTAGATGAATGTAAAGAATGCCTTCTTCATGGTGATTTGCAAGAAGTTTACATGATGTAGCCACTAGGTTATGAGAGTGATGCACATCGAGATTTTGTGTGCAAGCACCCATAGCAAAGCTTTGTATGGCTTGAAGCAAGCACCCATAGCATGGTCAAACAAGATTGGGGAGTATCTTACCATTGGATTTTAGATATCCAATGTAGAATTTTCACTTTATGTGAAAAAGAAAGATACATGGATCATGCTATTAGTCATCTATTTGGATAACTTGATTATCATTGGTGATAGTGATGTTGACATACATAATGTCAAGAGGCTTTTGAGAAGCAAAAGTTTGAAATGAAGAATTTGGGTGAACTGTGATATTTTTTAGGCATAGAGGTGGTGAGATCACCGCATGGAATTTGCTATTGTAGAGGCAATATGGCTTGGACATGTTATCCAAGTATAGTATGCTAGGCTGTAAGCCTATTTCAGTGCCATTGGAGTAGAATGCAAAGCTTTCCACCACAGCAGATACAGGTGAGATTTTGGAGGACCCCACCACATATAGGTGCATAGTGGGTAGCTTGATCTACATGACCATTACTAAGCTAGACTTGAGTTATGCTGTTGGACTTCTAAGCTAGTTTATGCTAGGAAGCCACACTTGGATGTGGCTAGACAGATTCTTAGGTATATAAAGTCCATAGTTGATTATGGACTTTTCTATGAGGCTGGTATAGAGATACATCTACATGGGTACATAGATGTTGATATGGTTGGTAGTGTTGTAAACATGAGATCTACTAGTGATTTTATGTTCTCATTTGGGAGTGTTGCTGTGAGTTGGAGTAGTAAGAAGCAGCCACCAATAGTTGCCTTGTTGAGTACAAAGGTAGAGTACAGGGGTGCTGCTATGGGCAGCTTGTGAGAGGTAGCTTGGCTTTAAAAGCTACTTTTGGTGATATGGGTAAGCCCGTGGATAGGGTAGTTGTCATTTATTGTGACAACATGAGTAGCATACAATTGGCTAGTCACCTAGTATACCATGCTAGAACGAAGCACATTGAGGTGCACTATCACTTTGTGAGGGAGAAGGTTCTAGGCAGGTGATGTACATCTGGTATATGTTAGCATAGAGGATTAGATGGCTGACATCTTCACAAAGGCATTGGGCATAGAGAAGCTCCATAGGTTTAGGAGCGTACTTGGAATGGAGTGTGTGGAGTTGAGCTCGAGGGGGAGTGTTGAGATATTGAAATTAATTAGTGCTACGACGGACATTGATGACTCACCTGGGTGATATTTTCGCACTTATGCCACTGGCATGGTTGTTTGGTGAGATTATGGTTGATATGCCACTAGTGGATGATAGGCTGTGTGACAGCCACTTTGGAGTACTATAGTTATGGCATAGTTATAGCACCAACTTATATAGTCGGGTTCACACTATATACTCACTATTTTGTATGTTGTTGTAGGAGAGTACTTTTCCTTTATGTATGTACTCTTATCTTTTATGTAAGATTCCTCCCCAGCCTCTCAAGATGTCCAGCATCTTCCCCTGTAATCAATCCCCTCTTCAGAAATATAAAAGATCTTGTCTCTGCCTATTTTGACATAGAGAGAGAAAATATTCTAGAGAGAGAATATTCAGATTTTGAATATTTTTAAATAGAAAAAATTCTCATATTATTAAAATGAATTCCCCTGAAACAAAAATTCAAAAAGAACTTTCCAATGTGCAATTGGAATTTATTGGAAATGGGTATAAAGGACCTTAGCCTAAGGGTTTAGATTTTCAAAATTTTTTGGATTATGGTCCAATTAAGGTTCCTAAGGACCAATAGCATCAATCCATGTGTAGGGAGGAGATAAATCCAATTTGTAAAAGAAGATACCCAAAAATGAGTAAATGCTCACATAAGATGAAGAGTTGAAAATGTACAAGGTTTATTAGTAAAAAACTATGAGCAATATTAAAAATATGAGATATTTTGGGTATCCAAAAATGAGTAAATGCTCACATAAGATGAAGAGTTGAAAATGTACAAGGTTTATTAGTAAAAAACTATGAGTAATATTAAAAATATGAGATATTTTGGGTATCCAAAAATAAGTAAAATGCTCACATAAGATGAAGAGTTGAAAATGTACAAGGTTTATTAGTAAAAAACTATGAGCAATATTAAAAATATGAGATATTTTGGGTATAATGATTCCATTTTGACACATATGTAAGGAAAGGGAGTCCATTAAAGGAGGTGCATATTTCACATGCTTGAATGAGTTTTAAACTCATAAAAATTGAGATATTTCATCTCTTCTCTCTCCTAATTCAAGTCTAATTGCAAAAAGTTAGCTCAACTGACCTAAAAATGGTCAAAAATTGACCAAACTGAGTTGGAAAATTCTAGAATTAGTTTGTTTGGTTAGGAGCTCACTTTTTCCTATAAATAGAGGCCTTCCCCTTTGTTAAAACTCAACAATGTCTAATGCATTGTTACTCTACTCCACCCAAGCCAAGAACTATGAATTTGTTAATAATTCATTAGTTTCTGACATTTCCCTCTTACAAAGATTGGTGGCCACTCTTGTTCAAATAATAGTTGAACCCTCAAACCATCAAGCCAAAGGAAAGCTATCAAAGTCATTAGTAAGTTGGTGGTTCTTCTCAGGAAGATGCATAAAAGATTGATTTTTACTTCGAAAGTATTAATCTCCTTAAATAGAATTTATGCATAAATAAATGTGTAAAGAAATCTTATATCAAATATAAGAATTCTCTTGTATCCTATAAATAGATATGAGATGTGATAGGATGTGATAAGAGGGTATAAGATGTGATAAGAGGTGATAAGATGCTTATGAAATAAGTTAGGAGGTGATAAGATGAATTAAGATGTGATAAGATGTGTATGGGATGAGGTAAGAAGTGTATGTGATAGGATAAGATGTATATGGGTTGTGATAGGGTGAGAATGGATGTGATGCAAAAGATTAGATGTGAAGGCATATGGGGTTATATGAATGGGAATGTGGAAATGGATGTATGTATGTGGATGTGTGGATGTGGAGATGGGAGTGTGGATGTATGAATGTGAAAATGGATGTATGCATGAAGATGTATATGCATAGATGTGAATGTGGATGTAGATGTGGATGTATAGATGTGAATGGGAATGTGGATGTGGATGTATGTGAATGTGGATGTAGATGTGGATGTATAGATGTGAATGTGGAATGTGGATGTGGATGTATGTATGTATGTGGATGTAGATGTGGATGTATAGATGTGACTGTGGAATGTGGATGTGGATATATGTATGTATGTGGATGTAGATGTGGATGTATAGATGTGAATGGGAATGTGGATGTGGATGTATGTATGTATGTGAATGTGGATGTATGAATGAGGACGTGATAGTGGATGTATGCATGTGGATGTGGATGAGATGTGGATGTATGGATGTGTATGTATGAATGTGGATATGGGATGTGGATGTATAAATAAGGATGTGAAAATGGAGGTAAGCATGTAGATGTGGATGTATGGATGTGAATGTGGATGTGGATGTGGATATGGATGTGTATGTATGAATGTGGATATGGGATGTGGATGTATAAATGAGGATGTAAAAATGGATGTATGCATGTAGATGTGGATGTATGGATGTGAATGTGAATGTTTATGTGAATTAATGTGTCCTCGATATGAGGAAATGGATGGGAATGAGTACACATTGAATGGAATGTGGAATAAGTAATGTGAACTAAGGAGGGATAATGTGGAAAGACGAGAGTTCGATTTAGAAATTGTATTTTGTGACTGTTTGTAAATGACTGTTTTATGTCAAGAATGCTGGGGAAGCATTTTGACCGTCTTGTGGATTAAGGTCATGAAGACCTAACTATTAGAGTTGCAACTGCTGACCGAGAGGCAATGGAGGACGTCTCACGTATCAAGGTCGGCCGAGGTCTTGACCAGCCTCGGTTCGATTTAAATGGTGAGCTTCCGGTACGCTGGATGAGGGACCAATGAGTGAAGCGCTAGGTCACCTGCGAAGGATCCTAGAGGGTGCTGACCATACGGTGCTCGGGCTCTGGGTCGCCAAAGATACCCACACGTGCGTCGTGGAAGATATTGGAATAAAGAATAAGAATTGTTTTCTGAAACCGGGCATGGATCTGGTTGATTGACCTTGCTGGTCCTCAACGGATGAGTCCATGGCTCTTTTATATAGATCTGTGGGTTGATCTTGCTGATCTTCCACGGAGATTCCATTCTATTATATGAATATATTGCCGGTTACTATTATAGATCTGTGGGTTGATCTTGCTGATCTTCCACGGAGATTCCATTCTATTATATGAATATATTGCCGGTTACTATGAGCTAGGAACTATGGAAAAGGCCCCTGAGTGAATAGGTGGTGAGCGTTCTGGTTACCAATGATGCCATAAGTATACCGATGAATGAATGACTAGAAATAAGGATTCAACCAGAGACTTTGAGGATTGTCATCAGTGATATAATGGTTTCATTAAAGGATTGTTTTAAAGTTAGTTGATGCTAAGAAAAAGGCAATTTCGTATTGGGTGTGTAAGTGGTGTGACTAGTTTTATGTTTGCATGAACTTCCGGCTAGGGGGCCTTGGAACTCTTTTCCTTGGTACCCGAGACAAAACCTAACCAAATTCTTAATTGGATCCCATCACTACAGTGGTTGGGTGGTTGGCTAACCCATGGGACTGGATGGGGTTAGGCTGGACTGATGGATCCGTAAATCGAGACTCAATTTCCGTTTACGATAGATAAAGTAAATCCCGGATAGTAATTGTTCTATGGATAGGAATTGGCTGTGCCTCTTAATGGGGAAAAAAGCATTGATCCCAATGATCCAAGTGCAAGTTTCTTCCTTGATCTGACCGAGTATCTTTATAGATGCAGTCGGCGGATCAGCTTGATCAGTAATGGTCTTGACTACGTTAGAGTAAAGAGTTATCCTGGTGGAATCGCCCGGGTGAAGGAAGTTTTTTCGGGTTCGGTTTTGGAAAAACCGACGGATTAGTCTCTTGTCCGGATATCTGTGGGCGAGGCTCCGAGTGTGGGACCCCTGTCCCACGGGAGAAGTACTACTTCCGCTGCTAGTACCCCGAATCCATTGCTCGGTGGGAACAGGGATCTTACAGTTGATTAGATGTGAAGGCATATGGGGTTATATTAATGGGAATGTGGAAATGGATGTATGTATGTGGATGTGTGGATGTGGAGATGGGAGTGTGGATGTATGAATGTGAAAATGGATGTATGCATGAAGATGTATATGCATAGATGTGAATGTGGATGTATAGATGTGAATGGGAATGTGGATATGGATGTATGTGAATATGGATGTAGATGTGGATGTATAGATGTGAATGTGGAATGTGGATGTGGATGTATGTATGTATGTGGATGTAGATATGGATGTATATATGTGAATGTAGAATGTGGATGTGGATGTATGTATGTATGTGGATGTAGATGTGGATGTATAGATGTGAATGGGAATGTGGATGTGGATGTGGATGTATGAATGAGGATGCGATAGTGGATGTATGCATGTGGATGTGGATGTATGGATGTGTATGTATGAATGTGGATATGGGATGTGGATGTATAAATAAGGATGTGAAAATGGAGGTAAGCATGTAGATGTGGATGTATGGATGTGAATGTGGATGTGGATGTGGATGTGGATGTATGGATGTGGATATGGATGTGTATGTATGAATGTGGATATGGGATGTGGATGTATAAATGAGGATGTAAAAATGGATGTATGCATGTGGATGTGGATGTATGGATGTGAATGTGAATGTTTATGTGAATTGATGTGTCCTCGATATGAGGAAATGGATGAGAATGAGTACACATTGAATGGAATGTGGAATAAGTAATGTGAACTAAGGAGGGATAATGTGGAAAGACGAGAGTTCGATTTAGAAACTGTATTTTGTGATTGTTTGTAAATGACTGTTTTATGTCAAGAATGCTGGGGAAGCATTTTGACCGTCTTGTGGATTAAGGTCATGAAGACCTAACTGTTAAAGTTGCAACTGCTGATGACGTAGAGTCAATGGAGGACGTCTCGCGTAGCAAGGTCGGTCGAGGTCTTGACCAGTCTCGGTTTGATTTAAATGGTGAGCTTCCGGTGTACGATGGATGAGGGACCAAGGAAGCGGCCTATGAGTGAAGCGCTAGGTCACCTGCAAAGGATCCTAGAGGACCATACGGTGCTCGGGCTCTGGGTCGCCGAAGATACCCACACGTGCGTCGTGGAAGATATTGGAATAAAGAATAAGAATTGTTTTCTGAAACCGGGCATGGATCTGGTTGACTGACCTTGCTGGTCCTCAAACAATGGATGAGTCCATGGCTCTTTTATATGGATCTGTGGGTTGATCTTGCTGATCTTCCACGGAGATTCCATTCTATTATATGAATATATTGCCGGTTACTATGAGCTAGGAACTATGGAAAAGGCCCCTGAGTGAACAGGTGGTGAGCGTTCTGGTTACCAATGATGCCATAAGTATACCAATGAATGAATGACTAGAAATAAGGATTCAACCAGAGACTTTGAGGATTGTCATCAGTGATATAATGGTTTCATTAAAGGATTGTTTTAAAGTTAGTTGATGCTAAGAAAAAGGCAATTTCGTATTGGGTGTGTAAGTGGTGTGACTAGTTTTATGTTTGCATGAACTTCCGGCTTGGAACTCTTTTCCTTGGTACCCAAGACAAAACCTAACCAAATTCTTAATTGTATCCCATCACTACAGTGGTTGGGCGGTTGGCTAACCCATGGGACTGGCTGGACTGATGGATCCGTAAATCGAGACTCAATTTCCGTTTACGATAGATAAAGTAAATCTCGGATAGTAATTGTTCTATGGATAGGAATCAACGGTTGTGCCTCTTAATGGGAAAAAAAGCGTTGATCCCAATGATCCAAGTGCAAGTTTCTTCCTTGATCTGACCGAGTATCTTTATAGGTGCAGTTGGTGGATCAGCTTGATCAGTAATGGTCTTGACTACGTTAGAGTAAAGAGTTATCCTGGTGGAATCGCCCGTGCTTTTCGGGTGAAGGAAGGTTTTCTGGGTTCGATTTTGGAAAAACCGACGAATTAGTCTCTTGTCCGGATATCCGTGGTGAGGCTCCGAGTGTGGGACCCCTGTCCCACGAGAAGTGCTACTTCCGCTGCTAGTACCCCGAATCCGTTGCTCGGTGGGAACAGGGATCTTACAGTTGGTATCAAAGCCAATTTGAAAGTTAATAAGGATAATTAAATTCTTATCTGAAATTGGCAATAAGAATTCAGAAACAGCATTTTCATAATGTATTTTCATTCCGTAAGCTTCTTTAATGAAGAAATTTTAATCAAAGAAATTATTTTTATAGATGGAAGTTTCCCATTTATCTGGTATTCCCGACCTCACCCAGTCTCAAGATATGATTGCATTTGCCTTCGAGCATCTCATCTCTTTCACTTCAACTCGAACAAGCCGAGCAAGACTCGCACGCCATTTCGAGGAATTATATTTTCCTAACCTAGTGGAGAGACAACAGCATAAGTGGTTTGCAGGGCTATATATCCACGCCTCTTGCAACCCGCATGCAATGCTGAGGTAGAACCTCTCATTGGCCATGATTTTGATAAAGCTGAAAATGACGCATGGTGTCATTCTATAATTCTTACCAAATTAAATTTATGCATAAGAAGATGCATAAAAGATTGATTTTTAATTCAAAAGTGTCATTCTCATCTAAATTGAATTTATGCATAAGAAGATGCATAAAAGATTGAAATTTAATTCAAAAGTGTCATTTTCATTTAAAATGAATTTATGCATAGGAAGATGCATAAAAGATCGATTTTTACTTCGAAAGTATTAATCTCCTTAAATAGAATTTATGCATAAATAAATGTGTAAAGAAATCTTATATCAAATATAAGAATTCTCTTGTATCCTATAAATAGATATGAGATGCGATAGGATGTGATAAGAGGGTATAAGATGTGATAAGAGGTGATAAGATGCTTATGAAATAAGTTAGGAGGTGATAAGATGAATTAAGATGTGATAAGATGTGTATGGGATGAGGTAAGAAGTGTATGTGATAGGATAAGATGTATATGGGTTGTGATAGGGCGAGAATGGATGTGATGCAAAAGATTAGATGTGAAGGTATATGGGGTTATATGAATGGGAATGTGAAAATGGATGTATGTATGTGGATGTGTGGATGTGGAGATGGGAGTGTGGATGTATGAATGTGAAAATGGATGTATGCATGAAGATGTATATGCATAGATGTGAATATGGATGTAGATGCGGATGTATAGATGTGAATGGCAATGTGGATGTGGATGTATGTGAATGTGGATGTAGATGTGGATGTATAAATGTGAATGTGGAATGTGGATGTGGATGTATGTATGTATGTGGATGTAGATATGGATGTATAGATGTGAATGTGGAATGTGGATGTGGATGTATGTATGTATGTGGATGTAGATGTGGATGTATAGATGTGAATGGGAATGTGGATGTGGATGTATGTATGTATGTGGATGTGGATGTATGAATGAGAACGTGATAGTGGATGTATGCATGTGGATGTGGATGTATGGATGTGGATATGGATGTGTATGTATGAATGTGGATATGGGATGTGGATGTATAAATAAGGATGTGAAAATGGAGGTAAGCATGTAGATGTGGATGTATGGATGTGAATGTGGATGTGGATGTGGATGTATGGATATGGATATGGATGTGTATGTATGAATGTGGATATGGGATGTGGATGTATAAATGAGGATGTAAAAATGGATGTATGCATGTAGATGTGGATGTATGGATGTGAATGTGAATGTTTATGTGAATTAATGTGTCCTCGATATGAGGAAATGGATGAGAATGAGTACACATTGAATGGAATGTGGAATAAGTAATGTGAACTAAGGAGGGATAATGTGGAAAGATGAGAGTTCGATTTAGAAACTGTATTTTGTGACTGTTTGTAAATGACTGTTTTATGTCAAGAATGCTGGGGAAGCATTTTGACCGTCTTGTGGATTAAGGTCATGAAGACCTAACTGTTAAAGTTGCAACTGCTGATGACGGAGAGTCAATGGAGGATGTCTCACGTAGCAAGGTCGGCGTCTTGACCAGCCTCGGTTCGATTTAAATGGTGAGCTTCCGATACGGTGGATGAGGGACCAAGGAAGCGGCTTATGAGTGAAGCGCTAGGTCACCTGCAAAGGATCCTAGAGGGTGCTGACCATACGGTGCTCGGGCTCTGGGTCGCCGAAGATACCCACACGTCCGTCGTGGAAGATATTGGAATAAAGAATTAGAATTGTTTTCTGAAACTGGGCATGGATCTGGTTGATTGACCTTGCTGGTCCTCCAACGGATGAGTCCATGGCTCTTTTATATGGATCTGTGGGTTGATCTTGCTGATCTTCCACGGAGATTCCATTCTATTATATGAATATATTGCCGGTTACTATGAGCTAGGAACTATGGAAAAGGCCCCTGAGTGAATAGGTGGTGAGCGTTCTGGTTACCAATGATGCCATAAGTATACCGATGAATGAATGATTAGAAATAAGGATTCAACCAGAGACTTTGAGGATTGTCATCAGTGATATAATGGTTTCATTAAAGGATTGTTTTAAAGTTAGTTGATGCTAAGAAAAAGGCAATTTCGTATTGGGTGTGTAAGTGGTGTGACTAGTTTTATGTTTGCATGAACTTCCGGCTAGGGGGCCTTGGAACTCTTTTCCTTGGTACCCGGGACAAAACCTAACCAAATTCTTAATTGGATCCCATCACTATAGTGGTTGGGCGGTTGGCTAACCCATGGGACTTGCTGGACTGATGGATCCGTAAATCGAGACTCAATTTCTGTTTACGATAGATAAAGTAAATCCCGGATAGTAATTGTTCTATGGATAGGAATCAACGGCTGTGCCTATTAATGGGGAAAAAAGCGTTGATCCCAATGATCCAAGTGCAAGTTTCTTCCTTGATCTGACCGAGTATCTTTATAGGTGCAGTCGGCGGATCAGCTTGATCAGTAATGGTCTTGACTACGTTAGAGTAAAGAGTTATCGTGGTGGAATCGCCCGTGCTTTCCGGGTGAAGGAAGTTTCTCCGGGTTTGGTTTTAGAAAAACCGACGGATTAGTCTCTTGTCCGGATATCCGTGGGCGAGGCTCCGAGTGTGGGACCCTTGTCCCACGCGAGAAGTGCTACTTCCGCTGCTAGTACCCCGAATCCGTTGCTCGGTGGGAACAGGGATCTTACAGTTGGTATCAGAGCCAATTTGAAAGTTAATAAGGATAATTAAATTCTTATCTGAAATTGGTAATAAGAATTCAGAAACAGCATTTTCATAATGTATTTTTATTCCGTAAGCTTCTTTAATGAAGAAATTTTAATCAAAGAAATTATTTTTATAGATGGAAGTTTCCCATTTATCTGGTATTCCCGATCTCACCCAGTCTCAAGATATGATTGCATTTGCCTTCGAGCATCTCATCTCTTTCACTTCAACTCGAACAAGCCGAGCAAGACTCGCACGCCATTTCGAGGAATTATATTTTCCTAACCTAGTGGAGAGACAACAGCATAAGTGGTTTGCAGGGCTATATATCCACGCCTCTTGCAACCGGCATGCAATGCTGAGGCAAAACCTCTCATTGGCCATGATTTTGATCAAGGTGAAAATGACGCGTGGTGTCATTCTATATCATTCAACGCCTCAAAATTTCAGACTTGCTTGCCGAGTTTATAGACTCTTTAGTCGATTTATCCCTAAGGAGAAAATAATAGCTCCCTTCGCAATTAGAGAAATTATATAACAGGGCATGACTATGGCCCAGTACCGTCGTCTTATGCATCTCTCGAGGAGATTTTGAATTTTGGAGCCGAGCCACTCTATGTACTTATTGCAACTTGTATATAAATATACAAATGTTTTTTAAGTGTTTACGGACGATCGGATAAAGAAAAATCTGTTTATCAGACATATGTCATAGATCTCCAATAAGATCAATTGAGGAGCCAATTATGTCAAAAGTTTATCAAGATGCACAAAAAGGTTGTAATTGTGTGATATAATTCATACAAATTGTTATTCAAATTGAAATTCGTAAATTAGTAATTGGGTCTTCAATTGGAAGTACCGCAATTGTATGGAACCCTGACTTGCTTGAGGCCTAGACATGATGGTATTCACCTTATAGTTTGAGTATCATGACTATCCGTATATACCGAGGATATAACTGCAGCTCTTTACTGGCAGTATATACGAGTAAATCTAAGACTTGAAATTATAAGCATTAATGCTATCCAGTTGATGAATTTGAATGTGGTTGATATGATTTTTAATTCTGTTTGGGAACTGATGAATTGATTTGGATTCTGATTAAAAAATGATGAACCCTGAAAATTGATTGAAATGTAATAAGCTGAGCGAAACCACAACGTGGATGATTGGGACGAGTCCCTGTAATAATAAATGATGATAATGATTTCAACAAATCACTATGAGATTAGTGGATTGTACTGTCAAATTGCTACTGTTAATACTTGAGACGGTAGATCAAGTTAAGGGATGACAAATTGAGAACTTGTTTAACTAAAATTCCTGTGGAGGAATGTTCAGAAGGAAATTTTTTCGGTCTAATGGACCATTATCGTGTTAAAGATATGAATGATATGAATTGAATGAAATTATTATGTAATGATGAGTTCTATTTAAGAGATAATTATCCCCGTATTCTGTTGGGTTGACCAGAATATAAGGAACCCCAGAATAAATAGGATCTTAAGAAAAAGAGTTGTCCTCTACTTTGCGAGATAAGGACATCTCGCACTTTTTAAGTGGGATAGAATGTAAGATTTCTCCCCCAGTCTTCGAGGTATACAGGAGTAAGAATCTCCTTTTCTGATCTTATAATTATTCCCTCTCTAAATAAAAGAAAGATTCTGTTTAAAAAGGGAAGACACTTTACCCAGAATACCTTCTCACGAGCCCACCTGTTTTAAAGATTCAGAATGATGAATTCAGAAGTGAGAATCGGTGTTTTGGATGCCAAGGTTTTGACCATCAGTTAAAAGACTGCCCGACTCCTACCATGAAAAGGGCACAGGGAAGTCTAGAACCCAAATTCAGAGACCAATTTCTTCATATCAATCTAATCAGGGTCCGTCTCGGACAAGATTGCTTAACTCCATTAACTAGGTCCGACCCATTGATTAGGGTCGAGATGACCAGTCAAATACTTGGCGACTTAGAGCAACAGATGCAGGCAATTCATAAAGATATAAACGCTGCCCAGGATCGACAGAGATAATATACAGATAAGAAGAGGACAATCAGAGAATTCAAAGAAGCAGTTATAGTCTTCATTTGAATACGGACCAAAAGAATTTCTTTATCTCTAGGGGAGTATAAGTAGTTATCCCCCAGATATTGTGGACCAAAGAAAGTAGGTGACTTAGCCTACGAACTTCTTTTATCTCTTCATCTCAAAGTTCTTAATGCCTTCTATAGAAAAATGTGCCAAACCCAAATCATAGAAAGATGGTAAAACTTCAGTGGCAAGATACCGTTGGCTTCTAAGTTACGCTAGCTCCTTCCTTCATATAAGTCGTAACTTTTACTTGTCGCTCACAGTAATCTTACTTCCATCGATCCCCCTTCTTCTTAATCTCCTTCATGGCTTGGCAACAGGAATTAGTTTTATCTATGATGATTTCTCACCTTCAAGATGCAAGCGAGTCTGTGAAGAAGGATTTTATAGAACAGTATGAGCGCTCACTTTTTTCTCACTTGGGAACTTCTGTAGCTCAGACCAAATGGCGGACCTATCAAGACATAACTAGGGTAACACCCTGGGGTCAGCAGCACTTTGGTAACAATGTCCGCTTGGCCATGGTTATTGAAGCCTTGGGTTTGGGTCCCCGATACTACTGCGTCATGAGATCAAGACATCTTGGGTTTTTTGAGCGGGTCTTCTTACTGGCATGTTTTCTTCCTCATCAGAAGATATGTCTTTACCCCGTTTTTGGCTTGCCTCTAAGAGGTCCTTTTGTTAGATCACCTCATACCACTGAGATAGGTGCGGCAATAACCAACAGAATTATTCCCATAGATGAGTTACCTTATACGTGCGCAGCTTGTGAGTGCTGCGTTTGTGATCATATGATGGACGGGCTTATGGAAGTGTAAAGAGTTCTTCTATCCTTAATGTATATGTTCCAAGAATGAATAAAGTTTAAATCTTGTTCTTGTCTTGACCCTTACTCTCTTTGAGACTTTTCTTGGTGGTTAATCTTAATTAAAAAATTTCTCTCAGTCTCATATTCGTGTATCTTGCGAAATTACCCCAGTTTGCGAGATGAGGGCATCTCGCGTTTTTCAAGTGGGAGAGAATGTAAGATTCCTCCCCAGCCTCTCAAGATGTCCAGTATCTTCCCCCTGTAATCAATCCCCTCTTCAGAAATATAAAAGATCTTGTCTCTGCCTATTTTGACATAGAGAGAGAATATTCAGATTTTGAATATTTTTAAATAGAAAAATTTCTCATATTATTAAAATGAATTCCCCTGAAACAGAAATTCAAAAAGAACTTTCCAATGTGCAATTGGAATTTATTAGAAATGGGTATAAAGGACCTTAGCCTAAGGGTCTAGATTTTCAGAAATTTTTGGATTATGGTCCAATTAAGGTTCCTATGGACCAATAGCATCAATCCATGTGTAGGGAGGAGATAAATCCAATTTGTAAAAGAAGATACCCAAAAATGAGTAAATGCTCACATAAGATGAAGAGTTGAAAATGTACAAAGTTTATTAGTAAAAAACTATGAGCAATATTAAAAATATGAGATATTTTGGGTATCCAAAAATGAGTAAATGCTCACATAAGATGAAGAGTTGAAAATGTACAAGGTTTATTAGTAAAAAACTATGAGCAATATTAAAAATATGAGATATTTTGGGTATCCAAAAATGAGTAAATGCTCACATAAGATGAAGAGTTGAAAATGTACAAGGTTTATTAGTAAAAAACTATGAGCAATATTAAAAATATGAGATATTTTGGGTATAATGATTCCATTTTGACACATATGTAAGGAAGGGGAGTCCATTAAAGGAGGTGCATATTTCACATGCTTGAATGAGTTTTAAACTCATAAAAATTGAGATATTTCATCTCTCCTCTCTCCTAATTCAAGTCTAGTTGCAAAAAGTTAGCTCAACTGACCTAAAAATGGTCAAAAATTGACCAAACTGAGTTAGAAAATTCTAGAATCAGTTTGTTTGGTTAGGAGCTCACTTTTTCCTATAAATAGAGGCCTTCCCCTTTGTTAAAACTCAACAATGTCTAATGCATTCTTACTCTACTCCACCCAAGCCAAGAACTATGAATTTGTTAATAATTCATTAGTTTTTGACATTTCCCTCTTCCAAAGATTGGTGGCCACTCTTGTTCAAACAAGAGTTGAACCCTCAAATCATCAAGCCAAAGGAAAGCTATCAAAGTCATTAGTAAGTTGGTGGTTCTTCTTTCTTTAAATTATTTTATGGATTTTTATGGTTTTAAATTGGTTTTTATGCTTTATGCCTTCTCTATAATGTTAGGCCTCATTACAAAAGGCATTCCCCTCTCTTCTCTAACAAAACCAACTATTCTCTATCCTAGGTGAATGGTTAAGTGATTAATGTCAAATTTTTATAATGTTTATCTCAACTAAGTGAAAAAAAATATTTACTTTAGGATAATTTCAATATTGGTGTACTTTTAATCAGTTTTAAAGATGTAGAAAATTGAAAAATGGCCAGCCATACAAAGGAGGTTATGGCGAAATTTTTAGAAATTAGTAAAAGAAAATTCATCTTTTTTTTAATTATAAAAGAGTTCTTTTAGCATAATTGAATTTCATGCATAGAGGTATGCATAAAAGATGAATATTTTATCATAAAAGTGTTACTTTTAGCATAATTGAATTTCATGCATAGAGGCATGCATAAAAGATGAATATTTTATCATAAAAGTGTTACTTTTAGCATAATTGAATTTCATGCATAGAGGCATGCATAAAAGATGATTATTTTATCATAAAAGTGTTACTTTTAGCATAATTGAATTTCATGCATAGAGGCATGCATAAAAGATGATTATTTTATCATAAAAGTGTTATTTTTATCATATTTGAATTTCATGCATAGAAGTATGCATAAAAGTTGATTGTTTTATCATAAAAGTGTTACTTTTATCATATTTGAATTTCATGCATAGAGGTATGCATAAAAGTTGATTGTTTTATCATAAAAGTGTTACTTTTATCATATTTGAATTTCATGCATAGAGGTATGCATAAAAGTTGATTGTTTTATCATAAAAGTGTTACTTTTATCATATTTGAATTTCATGCATAGAGGTATGCATAAAAGTTGATTGTTTTATTATAAAAGTGTTATTTTTATCATATTTGAATTTCATGCATAGAAGTATGCATAAAAGTTGATTATTTTATTATAAAAGTGTTACTTTTAACATATTTAGATTTCATGCATAGAGGTATGCATAAAAGATATTCTTTTTATACTAAAAGTGTGATTTTCATCATAAATGGATTTTATGCATAACTTAGATGCATAAGAGAAATTCTTTTATTCTAAAAGTGTAATTCCTACCAAATTAAATTTAATGCATAAGAAGATGCATAAAAGATTGATTTTTAATTCAAAAGTGTCATTCTCATCTAAATTGAATTTATGCATAGGAAGATGCATAAAAGATTGAAATTTAATTCAAAAGTGTCATTTTCATTTAAAATGAATTTATGCATAGGAAGATGCATAAAAGATCGATTTTTACTTCGAAAGTATTAATCTCCTTAAATAGAATTTATGCATAAATAAATGTGTAAAGAAATCTTATATCAAATATAAGAATTCTCTTGTATCCTATAAATAGATATGAGATGTGATAGGATGTGACAAGAGGGTATAAGATGTGATAAGAGGTGATAAGATGCTTATGAAATAAGTTAGGAGGTGATAAGATGAATTAAGATATGATAAGATGTGTATGGGATGAGGTAAGAAGTGTATGTGATAGGATAAGATGTATATGGGTTGTGATAGGGCGAGAATGGATGTGATGCAAAAGATTAGATGTGAAGGCATATGGGGTTATATGAATGGGAATGTGGAAATGGATGTATGTATGTGGATGTGTGGATGTGGAGATGGGAGTGTGGATGTATGAATGTGAAAATGGATGTATGCATGAAGATGTATATGCATAGATGTGAATGTGGATGTAGATGCGGATGTATAGATGTGAATGGGAATGTGGATGTGGATGTATGTGAATGTGGATGTAGATGTGGATGTATAGATGTGAATGTGGAATGTGGATGTGGATGTATGTATAGCTGTGAATGGGAATGTGGATGTGGATGTATGTATGTATGTGGATGTGGATGTATGAATGAGGACGTGATAGTGGATGTATGCATGTGGATGTGGATGTATGGATGTGGATATGGATGTGTATGTATGAATGTGGATATGGGATGTGGATGTATAAATAAGGATGTGAAAATGGAGGTAAGCATGTAGATGTGGGTGTATGGATGTGAATGTGGATGTGGATGTGGATGTATGGATGTGGATATGGATGTGTATGTATGAATGTGGATATGGGATGTGGATGTATAAATGAGGATGTAAAAATGGATGTATGCATGTAGATGTGGATGTATGGATGTGAATGTGAATGTTTATGTGAATTAATGTGTCCTCGATATGAGAAAATGGATGAGAATGAGTACACATTGAATGGAATGTGGAATAAGTAATGTGAACTAAGGAGGGATAATGTGGAAAGACGAGAGTTCGATTTAGAAACTGTATTTTGTGACTGTTTGTAAATGACTGTTTTATGTCAAGAATGCTGGGGAAGCATTTTGACCGTCTTGTGGATTAAGGTCATGAAGACCTAACTGTTAAAGTTGCAACTGCTGATGACGTAGAGTCAATGGAGGACGTCTCGCGTAGCAAGGTCGGCCGAGGACTTGACCAGTCTCGGTTTGATTTAAATGGTGAGCTTTCGGTGTACGGTGGATGAGGGACCAAGCCTATGAGTGAAGCGCTAGGTCACCTGCGAAGGATCCTAGAGGACCATACGGTGCTCGGGCTCTGGGTCGCCGAAGATACCCACATGTGCGTCGTGGAAGATATTGGAATAAAGAATAAGAATTGTTTTCTGAAACCGGGCATGGATCTGGTTGACTGACCTTGCTGGTCCTCAACGGATGAGTCCATGGCTCTTTTATATGGATCTGTGGGTTGATCTTGCTGATCTTCCATGGAGATTCCATTTTATTATATGAATATATTGCCGGTTACTATGAGCTAGGAACTATGGAAAAGGCCCCTGAGTGAACAGGTGGTGAGCGTTCTGGTTACCAATGATGCCATAAGTATACCGATGAATGAATGACTAGAAATAAGGATTCAACCAGAGACTTTGAGGATTGTCATCAGTGATATAATGGTTTCATTAAAGGATTGTTTTAAAGTTAGTTGATGCTAAGAAAAAGGCAATTTCGTATTGGGTGTGTAAGTGGTGTGACTAGTTTTATGTTTGCATGAACTTCCGGCTAGGGGGCCTTGGAACTCTTTTCCTTGGTACCCGGGACAAAACCTAACCAATTTCTTAATTGGATCCCATCACTACAGTGGTTGGGCGGTTGGCTAACCCATGGGACTGGATGGGGTTAGGCTGGACTGATGGATCTGTAAATCGAGACTCAATTTTCGTTTATGATAGATAAAGTAAATCCCGGATAGTAATTGTTCTATGGATAGGAATCAACGGCTGTGCCTCTTAATGGGGAAAAAAGCGTTGATCCCAATGATCTAAGTGCAAGTTTCTTCCTTGATCTAACCGAGTATCTTTATAGGTGCAGTCGGCGGATCAGCTTGATCAGTAATGGTCTTGACTATGTTAGAGTAAAGAGTTATCCTAGTGGAATCGCCCGTGCTTTCCGGGTGAAGGAAGTTTTTCCGAGTTCGGTTTTGGAAAAACCGACGGATTAGTCTCTTGTCCGGATATCCGTGGGCGAGGCTCCGAGTGTGGGACCCCTGTCCCACGCGAGAAGTGCTACTTCCGCTGCTAGTACCCCGAATCCGTTGCTCGGTGGGAACAGGGATCTTACATTTTAGATATATGGTTGTAGAGAAGAGAAGAAGATAGAAAAAAATTTAGCCATTCATCTCTCTTGTGTTGCAGTTTGTTGTGTGTGTGTGTGTGTGTGTGTGTGTGTGTGTGTTTTCTTGCAAGAAACTTAAGCTCTCTCTCTCCCCCACATTCTCTTTATCATGTAACCACCTCCTTATGTCCATTGCCATGTGAATATGCAAAAGATACCTAGAGGCTTAGAGCTGGGTAAAAATAATCTAATCCACATTTCAAGGATGATGACTATATTTGATAGAATTGGAAATCCCATTTAGTACCTAGAGAAGTTTGATCAAATTTGTAAGGCCATGAGACTGATTGATGATCCCACCAAGATCTTTGCATTGGGACTTTACCTTGAAGGCAAATAAGGCCAATGGTTAGGTCATTAAATCCACTTTGAAAAGGCGAGCTATATGAGATCTTGAGACACACTTTCATAGTGGGATTCTCGGAGCTAGATGGAGCCGAATTTCATAGATCTATAACGTGAAGTAAGAGGATGGAGAAACCATGCTGTATTACATTGTTGGAACCAAGTATCTCCACATGAGATGTAAGATCACAAAAGATTAGATGATTGTCGATTGATTTATAATCAACCGGTCTTAAAAAGCAAGAGGCTTTATAATTATCTATATAGGTCAAGGCACTACATCTATATAATTGTCGATTGATTTATAATCAACCGGTCTTAAAAGCAAGAGGCTTTATAATTATCTATATAGGTCTTCAAAGCAAGAGGCTTTATAATCAACCGATCTTAAAAGCAAGAGGCTTTATAATCAACCGGTCTTAAAAGCAAGAGGCTTTATAATCAACCGGTCTTAAAAGCAAGAGGCTTTATAATCAACCGGTCTTAAAAGCAAGAGGCTTTATAATTATCTATATAGGTCAAGGCACTACATCTTTGATGAGTGCTATGCAAGGCAATAGATCCTAGTAGAAAACCTATAAGACAAGGATGTAAAAGTCATCCACCCAAACCAAGAGATAGGGGACACATCATCCAAAGCATCATCATCACACCAAGGGTGCCAGCTAAAGTCCTAGTTAAGGACATGAGCATGGATGAGTTGGCAAAGAATCTGCTCAACCATTTAGGCTATTAGTAGTGATAGGGAAAACCCTAAGAGTAACCTCAAAGCCAACACTAGCCAATACCTTAAGCAAGACACCCACATCTATTCCTATGAAGAGATGCGGTTTGGTTTCACAAATTTTCATAAGAAGCATACATGTAGATATGTTCAAGCCTAGATAACAACAATTTTGTGCTCATTGCCATTGCCATGGGAACCATGACATAGCTCATTGTTGGTACCAAGGAAACCTAGTAGGGTGGACTCCAGCACCATGATAGATGCCCCCTGCACCCACGACAACCATTGGCCTTACTAACCCCACTAGTCACTAAGCATGCATAAGCTTCAAAGATTACATACCAAAACCCTTTATCCACGAGGTATGTATAAAGCACCCTAATTTCCATATCCACATCGAGTACTACCACCCTAATGAGTTTCTCTAATAACTGCACCACTATAATAGTACTCGTCCGATGACCTTGTCTATAACAAAAACATAAACCTAAGAACAAGAGAGCTATGAGTCTTATAACTAACAAGACCCATATGAGTAGTAAACTGTATGATCCTTATGGGTATCTTGACCAAGGTTCAAAGCCATGGTACAACAAAGCATAAGAGACCTCAACAATATGGTATGTAGTCCATCAATGTAATGTTTTTAATGCAAAGCCCACACCGTATTATGGAGTGCCCTCACAAAGTCCTTGCATCGAATTCCTCAAGTGCTTCTAGCACTCCAAAACCTGTGTCCAACCCCAATGTAATTCCTTATAGGGGAGCACATACTCTAATTACAGATTTGACCATGCTTACAAGGATTATCTCAAAATAGAGTGACAATCACCCCCATGGCATAAGCATCTACCTCCACTTTGATGATCCTTAACCTGTTAATAAGCATACAAGGGGGACTTATTCACATAGGCCCCCTTAATGTAATCATAAGGCTCCAAGCCAAGACAAGGGTGGCAACAGGCAACCATAGAAACATCTAAGGCCACCAATAAGAAGAAAGAATAGGATTCAAATTTGAAGTAAGTAGCTAAAGAGCTAGAGGTGTAAGCCCCAAAGATGTAGTAGCTCCTAAAAAGGCCAATGAACCAGAACCAGATGTCTAAAAGAAGAGGACCTTAAAGAGCACTTATAAATGCAACATATGATCAAATTTTCCAAGGCAACAGTGTTGTGACCACCAAAAGTGGTTCAGAGTAGCTCTAAACCTATCTCTCTTGTGGAGAAAACCATTGATCTCTCGCTTAAACCCACTTAGCCCAAAGAAAAGAAACCCATAGACTATAAAAACCTTCCGAAAGAAACTCAAGGAGTACCCCAACCTTATGTTGAAGAAAGAGACAATGAAGGAAGTTTGAAATGAAGAATTTGGGTGAGCTACCATACTTCGTGGGTATAGAGGTGATTAGATCACATGATGAGATTTGGCTACTATAGAGGAAATATGTTTTTTGGACATGCTGTCAAGTATGGGATGACATGTTATAAGCCAATCTTAGTGGTATAAGAGCAAAGACACAAAATTGGTTATAAATATAAGTGAGATCTTTTAGATTACCCTACTATGTATACTTAGGGGGGGTAACTTATAAATATGTAAGTGTAGCGAGCTTAACAGAAGGGATTTTTAAAATCCCTTTTTTAATACATTTTTTTACATACAGAAGGGTACCATTTAAAGGGGGTATTCACAGGTTGAATAGAAAAAGGGTATGTTTTATTCATGAAAAATTCACAGACAAGGGATTTCTAAAATAGGCCTTGAACGCACGTGATACAAAGGGTTTCTTATAGTGAACCCCTCGAGGTATAGGTGCATTGTAGGGTGTTTGATTTACATGACCATCACCACAAGGCCAAGTTTGAACTATGTTGTTAGATTGGTAATTCAGTTTATATATAAGCCCCGAGAAAGCCACACAGATGTGGCTAGAAGGATACTCAGGTATATAAAGTCCACAATACACTATGGACTTTTCTATGAGATGAGCATATAAAGTCCACAGTACACTATGGACTTTCCTATGAGACTAGAGTATTTAAAGTCCACAGTATAAAGTACTGTGGTAGATGTACTTCATATTTCAAATATGAAGTACTTGGTAGATACACTTTGGTAGATACACTTCAGGTTCCAAATATTACAAAGAACCTGGTTTCTATTGGATAGATGGTTGAGCAGGGTCTGCAAGTAAGGTTTAATCCTCAGTTGTTGGTAGATAGAACATGAAATACTTGGTAGATGTACTTCATGTTCCAAATATTATAAAGAGCTTGGTTTCTGTTGGATAGATGGTTGAGTAGGGTCTGCAGCAGCAAGTGAGGTTTATGGAAGACTTCAAAAACTAGTGTCACTTGGTTGCAAAGGGTAACATAAATGGTAGGATGTTTACTTTGGATGTGAACATGCTTGAGGTAAAGGCATCCATGTTTGGGCATGTAACATGTGTCCTTGTACATATTGACATAAATATAGCACAAGCACATTGGTCATGTGAATGTACAATGCCTTAAGTCTATGCAAGACCAAAATATTGTTGCAGGTTTACTAAAGTTTAAGGTTGATGGTATGCATAAAGTATGTGAAGCATGCCAACTTGGTAAGTAGGCCAAACATGCTTTCCTACATGAAAAGCATGTCAGTGTAAGGCCATTAAGTGTTATACATTTAGATGTAAGAGATTGACCAAGACTGCAAGAATTGCAGGTTGTAGGTATGAAATTATATTCATTGATGACGCTAGGAAAGTGTGGGTTTATTTTATGAAGGAGAAAAGTGAGGTGTTTGCTCACTTTCAAAGATTTAAAGTCTTGGTCCAAAAGGTATAAAAATAAAATGCATGAGAACAAATGGTGGGGGAGAGTATTTCTACAATAAGTTCAGTGATTTCTGGAATCAAGAGACAGTTTACATGTAGATACACTCTGCAAACAACATAATGATACTGCAGAAAGAAAAAATAGGCACATTGTAGAATTGGCACGTCTTGATGTTTGAAAAGAATATGCCACACTATTTTTGGATAGAAGCAGTATAAGCAACTGTTATGTACACTATGAATAGGATCCCCACTGTAGCTGTTCATGGTATGATGCTTAAACATAAGTTTATAGGCATAAAACTCGATGCGTCTCACTTGAAAGTGTTTTGTGTGTATTGCATATGTGCATGTTCTTGAAAAAATGAGAACAAACTTGGATCTAAAGGCAGAGAAATGCATCTTCATTGATTATGCCTTAGAACAGAAAGGTTATAGATGTTATAACCTTGACACTCGTCATGAGATGCGAGTAAATATAGATGTTTTCTTTGATGAGACGAGTAGTTGGTATGCACCAGCAGTGGAGGCAATAAAAGATGCAGATGTAAGAAATACTAATGTTGCACCACATGTAGAGCAGCAAACATAGGTGCTTAGGGGACCTAAAGAGTCCTCTAGTAGTAGTGGTTCCAGTGTTAGTCATGGTCAGGTAGTTAAGGATAGATTTAGGTACACATGTATCACACAAATGGAAGAAAAAGGTAGATCAACCTTTTATATATGATGTATGAGTAGGTCACTCATATGTGGATGGTGACTTTATTTGCTCTGAGCAAAGCCTTGATGAGGAGCTTCGCATTCCATCTCTGGTTACTCTTAGTGTAAGGAGAACCATGGCTATTTTGAGGACATCTAGCAGTGATCCAGGTGTACGCAAGTCTACGGGGGTCAAGTACCCTGTCAGGTTGAGATATGATAGATATACAATCCATCATTATGCTTACGGTTAAAGCAATACAAGAGTTGGAGTCTGCTTGTTTTGAGTAGGAACTTGGAAATAAAAAATGGGAAGATACCATGAATGAGGAGATGGTAGCATTGGAGGTAAAGGCAACATGGGAGTTAGTGCCTTTGCCTAAGGAAAATAAGGCAATTGGATGTAAGTGGGTGTATAAGGTCAAGCATAACGCAGATGGTTCAGTGAGTTGGTGTATAAGGTGAGATTGGTTGCCAAGGGCTATGTGTAGACCTATGGCATTGACTATGAGAAGACATTTAGTGCCTGGTTGCAAGAATGGCAACCGTGAGATTTGTCATTGCTATGGCTATAGTAAAGGGTTGGTCTTTACATCAGATGGATGTAAAGAATGCCTTCTTGCATGGTAATTAAGAAGAAGATACATGATGTAGCCACCAGGTTATGAGAGTGATACACACCTAGATTTTGTGTGTGGGTTAAAAAAAGCCCTATATGGCTTGATGCAGGCACATAAAGCATGGTCAAACAAAATCGTGGATTATCTTATTACCATTGAATTTCAGACATCCAATATGGTTTTTTCACTTTATGTGAAAAAGACAGATAGAGGGATCATGCTATTAGTTATTTATATGGATTTTTAAGTAGATCACAACCATGCAATCTGTTTAGAGACATTCCAGAGTTGATCGACCAACTATGTGGCCAGCGGAATGTTGGGTTGACTTTGCAAGGTAAGGTATTTGGGTGCAAGTCCAGTTGAAGATGTTTTCATGGGCCTGAGTGGTCCAAACACACTCGAGCAAATCAGAGATACATGCACATTGGTCCTAGTGGGGCTGAAGACACTTTAAGCAAGAAGAATAGCAGGCTTAGGATCTCACAAAGTAACCACCTTGTCAAGGTGATGCTTTGAAGAAAACAGAAAAGGTAGGTAATGAAGATAAAATGGCACTTTATGGACCAGCAAGCACCCAATATTGGGACCACAGGCTGGGAGCCACGGTAAGGTCAAAGGGATGCAAGAAAAGAGGCCATGCATGCAAGAAAAGCGGCCATGCATGCAGTCACATAAGCGACTTGCTATGGGGCCGAGATTGTTTATGGGATCGACTTGATTATCTCACTGGTGATAGAGTGATGGGGTGACATACATGATGTCAAGAGGATTTTGAAGCAGAAGTTTGAGATGAAGGATTTGGGTGAGCTACGATATTTCTTGGGCATATAGGTGGTGAGATCACCTTATGCAATTTTGTTATTACTATAGAGGTAATATGGCTTGGACATGTTATCCTTTTGGAGACCCCACTACGTGCAGGCGCATAGTGGGTAGCTTGATCTACATGCCATTACTAGGTTAGACTTGAGCTATGTTGTTAGAATTATGAGTCAGTTTATGCCGGTCCCTAGGAAGCCACACTTGGATGTGGCTAGATGGATTCTCAAGTAACTTTTTTATGAGGCTGGTACAGAGATACAACTACATGGATACACAAATGTTGATTAGGTTGGTAGTGTCGCAAAACAAGAAGGAGGTCTAGGAGTGGTTTTATGTTTTTGTTTCGGAGTACTACTGTGAGTTAGAGTAGTAAGAAACAACCAATAGTTGCTTTATCGCGAGTACAGAGCTAGAGTACAAGGGTGCTGCTATGTCAGCTTATGAGATAGCTTGGTTTCAAAAGCTACTTGGTGATATGGGTGAGCCCGTCTCGTGGATAGGGCAGTTGTCATTTATTGACAACATGAGTAGCATATAGTTGGCCAGTAACCTACTATACCATGCTAGAAGGAAGCACATTGAGGTGAATTAGGAGGTGATGTAGATCTGGTATATGTTAGCACAGAGGATCAGGTGGGCTGACATCTACTAAAGGCATTGGGCACAGAGAATCTCAATTAGTGTTATGGAAATTGATGACCCGCCTGGGTGATAGCTTCCACACTTATTCCGCTAGCATGGTTGGTGAGATTATTGGTTGATATGCCAGTAGTGGATGATAGGCTATGTGTGATAGCCACTTTGGAGTACTAGAGTTGTTGCTTGCATAGTTATAGTGCCAGCTCATATAGTCGAATTCACACTATGGACTGTGACCATTGTATGTTATTGTAGGAGAGTACTTTCTCTTATAGTATATATACTCTTATCTTTTAGTTATATGGTTATATAGAAGAGAATAGAAGAAAATTCAGCCATCCATCTCTCTTGCATGTCTTGCTCTCTCTTGTGTGTGTGTGTGTGTGTTTACTTGCAAGCACACACACACACACACACACACACACACACACACACACACACACCATCCATCTCTCTTGCATGTCTTGCTCTCTCTTGTGTGTGTGTGTGTGTGTGTGTGTGTGTGTGTGTGTGTGTGTGTGTGTGTTTGCTTGCAAGCAACTCAAGCTCTCCCTCTCCCTTGCAAGTAACTCAAGCTCTCCCTTGCAAGCAACTCAAGCTCTCCCTCTCCCTTGCATTCTCTTTACATTCACGAAGGGTGGAGTATCTATGTAGTACCTCAATAAGGTGAATATATAGTTATCATACTTTTTTTTTAAATCTTATGTTTGGTCTTCCGATCCTTCAGTAAGGTTAGTAGCACGTTTTTTTGGTTTATGGATCATGCCATAAATCCACATCATCCTCATCATCATACTTATCATATAAATTCCCACCTCTATGCATCAATCTAAGCCATGATGTGTCTCAATAGAAAATGGATCTTGTGCTATGATGTTATCAATGTTAATGTTATGCTTGAATTTGCATGCATGTTTTATATATTGTGTTGTTTGATAATGTAGAATGAACATTTAAAGGTGAAGGAAACTTAATTATGATCTTGTCCGAAAAAGTGTGTGGACCATGACAAGAGAGAAGAAGATACTATATGGTGTGTGTGAGAATTGTAAATTTTTAATCAATACAATAATTAACAGTGGATGTAGGTCCTCCTAGCCAGACATCCTTATGTCAATAGAAGATAAAAGTGAAAGTTTTCCTTTTTTTTCCTTTTGGTATAGAGTGCTTGGTTTTGGGGCTTCCGCACCAAGAGTGGGTGTGCTCATCTAGTGTAGTAATTTAATCTCTAAGAAGAGAGGAAGCTGTGCTACTGACAAGTATGAAATAAGTTCACCAAAAGTGGGGGTGCTCATCTACTCTATAGGAATTGAATCCCTAAGGGAGATAGGAAACTAAGTTCACAAAGCTTCCAACAATAGCTGATGTTCTATAGCAATTGAATCTTTAAGGGAGAGAGGAAACTACTACTATTAGGCTTGACGTAAGTTCACCAAGCTTCCAACAATAGTTGATGTTTTGGTCCAAGTTGGCATCATTAATTGATATGGTGTTATTGTGGTTTATAATGTAACGACCTCTTCATCTCTTGTGGTGCAAATTGCTTAATTACGTAGATAGTGGTCTCACTATAAGCACACAACCCATCTTAGCAATGAGCACAAACTTAGTACATTAGTAGCATGGATCTACAGACTATGGGTTATAAGGTCTATATACTTTATGAGCAACACTACCTCCATTTGAACAACTTGCTTGCAGTTGGTAGTCACCTCATTAGCAATCGCACCTCCCATTAGGCCGAGCTTGACCCACATCGTAGAGAGAGAGAGAGAGAGAGAGAGAGAGAGAGAGAGAGAGAGAGAGAGAGAGAGAGAGAGAGAGAAGGGTGCTCGTGCTAAGGCACATTATGCTAGATGTTGTGATTGCTTGAGATGCACAAGGTGAGGCCTCCATAGAAAAGGGCATTTTTTAATACCCTTTGAATGCACATTGTATACATGTCTTCCTAAAAGTACCCCCCAGAGAATGTGTGTAATTGGCCATAATGAGCCAAGTGCAAGTTGTGCCCAAGAAGCCCAAGAAGAAGCATACATGTAAATGTAGTGCGTTGAGTTACCCAAGTGCGAGTTGTGCCCATGAAGAGGCACACATGTAAATGTAGTGTGTTGAGTTACCGAAGAGAGGCATGGATGGATGAGAGGGTGGCATGAAAGGTCACTATTGTGATATTGAGAGAGGCTCAATGGAGTCCTCTTGTCCCTTAGAAAATAAAGCTCCAAGAGAGAGCATGTTTCTGAGAGTGTGGATTGTGTATGTGCGTGTGTGCACCAAGGGAGTGAAAATATTAGGGATTTGGAATGCTTTGATGGAAAATTATATGATTAGGTGAGTGAGATAGAGAGTTTCTTTAAAAGATAAGAGTAAGTGATATAAGGAATGATGTCAAAAGTGTGATGTAAGTAGTGATGCGAGTGGAGTCTTTAAGGCGATATAATGATGTATTTATGGGTCATTTATGAATTAAGGAGAACTTGAGAGTATTATTTGAGAGTTTCTACTTTGAGACCCTTCTTGCATATTAAGATCCTCTCAATCCTTTTCCATTAGTTTGATTTTTTTATTATGGAGTTATAGTTCTCTATGATCCATAGGACAACTAGATCCATGTTTTGTGAGTGCAACAAAACACATGTTCTGAGTATAAACATCTGAGTAAGAAATTTTGAGCAAACTTTTTCAAACCATTCATCTTACACTATTTCATGGAAACGTATATATCATGGAAACATACACTATTTCTCTAAGAAACATACATATCATGGAACAAAGCTATTTCTCTAAGAAACATACATATCATGGAACAAACCTATTTCTATGAGAAATAGGTTAACATACATATCATGGAACAACCCAAGTAGCCTATAATGTGCACTTAAAAGTGAAGCTCATCAGGGTAATCTACCCATGATTTGACTGATTGTCCAACTAGATTCTTGGTGAGTTTGGTCAAAGGAAAACTAGTTTAGTTCAACGGTAGTCTATTCTTTGTATTTAGGAACTAGAATTGGTCATGAAGTTTTTGCTTGATTCAGATCGAGAGATGGACAAGTAGGTTTACTATCCGTCCCTCTCGTAGTCTAACCAAATTCATTCAGTTTAGTTCTAATAAGGATTTCCTTCAGATAAACATCTATTTTTGGGTAAATACCAATTTAGTGATTTAACCAAATAAAGTATCTAAAGATATTCTTTCTATCACTTAATTTCTCGACCTTAATTCCCTAGATAGATTTATGGTGGAAATTTATCTTTTGACACTAAAAATTAATTCAAATTCTTCTTTTCTTAAATATCATAAAAATTCTTCTTTTAACTAAATACCAATATCTATTTTTTTTGAATAAGCTTGAAATCCCTCTTTTTCTCATTTAATGAGTGCAATCCAAATATCATGGGAATTCCACTTTTATCATAAATTAAATCTGTCTAAAATTTCTTTTTAAATTAAATAAAAATATTCAATATTTCAAATATACCAAGAATTCTTCTTTTTTCATTTAAATGATTGAATTCCATATATGATGGGAATTTCTCTTTCATCATTTAAATCTATTCATGCATAAAATAATTTTAACTAAAATATCTCATAAAAATATCCATTAATCCTAATATGACAAGAATTTTACTTTTTCCATTTAAATGATTAAATTCCAAATCTTTCATCATTTAAATTTATTCATGCATAAAAATAAAATTAACTCAATTTTTTCTTAAAAATTAAATAAAAATATCCATTAATTCCATTATACTAAGAATTTCACTTTTCTCATTTAAATGATTGAATTCCAAATATGGTGAAAATTTCTCTTTCGTCGTTTAAATTTATTTATTTATAAAAATAAATTTAACTAAAATTCTTCTTTAATTTTAAATAAATATCCATTATTTTGATATTCTAATTTTTCTCTTTCTCCATTGGAATACATGGATCTTCATTATCATGGGAATTCCTCTTTTACCATAAAAATGAAACTACTAGAAATTCCTCTTTCTCTCTAATTAACTCTTTATGCATAAATATTAAAATCAATTTTCCATGGATATGATGAGAATTATTCATTTAACATAGGATGACTAATCCTAGAATATGGTAGGAAGTCCTCTTTTCACATTATGCATAAAAATGATTTATGTGTTAATTTTTAAAAATATTACCATAGCTCCGCTGCTATTTTACTGATAATTTTCAATAAATTAAATTTTAAAAAGCATAAGGTTTAGTTAATACAATATGGTAGAATAACTATCATTTGGACCAATATCCAATTTATGGACTTGATTCCTAAGTTTATCATAATTTAAGTAATATAAAAGCATTAAAAACCAATTCTTTGGCCTCTAATTTGACTAGCATAGAGTTTACTTTTAGAGTTAAGAATTGCTCCATGAGAAGCATCATTTGAATAGAGAATTGGTCATAGGAATGACCATTCTTTGGAGGAGAGAGAGATATGCTTAAAAAAAACATTCTAATTAAGCACAAATATAAACTTTACATTAAAATTCATTAGAGAGCTTCATTTGCATTGAAAAACCATTCAATTGAATTCTTCTCAAGCTTGAGAGGGGTTGAGAAGTGAAAAACATTTAGAAGATTAAGAAAAAAACCATAAAGTCACACCTTACCTCTTGTTTTAATTGATTCTCTAGTCTTAAGAGAGGCCCCCAAACAACCAATTGTTTAGTATGTTGAGGAAAGCTCCAAAGAAGGTTGAAGAAAGAAAGAAACTCCAATCTCTCCAAATTGTAGAGGATTTTTAGAGGATAATAGAAAATATGCTTATTCTAATGTAATATTGGCATAATCTAGTTCACAGATAAGAATACAAAACAATGAGGGTCTATTTATAGGTGAGAAAGGCCACTAACTGAGTTCAACTAAGTTCTAGAATTTTGCAGCTTCCGTTTGGCTGAATTTGGACAAGATTTGGACCAGTTTGGCTCTCTTTTTGATTTGGTTTGATCCACAAGAGAGGAGAGATAAAAATATCTTAATATTTTTGAGCTTAAAACTCCTTCACATGTGTGAAATAGGTGCTTCCTTGAAGGCTCCCCTTTCCTTACCAAGGTGTCAAAATTATATGATTACTCCAAAATATCTCATTTTCTTAGTAATATTTCATAATTTTTAACTAATAAATCTTGTACTCAGTCAACTCTTCATCTTATGTAGGCATTTACTAATTTTTGGGTATTTTCTTTTATTCATTGGATTTATCTCATCCCAACACTTGGATTAATCTTATTGGTCCATAGGAATCTTAATTGGACCATAATCTAAAAATTTCAGAAAATCTTGACCCTTAGACTAAGGTCTTTCAAATCATTTTTTTATTGATTCCAATTGCACCTTGAAAATTTTATTTTGATTTTTTGTTTGAGGGAAACATATTTTTGATATTTGTAAAATTTATATATCCAAAAATATCTCAATATTGAATTACCACTCTCTAGAAATTTTCATCTCACTAGGCAAAAACAAGGAAAATAATATTTTCTTGTATTCAAAAATAGGGAATGATTACAAGGGATTGAAGTAAATGCTTATTCATTATTCAGGCTGAGGAGGAATCTTACAATTTGCATTTGTGAAGATTTGAGAGAGATTTGGACCTACCATTCTCAAGTTTGAGAGGAGATTTGCAACGAGGTTGCGTAGAAGCTACCCAAGACAGTTGCAAATAGGAACTTTGTAACATGGAGAGCCTGCTCATCATCATGGAAGCTGAAAATGGAGATTTCAGCAAATATGAAGGCTATGGAGTCTCAAAGAAGCTAAGAAGATATCAAGGAGATAAACATATCAAGAAAGTTAGTTTGTATGATTATTTGCCTCATGAAGCTTGGATTTGAGCATAATATAATGCTCAATATGAAGAAGGGTTGTTGGTTGATGGGATGTATGGATCCATGATTCTTTGTAGTAATAGCAAGGAATGTGAAGGTGCAAGCTTATCCAAGAAGAAGATAAGCAGTGGTGGACTGAGGAATGAAACCCATGTTTGAGCACACTAAAAGGGCCAGTGTTGGTTAGTTTTCTCAACAAAGAGGAGAAAGCTATTTGGAAGCTATTTAATGCTTTCATATTTGCACCTTTGGTTTCTCAAGGAAACTTGTCAGAAAGCACCCTTGAGATGGATGCATGTCAAAAAGATGTACATGATGCAGTAATGACAGGCTCAATGGTAGCCATATTGATGGCTGGAAAAAGCTCATGAAGAGGGTTTGGTTGTTGAGGCAAGAGCTTGTTCATATGCTCAAGAACATGAGCTGGAAAAGCATCAATGGAGAGAAACATTAATTGCTCAACTGAAGGGAAGAGCAGGTTTTTGCTTGAGAGAAAGACATAGAATCATACCCAAATCTGGGTAAATCATGCATGAGCCACTGAAATACATGCCGTGTAGATAGGGTGCAATATTTCACACAGTAAGTAGAGTACTGTGAAGTACAAAGTAGCGACCTGAATTTTTTGTGGCACAAGATCATTGCAGTGCTTCAATAGAAGCAATGACTACATCAAAATTATATGTGGCAATGTACATAGGGAGTGGAGATGGAAGAGCAGGGCACCTACAATGGCTCATCGGCAACATCCATGGTAAGCTATTAAGTATAGAAGATGATGAAGCTCTATTAGAGAGAAAGCAGAGCATTGAGAAAAGGAAGAGGCATGCATCACCAATTTGAATGGTTGGCATGAAGGCAAAGAAAGAGGGAGAGCAACGCGGGGCTACTTGGGTAATAGAGCAAGTCTAATGATAGAAGTCTCAGCTTGTAGTTCCATCACAGTCGGATGGAGACAATGCGTAGTAGCAGTAGAGCCATAGTCGAGTAGCGTGAAGAAGCACAAATACACTTCATAGCACAGAGCATCACACAGTTGTAGCAACAAACGCATGTGGCAGTGCGAGCAGCAGTAAATGAAGCGATAATGTTCGGAGCAGCATGAGCCAAGTGGGGCTGTAGTGACCACATCTGAGGGCAAGAGATAATGAGAGAGAGATGACCAATGAATGGGCCCCAAAGGCTGAGGAAGCCCCTCCCCTATAAGTCCCACGGGATGGGAGGGATGGGATCAACGGCATATAGAGAAAGGGGGGGCGCCTTTTAATGTGAGCCGATGATTAGCTTTTAATCTCGGGAGGTCGGACGCTGGCTGGGTGGGCGCCCGCCTGAGTGGGAAAAGAGGAGACATCAACAAGAGCTGCTGTATGCTGCACGACCTTTTCTCCGAGGCGCCTACGCTGCCATCGATCCGGCCTTGCCTGGTCTGTTGGAGGTGCTGAGGGAGACGGGGGCGTCGGAGTGCTGGCACAAGCATGGCACCTTCCTGGAGCATCTGCAGGATGTGTACCGCATCCTCAAGCTGTGGAGGGCACCGGACTCCGTGGCGCGCTGCGGCCTCTTCCACTCCGCCTACTCGAACTCCTACGTCAATCTGGCCATCTTTCAGCCCGACATGGACAGGCAGAGGGTGCGGGACATCCTGGGCCCTCAGGCTGACCGCCTTGTCCACCTCTTTTGCGTGGTGCCGCGCCACCAACTCATCCACGACATGCTCCTCTTCCGCTTCACCGACCAGGAGCTCTTGTCTGCCCTTCAGCAGCAAGACCACCTCTGGAGGGCCTCACCGTCAAGCACATCCGTACCGGTGAGGATGTCCATCTACCCGCTCTGTTGTTGCCGTTTTTATTCTGCTTACCATGGCGGATTTCATCGACCAGCTGACAGGCTGGCAGGATGCCCTTTTTGGCAACGAGAGTGGAACTCTTTGCTGGACTGAGAACAACTGGACGGCTTTGTGGCCCGGGGACGGCAAACCCGGACTGTGGATGAGCGCCATCTCTCGTATGGGAGTCCTCTTCAATCTCATCTTGAGGGAAGAGAATGTTGATGCCTTGGAACTTCCTCTGGTCTTCAACAATTGCACCAGTATTTTGGATCCGGCCGATCAGATCAAGGCACGGGATGTATACTGGGAAGCAGTCCACATGCAAGGGGGCGGTGAGGAGACACTGGAATTGGCTGAGCCTCTGCTACGGCAGGCATGTGAGCTCAACCCGTGGATTGGTGAGCCCCACGTGCTGCTTGCGCAGGTTTACTTGTCGCAAGGTAGGTTTGATGCAGCCGAGGGTGAGGCAAGCAGGGGCATGTGCTTGCTGCTAGAGTGGGGCACCAACTGGGACAAGCGCGTCTCTTGGGAGGGTTGGGTGGCCTGGTCCCGCGTGCTCCACAACAAGGCCCAAGAGAAGGTGTGGCCTCAAACTGCTTGGGGTATTAATAACTTGGGTCTTGTCAAGTAAGACCTCTAGTTTTGTCTCCTCAGTTCTTTAAAATCTGTATTTATCTAATTGGTTGTACTATGTACTTGGAAGTCCAATCTACTGCTGTGTAGTTGTAAGGTTGTTATTAGATAAGGTCAAATTGTAGCCAGTTGTGTTTCGTTGCTGAGGTCACTCGTACATGGTAAACTCCAGTGTAAAGATGGAACTTCTTGGAGCATCTCTTTTGGTAAATATACATTAGCATTCTATTTGAGGCCCGTAGATGCAAGCACTGCACTTATCGCTTTTCATGGTGGCTAGCAAGTCGTTATGTGCAGGCGATTACAAACTGCTGAGCTATAGGTAGCAATTCTGGTTTCAACATCTGTTACATATTTTGTGATCTTGTGCCAAGCCCTAGTATCAAGTTTTTCCATGAAAAGTTTTCATCAACTTCCTATCCCTTATAGTCTGAGTCAGTTGGGTAGACAGTGGTCCAACTTTTAACACCTTGAAATAGATTTACCCTCCAGGGGTCCAACATTTGATGGCCACCCTGGTGAGATTGCGCATGATCATGGCGTTTTATGTCTCTTGGACCTTGTTTGTCGGACTTTTCACAGTTGGCTGTAGTTTTTTAGCAGTGTGCTGTAACAGCTTGATTGAAGTTTTCAGCATTGTGTATTATATTGGTTTTACTTCCGGCATGACCAACAGCCCTACAGGTCCGGGCTACTCCCCCGGTGCTGCCTCAACAGGCCGAAGTGTCTGCGAGCAATATAACAGGAAGTGAAGTTCTGGCTCATCCTTTCTCCAAGCACTTTTCTGCTGCGTGATGTCTGGCTTTATTTACCCCTTATTCTTTTTTTGAATCAGAACCTTGCTTTGATTGGCACTCATACCTGTTGAAAAGTGTTTGAATCCTTTTTGTTCTATACCATACTGTCGGCATGATAAGAACACTCCCTTCCTTAAAGGAACGATCCTTGTTTGCATTCAAGGTATTATTTATGGCTTCTCAGAATCGAGCTGCTTGTGCTTCAGTTATTGTACATATACATAATTAGTTTTAGGGAGAGAATCATCTTTTTCTTGAATATGTTAGGGCCTATCTCGGATGATGATACCCAACTTCTAGGGCAAGATGCTTATGGTACAAAGGGTGCATCGATTGTTTTTGCTATTGCAATTTATGCTGTTGATGATGTATGTTCACACAATAAAGGTGCTCATATTGGCAATAATAAAGCACATGGTGGAGAATGAAGGCACCAATAAAGGTCCAAAATCATTGTGGAGATCCAAGAGGTGCTCATATTGGCAATAATAGAGCACATGGTGGAGAATGAAGCCATCCAGGCATTGTCCGAGGGTAGGCACGAGGGAGAAGTTGGTCGAGGGGGATGGTCGATGTTGAGGCACATGGTGGGGACCAACCTCCATAGTGATGAAGGGTAGAACTCTCACTAGGTCAGGAATAAGATGGGAACCCTGGTCATGGAGAATGAGCCATCCAGGCATCGTTCGAGGGTAAGCAAGAGCGAGAAGTTGGTCAAGGTGGATGGTCGATGTTGAGGCACATGGTGGAGGCATCGTGGAGATCCAAGAGGTGCTCATATTGGGTTCGCTTAGGAAGATGACACAAGTGCCTTCAAGTCCTTAGAGGTTGGGTAGGGCAGGAGAGTGTCTGCTCTAGGAGTAGTGAAATTGGGCCCAATCAAGTGGCTAGAAGGGAGGTGGAAGAGAGAGGGTTCCAAGCGATGGGTTGGTGCTCAGGTTGGCGCTCTCGGTCCTCCTCTCAATGGGCATGAGGGCTTGGTTCAGTGCTGGGCAGAGGCAATGCTAAGTGTGGGAAGAGGTTGGCGGCAAATCTGTCAATGATAAGCCAGTTCCCTCTAGGAAGGCCCAATCCATTCAGGGTAAAAAATAAGATGCCTCCATGAATATATAAGTGTAGGGAGGTTGACGATTATTCCTCCTATATAAATCTAAAATTATAGAAAATAGACGAATGTTTTCAAAAAATGTCATAAAATGTTCAAAATTGGGCGAATATCTTTTAAAACCTTTCAAAACGGCTAAAATTTAGATAAATGTTTTAAGATACTGAGCGAATTCTTTTATGAAAAACCCCAAAAATAGCCAATTGGTGAAGATTAGCCCTTATTTTTTTCCTTGAATCCATTGTCATATGCCATCCCGAATGAAGCTGAGAAAGGAGCATTGCAAGGTCCTCTCGGTTGCGACGGCCTCCCAAAAAGTGAAGATGTTCCTATCTCAAATGAAGTGTAACAAGCCCGGGATAAGTAATGGGGATTTCTCACTACTTTGTTCACATTAACAAATCATTTGAACACTTGACAATACAATATACCATTCAATTAGCATAAAAAATAAGAAGGGACACACACACACACACAGAGTAGGGTTAGGTAACCGCCCTTAGGAATAAATGGAGGTGAGAAAGCCAACCCTATTTTGTTTGCAAGCAAAACCTCTATCTGCTCCATCCAAAAAAAAAAGGAAAGTTGGTGATGACATTCTTTAAAGCTTTCTCATTCCTATGTCTTTTGCTTTCATTAAAAGCTCTCTTCCCATGTGAACAAGCTTATGGTAATATTTACATATTACCCTTGCATTCACTTGCGATTGACTTTTCTCTTCATGATTTGAATCCAATTGGGACTCAAAATCCTTCGTTGAGTGTGTTGCCTTGACTTCCAAGGCTTTGACTCCGTGCTTGAGAACAATGCATGATCTCTAGCCTTTGAAACTTTTACTTTACCATTTCTTCTTGCATAGGTTAAAAACATATGACCATTTTGGTTCTTAATGCACCAACCATTCCTTCTTGTTTATTGTTGTAAGCATAGGCTAGAAACATATGACCATTCTGACCAAGGCTTTGACTTTGTTCTTGAGAAGAATGCATGATCTCTAGCCTTTGAAACTTTTACTTTACCAATCCTTCTTGCTTCTTCTTGTAAGCATAGGTTAGAAACACATGACCATGTTGATTCTTTGTGAATAAGTGCATGGACTCGGATTCAAGGGCTTGATAGCTTGAATGGTAGTTCTAGGAGAGTACTTCCAAGCTATGCTAACACCTCTAATTAAGCTTACATCATATTTGACTAAATTAGGATTTTTAGCTTGTCAAAAATTTTCCTTTTGACCCCTCACATGGCGATCGAATCAAGTGCTTGATGGCTTGATAGGATCATCTTAGGAAGTGATTCTAGGCCCCTAAAACATCCTTGAAACATCTTGTGCCATCATTCTAGGCTGAAGTGAATTTTTGTGTACTATAGAGCATAGGAGGAAACTACCCAAACTTTTGCAGTCTCCCCGTAAAATTGATGCAAATCTCAAATCAATCCCAATGTAGCATTCACCAATGACAATATAATGCAATATCCATGTGTAACAACCAACTCAATCCATGTGTCAAGTGCCACAAATGCATCACTTTGCCATTGCACTTGTTGATCTTTGATTGGTTGTTGTTGAAGAAGAAATGATGTCGGAGAAGAGCTTTGCGCTTTGCCAATCTCCTAGGAAAGCCTTCCCATCCTCATACCAAGGCAAGAGTTGGGGCCAATTCTTCACCCCAGGTACTTGATCCCCTCCATATTGCTTTTCCAAGGTGGTTAACCATGGCACGGAGAGTTCAAGTCACTCCCCCCCTTGGCTTCTCCACCGACGTCAAGGGTACCCTCACATACATTTCCAAATTCTATGAATAGAAAATGTGGGGTACAATTTTGATTGGGAAGTATCAATGCTTCACGAAGATGGGATGAAGCCACTTACAATTTGAGCATGACTCATGCTTTTACAACATAATGACATATAACACTTAGCATGGACTTATGCTCTTCTCCATCACCACTTACCTTCAAAGGCATCCCAAATTACATCAATCGACCACAAAAATATGCCCCTTGCATAGGCATGTCATAAGCATGGGCATCCAATGCATCCATGTAGACATGTGTATCAGCATAAAAGTTCAATGGCATATATCAATGCCATTCATAGATTGACTTAAACCTCATATGAGCATAATCCTCATGCTTTTGCATCAAACACTTGCATCAAATAAAGCTCCATGGTCTTCAATAGTCTTCAATGATTATTACCAACATGGAACCAACATATACCCTCACCATGGCATAAGAAAAGCCCAACCACATGCACTTGCATAATCCCTTCTCCCATCAATCCAAAAACTTGACTGATACTCACATGTGGTGTAAAGATGGATGAAAGAGGCTTATGGAAATGATTAGAGGCATGTAGATATGAGAAAAGGAATGCTAAAATACTCAAATCTTCATGGAAATGCCCCAATATTATGCATGAAGATGTGAAAATGAGCTTTATGTATGTAATGAAGCTTGAATGAGGACATGTAAAGCGTACTAAGCTTGCATTTGAAACAAAGTAATCTAGAAGAATCTCTATTCAGAAAGCCCCAAATGTTATGAGCATTTGATGACTTTTACCAAACACTTCTTTTGATTCCTTCTTCTTCTCTTTGGGCAAACATAGACAATGCTCTCCCAATCCTCGATAGGAGCAATCCTTAGATTGGGTGCATCCTTGAGACAAAGACAAGGACTATTATCTTCTTTTGTTCCAAGAAGCATCTCATCTTTCAATCTCCGCCACTTTTTTAAATCAAGGAATGGGCTACACTTTTTGAGATGATCCAATGATATTGATAAATCTTCTTGCAATACTCTTATCATTAAGTTGTATGTATCTCTATTGAAGTAGAAATAAACACTTTGATACATAAGCAAATGCATCAACAATAACTCTATGACCATTTGAACTACCATCAAAGCTATGAGTGGGGGGTTTATGTAACTCATCTCACCACTTAAATCATCGCTTGAGTCATCAGTAGAATAGGGAAGGGACATATCACTAGCTTCCTCACAAAATAGATCATCCATGTCCTCTATGAACCTAATACAAAAAGATATAACATGAAGTGAAGTACCTTAAGAGCAAATGGAGATAAAAGGCTCCATTGTTGTGAGATTGATGAAACATTAACGCCATGGAGATTGATGAAACATGAAAGCAAAGGAATGGAGAAGGAAGTCATCAAAAAAGATTTCGTTTTTTGACTGTAAATATTAATCTCGGGATCCCGAGATTAACTGTTTTCCCCGAGATTAATTTGGTAGTTGGCATTATTTACTCAATGAAGGTACTAAATTTAATGTGAATATTCTCTTAAGAGAATAATATCTTACAAATAATCTGAACTTTTAATGATGACATTGCTGAGATATGCAATAGAATTGAGTGTTGAGTGTGCAATCTCTCTCTCTCACTTATGGAATTCTTCGTGTGGTTTAAACAACATTAATTATGTTGTTTAATCTATGTCTATCACCATGATCAATCCCATTTTAGGATTGTTTAACAATAAAGATATCATATTATTCAAATGATAAGATACTCTTTTAGTACACATGCACACGTTTGCACTATTATTTGGCTTAAAAGCTAGTGCCCCTTGTACTAAGACCTATTAACCATTTTCATTCCAATTTTGCCCATCAATCTAGTGCCTTAACTGCACTATCACCGCTCAAATGTAAGTTCCATGAGAAAGGTGAGGTAAGAAATTTGACACAACACCACAATCATTAGCACGTGTTGTATCATGTCAATAAAAAAGATAGCACACACCAATCTCCAAAATTCAAAGTTTTTATAGGATAAGCACCAAGTTTTCAAACACCCCTAATATTCCTTTAGTTTTTCCATGATCATATGGTGGATATGAGTACATGGCTAACATGATTCATGCCAAGTTGCAAATGGACCATCAAGACCTGAATTCTAGTTTCATTTCATTAACAATCCACATTGCACATGGCTTCTCCACACCAACTCATAAACCACTTATAGTCTAGGCAAAGGTTTCTAAATTTTATAGGGAAAATTCACATGGCATCTTCTATGAACCTTCATGGAACCATTTTTGTAAATGCTTACTACTTTAAGGTAATAGAATCAATCTCTTTCTTTTCATATCCTTGTTCAACTATCCATCTATTCAGCATTATTTCAAGTATGTAACATATGAGTTTTAGCACATGGTTTTTGCCCAAATAAGCTCATTCAATACACATTTTTATTATTCAATCTTTGTCATGATGTTGTGAATTTTAACACATTTTTTGAAAACTTGATCACCTTGAAGCCTTTTTTTCTCCAATACCAAATGCATACATAATCTATGATGTGTATGCTTAGATTATTTAGGTATAATGACATTTGCATGTGCACTAAAAGAGTATCTTATCATTTGAATCTAGCTTGGCACCTTGACAAACATAGCATGTGCTAGGGGTGGGCCCAAGGGCATTGACCATATTGGCTGGTGGTGAACATTCTAGCCAAGGATGGTGCGAGTTCGAATCTCCCCCTCCCCTTGCTCCACACAAGAATGGGTGGTATGAGTAATATGTATCTTAGTAGTACTAAACATAGGAAAAAAAAGGTAGCATGTGCTATGAGGTCTTGATCTGGAGGTTAGGTGGGCCAGGCTCATAGTGGAGTGATAGGTGTGGATGTGTCATGTGCGTTTTTGCCCTTCCACACATCCACACTATGGACAGTGTTTGAAAAAACCCCCGAGTTTAGTGTAGTTTGCACGTGCATATTTTGAAAAATACCTTCAAACTTAAAACATGAAGGTACTAATTAATACCTCTAGATTTTGAGAAGTTATAGAACAAAAACCTTCAAATTTCAAGATTTTCCTATATAAATAATTTCATAAAGGTTTTCCACTTTTTGGGAAAAGATTTTTTTTTTTGGAACACTAGAGGAAGGCAAACATGATAGATGTGATACTTTGGAGTTGCCAGGTGATCAGAAAAAGCAAATATCGTGATCCTATTATTCTATAGTGCACTTTGGACTCTGGAGTGGCCAAATGAACAGCAAAAGTAAATATATTAAGCTGCATTCCTGCACCGACCTCGCTCTTATAAAGCTAGCCTCTTTCCTCCAACATTCACACTCATTATGTTCGTTGTATGCTCTGCTTGGTCGTCTTTCTCAATAAATTAATTGTCTAGTGCTTAGTATAAACGTAGGCTCAATCGAATTAATCAACACTATGATCACTACACCAGCCGCGGGCCGGCCTATTGTGACCAGCTTCCCGGGAATGAATTCTCCCGTCGATTGGCCCGAGCCCATTCAAAGGGTTCAGGCCCTTGCTGAAAGCGGCCTTAGCGCTGTGCCCCCTGTGTATGTTAGGCCGGAGTCAGAACGGCCATGTGCTGCAGAGGAATTAGCTGAAATTCCTCCTGTGCAGGAGGCCGGATCAGAGCTGCTACAGATACCCCAAGTAGATCTCTCGGGTTTCGACGACGACGACTTCTGTAAGAGAAATCTGATCCTTGCCCAAATCGCTCACGCCTGCGAGCAATGGGGTTTCTTCCAGATCATCAACCATGGCATTCCTCCCCCTCTCCTCCAGAGAGTGTTACTGGTCGCCCAGCAGTTCTTTGATTTGCCCTTAGAAGAAAAGCAAGCTTACGCTAATAATCCAATGACATATGAAGGCTATGGCAGTCGATTAGGGGTTGACAAGGATGCGATTTTGGATTGGGGGGACTACTTCTACCTTAATATTTTGCCCCCTTGCGCAAGGGATACTACCAAATGGCCAACGAGACCCGTCTTATGGAGGTAAGGAAGGTTAATTAAGCGTGATTACGCAGTAGCTCATATCATAATTATTATAAGCCCGATTATCTAGTTTACCGCCGATAATTATCGGATTGGATCATGCGTACTCGTTTCTGTTGAGCGAGAGATTTATCTGATGCATGCATGTACGCTGCGTCTGCAGGGAGACGATGGAGGAGTACGCGCAGCACGTGTGGAGTCTGAGGGAGAAGCTTCTGGAAGCGATATCGTGCACGTTGGGGGTGGCGGGGTTTGCAATGGGGGAGGCGTTTGGGGACGACTGCGGGGAGAGCGGACTGGCCTTCCGTGTGAACCTGTACCCGCCCTGCCCGCAGCCCGGGCTCACCCTGGGACTGGCAGCCCACTCCGACCCTGGTGGCCTTACCCTCCTCCTCCAAGACGACCACGTCGAGGGCCTCCAAGTGCGCTACCAAGGTCGTTGGGTTACCGTCAAGCCCACCCCTGGTAGCCTGATCGCCAACCTCGGTGACCAAATCGAGGTACACTCGATTTAGCGTTGTGAAGGGTATTTGAAAATAGGTATATTTTGCATATATATATATATATAATTTATCTCAATCACTCGATCATTCTCATATGTAATTTTCGTAGCTTACCTCATAAAAAACTCCCTTTAAAAAATAGACTACTTTTTTTTGAACAATAGTTATATATATTAATATTAACACAAAAACTTAGTCCCATTTCCTGGTCATCAAATCACATACTAAGTCCCACATCTCATCCTCCCATACAAAGGAGGAGTGTCCCCATGAAAAGTGGAAGCGCAGCTGCATAATACAAGCAATTTAGCACATCAGAGGTGTACCCCTTGGGTGGCTGCTATTTAAAGTCTTCTCCTTTAGTCCATATCTTCACTGTTGGCCTTCTTCCCAAGGGGTTTTCCACAAAGGCCATGAAGATCTCTTATGGCTGCTTCTCTTTGAGATACCATCTTCTGGTTCTTGGTCCAAATTTAGGAGACTTAGCTCTAACATCATCCCATGTATAGACCTACCAGTTATTCAAACACATTAGGATAACCCAGTATGCATTAGCATTTCATCTTCCCTACTCTATATCACCTAATCCCAGATTATAATGCCTGGACAACCTCAATATATCTATTATTATGTATCCTATTGATATAGTATACAGACCAGCAAAAATGTACACATTTGAACATAACTTCCATGGCATCTATTCCCTGATTGTCCACCCTTACAGAAAATCAACTCATTTCTAGAGACCCAAATCACCCACAAGCACTGATATCTAGTGATGCAGAAAATCAGATCAATCTCATTAGTCACCTTGTATAGTCTTTCCAGTAACCAGTCCCACCAAGACCCTCTCACTCCTAAATTGTCTTCTACCCATGTACCCATTTTCCCCCAAAACCCCCTTAATGCAAGGCATTCCCAAAACCCCCTTAATGCAAGGCATTCCCAGAAAGCATGTTGCCCTTCTTCAATAGTTGTTTTGCATTTAGGACATGTCCCACCACTGAAGTTCTTTTGAAGAAGCTTAAATCCAAGAGGTAAAGCTAGTAGACATGATACTCTCCGCAAGAATACTTTATTGGGATCAAAGTTTCCCATATCAGGTTCCGCCTTCTCTTCCAAATGTTCATATCCCAGTTGATTCTTCAGACTTTATTTCAATATTTAACAATCGTTTCCCCTTTACATATCTCTTCATACAATTTCTATCAAGTTTAGCCCCATTAAACCAACTCCAATCCTGGAGCTAGGAGTCTTAATTGTATGATGTAGAGTACCAGCTTTTTTCCACCTCAACAAGAACTGAGCTCAGAACATGTATCTCACTCTGTTGCAATGTGAACTCCCTCATGATCTACTGAATCGCTTTCCATCTAGCTTGAGAGAAGTCCTAGATATCCTCTAATCTCCTAATTTCTCCTAATTCCCTTATTGTTCAATCTTCTAGAAGCCGCCGGAAGGCTGAATGAGGCTTAAACCTATGGGTCCACCAAATATTTAGATCCAATAGAGAATTCTCAGAGATTCTGGTACACCCATTCCAGTTAATCGGGCCCATTGCTTCTTTCCAATTGTAGCAAAAGAATTTGCAGAAGGAGGAGCTTCTTACTTTCAGAGGAGCAAAGAATAATAATTTCTCTTTCCAGTTGAGACCAAACCATTTACCCCTAAGGTAGACTTCTACCCCCTCTATCTCTTCTCTCAGCATCTTAGCCCATATACTTTCTTGCTTAAGAAATTTAGGGAGAACTAACACTTTGGCTTTAATGTGAGAAAACCTCCCATATTTTTGGGGAGAGCAACCTTGTCCCAAGCCAACCAAGAGAGGACCTTTTTCCCATTATAGCCATTCCTCCATAGAAAGTCCCTGATAGGAGCAATATTTTTTCCAATGGCCTTTCTTGAACTCTATCACAGGGCAAAAAAATAGGATATAAGCATTAAGTACTATATTCACTATAGCAACTCTGTCATGAAAGGGTACCCTTACCCCTTCCCATTTCCTAATCTTAATGCAGAACATCTCAATAGCCCAATCTATTAGGTCCTTGTTACTCACTCCCACCTAAGTGTCTAATCATTCTTCCTCTTTTAATAACATCACAGCCCCATCTTTCCATATCAAAAATTTCCTTTTCTGTCAGGCTTATAATGGATGTTACATTTAGATCGAGAAGCTTTGGCAAACCACTGTACTACATACCTGTAGAGCATTCCTCACATTTTCATTGTCAACACTTAAGATTACAGAGAGTCATCTGCAAGGCATTGAATGATTAACTGTTCCCCATTCCTAAGTTTTAGTTTAATGATTGAATGATTAATTGTTCCCCATTCCTAAGTTTCAGTTCAATGATTGATCCTTTTTCACTAGCATCCTCCAAGGTTCCAAGGTTTTTATCAGAGGGTGAGATACCAGCCCAACAAACAATAAGGGAGCTAAAGGACAACTTTGCCTTATAGACCTTCTAATTTTAAGTCTTCCCACTAGCCTCCCATTTAATAGTAGCTTAGAATGTGCTCCAACTGTTAGAGTATAGATGCATGCAACAATCTTGTAGCCAAAGTCCATCTTCTCCATCACTCTTGCTACAAATGTCCAGTGAATTCTATCATATGCCTTTTCTAAATCCAGTTGGAATATTACACATTCTTGTCTTGTTCTCTGAGCTATTTCCTTTCCCAACATTGTTGCAAATATATTATCATAGATGGATCTGCCTTTAATAAACCCATATTATTTATTGGAGATCATCTTTGCTCGAGGGGACTAATTCTCAGGGCTATAACCTTTTCCAAAATCTCATATATCACAGTGAGGAGAGTGATAGGCCTCTAGTGTGATTAAAGTGGGTACAAGCAGGTTGTTTTGGGATTAACTTAATCAATCCTTCTCTCAAGTCATTATCAAGCTCTCTTGAGGAGAACGCCTTCTTGAAAGTGTCCCATACCCAGTCTTTCAAAGAATCCCAGAATGCTAAGAAGAATTCAATTGATAACCCATCCCAGCCTGGAGATTTCTCCGTGCCTAATTTCCTAGGCCTCCCAACATTCATCTAGGCCTGGAGATTTCTCCTTGCCTAATTTCCTAGGCCTCCCAACATTCATCTATCTCTGGAGATTTCTCCTTGCCTAATTTCCTAGTCCTCCCAACATTCATCTATCTCAATCTCTCTATCCAGCCATCTGGCTCTGTCTACTTTGATGCTTGTGTTGACCAAGTCAAGTAGCTTGGTTTCTATCTAGAACCTCTCTATAGAGGTATCTTCCGTGAGACTCAAAGTGGTACCTAGAAAGTCTACCCATCTCAAGATAGTCTGTTTTATATCCCCTAGCTCCTGACCATTTTCATCCTTGATTTGTCCTTGTAACTCTCTGTTCCCTCTCCTTAGTCAGTCCAAACAAGTATTTGGGTGTGGCAGGATTTCTCTTGATGTTATACATTCTCCAGCTATCCCCTTTCTCTCACTGGCTAATTTAGCTTCTTCCTCTTTTAGGTGATGTGGCATTCTGCATATTGATCCATTTCCATCCTAGATAGACCATTCTGTTGCCTCTTCTTTTCTAGATTGTCTAGAAGATTCCCCTTATATTCCCTCCTTTGTCTCTTCTGATGATCTCTCAATTTTCCCACCCTTCTAATAATACCTTACATTTCATTGACAAATTTTCTCCAAGAGCCTCCTACCCCTTCCTTACTCTTTAGCCTGTTAATAGCTTCCTTGATGAGAAGTGTGAACAAATCATCTTTCAACAAACTGTTATTAACCCTTAGCTTTCTTACTAAGAAATCCCTAAGTTCATTTTCCCCCATTGAGTTGTCTGCCAATCCCACATAAGAGGCATATGGTCAGACAAAGCAAAAGAGGTTCCACTTTAAAAGATATTTTATGAGGTACCCAAGGATCTTGCTCACTAAAGAACTCTTTGTATATACTAGAGGATGACCCCATGTATTGAAGGCTAAAGTAAGTATATCCCAGGTCAGAGCAGCACCAAGGCCCTAGCTTCCATCCATTAATAAAGCCTAGTTTTCCTCTAAGGCTATCCCATTTTCTTTTTTCCTGTCCCATCGTGACTTTGCTTCCCCCACATCTATCTAAATTTCTCTCAACCACATTGAAATCACCCACCAGAATGCAAGGACATTGGATGTCCAGCTTGTTGATCCACTCCCACATTTCTCCCCTAGTTTTGTGATTATGGGTCCCATAGATATTAACCATACCTTTTCTTCATCTACCTGGACCTCCATAACTAAAATCATACCATTAGCGTGGTTGGCAATAATAACAGGTTTTAAGTCTTTCTTAATAATATACATAACCCCACTATAACCTAAATCCTCTCCCCCATATAATATTACCCAATCCTTAAAGCACTCTCTCTTCCTCTCTTTATTACCCATTAAATTATGTTCCTAGATAGTCATTATGGACCAATTCCAGTCCTTCACAGACTACAGTCCCCCAAAAGGTTGTATTTTTCCTTTTATCCTGCAAGCCTTTAACATTCCAAGTACATCCTCTAAACTTGTTTACCTTATTTATTCTAAGGCTGTTGCACGAACCATCTCCATCTCCATCTCCATCTCCACCTCCACTCCCTCTTCTCTTGTTGATTATGTCCTTGGCTCTCCAATCCCTATTTGAATCTCCCTCCAAGCAGTATCCACTTGCCAGTTGAACTTACCCATGAGATGAAGTTTCATTGTCATCCCTTAGAGGGCTAAAGGGGCTAGAATATAAAGGTGGGCTAAGCACTTCTACCAGATTCGCTTGCTTCTGCACCTCTAACTCCCCCTTTGGGTCAAGTTCTCTTGGCTTCCCCTTTTATCTGTCTAAGATTATTTCCCCCTTGGATTGGTCCCTAACCTTGGTCCCACCCGAAATTCTCAGAGTCTTTTTCTTCCATAATCATTTTTTCCTTTCCTTTGTCACCTTTATCAGTTTGTGTTCCTGAGGTTTTCCCTTTTCCTCCCTCAGTTAACCCCTCTTTCTTGTTCTCTTCATTGGCTTTCATATTATTGCCCACTCCACAATCTCTAGCAATGTGACCAAAATTTCGACACCTAAAGTAGGCTCCTGGAAAGTTTGAAAATTTCAACTTGAGTTCTATTTTCTCAAACTCTCCTAAGTCCATTTCGAGAAGCTTTAGAGTTTCAACCATTGTATTCCATGACACACAGATTTTGTTTCAATGACGACCATTGTCTTCATCACTAGGTACAAATCATTAGGGGAAATTTAGACTCAAATTGGGCCCTTCAAGGATTTGTACACATTCTCTCGCTACAAAAATGGGCTCATGGTGAAATTTTTGTAAATCAACTCAGAAATTTTTGTTACGTGCCACATCATCACCAAATTTGGGGACTTCTTGTATACCCAAAATTTCCCATCATGCTATATATCATTGGAACAACTTCTGATATATACCATGATGGGAAATTTTACGTATTCAAGAAGTCCCCAAATTTGGTGATGATGTGGCACGTTACAAAAATTTCTGAGTTGATTTGCAAAAATTTCACCATGAGCCCATTTTTGAAGAGAGAATGTGTACAAACCCTTAAAGGGCCCAATTTGAGTCCAAATTTCCCCTAATGAGAATTGGGCCCAGTGCGCTAGCCAATTCCTTCAAGGCTGGTCTTAGCCAAGGGGGAAGACCTATTATATCCGCTAGTATAGGGCATGATTTCATAAGGCTTCTATTGACGTCGAGCGTTGCATCAAAGGGCATGGCATGAATTAGCTTTGATCCCATAAACAATTATGCCTTTTCAAATAGGTCAGCTACTATCTATCCTCTCATGAATAACACATTGAAGAACCCTTTCCCTAATTAATACACCTGTGATACTACTTTTTCATCAAATACTTCCTCTCGAAGCCATCTTCCCAGCTCTTCTTCTTTGCTAGGTGGATTCCCAGAATAGAATAAAATTGCACTACTCATGGAGAACACACCAAGTTTCCTTTTGACCAACTCAGATGAAATACTTATATTATAGATAGTATCTAGATATTACCTCTCATAACTAGAGTACATACATTTCTCAAAGTAGCTCTTTATGAGACAAATGTAACTCTCATAACTAGAGTAAATGTACATCTCTCAAAGTAGGACCTTTGATATTTCCGTTCACATTTATTTTTTGTAATTAGTTACATTTCCACCTTAAAATATAGGAGTAAAATGGAGCTAGGCCTACCCAATGTTGATAATCTGAAATCTTTTGTGTGTGTGTGTGTGTGTGATATGTGATTGAGTTTTATTTGAATGGTGAGTGGGTATTTATTGTGAATGCTAAGACTTTTAGTTGAAATATTTTTACTAAGGCTTATTATTATAAGATGTAAACAATAACACAAGTATTGTTTATATCTTATTATTATAAGATGTAAACAAGAAGACCATTATAACTCTAGGTCATTAAACATTATTACACAACATATCAATAAATTTACATTGCATGGAATACAAGAACATTGTTAAAATACTTTATTACTTGCCAAGAACATTGTTAAAATACTTTATTACTTGCCAAGAACATTGTTAGATTACTTTAGAAGTTGCCAAGAAAGCCTAGCTATAAGATGAGATTGTCACCTTGGATATAACACCATCCTTGTGACTATCTCCCTATTTTCCTTCTTATCAAGTCACTCACAAAACATGGTAGCTGAGTTTGTATTTTTGGATTGCTCCCCTACTTGACTCCTCTAGTCCTCTTACATATATTAGAAGTAGGATCCAGAGATCTTAGACTTTCATTGATTCAGTAGAAAATTCTATATGCTCTCAATCTACCTGCCATGCCCCTGATGAATAAATATAAACAACGAAGATGAAAATAGTAAGCAAAGAACATGGAAGAATATTTATCATTAGGAAGAGAAAGGTAGCGTTGCAAATAGACATTATATGTGTACTACTATTACATGCCATTACATTGATTACTTTTTAGGATGTGCTTATTTGTGTGTACTTTTTTAAATTCCTAATTTATTTTTCATTTATGAAAATATAGCACACATAATTGTAAAGTGAAGGTGTAAACACCTGAATTGTAATTCAAATGTATTAAAAGCTAATACACAAGATACCATATATAGCTTATGTGTTGTACATCAAAATTTGTTTCTCTATTTCAAAAAAAAAACATTAAGATTGTTTATTAGTGTACTGTTGTGGTGTTTTATAAAAGAGACATGCTTGGTATTACAAAAACTTTGCCTATTAAAGGTAGAAATAGAAAGAAAAATAAAATTTATATATTTATAATACATAATAGGCACCAACAAGCTTGTGTAACTTAATAGTAGAATGCATAAACTTCAAATTATATATATTGGTGAGGATTAAAATCATAGTCTTTCAACTTTTATTACAAAAGATGGGTAGAAAGGTGGGCAACTTGACTAAGTATAACCAAGGTATAACCTTAGAAATCATAAATACTACTCCACCACAAGATAAAGATAAGAGAAGATATTATCATGCCCACAATAACTAATCAATACAATAAAAGTGAGCCATTAGACTATGAGTAGATCTAATAAGAAAGCCACCTCCTATATGGAATGTGATTTTTTAACTCAACCACTTAGTTATGTAGGTTCATAAGGGCCTTTTCCTAACCCTAAGTAAAACTCTTCGATAAAGAAATCCTGGCTCATGCTAATATCTTTTTATTATTTTATTCTTTTAATGAAATTGGGCATGGTGAAGGTTTCTTAATTTTCATTTCATTAAGTTATTGAGATAAATGGATTGTCCACATAAGCGCTTTTTTTTTTCGAAAGCCTCCTTTTTTGAGGAGATGTAGTCGAGCTAGAAGCTACACCACTCATACACACAACCTTACGGTGTTAGGGCTCAACCTAGAACCTCTTGGTTAGGGTGGGTTGTAATGACCTATAACCTTACGGTGTTAGGTCACAACCCACAACCTCTTAGTTAGGGTGGGTTGTAATGAGCTGAGCCACTTGAGCAAGTGCCAGCTGACCGCATAAGTGCTTTTAAAATTAAGTGCTTACAAGTATGGCACCCGCGTGTTGCTGGGCGACCAAGGTCAATGAACAAATGACTAATTGATGGTGACAATTAATTGTGAGCCCCAATGCATGCAGGAATGTGGGAAAGAAACCCCCAAACAGTGTCTTCTTTTCTCCTTTTTCTTTTTCAAAACTTCTCCCTCTCCTTTCTCCACGTAAAAAGGCCAGGTTTATAAGGTAGGCACCCTTGTTTGATCTTGTATAGATGCGAGATTATAAGGCCCTTCTTTTTTCAAACATAGTCTCACACAAGGGTTTTTCAAGTGAACTCTCTCTCTCTTTCTCTCTCTCTCTCCTCTCTCTCTCTCTCGGTTGAGCATCATGAAACTCTAAATGGAATGGATTCTCAACAGGATGTGGACTATATTAATTTGATGGAGACTAAGACAATCTTTTTTTTTTCCCAAAAAACTTATTTTCTTCTACTTAAAAACTGTGGATTTTTATTTGTTGGTATATTGTTGGCTGATCAGATAATGTCTAACGGCATATATAAAAGTGTGGAGCATCGAGTGATTGTAAATCGAGAGAAGAAGAGGTTGTCAGTAGCGGCTTTCTGCAACCCCTCCAATGATCGTGTAGTGGGACCGCTTAAGGAGCTTGTAAGTGAATCATCGTCTCCAGCCCGATATCGATTCATGACCTTTAGAGAGTACCGCTCTTTCATACGTAGAAATGGCACCAAAGGAAAGGACATAATCGAATCCATGTCTAAAACATCATAGCACTAGTGGCACCCCCACTGTCGTGTGAACCTATGCTAAGATGGGGTTATTTTACTTAATGTTTAGGGATTTGGGATCATAGATGCCACTCCCCACTGTCGTGTGAACCTATGCTAAGATGGGGTTATTTTACTTAATGTTATTTTACTTAATGTTTAGGGATTTGGGATCATAGATGCCACTAGTGCTATGATATTTTGCTAGAAATCTCATGGATGGAATGGTTTTGGCCAAGTTATAATTATACCTTTTCAGTACAAAGCTATGTTCACCACTAATTTCATAATGTCAAAGATGTAGTTTGTAACTATAACAGTTTTTGAATAGTTGTGCCAAGCATGGCAAAGCTTTATCAAATATGCACCACATATTTATGCAAGGGTCACCTAGAGATTCTCACCACAATTAATCTTCAGCATCCTTTGCATGAAAGCATGGCTAAAACCCCAGTGCAACTATGATGTAGCTCATCAACTAGGTTTTGCCCCAGATTGTAGACCTCAGAAGTGGTCACCTTATATACACATAACCTAGCACTAGCACCGGTCATAAACAAATATGTAAGATATCACCCACGTTCAATAAAAGGGATTTTATTTTGTTGTGGAGTTACATAAAATATACATACATAAGGGAGCTTTTAATCTAAAAACACAGAGAGATAGACGGAGAGACATGTGCTAGCAGAGTCTCAAGTGCAAACATCCACGTATTAGTTTTCAAAGAAAATATAATTAAATCATGTGAAATGTGTTAGAATAGCTATGTTTCACCTTAATTGATCACAATTGATCTTAGAAGAGGCAAAATATAGCAATTTGAACTAGTTTGATGTCACTTAACGTCAATTGAGGCCTATTTGCATAAAAAATGATGTTGATTTACCTCATTTGATGATAGTTGGTTGTATATGACATCATGTAATTATTTATGAGTTTAATGAGCTTGTTCAGATCATTTGATCTCAAATCAGATCTACTAAGATCCGTTGACATCATTTAACATCAAATGAAGTCAAACGAGTTGAATGAGCACGTTGAGATCATTTGATCTCAAATCAGATCTACTAAGATCCGTTGACATCATCAAATGAAGTCAAACGAGTTGAATGGGTCCACATGTAATTGTAATGATGTCGTTGATATGCATTGAAGTATAGTAGAGCTTAACTTGTGTCTATAATGAAGAACAAATAATTGCATCTTTGATCAAATTACATAATTTTTTATATATTTATAATGAAGAACAAATGATCTTAAATTATTGCATATCTCTAATCAAATTACATCAATTTATATTTTGTGACACCATTTGAGGTCAATTTAGATTAATAGATCTCATTTAGCATCCATTGAGCTCAAATATGAAAATAGATCTCACTTAGAATCCATTCAACTCATATATTAATAGATCTCATTTAGCATCCATTGAGTTCATATATGATAATAAGATTATACTAGGTAAATTGTTTTTTAATGAGTGCATATGATCCTATTTGACCTTAATTGATTGTATTTAACGTGACATGAGATCATTTGACTTCAACAAAAGTAATATGATATTATTTGAGGCCACTTGAGGTTAATTGAGCTTAAACTGAAATTAATTTGCATATAAGGTAAAAAAGATATCCACTATTTGTAGTCTTACAAATCATCCACTCTTTTAACTCACCCATGGATCTTCTTTTGTTTTTTTGACCACCATCCAATATTGTCATTATTGATATGCTTGAATTCAACTCACTTGAGAGAAACTCTTGGATGTGAACACGGTCCTCTGGGGGCTAGTTGCTCATCAAAATACCAATCCAATTGATTAAAATGATCAAAACATACTTTCTTAAACCACCCAGCCTCTAAACTTGTAAATAACAACTAGCACTCAAAGTGCTTCCCTAGGCAAGGTTCCATCGAGTCTACCTCAAGCAAGGAGCCTTCATGAATAAATAAGCCAAATAAATGCATACTTAGGTGAAGGAGCCACAAAATCCCCAGAAATGGGAGGTACCAATGTCCTTAGAATCTTGCATAGTTATGAATGTGAGATCCCTCTAAATGGTAGAAGTAGAAGGCCATATGCACCAAATCTCGTTCTTTGTTTGAGATCAAAGAAGTGTCCATTTAACCATTGAGAGGGATATCCATCATAATGACTGTTAAGTGATACCGAAGAATTCTACGACACCATGGTCGGCCACCACATATTTTGACACCATGGTCGGCCACCACATATTTTGACATTCATTGGTCTAGGCACTAGAGAGTTCATATTTCTCTTGTAATGGATTACTTTGACATTCATTGGTCTAGGCACTAGAGAGTTCATATTTCTCTTGTAATGGATTATTTTACATGCGCGATTGCTAGTTATATATGAAAGGTGTGCCATGGGACAATAAAGTTAAAGTTACTAGCTAGGACAAGGTGTTTGCACTATTGTAGGTAGTCTTGGATGATGTAATAGAACCTCATTTTTAACATTGGCCGGCCAAGTGTGAACACTATGAGCCAAGTATAAAGGTCAAATTGTAACTCTAAATCCTCATTCTTGTATGCACTCTTATATGCTCTCAAGTGAAGATAGTGCTCTATTCTTATCTCAAACCTTGCCTATCTCTTGCCTTCAATGCTTGTGTGAGTGTGTATGTGTGTGAGGGAGTGAGTGAGAGAGAGCAAGCTACAGTTGAGGCATGGTGGTGGTGGCTTTATTGAGCTACTTTGGCGTGCTTCCATTGACGTAGCTACCATGAGGAGTCCTCGATTCAAGCAAATGAGATAGAGGTAAGTGAGAGTTGCCTCACTAATATGTTGCATGTTTCCCATGGCATATTGGGTTTGGGTTGGAGTTTAGGCTCCCCAAGGCATGAGAGAAGAGTCCCATCGAGTGGCCGAAAGGCCGACATAAATGGTTTCGTTATCGGGACACCAATCTCAATGTCAAGCATCTTGCATAACTTGCTTGTTTGAAGTGGGTTTCACTAATGAGGAAAGGAATGATCAATTTACAAAAATCCCCCAAAATCATGTTTTTTTTATAGTTTTTTGCATCAATTTCATGTTTTTCATGTTTCTAATCACGTGTTTTTACTCTTAATGAGGAAAGGAATGATTCAATTTACAAAAATCTCCCAAAATCATGTTTTTTTATAGTTTTTTGCATCAATTTCATGTTTTTCATGTTTCTAATCACGTGTTTTTACTCTTAATCCTTGCAATTTCAAGTTTGTTTGGTTAATTTTGTTAATTTTTATTTAATTTTACACTCTTTTTTTCAAGAAAATTGAAAAACAAATTGCTCAATTCAACACAAAATCATGGGATTTTGATGAAACAAACCCCGCCATTGTGTCAATTCTGATACCGGCTACTATGAGATGATGGTGGAAGCAACATCGGCCTCCCGCATGGGGCGAGGATCCACACTACTCGGGGCCTTGCCCGCGGATGTCCGAACGAGAGACTAGCCCGGCGGTGGTTCCTCCGAGCCCGGAAAAACTCCCCTCGCCGCCCACCAGAAGAGGCATGGGCGATTCCGCCATGGGAAAATCTTGTGATTGGGGAATTACTCTAACGAGTCAAAGTCTTAACTAGTTAAACTGATCTGACCGAACCTGAAGTCACATGGTCAGATCAAGAAGAGACTTGCACTTGGTCCATGGAATCACCGCGCTGTTTTCCTCCTTTAACGAGGCATAGGCATTGATCCCCTCCCACATAGAACAAGGTCTTCTCAGGACTTAATCTAACTAACGTAACTAATCACATCTTAATTATTTCGCAGGAATCCTCTGATCTAGCCTACAACCGGCCCATGGGTTTTAGCCAACCACCTGACCACTATATTGGTGGGATTCCTTTATAAAGGTTTGGTTGTGTTTTGCCCAGGTATTGAGGAAAAGAGTTTCCAGACTCCCTAGCTGGTGATTCATGCAAAAATTAAGGTAGGCATACCACGTAGACACCCAATATGAAATTGCCATTTATAACAGATTCGGCTAAAACAATCCTTCAATAGAAATCATAATATTACTCATCATCATCCTCCAAAATTCCGAGTCCTTTGTATTACAAAATGTGTCCTCTGAACTCTCTGTTGAAGACCAGCTGGCCAACCAACGAGATCCAGTATCAAAATTCAATTCACAAAAATCTTTCCTTTTAGTCCATCCGAATCTTCCTCGATGCACGTATGGGTGTCTTAGCAAAACCGCGAGCCCATGCATCACCTGGTCAGAACCCTCTAGGATCCTCCTTAGGTGTCCTAGCACTTCACTCAGGGATCGCTTCGTCGGTCCTCGCCCATCGTACCGGAAGCGCACCATTTTAAACGTACCGAGGTTGGTCAAGACCTCGGCAAGCTTTGCCGTGTGAGCGACGTCCCTCGATGACTCCCCGCCAGCTGTTGTTGCAACGAACCTCCTCTTCGTAAAACACATGCCAAATGCTTCCTCCAGCATTCTAGCATAAAACAATCCTTTAAATGAAAAACAAAGGTTCCAATGCAAGTAAAATTCCCAGTTTGAGATTGGTTCCACAAAACCTCTTTTTCCATAATTCCCAATTTCATAATGAGGATCCTTGATCTCTCATCACGGTAATCTACCCATGATTCGACTGATTGTCCAACTAGATTCTTGGTGATTTTGGTCAAAGGAAAACTAGTTTAGTGATTGTCCAACTAGATTCTTGGTGAGTTTGGTCAAATGAGGATCCTTGATCTCTCATCAGGGTAATCTACCCATGATTGGACTGATTGTCCAACTAGATTCTTGGTGAGTTTTGATCTCTCATCAGGGTAATCTACCCATGATTCGACTGATTGTCCAACTAGATTCTTTGTGAGTTTGGTCATCAGGGTAATCTACCCATGATTCGACTGATTGTCCAACTAGATTCTTGGTGAGTTTGGTCTGGTGAGTTTGGTCAAAGGAAAACTAGTTTAGTTCAATGGTAGTCTATTCTTTGTATTTAGGAACTAGAATTGGTCATGAAGTTTTTGCTTGATTTAGATCGAGAGATGGACAAGTAGGTTTACTGTGCGTCCCTCTCGTAGTCTAACCAAATTCATTCGGTTTAGTTCTAATAAGGATTCCCTTCAGATAAACATCTATTTTTGGGTAAAAAACCAAATAAAGTATCTAAAGATATTCTTTCTATCACTTAATTTCTTGACCTTAATTCCCTAGATAGAATTATGGTGGAAATTCATCTTTTGACACTAAAAATTAATTCAAATCCTTCTTTTCTTAAATATCATAAAAATTCTTCTTTTAACTAAATACCAATATCTATTAGTTTTTTTGAATAAGCTTGAAATCCCTCTTTTCTCATTTAACGAGTGAAATCCAAATATCATGGGAACTTCACTTTTATCATAAATTAAATCTATCTAAACTTTCTCTTTGAATTAAATAAAAATATTCAATATTCCAAATATACCAAGAATTCTTCTTTTTCCATTTAAATGATTGAATTCTAAATATGATGGGAATTCCTCTTTCATCATTTAAATCTATTCATGCATAAAATCTATTCATTCATTTAAATCTATTCATGCATATAATAATTTTAACTAAAATATCTCATAAAAATATCCATTAATCCTAAATATGACAAGAATTCCATTTTTTCCATTTAAATGATTGAATTCCAAATATGGTGGAAATTAATCTTTCATCATTTAAATTTATTCATGCATAAAAATAAAATTAACTAAATTTTCTCTTAAAAATTAAATAAAAATATCCATCAATTCCATTATACTAAGAATTCCACTTTTCTCATATAAATTATTGAATTCCAAATATGGTGGGAATTCCTCTTTCATCATTTAAATTTATTTATGCATAAAAATAAATTTAACTAAAAATCTTCTTTAATTTTAAATAAAATATCCATTATTTTGATATTCCAATTTTTCTCTTTCTCCATTGGAATACATGGATCTCCATTATCATGGGAATTCCTCTTTCATAAACATGAAATTACTAGAAATTCCTCTTTCTCTCTAATTAACTATTTATGCATAAACATTAAAATCAATTTTCCATGGATATGATGAGAATTATTCGTCTAACATAGGATGACTAATCCTAGAATATGGTAGGAAGTCCTCTTTTCACATTATGCATAAAAATGATTTATGTGTTAATTTTCAAAAATATTGCCATAGCTATCACTTGGACCAATATCCAATTTATGGACTTGATTCTTAAGTTTATCTCATAATTTAAGTAATATAAAAGCATTAAAAAGCCACTTCTTTGGCCTCTAATTTGACTAGCATAGAGTTTACTTTAAGAATTAAGAATTGCTCCATGAGAAGCATCATTTGAATAGAGAATTGGTCATAAGAATGACCATTGTTTGGGGGAGAGAGAGATATGCCTAGAAAAATATTTTAATTAGACATAAATGTAAACTTTATGTGATTAATCATTAAAATTTATTAGAGAGCTTCATTTGCATTGAAAAACCATTCAATTGAATTCTTCTCAAGCTTGAGAGGGGTTGAGAAGTGAAAAACATTTAGAAGATTAAGAAAAAAACCATAAAGTCATATCTTACCTCTTGTTTTGCTTGATTCTCTAGTCTTAGGAGAGGCCCCCAACCAATGAATTGGTTAGTATGTTGAGGAAAGCTCCAAAGAAGGTTGAAGAAAGAAAGAAACTCCAATCTCTCCAAATTGTAGAGGATTTTTAGAGGATAATAGAAAATATGCTTATTCTAATGTAATATTGGCATAGTCTAGTTCATAGATGAGGATACAAAAGAATTAGGATCTATTTATAGGTGAGGGAGGCCACTAACTGAGTCCAACTAAGTTCTAGAATTTTCCAGCTTCAGTTTGGTTGAATTTGGACAAGATTTGGACCAGTTTGGCTCCCTTTTTGATTTGGTTTGATCCAGGAGAGAGGAGAGATAAAAATATCTTAATATTTTTGAGCTTAAAACTCCTTCACATGTGTGAAATAGGTGCCTCCTTGAAGGCTCCCCCTTTCCTTACCAAGGTGCCAAAATTGTATGATTACTCCAAAATATATCATTTTCTTAGTAATATTTCATAATTTTTAACTAATAAATCTTGTATACTCAGTCAACTCTTCATCTTATGTGGGCATTTACTCATTTTTGGGTATTTTCTTTTATTCATTGGATTTATCTCATCCCAACACTTGGATTAATCTTATTGGTCCATAGGAACCTTAAGTGGATTAATCTTATTGGTCTATAGGAACCTTAATTGGACCATAATCCAAAAATTTCAAAAAATCTTGACCCTTAGGCTATTTTAAATCATTTTTTTTATTGATTCCAACTGCACCTTGGAAAAGTTATTTTGATTTTCTGTTTGAGAGAAACATATTTTCGATATTTGTAGAATTTATATATCCAAAAATATCTCAATATTGAATTACCACTCTCTAGAAATTTTCATCTCACTAAGAAAAAACAAGGAAAATAATATTTTCTTGTATTCAGAAATAGGGAGAGCCTGCTCATCATCATGGAAGCTGAAAATGGAGATTTCAGCAAATATGAAGGCTATGGAGTCTTTGTTGTCATCAAAGAAGCTAAGAAGCTATCAAGGAGATAAACATCTCAAGAAGGTTGGTTTGTATGATTATTTGCCTCATGAAGTTTGGATTTGAGCATAATATAATGCTCAATATATGAAGAAGGGTTGTTGGTTGATGGGATGTATGGATCCATGATTCTTTGTAATAGCAAGGAATGTAAAGGTGCAAGCTTATCCAAGAAGAAGATAAGCAGTGGTGGGCTGAGGAATGAAACCCATGTTTGAGCACACCAAAAGGGGTAGTGCTGGTTAGTTTTCTCAACAAAGAGGAGAAAGCTATTTGGAAGCTATTGAATGCTTTCATATTTGCACCTTTGGTTTCTCAAGGAAACTTGTAAGAAAGCACCCTTGAGATGGATGCATGTCAAAAAGATGTACATGATGCAGTAATGACTGGCTGGAAAAACCTCATAAAGAGGGTTTGGTTGTTGAGGCAAGAGCTTGTTCATATGCTCAAGAACATGAGCTAGAAAAGCATCAGTCGCTCGAGAGAAACATTAATTGCTCAACTGAAGGGAAGAGCAGGTTTTTGCTTGAGAGAAAGACATAGAATCTGGGTAAATCATGCATGAGCCACCGAAATACATGCCATGTAGATAGGGTGCAATATTTCACACAGTAAGTAGAGTACTGTTGTGAAGTACAAAGTAGCGACCTGATTTTTTTGTGGCACAAGATCATTGAAGTGCTTCAATGATCTTGAGAAGTACAAAGTAGCGACCTCATTTTTTTGTGGAATATGATCATTGAAGTGCTTCAATAGAAGCAACGACTACATCAAAATTATATGTGGCAATGTACATATAGGGAGTGGAGCTGGAAGAGTAGGGCACCTACGATGGCTCATCGGCAACATCCATGGTAAGCTATTGAGTACAGAAGATGAGGAAGATCTATTAGAGAGAAATCAAAGCATTGAGAAAAGGAAGAGCCATGCATCACCAATTTGAATGGTTGGCATGAAGGCAAAGAAAGAGGGAGAGCAACGCAAGGCTACTTGGGTAATAGAGCAAGTCTAATGATAGAAGTCTCAGCTTGTAGTTCCATCACAGTCGGAGGGAGACAATGCGTAGTAGCAATAGAGCCATAGTCGAGTAGCGTGAAGAAGCAAGAATACACTTCATAGCACAGAGCATCACGGTTGTAGCAAAACAAATGCATGTGGTAGTGCGACAGCAGCAGTAATGAAGCGATAATGTTCGGAGCAGCATGAGCCAAGTGGGCCTGTAGTGAGACCACATCTGAGGGCAAGAGATAATGAGAAAGAAGACCAATGAATGGGCCCCAAAACCCCAAAGGATAGCTATCCTCAATGCAGTTGTGCAGGCCATGTGCAGTGAATGATTGGCAGCCGTGCAGGAGCCCACGTCAAGGAAAATTTAATTATTTGTTCTAAATAAAAAAAACAACTTTTCCATGAAGGTTTTAAGGAATATTCACACACACTTTTTTATTTGTAAGCCCTCAATCACATGTTTTTTTTAAAAAAATTACACATTCAAGCTCTTGTTCAAGAAGCGAGCTTATAGATGGTGTTTTGAAAACTCTCTCCATGTCCCTAAAAAATTGGAAAAATATCAGCTTGATGATTATAAGTTGTGGATTTTATTATTATGACCACTTGGATTTGTGGGTACCCTGTCCGTGCATAGCACATAAAAAGGTTTGTAAAATCAATTCACTCATAATTGATGATGGGTAACCATACCAGAGCCTGCGTGCTCAAAACGAGATGTGTATTCACCCATTGGTATGAGGGTTACCTTGCCCAAGCTCACCGAGAAGCTCAAAATAGTTGTTGTGATGTGTGCCTGAGTAATGCATGTTTGAGGTGCATGCGCATGGGTTGGTTCCCACCCGAACTTCTATGTTCAAATCGGACTTAGTGGTTCCATTGTGAGCGAGTCGGCTCAAAATGGACTAAGTGTCAAAAATAGTAGACATGCACACACACTTGTTGGAACACTCTAATTTGCATTGAGGGGGAGTGCTGAGATTGGCAATGCCAAATCGATGGGGTGAGAGGTGAGTTGATCAAATTGATTGGAGAGGTTGTATGCACACACCCAAGTTTACATTGAGGAGGAGGGGTGTTGAAATGTGCAATGTAAAATGAATGGGTTATTTGGTTGAGTGTGTGAACGCACCCTAGAGGTGAAAGATATTGTGGTAAGATAAGAATGCCACATGTATGGTGTGTGAGTGTTGACCAAAGAAATTGAAAAGGGAGTGCCACATGGATGATGACATGTAAAGTGGGATAAGTCTAGAAAGCCTATATCATTGAATGGTTCATTGGTGATATGCAATAGAATTGAGTGTTGAGTGTGTAATCTCTCTCTCTCACTTATGGAGTTCTTAGTGTGGTTTAATCAACATTAATTATGTTACTTAATCTATGTCTTTCACCATGATCAATCCCATTTTAGGATTGTTTAGCAATAAAGATATCATATTATTCAAATGATAAGATACTCTTTTAGTACACATGCACACGTTTTGTTTGAGATTCAAACGATAAGATACTCTTTTAGTGCACATGCAAATGTCATTGCACCTAGATAATCTAAGCAGACACATCATAGATTATGTATGCATTTGGTATTGGAGAAAAAAAGGCTTCAAGGTGATTGTGTTTTCAAAAAATGTGTTAAAATGCACAACATCATGACAAAGATTGAATAATAAAAATGTGTATTGAACAAGCTTATTTTCTTTGCATGGTTATCGTGGGCAAAAACCATGTGCTAAAACTCATGTGTTACATACTTGAAATAATGCTGAATAGATGGATAGTTGAACAAGGATATGAAAAGAAAGAGATTGATTCTATTACCTTAAAGTAGTAAGCATCTACAAAAATGGTTCCAAAAAGGTTCATAGAAGATGCCATGTGAATTTTCCCTATAAAATTTAGAAACCTTTGCCTAGACTACAAGTGGTTTATGAGTTGGTGTGGAGAAGCCATGTGCAATGTGGATTGTTAATGAAATGAAACTAGAATTTAGGTCTTGATGGTCCATTTGCAACTTGGCATGAATCATGTTAGCCATGTACTCATATCCACCATATGAACATGGAAAAACTAAAGGAATATTAGGGGTGTTTGAAAACTTGGTGCTTATCGTATAAAAACTTTGAATTTTGGAGATTGGTGTGTGCTATCTTTTTTATTGACATGATACAACACATGCTAATGATTGTGGTGTTGTGTCAAATTTCTTACCTCACCTTTCTCGTGGAACTTACATTTGAGTGGTGATAGTGCAGTTAAGGCACTAGATTGATGGGCAAAATTGGAATGAAAATGGTTAATAGGTCTTACAAGGGGCACTAGCTTTTAAGCCAAATAATAGTGCAAGGATGAATGGGGGGATGAGCTTGGCACTTTGACAAACATAGCATGTGCTAGGGGTGGGCCCTAGGGCATTGACCATATTGGCTGGTGGTGGTGAACATTCTAGCCAAGGATGGTGCGAGTTCGAATCTCCCCCTCCCCTTGCTCCACACAAGAATGGGTGGTATGAGTAATATGTATCTTAGTAGTACTAAACATAGGAAAACAAAAGGTAGCATGTGCCACGAGGTCTTGATCTGGAGGTTAGGTGGGCCAGGCTCATAGTGGAGTGATAGGTGTGGATGTGTCATGTGCGTTTTTGCCCTTCCACACATCCACACTATGGACAGTGTTTGAAAAAAACCCCGAGTTTAGTGTAGTTTGCACGTGGATATTTTGAAAAATACCTTCAAACTTAAAACATGAAGGTACTAATTAATACCTCTAGATTTTGAGAAGTTATAGAACAAAAACCTTCAAATTTCAAGATTTTCCTTTATAAATAATTTCATAAAGGTTTTCCACTTTTTGGGAAAAGACTTTTTTTTTTTTGGGAACACTAGAGGAAGGCAAACATGATAGATGTGATACTTTGGAGTTGCCAGGTGATCAGAAAAAGCAAATATCGTGATCCTATTATTCTACAGTGCACTTTGGACTCTGGAGTGGCCAAATGAACAGCAAAAGTAAATATATTAAGCTGCATTCCTGCACCGACCTCGCTGTTATAAAGCTAGCCTCTTTCCTCCAACATTCACACTCATTATGTTCGTTGTATGCTCTGCTTGGTCGTCTTTCTCAATAAATTAATTGTCTAGTGCTTAGTATAAACGTAGGCTCAATCGAATTAATCAACACTATGATCACTACACCAGCAGCCGCGGGCCGGCCTATTGTGACCAGCTTCCCGGGAATGAATTCTCCCGTCGATTGGCCCGAGCCCATTCAAAGGGTTCAGGCCCTTGCTGAAAGCGGCCTTAGCGCTGTGCCCCCTGTGTATGTTAGGCCGGAGTCAGAACGGCCATGTGCTGCAGAGGAATTAGCTCAAATTCCTCCTGTGCAGGAGGCCGGCCGATCAGAGCTGCTACAGATACCCCGAGTAGATCTCTCGGGTTTCGACGACGACGACTTCTGTAAGAGAAATCTGATCCTTGCCCAAATCGCTCACGCCTGCGAGCAATGGGGTTTCTTCCAGATCATCAACCATGGCATTCCTCCCCCTCTCCTCCAGAGAGTGTTACTGGTCGCTCAGCAGTTCTTTGATTTGCCCTTAGAAGAAAAGCAAGCTTATGCTAATAATCCAATGACTTATGAAGGCTATGGCAGTCGATTAGGGGTTGACAAGGATGCGATTTTGGATTGGGGGGACTACTTCTACCTTAATATTTTGCCCCCGTGCGCAAGGGATACTACCAAATGGCCAACGAGACCCGTCTTATGGAGGTAAGGAAGGTTAATTAAGCGTGATTACGCAGTAGCTCATATCATAATTATTATAAGCCCGATTATCTAGTTTACCGATAATTATCGGATTGCATGGTGCGTACTCGTTTCTGTTGAGTGAGAGATTTATCTGATGCATGCATGCACGCTGCGTCTGCAGGGAGACGATGGAGGAGTACGCGCAGCACGTGTGGAGGCTGAGGGAGAAGCTTCTGGAAGCGATATCGTGCACGTTGGGGGTGGCGGGGTTTGCAATGGGGGAGGCGTTTGGGGACGACGGCGGGGAGAGCGGACTGGCCTTCCGTGTGAACCTGTACCCGCCCTGCCCGCAGCCCGGGCTCACCCTGGGACTGGCCGCCCACTCCGACCCTGGTGGCCTTACCCTCCTCCTCCAAGACGACCACGTCGAGGGCCTCCAAGTGCGCTACCAAGGTCGTTGGGTTACCACCCCTGGTAGCCTAATCGCCAACCTCGGTGACCAAATCGAGGTACTTCCTTAATCACTCGATTTAGCGTTGTCAAGGGTATTTGAAAATAGGTATATTTTGCATATATGTATATATATATATATATATATGTATATATATATATATATAATTTATCTCAATCACTCGATCATTCTCCTATGTAATTTTCGTAGCTTACCTCATAAAAGACTCCCTTTAAAATCTTTAAAAAATAGACTACTTTTTTTTTGAACAATAGTTATATATATTAATATTAACACAAAAACTTAGTCCCATTTCTTGGTCATCAAATCACATACTAAGTCCCACATCTCATCCTCCCATACAAAGGAGGAGTTTTCACATACTAAGTCCCACATCTCATCCTCCCATACAAAGGAGGAGTGTCCCCATGAAAAGTGGAAGCCCAGCTGCATAATACATGCAATTTAGCACATCAGAGGTGTAGCCCTTAGGTGGTTGCTATTCAAAGTCTTCTCCTTTAGTCCATATCTTCAGTATTGGCCTTCTTCCCAAGGGGTTTTTCCACAAGGGCCATGAAGATCTCTTATGGCTGCTTCTCTTTGAGATACCATCTTCTGGTTCTTGGTCCAAATTTAGGAGACTTAGCTCTAACATCATCCCATGTATAGACCTACCAGTTATTCAAACACATTAGGATAACCCAGTATGCATTAGCATTTCATCTTCCCTACTCTATATCACCTAATCCCATAATGCCTGGACAACCTCAATATATCTATTATTATATATCCTATTGATATAGTATACAGACCAGCAAAAATGTAAACATTTGAACATAACTTCTATGGCATCTATTCCCTGATTGTCCACCCTTACAGAAAATCAACTCATTTCTAGAGACCCAAATCACCCACAAGCACTGATATCTAGTGATGCAGAAAATCAGATCAATCTCATTAGTTACCTTGTATAGTCTTCCCAGTAACCAGTCCCACCAAGACCCTCTCACTCCTAAATTGTCTTCTACCCATCTACCCATTTTCCCCCAAAATCCCCTTAATGCAAGGCATTCCCAAAAAGCATGCTGCCCTTCTTCAATAGCTGTTTTGCATTTGGGACATGTCCCACCACTGAAGTTGTTTTGAAGAAGCTTAAACAAGAGGTAAAGCTAGTAGACATGATACTCTCCACAAGAATACTTTTATTGGGATTAAAGCTTCCCATATCAGGTTCCACCTTCTCTTCCAAATGTTCATATCCCAGTTGATTCTCCAGACTTTATTTCAATATTTAACAATCATTTCCCCTTTACATATCTCTTCATACAATTTCTATCAAGTTTAGCCCCATTAAACCAACTCCAGCCCTGGAGCTAGGAGTCTTAATTGTATGATGTAAAGTACTAGCTTTTTTCCACCTCAACAAGAACTGAGCTCATAACATGTATCTCACTTTGTTGCAATGTGAACTCCCTCATGATCTACTGAATCTCTTTCCATCTTGCTTGAGAGAAGTCCTAGATATCCTCTAATCTCGTAATTTCTCCTAATTCCCTTATTGTTCAATCTTCTAGAAGCCTTGGTATTAGGAAGGCTAAATGAGGCTTAAACCTATGGGTCCACCACAAATATTTAGATCCAATAGAGAATTCTCAGAAATTTAGGGAGGCTAACTAACACTTTGGCTTTAGTGTGAGTAAATGTAAAATTCCCAAACCTCCCATATTTTTGGGGAGAGCAACCTTGTCCCAAGCCAACCAAGAGAGGACCTTTTTCCCATTATAGCCATTCCTCCATAGAAAGTCCGTGATAGGAGCAATATTTTTTCCAATGGCCTTTCTTGAACTCTATCACAGGGCAAATAAATAGGATATAAGCATTAAGTACTATATTCACTATAGCAACTCTATCATGAAAGGGTACCCTTACCCCTTCCCATTTCCTAATCTTAATGCAGAACCTCTCAATAGCCCAATCTATTAGGTCCTTGTTACTCACTCCCACCTAAGTGTCTAATGATTCTTGTTACTCACTCCCACCTAAGTGTCTAATCTTAATGCAGAACCTCTCAATAGCCCAATCTATTAGGTCCTTGTTACTCACTCCCACCTAAGTGTCTAATGATTCTTCCTCTTTTAATAACATCATAGCCCCATCTTTCCATATTAAAAATTTCCTTTTCTGTCAGGCTTATAATTCTAGATTTATGGATGTTACATTTAGATCCAGAAGCTTTGGCAAACCACTGTACTACATACCTGTAGAGCATTCCTCACATTTTCATTGTCAACACTTAAGATTACAGAGAGTCATCTGCAAAGCATTGAATGATTAACTGTTCCCCATTCCTAAGTTTTAGTTCAATGATTGAATGATTAATTGTTCCCCATTCCTAAGTTTCAGTTCAATGATTAATTGTTCCCCATTCCTAAGTTTCAGTTCAATGATTGATCCTTTTTCACTAGCATCCTCCAAGGTTTTTATCAAGGGTGAGATACCAGCCCAGCAAACAATAAGGGAGCTAAAGGACAACTTTGCCTTATAGACCTTCTAATTTTAAATCTTCCCACTAGCCTCCCATTTAATAGTAGCTTAGAATGTGCTCCAACTATTAGAGTATAGATGCATGCAGCAATCTTGTAGCCAAAGCCCATCTTCTCCATCACTCTTGCTACAAATGTCCAGTGAATTCTATCATATGCCTTTTCTAAATCCAGTTGGAATATTACACATTCCTATCTTGTTCTCTGAGCTATTTCCTTTCCCAACATTGCTGCAAATATATTATCATAGATGGATCTGCCTTTAATAAACCCATATTATTTATTGGAGATAAGCTCTTCGAGGGGACTAATTCTTAGGGCTATAACCTTTTCCAAAATCTCATATATCACAGTGAGGAGAGTGATAGGCCTCTAGTGATTAAAGTGGGTACAAGTAGGTTGTTTTGGGATTAACTTAATCAATCCTTCTCTCAAGTCATTATCAAGCTCTTTTTAGGAGAACGCCTTCTTGAAAGTGTCCCATACCCAGTCTTTCAAAGAATCCCGGAATGCTAAGAAGAATCCCAGAATGATAAGAAGAATTTAATTGATAACCCATCCCAGCCTGGAGATTTCTCCTTGCCTTATTTCCTAGGCCTCCCAGCATTCATCTATCTCAATCTCTCTATCCAGCCATCTGGTTTTGTCTGCTTTGATGCTTGTGTTGACCAAGTCAAGTAGCTTGGTTTCTGTCTAGAACCTCTCTATAGAGGTATCTTCCGTGAGACTCAAAGTGGTACCTAGAAAGTCTACCCATCTCAAGATAGTCTGTTTTATATCCCCTAGCTCTTGACCATTTTCATCCTTGATTTGTCCTTGTAACTCTCTGTTCCCTCTCCTTAGTCAGTCCAAATAAGTATTTGGGTGGCAGGTTTTCTCTTGATATTATACATTCTCCAGCTATCCCCTTTCTCTCATTGGCTAATTTAGCTTCTTCCTCTTATAGGTGATGTGGCATTCTGCATATTGATCCATTTCCATCCTAGACAGACCATTCTGTTGCCTCTTCTTTTCTAGATTGTCTAGAAGATTCCCCTAATATTCCCTCCTTTGTCTCTTCTGATGATCTCTCAATTTTCGCCTGTTAATAGCTTCCTTGATGAGAAGTGACAAATCATCTTTCAACAAACTGTTATTAACCCTTAGCTTTCTTACTAGGAAATCCCTAAGTTCATTTTTCCTACCCGGACCTCCAAAACTAAAATTATACCATTAGCGTGGTTGGCAATAATAACAGGTTTTAAGTCTTTCTTAATAATATACATAACCCCACTATAACCTAAATTCTCTCCCCCATATAATATTACCCATCCTTAAAGCACTCTCTCTTCCTCTCTTTATTACCCATTAAATTATGTTCCTAGATAGTCATTATGGACCAATTCCAGTCCTTCACAGTCCCCCAAAAGGTTGCATTTTTCCTTTTATCCTGCAAGCCTTTAACATTCCAAGTACATCCTCTAAACTTGTTTACCTTGTTCATTCTAAGGCTGTTGCACGAACCATCTCCATCTCCACCTCCACTCCCTCTTCTCTTATTGATTATGTCCTTGGCTCTCCAATCCCTATTTGAATCTCCCTCCAAGGAGTATCCACTTGCCAGTTTAACTTACCCATAGATGAAGTTTCATTGTCATCCCTTAGGGGGATAAAGGGGCTAGAATATAAAGGTGGGCTAAGCAGTTTCATTGTCATCCCTTAGGGGGCTAAAGGGGCTAGAATATAAAGGTGGGCTAGAATATAAAGGTGGGCTAAGCACTTCTTCTAGATTCACTTGCTTCTGCACCTCTCCCTCCCCCTTTGGGTCGAGTTCTCTTGGCTTCCCCTTTTATCTATCTAAGATTATTTCCCCCTTTGGATTGGTCCCTAACCTTGGTCCCACCCGAAATTCTCAATCTTTTTCTTCCATAATCATTTTTTCCTTTCCTTTGTCACCTTTATCAGTTTGTGTTCCTGAGGTTTTCCCTTTTCCTCCCTTAGTTAACCCCTCTTTCTTGTTCTCTTCATTGGCTTTCATATTATTGCACACTCCACAATCTCTAGCAATGTGACCAAAATTTGCACACCTAAAGTAGGCTCCTAGAAAGTTTGAAAATTTCAACTTGAGTTCTATTTTCTCAAACTCTCCTAAGTCCATTTCGAGAAGCTTTAGAGTTTCAACCATTGTATTCTATGACACACAGATTTTGTTTCAATGACGACCATTGTCTTCATCACTAGGTACAAATCATTAGGGGAAATTTGGACTCAAATTGGGCCCTTCAAGGATTTGTACACATTCTCTCTCTACAAAAATGGGCTCATGGTGAAATTTTTGTAAATCAACTCAAAAATTTTTGTTACGTGCCACATCATCACCAAATTTGGGGACTTCTTGAATACCCAAAATTTCCCATCATGCTATATATCATTGGAACAACTTCTGATATATACCATGATGGGAAATTTTACGTATTCAAGAAGTCCCCAAATTTGGTGATGATGTAGCACGTTACAAACATTTCTGAGTTGATTTGAAAAAATTTCACCATGAGCCCATTTTTGAAGAGAGAATGTGTACAAATCCTTAAAGGGCCCAATTTGAGTCCAAATTTCCCCTAATGAGAATTGGGCCGCCAGTGCGCTAGCCAATTCCTTCAAGGCTGGTCTCAGCCAAGGGGGAAGACCTATTATATCCACCAATATAGGGCATGATTTCATAAGGCTTCTATTGACGTCGAGCGTTGCATCAAAGGGCATGGCATGAATTAGCTTTGATCCCATAAACAATTATGCCTTTGCAAATAGGTCAGCTACTATCTATCCTCTCATGAATAATAACACATTGAAGAACCCTTTCCCTAATTAATACACCTGTGATACTACTTTTTCATCAAATACTTCCTCTCGAAGCCATCTTCCCAGCTCTTCTTTGCTAGGTGGATTCCCAAAATAGAATAAAATTGCACTACTCATGGAGAACACACCAAGTTTCTTTTTGACCAACTCAGATGAAATACTTATATTATAGATAGTATCTAGATATTACCTCTCATAACTAGAGTACATACATTTTTCGAAGTAGCACTTTACGAGACAAATGTAACTCTCATAACTAGAGTAAATGTACATCTCTCAAAGTAGGACCTTTGATATTTCCATTCTCATTTATTTTTTGTAATTAGTTACATTTCCACCTTAAAATATAGGAGTAAAATGGAACTAGGCCTACCCAATGTTGATAAACTTAAATCTTTTGCGTGTGTGTGTGATATGTGTTTGAGTTTTATTTAAATGGTGAGTGGGTATTTATTGTGAATGCTAAGACTTTTAGTTAAAATATTTTTACTAAGGCTTATTATTATAAGATGTAAACAATAACATAAGTATTGTTTATATCTTATTATTACAAGATGTAAACAAGAAGACCATTATTACTCTAGGTTATTACACAACATATCAATAAATTTACATTGCATGGAATACAAGAACATTGTTAAAATACTTTATTACTTGCCAAGAACATTGTTAGATTACTTTATAAGTTGCCAAGAAAGCCTAGCTATAAGATGAGATTGTCACCTTGGATATCATACCATCCTTGTGACTATCTCCCTATTTTCCTTCTTATTAAGTCACTCACAAAACATCTCACACATGTTGAGAAGAATTTGTGTCATGGTAGCTGAGTTTGTATTTTTGGATTGCTCCCCTACTTGACTCCTCTACTAGTCCTCTTACATATATTAGAAGTAGGATCCAGAGATCTTAGACTTTCATTGATTCAGTAGAAAATTCTATATGCTCTCAAATCTACCTGCCTTGCCTGATGAATAAATTGGTGAGAGTAAATATAAACAACAAAGATGAAAATAGTAAGCAAAGAACATGGAAGAATATTTATCATTAGGAAGAGAAAGGTAGGGTTGCAATAGACATTATATGTGTACTACTATTACATGCCATTACATTGATTACTTTTTAGGATGTGCTTATTTGTGTGTACTTTTTTGGATGTGCTTACATTGATTACTTTTTAGGATGTGCTTATTTGTGTGTACTTTTTTGAATTCCTAATTTATTTTTCATTTATGAAAATATAGCACACATAATTGTAAAATGAAGGTATCTCGGGGGGGTCACTCGTATAAATATGTAAGTATCACGTGGGTTCAACAGAAGGACATTTTAAATATTTAAAACTTACAGAAATATATTTACAGAGGGGATTTATTTATTGTATTTTAAAAAAATTTACAGATTTGAATAGGAAAGGATACATTATATTCACTAAAAAATTCACAGATAAGGGACTTTTTAAATAGGCCTTGAACGCACGTGATATAGAGGATTTACATATAGTGACCCCCCCGAGGAAGGTATAAACACCTGAATTGTAATTCAAATGCATTAAAAGCTAATACACAAGATACCATATAGCTTATGTGTTGTACATCAAAATTTGTTTCTCTATTTCAAAAAAAAACATTACTTGATTGTTTAGTAGTGTAATGTTGTGGTGTTTTATAAAAGAGACATGCTTGGCATTACAAAAACTTTGCCTATTAAAGGCAGAAATAGAAAGAAAAATAAAATTTATATATTTATAATACATAATAGGCACCAACAAGCTTGTGTAACTTAATAGTAGAGTGCATGAACTTCAAATTATATATATTGGTGAGGATTCAAATCAGAGTCTTTCAACTTTTATTACAAAAGATGGGTATAGAAAGGTGGGCAACTTGACTAAGTATAACCAAGGTATAACTTTAGAAATCATAAATACTACTCCACCACAAGATAAAGATAAGACAAGATATTATCATGCCCACAATAACTAATCAATACAATAAAAGTGAGCCATTAGACTATGAGTAGATCTAATAAGAAAGCCACCTCCCTCCTATATGGAGTGTGATTTTTTTACTCAACCACTTAGTTGAACTGTCTTCGTACCTTTTGCCCAACTCCCTTGAGCTCATATTATGGATAAAGGGTGTCAAACCATGTCTTTGCCTATTGGCCAACTCTTTGATGAAGAGATTTATGTAACTAGCGTATGGATATAAACATCTCCATGCCTCCAATCCCATCTTGTGTTAACGATTGAGAGATTTGAGTAACCATATTATTATATAATCTAGATCAGAATAAGGGTTGAACACTCAGTTTTAAAAAAATAAAAAGATTAGTTGAAGACTTCACCTATATACAAATAATAACTACCTTAAAAGCAAGAAATCCATATACGCAAAGTTTTTCTTTTGTAAATTTATTTAGTGATAGACAACATCGTGTTAGACACTTTGCCTTGAGATTCAAACTCCTTTTACCAGGTAAACTATATGTTGAGAAACATTTTTTTTAAAACTTTTCTATTGTCTAAAACAAAAAGTTAAGTAGGTTCATAAGGGCCTTTTCCTAACCCTAAGTAAAACTCTTGGATAAAGAAATCCTGGCTCATGCTAATATCTTTTTATTATTTTATTCTTTTAATGAAATTGGGCATGGGGAAGGTTTCTTAATTTTCATTTCATTAAGTTATTGAGATAAATGGATTGTCCACATAAGCGCTTTTTTTTTGAAAGCCTCCTTTTTCGAGGAGATGTAGTCGAGCTAGAAGCTACACCACTCATACACACAACCTTACGGTGTTAGGGCTCAACCTAGAACCTCTTGGTTAGGGTGGGTTGTAATGAGCTATACCCTTACGGTGTTAGGTCACAACCCACAACCTCTTGGGTTGTAATGAGCTAAGCCACTTGAGCAAGTGCCAGCTGACCGCATAAGTGCTTTTAAAATTAAGCGCTTACAAGTATGGCACCCGCGTGTTGCTGGGCGGCCAAGGTCAATGAACAAATGACTAATTGATGGTGGTGACAATTAATTGTGAGCCCCAATGCATGCAAGGAATGTGGGAAAGAAACCCCCAAATAATGTCTTCTTTTCTCCTTTTTCTTTTTCAAAACTTCTCCCTCTCCTTTCTCCACGTAAAAAGGCCAGGTTTATAAGGTAGGCACCCTTGTTTGATCTTGTATAGATGCGAGATTATAAGGCCCTTATTTTTTCAAACGTAGTCTCACACAAGGGTTTTTCAAGTGAACTCTCTCTCTCTCTCTCTCTCTCTCTCTCTCTCTCTCTCAATCAATCAATTGAGCATCATGAAACTCTAAATGGAATGGTTTCTCAATAGGATGTGGACTATATTAATTTGACGGAGACTAAGACAATCTTTTTTTTTTCCAAAAAAACTTATTTTCTTCTACTTAAAAACTGTGGATTTTTATTTGTTGGTATATTGTTGGCTGATCAGATAATGTCTAACGGCATATATAAAAGTGTGGAGCATCGAGTGATTGTAAATCGAGAGAAGAAGAGGTTGTCAATAGCGGCTTTCTGCAACCCCTCCAATGATCGTGTAGTGGGACCGCTTAAGGAGCTTGTAAGTGAATCATTGTCTCCAGCCCGATATCAATTCATGACCTTTAGAGAGTATCGCTCTTTCATACGTAGAGATGGCACCAAAGGAAAGGACATCATCGAATCCATGTCTAAAACATCATAGCACTAGTGGCACCCCCACTGTCGTGTGAACCTATGCTAAGATGGGGTTATTTTACTTAATGTTATTTTACTTAATGTTTAGGGATTTGGGATCATAGATGCCACTCCCCACTGTCGTGTGAACCTATGCTAAGATGGGGTTATTTTACTTAATGTTTAGGGATTTGGGATCATAGATGCCACTAGTGCTATGATATTTTGCTAGAAATCTCATGGATCGAATGGTTTTGGCCAAGTTATGATTATACCTTTTCATCAGTGCAAAGCTATGTTCACTACTAATTTCAGAATGTCAAAGATGTAGTTTGTAACTATACCAATTTTTGAATAGTTGTGCCAATTATGGCAAAGCTTTATCAAATATGCACCACATATTTATGCAAGGGTCACCTAGAGATTCTCACCACAATTAATCTTCAGCATCCTCTGCATGAAAACATGGCTAAAACCCTAGTGCAACTATGATGTAGCTCATCAACCAGGTTTTGCCCCAGATTGTAGACCTGAGAAGTGGTCACCTTATATACACATAACCTAGCCACTAGCACCGGTCATAAACAAATATGTAAGATATCACCCACGTTCAATAAAAGGGATTTTATTTTGTTGTGGAGTTACATAAAATATACATACATCAGGGAGCTTTTAATCTAAAAACACAGAGAGATAAAATATAGCAATTTGAACTAGTTTTGATGTCACTTAACGTCTATTGAGGCCTATTTGCATCAAATGTCAAATGAAGTGAGTTGAGGTCAAACAAGCTAAAATGATGTTGATTTACCTCATTTGATGATAGTTGGTTGTATATGACATCACGTGATTATTTATGAGTTTAATGAGCTCGTTGAGATCATTTGATCTCAAATGAGATCTACTAAGATCCGTTGACATCATTTAACATCAAATGAAGTCAAACGAGTTGAATGGGTCCACATGTAATGATAATGATGTCATTTGATATGCATTGAAGTATAGTAGAGCTTAACTTGTGTCTATAATGAAGAAAAAATAATTGCATCTCTGATCAAACTACATTTATAATGAAGAACAAATGATCTTAAATTATTGCATATCTCTAATCAAATTACATCAATTTATATTTCGTGACACCATTTGAGGTCAATTTAGATTAATAGATCTCATTTAGCATCCATTGAGCTCATATATGATAATAGATCTCACTTAGCATCCATTCAACTCATATATTAATAGATCTCATTTAGCATCCATTGAGCTCATATATGATAATAAGATTATACTAGGTAAATTGTTTTTTAATGCATGAGTGCATATGATCCTATTTGACATGAATTGATTGTAATTAATGTGACATGAGATCATTTGACTTCAACAAAAGTAATATGATATCATTTAAGGCCACTTGAGGCTAATTGAGCTTACTTGAGCTTAAACTGACATTAATTTGCATATAAGGTAAAAAAGATATCCACTATTTGTAGTCTTATAAATCATCCACTCTTTTAACTCACCCATCTTCTTTTGTTTTTTTTGACCATGTGCTTGAATTCAACTCACTTGAGAGAGAAACTCTTGGATGTGAACACGGTCCTCTGGGCTAGTTGCTCATCAAAATACCAATCCAATTGATTAAAATGATCAAACGATACTTTCTTAAACCACCCACCCTCTAAACTTGTAAATAACAACTAGCACTCAACAAAGTGCTTCCCCAATAATAAGAAGGCAAGGTTCCATCAAGTCTACCTCAAGCAAGGAGCCTTCATGAATAAATAGGCCAAATAAATGCATACTTAGGTGAAGGAGCCACAAAATCCTCAAAAATGGGAGGCACCATGGTCCTTAGAATCTTGCATAGTAATGAATGTGAGATCCCTCTAAATGATAGAAGTAGAAGGCCATATGCACCAAATCTCGTTCTTTGTTGAGATCAAAGAAGTGTCCATTTAACCATTAAGAGGGATATCCATCATAATGACTGTTAAATGCTACCGAAGAATTCTACGACACCATGGTCGGCCACCACATATTTTGACATTCATTGGTCTAGGCACTAGAGAGTTCATATTTCTCTTGTAATGGATTATTTTACATGCGCGATCGCTACTTATATATGAAAGGTGTGCCATGGGACAATAAAGTTAGAGTTACTAGCTAGGACAAGGTGTTTGCACTAGTGTAGGTAGTCTTGGATGATGTAATAGAACCTCATTTTTAACATTGGCCGGCCAAGTGTGAACACTATGAGCCAAGTATAAAGGTCAAATTGTAACTCTAAATCCTCATTCTTGTATGCACTCTTATATGCTCTCAAGTGAAGATAGTGCTCTATTCTTATCTCAAACCTTGCCTATCTCTTGCCTTCAATGCTTGTGTGAGTGTGTGTGTGTGTGAGGGAGTGAGTGAGAGAGAGCAAGCTACACTTGAGGCATGGTGGTGGTGGCTTTATTGAGCTACTTTACTTTGGCGTGCTTCCATTGATGTAGCTACCACGAGGAGTCCTCGATTCAAGCAAATGAGATAGAGGTAAGTGAGAGTTGCCTCACTAATATGTTGCATGTTTCCCATGGCATATTGGGTGTGGGTTGGAGTTTAGGCTCCCCAAGGCATAAGAGAAGAGTCCCATTGAGTGGCCGAAAGGCCGACATAAATGGTTTCGTTGTCGGGACACCAATCTCAATGTTAAGCATCTTGCATAACTTGCTTGTTTGAAGTGGGTTTCACTAACAAGGAAAGGAATGATTCAATTTACAAAAATCCCCCAAAATCATATTTTTTTGTAGTTTTTTGCATCAATTTCATCTTTCTAATCACGTGTTTTTACTCTTAATCCTTGCAATTTCAAGTTTGTTTGGTTAATTTTGTTAATTTTTATTTAATTTTACACTCTTTTTTTCAAGAAAATTGGAAAAGAATGCCTACACTTGCTACGGGGTGAGATTTTCTTCACCAATCTTTGGATCCTTTGCATCACTTGTGATGAACTCCTGAAATAAAAAAATTGGTCATCGTAAACTTCCATGCCTCGAAGTTATTCTTTTATATCTTCTTGCTCACAATGATAGATTGTTAGACATCTTTACTTGTAACAACTTACTAGATAGTTCTTGCTAAAAATCTTCCACACTTGCAGCAAATATGCACCCTTTAATAGTAGCAATATAAACCTACTATAATGCCACTGTATGTGAACCAATCACATAAACATACATCCACCAACACCTACAACACTTAGATTCTATGCACCACAGACTATTATGTAACCAAAATTATACTATAACTTTGCACTAAACTAGAAATTAGGTATACACAGTCAAAGTCGACCTTCATATCTAGAGTGCCTATGCAAAAAACTTACAGAGCCAAAAGGGGGCCCAAAACATGCATGAATCGTGCCCAATTACATAAAATTATTTAACAAAGTTAACTACACACAACATGGTCTTCTTTATTCACCTAGGAGGATTCCTTAATCTGAGGAGACATTGACTTCTCCATCTGTATGTAGCTCTCATATAGCTACTAAAGGTGTTACTCTCAAATCAAAGAGGGAAAGAGATAGAAATACCCTTTAGGTCCGTGTACTAGTTCCTTGCTTGCCTTTGAATTATTCTTGTCTCTTTCTTGCCTCCTTATCTCTCACACAAACTGGAGCTCTGATACCATAAAGAGAATGCAAGGAGAGAGAGAGCTTGAGTTTCGTGAGCACACACACACACACGAGAGAGAGAGAGAGAGAGAGAGAGAGAGAGAGAGAGAGAGAGAGAGAACAAGAAACAAGAGAGACATGGATGATTGAATTTTCTTCTATTTTCTTCTCTTCTCTACAACCATGAATATAAAGAGATAAGAGTACATACTATAAGGGAAAGCACTCTTCTACTATAACACATAATGGTCGATCCACAATATGAACCTTATCCATGAGACCTACAAGCCCTAGTAGCTACTTCTCATCCTCTCATCTTGTACAATGTGCTGCCTACTAGGATCCCTTACTAAAAGCTATTGATTGCCATAGTTGCTAGCCCCCCTCTAGTGGTATTATCACCACAGCAATAGGTTCCTCTGAGAAAAACACTAATACGCTGAGTACTTGATGATCTTACTTATAGATTCATTAGATTCTATAATAATATTATTAGATCTACTATAGACGGGTGTGTAGGTACACGAGAAAGCATCTTATCAGTAGAATTTCTACTCGCTTTACTTCAATCCAGGCAAAATAAATATGTCATGCGTTGGGAGATCATGCTTTATTGCCAACCAGCAAAGAGGCAAAGGTAAATTCGTTAGTTACAAGCCAAAATCAGAGTCATCGGGCACAAGCTTGCACACAAGGAAGGCGACAAGCCAAAGAAAAAGAGTAAATGCAACTATTGTAGGAAACCTGGTCACTACATTAATGAGTGCAGGAAACATCTAGAGAAAGAGAAAAAGAAATACTTAGTTATGGCTATAGGACCCTTCGCATAATGATGTATGCATGGCTATTATAGATATACATGTTTGGTATTTTGACAATGGTGATAGTAAGCACATTAATTCTCATCATAGTTTGTTCTCATCACTTGAATCTGATCCATAGGGAAACACTGTACATGTGCGAACAACTCCTCATATCATGTAAAAGGAGTTGGTAAAATTATTTTCACTACTACAAATGATGGAACAATCACGCTATCAAATGTATTATACATACTAGGGATCAAGAAGAACTTGTTATCTATCTCTGCCATTACTAAGGCTGGCATAGCGGTTCAGTTTGTGGATGACAGATGTATTGTTCATGCTTGCAGTGTGATGGAAATACAATTGTTGCTTCTTGTACTTTTTCACTTGGTCTTTATAGGCTAGATGCATATGAACGACAAACGCATGATGTATATATAGTCTTTGTCCACAAAGGCAATGGGTGATGCTAAGTTGTGGCATGCACGCTTTGGTCACTTAAACTTTGGCAATTTTCTATGTTTCCATAAGGATGACATGGTGTCTGAGCTGTCACATATTGAAGCCCTAATCAAACTTATTTGTGAGGTTTGTATTCTTGGAAAAATGCAGCAAGCATCATTTCCCAAAGATGGCTCAACTAGAGTTGTCCAAAAGTTACAGCTTATACATAGTGATGTATGTGGTCCTATGAGGACACCATCTATTGGCCTGCTACCTCTATTTTGTCATATTCATTAATGCTTATTCTAGACATACTTGGTTATATCCATTGAAATAGAAATCAGAGGTTTTATATGCTTCTAGCACTTTGATGTGGTTGAAAATGCTTCCACATATAAGATTGGTATCTTGCGTACTGATCAAGGGGGGAGTATATGTCTAAGGAGTTACACGCATGTATGGGTGATCATGGGATAAAACACCAACGTATTTTACCCTATACACCTCAGCAAAACGGTGTAGCTGAATGCAAAAATAGGTCTCCAATGGGGATGGCATGTTGTATGGCCAGAAATTAGGAGTTACCTCATGGTTTTTGGCTAGAAGTAGTCATGTTTTGAACAGGTGTCCTACAAAGGCTTTGCATAAAATTATGTCTTTTGAAGCTTGGAATGGCAAAAAGCCCTTCGTGGCTCACTTACACATTTTTGGTTGTCTTATGTATGTCCTTGTTGTGCCTGAGCAAATTTATAGCAAGGTTAACAACAATAAGGTTGTTCAATGTATTTTTGTGGGGTACAACTTAGAAACTAAAGGTCACCATCTCTAGCATCCTACTCTAAGAGGATTCTTGTGAGTAGAGATGTTATATTTGTGGAAGATGTAATTTAGCCCTTGCTTTCGTGTGACAAATAGCAAAATGTATATTCGTAGGACATATTTGACACTCTCCTTCCATTGTTGAATGTATGACACATTGATGTGGAGCATTTGGGTACTCAAATGAATGCTGAAAATCATCCCACACATGTTATAAAGCAACATGTTTTTCAGCCCACAGATCACTTTATTAATGAGGCAAATGTGGGTGATTTAGTTTTGATAAGGAAAAAAGAAAAATTGAGGAGTCAAAAAATATACCAAAATGGCTAGTGCAAACACAACTTGAGTCCGAATCTCCAGGAATTGGAGGGGGATTTGGACTTAAATCCAAATCTCTAAGAACTGGAGGGAGATTTGAACTCAAGTCCCACATCTCAAAGCATAGAGAGGAGATGTGAACTTGAGTCCAAATCCCCAAGAATTGGAGGAAGATTTGGACTCAAATCTCAATCTTGAAGCATGGAGGGGAGATTTGGACTTGAGTCTACATCTCTAGGAGTTGGAGAGAGATTTGGACTTGAGTCCAAATCTTGAAGCATGGAGGGGAGATTCGGACTTGAGTCTAAATCTCTAGAAATTTGTGAGAGAGATTTGGACTCAAGTTCAAAACTCTAGGAATTTAAGGGAGATTTAAACTTAACTCCAATTCTCTAGCAATTGGAGAGGGAGATTTGGACTTGAGTCCAAATCTCTAAGTATAGATAGGATATTTAGACTTAATTCCAAATCTCCAGGCATTGGAGAGAGAATTGGACTTAAGTCTAAATCTCGAAGCCTTACAGAGACAAACCTCCAAGCCTCCCAAGGATATTTGGACTAAAGTCCAAATTTCTAAGCTTCCCATTAGAAATTTCTAAACCTCCAAGCCTCCCATTAGAAAATTACGAATTTCTACATGGTAAATTTGTACTCAAACAAATCTATAAGATTTGACTAATAATTTATGGATATATTAAGAGTATGAAACTCCATCCTAAAACAAAACTGATTTTTTAGAATCGTTCCATTCTTATGATAGGTGAAATGGCCCTTCAATTTCAAAGCGGAGAATGTGTTGATATGCTCATCAATGGAGATATAGTAGCTAGTGGGAGAGTCCTTTCAATTGAAGCAAATGATTATTGTCAAGGGGAGCTTCTTGGTCATGGCAATGTGTTAGTTTCTATAGACAAATGCTTTAACAAGGATGTGGCCCTACCATTTCCTACAATGGATACAGTCAGGATATGTGAGGCAATTGGTAGCATTGTCAAATGGGATAAGAAATGCTTGCAAAGGTCACCAAATGCATTAGAAAATTTTGAAAAGGCCATGGAATTTGAAGATGAGAAGAGCTTGGTTTCATATGATGATACTAATATTCGAGAAAGGTGGAGAGAGAAGAGTGTTTTGCTATGATCTGAGGAAAAAACTAGTTGCATTATGGAGTCATTCTTTTGGTCTTTCCATATGAGGCAGTGCTTGGAGAAGAAGATGTGGGTGTGGTTATTGAGCAGGCATGTGAAACTAGCTCCTTAACATTGCCTACAATGGAAAGTGTTAACCTTGTGAGATGGCCTATCAAAAGACTTACCTTCGAAGATGGATCACCATTATTGGATGAAAAAATGCAAGCAAAGCATATAGCCAACAATGTGGGTTCAATGGGAGCCTTGCTTCCTTGCCTATCAAACGGAGTTGCATTTGGTCTTTGCCTCAAAATAGATCGGGGGGGCACTGAAAGAGACATAACCTTGGAAGGACAAGATTCTCTTCAACCATGATCTTGAGAGACGGTGTGGACCTCACTAGTCTTCACCCAACAAAGTGAACTTCTTCTTGAGTCCATAACAGGTAATGAAGGGAGGATTACTTGAAAATTTTAGATGGATTTCCTAATCTTTTTGTAAATAGCTAGTCACAAGTACGCCAAGTTACCTTAGTGGAGCATAAAACTGACCTCAAACCCCAAAGCAAGCCAGTAGTGTAGCGACTCAGGCAATTGGGAGTGGTGCAAGCAGAGGTGCTTAAAAGAGAGGTAACTAACTTGCTTGAAGCTGGGTTCATATTTCCTGTAGAGAATTCAGAATGGATTTCTCCAGTTGTGGTCACTCCAAAATGTTAAATTTGCAGCAATGTGATGAGCTATGGTGGATCAAATGCTAGAATCAACATCATTAGAAAAGAGATTAAATGATAATTAAGATGTGATTAGTCTGATAGCTTAATGTAGGCATGGATAATCAAAAACTAACAAATTCTCATTCGGCCAATGCCTCAATTTATAGAGTTTACATCCAATCATCTAATCCCACTGATCTCTCCTTGATTCACTCCACCTCTTTTTCTTGATTCTCTCCACCTCTTCCCAGAATATCTCCACACCTCCACCTCTTCCTAGAATATCTCCACACCTCCTAAATCTCCTCATGCTACCCTTTATTCTCTCCTAGTAGGTACTTCTCACCTTTTCATAGCTTCTCTCACATTTACAGATTCACTTTTATAGCCTCTTGCTAAGGGCTTGTTCCTGTACACACCCTATTCACTTGTATATTTCAACACCTTCCCTCAAGTGAATAATCCTAGCACACCTGGACCCTATACCAAGTTTCCCTCTTACTTAATAGTCTACGAGTGCCTCAAGTCCCTAAGCTCATAGTCCTTGACACTCTCTCTCCCTATGTGTCCAAGGCTACTACAAGTGCCCACGACCTTGACTAAAGTGCTCACACATACATCTACCACATGGCCTACATCATCGGTGGTGGCTCAAAGGTGGTTTTACTCTGTTGGGACAGGTTACATTGGGTTGTGGGGTTTCTCTCCCCCTCTCTCTCTCAGAAGAGATGATCTGACTCCACTTCCTTTTAGGAGCCTCCATGAAGTTTTCCGATGTCGCTCCTTCTCCCTTGGGTTTGCTGTAGCATGTCTCTTGCCATGTGGCAAGTGAAGGTCCTTCCTCCTCCTCTACCTCTTCCTCGTCATCGTCCCTCGAGAGAATCCTCCTCGGGTGAAGAATGCGTTTTCTTCTCTTGTTGTTGAGTCCATCCATTTCTTCTCTTTGACTCTGGTCTCTTGCTCTAGTAGAGCTCCTTCTATCTCATGCAACTTCAATTCAGGTACATTCTTTAATGTTGCTACAATGTTTTCATATTCACCTTTGTCCACACTCTTCAGAAGCACTGTTAGTGCCTCATCATCTTCTACCTTTTTGCCAATGGCTAACAATTGTTGCTTAATGCTTTTATATTTGTTCAAGTGTGTGATTAAAGGTTCACTTTCCTTCATATCCAGTTTGTAGAATTGCATTAACAGATTTATCTTTGAATTTTTTGCTTGAGTGCCAAATAATTTATTGAGTTCATCCCATGCATCTTTTGCCCATTGTATCCCTGTGATGTGATGAATGCTTTCATCACATCACAGGGATAAGTTCATCCCATGCATTTTTTGCCCATTGTATCCCTGTGATGTGATGAATGCTTTCATCATTTACACTGAGTGCGATAAGTCCTAATGCTTTCTCATTCCTGCTCTTCCACTCATTTTCCCCTCACACCTCTGGGCATTCATCTCTTCTCTCAATTAGCCCCTACATATTTTTCCTCATGATGAGTAGATACATGGTTTTTGTTTGCCATGTGTAAAACTGCTCCCCATTAAATTTGGCTATCTCTTGTGCCATACTCATGATGATGTGAAGGGGGTCTTACCTCTTGATCCAATTTCAAGATTCAAGGGCAATGTCTACCCTTTTACAACTCAATCTAGTGTTTAGGTGATGATTACAATAGATATATTAGCATAAATTCACCAAAAATTATATTAAACCAAGGGTAACAAATCTATACGGAATGGTTGGAGTATCAAACCATTTGCAATATGAAGTTATAGGGATCTGTATATCAGATACCCAATGGTTAATTTGAACCCTCAATTGCACCAAAATACAGTGATTAGTGCTGATTAATCACTGATGATTCTTTGTTTTGTGTATAGAAAACAAAGTATGCAGGGAGTCCAGATTTGGGGCCTTAGAGTTCAAATGAGCTCAAATCCTTTCAAGGCCATCAATAGTAATTAGTCTAGTAGAGGATTAAGCCAAGAAACACAAGATTTGACCAAACATTAAATGCTTAATCTCTGTTTTACTAAGGTCACATGCAGATTTGATGAGATGAAGAGCTTGGATCTCACTGTAGACTTGATCAAATAAAAAACTGTCTTCACCAACTTGTAGTTCACCCTTGAAAACCCCTAGGTCCAAGAGGAATTAGAGCCATTGTACCTGGTGTAGACAAGATCTCAATTTTCTTCAGAAAAAAAGGTGCCTACAGATTTGCAAATTTTGGTAGCTACAAACAGCAATTTGGTGCACCGATTTGATGGGCTGAATGGTGAGCAAGGTGGCTATGTTTGCCTAGAAGCATTTACCCTAATGTTGTTCCTGGAGGGAGATCAAGCCCCTCCACTAGCTGGGGGTGGAGAGAGCTCTTTGAAAAAGAGTAAAAAACTTAATTATCTACTAATCCTAATTAGCTAAGTGATTAGCAAGATAATGGGCTCATAAATTTGATGGATTCTAGGCTAGGCTCTGATACCATGTTAAATTTGCAGCAATATGATGAGCTATGGTGGATCAAATGCTAGAATCAACATCATAAAAAAAAGATTAGATGATAATTAACACGTGATTAGTGAGCAATTAACTGATAGCTTAATGTAGACATGGATAATCAAAAACCAGCAAATTCTCATTAGGCCATATAGAGTTAACATCCAAGCATCTAATCCCACTGATCTCTCCTTGATTCACTCCACCTCTTTTGCTTGATTCTCTCCAACTCTTTTGCTTGATTCTCTCCAACTCTTCCCAGAATATCTCCACACCTCCTAAATCTCCTCATGCTACCCTTTATTCTCTCCTAGTAGATACTTCTCACCTTGTCACAGCTCATCTAACATTTATAGATTCTCTTTATAGCCTCTTACTAAGGGCTTCTTCCCGCACACACCCTATTCACTTGTATATTTCAACACAAAAAAAGAGTGAAAAATGGCGTGTATGTGTGGACTTCCATCCTTTAAATGCATGCACAAAGAGGGATTATTTTCCTCTACCCTTTCAAGAGATGAGATTGTGGAGCAGGTTGTAGGCCATGAGTTATATTCAGTATATGATGGATACTGTGGATACTTTCAAATCTGAATTTGTGAAAAACTCATTTGTCACCCCCTGGGAAGTGTATGCCTATAGGGTAATGCCATTCAGCTGACCAATGCACCAGCAACTTTCCAATGATTCATGAGTCAGGTATTTGCACCCTACTTGGGAAAGTTTATAAGGGTCTTCCTGGATGATTTTTGCATTTATTCAAGCCGCATGGATCATCTGGAAAAATTGAGGTTGGCTTTGCAAAGTGTTGATGATACAAAAGGGTGTCTTAATCCTGGAAAATGCCACTTAGCCCAATATTCTGAAGCAGGCTAGAACAAGGAGATTTTTGCAGAACTTCTACATTCTGAGGGAGATCAAGAAGGCACAGAATTGTGTAGAGTTATGTGTTCCCAATCTCCCTTTTTTCTAGAGGGTGTGTAGGTCTATATGTGAGAACTAGAGCCTATCCGCCGTAAGGTGCAAGAGGATAGCCTTGCTCTATCTATAGGAGGCTGTTGAACTCTCCTCTTGGATTGAACCCTTGGCAGAAGCAAAGGCTTATGAGGAAAGCTCATTCTTACTCGATTCTAGGTTACATTCTCTATAGGCAAGGTAAGGATAAGATTCTTAGAAGGGTAGTGAGCTTGGAATAATCTAAACGGATTATGGAATTATGTCATGAATGTTCATGTCACTTTGTCTCAGCTAGCACAACTCGCAGGATCCTCAACACTAGGTATTACTGGCCTCGACTCAGCAAAGATGTCTATGAGTGGTGTCGAAGCTATGAAGTGTGCCAAGCATATGGTCGCAAATAATTGACTCTTGGACCCTTAAATCCCATTCCAGCATATGGTCCATTTGAAAGGTGAGGATTAGATTTTGTGGGTTCAATTCCTCGCTCCTCACATGGAAAGTATTACATATTGGTGGCCACAGATTATGCAACGAGATGGGCAGAGACAAAGGCCACAATCAATAATAAAGCAGGGACTGTGTCATTATTTCTTAGGGAGGGGAGTACAGATGTGCTCGATTTGGGTGTCCATTAGAGATTATTACAATGGAGGGAGATCTTTTAGGAATGAATTGATTGAATCTTTGATGTAGAAATTAAGAATAAATAATGCTATGTCGACTCCTTATTAGTCAATGCAATGGTTTAGTGGAAAAGATTAATAGTTTGCTTTGTGGATCTTTGTCTAAGCTAGTGGATACTATGAAGCAAAAGTGGGATGTGCATTTACCCCACAGGTCCTATGGGCTTATAGGACCACTCACAAGATCTCCTTTGGTTTCACACCTTTTCAACTAGTTTATGGAGTGGAGGCTATTTTGCCAATAGAATTGGAAATCACAAGCCTTCGCACATCTTTTGCACGCTTGAACAATGAAGAAACTCACTTGATAAAACTTGAGACCTTGGATGAAAAGCAGCTTCAAGTACTTCAAAATTCAGAGGTAGCACAACAATGGTGCAAAGCAAAGCATGACACTTTAACAAAAAAGAAGAAGAAGCCAGAACTCAAGGAGGGAAGCTTGGTCATGCGGTTTGATGGTGGTCGTGTGGAGAAGCGGTTAGATAAGAAGCTTCTTCAATGCTCGGAAGGCCCCTTCAGAATAAAGTAGAAGTTCATAAATAACACCTATCTTTTGGAAGATACAAATGGCTAGGAGGTTCCAGGACGTGTCAATGAGTATCGGCTAAAAATCTTTTATCCTAGATCCATTTTGGTAGAAGATCCAGGACGGGAGCTCATTAATTGACCAAGACTCAATGACTGAGCATGTAAGATTCCTCCCCAGCCTCTCAAAATGTCTAGCATCTTCTCCTGTAATCAATACCCTCTTCAGAAATATAAAAGATCTTGTCTCTGCCTGTTTTGACTTAGAGAGAGAAAATATTCTAGAGAGAGAATATTCAGATTTTGAATATTTTTAGATAGAAAAATTTCTCATATTATTAAAATAAATTTCCCTGAAACAGAAATTCAGAAAGAACTTTCCAATGTACAATTGGAATTAATTGGAAATGGGTATAAAGGACCTTAGCCTAAGGGTCTAGATTTTCAGAAATCTTGGATTATGGTCCAATTAAGGTTCTTATGGACCAATAAGATCAATCCATGTGTGGGGAGGAGATAAATCCAATTTTGTAAAAGAAGATACCCAAAAATGAGTAAATGCTCACATAAGGTGAAGAGTTGAATATGTACAAGGTTTATTAATAAGAAACTATGAGTAATTTTAATAATATGAGATATTTTGGGTATAATGATTCCATTTTGACACATATGTAAGGAAGGGGAGTCCCTTCAATTCACATAAGATGAAGAGTTGAATATGTACAAGGTTTATTAGTAAGAAACTATGAGTGATATTAAAAATATGAGATATTTTGGGTATAATGATTCTATTTTGACACATATGTAAGGAAGGGGAGTCCCTTCAATTCTCACATAAGATGAAGAGTTGAAAATGTACAAGGTTTATTAGTAAAAAACTATGAGTAATATCAAAATATGAGATATTTTGAGTATAATGATTCCATTTTTGACACATATGTAAGGAAGGGGAGGGCCTTCAATGAGGCGCCTACTTCACATGGGAAAATTGAGTTTTTTATCATCAAAAATTGAGATATTTCATCTCTCCTCTCTCCTCATTCAAGTCTAGTTCCAAAAAGTTAGCTTAGCTGACCTAAAAATGGTCAAAAATTGACCAAACTGACTTGGAAAATTCTAGAATCAGTTTGTTTGGTTAGGAACTCAAATTTTCCTATAAATAGAAGCCTCCCCCTTGTTGAAAATATATAGTCTTTAAGGCATTGTTACTCTATTTCACCCAAGCCAAGAACTATGAATTTATTAATAATTCATTAGTTTTTGACATTTCCCTCTTCCAAAGATTGGTTGGCCACTCTTGTCCAAACAAGAGTCGAACCCTCACACCATCAAGCCAAAGGAAAGCTTTCAAAGTCATTAGTAAGTTGGTGATTCTTCTTTTCACTGATTTTATGATTTTTATGGCTTTAATGGTTCTTATGTTTTATGTCTTCTCTAAAAATGTTATACCTCATTACAAAAAGGTATTTCCCTCTCTTTTCTAACAAAACCAACCATTCTCTATCCTAGGTGAATGGTTAATTGATTAATGTCAAGTTTTTATAATGATTATTTTATTATAAAAGTGTTACTTTTAGCATAATTGAATTTCATGCATAGAGGTATGCATAAAAGATGAATATTTTATTATAAAAGTGTTACTTTTAGCATAATTGAATTTCATGCATAGAGGTATGCATAAAAGATGAATATTTTATTATAAAAGTGTTACTTTTAGCATAATTGAATTTCATGCATAGAGGTATGCATAAAAGATGAATATTTTATTATAAAAGTGTTACTTTTAGCATAATTGAATTTCATAGAGGTATGAAAAAAAATGATTATTTTATTATAAAACTGTAAAGAAAAAAATGATGATTATTTTATTATAAAAATATTACTTTTATCATATTGAATTTCGTGCATAGAGGTAAAAATAAATAAATTATTATTTTATTGTAAAAATGTTACAGAAAAAAATGATTATTTTATTATAAAGGTGTTACTTTTATCACATTTGAAATTTATCCATAGGAAGATGCATAAAAGATTGAATTTTAATTCAAAGTGTCATTCTCATTTAAAATGAATTTATTCATAGGAAGATGCATAAAAGATTGATTTTTATTTTGAAAGTGTTAGTCTCCTTAAATGGAATTTATGTATAATTAGATGCGTAAAGAAATCTTATATCAATATAGGAATTCCCTTATATTCTATAAATAGATATGGGAAGGGATAGGATGTGATAAGAGATGTGATGAGATGTGATAAGATACTTATGGGATGTGATAAGAGATGTGTACTTATGGGATGAGTTAGGATATGATAAGATGAGTTAAGATGTGATAAGAGATGTATGAGATGTGATAAGAGATGTATGAGATGTGATAAGAGGTGTATGAGATGTGATGAGATGTGATAAGATACTTATGGGATGAGTTAGGATGTGATAAGATGAGTTAAGATGTGATAAGATACATATGGGATGAGTTAGGATGTGATAAGATGAGTTAAGATGTGATAAGATGTGTATGGGATGAGGTAAGAAGTGTATGTGATGGGATAAGATGTATATGAGATGAGTTAGGATGTGATAAGATGAGTTAGGATGTGATAAGAGGTGTATGAGATGTGATAAGAGGTGTATGAGATGTGATAAGATGTGATAAGATGCATATGAGATGAGTTAGGATGTGATAAGATGAGTTAAGATATGATAAGATGTGTATGGGATGAGGTAAGAAGTATATGTGATGGGAGAAGATGTATATGGGTTGTGATAAGGCGAGAATGGATGTGATTAAAAAGAATAGATGTGAAGGCGTATGTGATTACATGAATGGGAATGTAGAAAGGAATGTATAAATGTGAATGTCGATGTAGAGGTAGATGTATGGGTGTGAATGAGAATGTGGATGCGGATGTATACATGTAGATGTAGAAGTATGGATGTGAATGAGAATGTGGATGTGGATGTATACATGGAGATGCGGATGTATACATGTAGATGTAGGAGTATGGATGTGAATGAGAATGTGGATGTGGATGTATACATGGAGGTGTGGATGTATGCATGTAGATGTAGATGTATGGATGTGAATGTAAATGTGGATGTGGATGTATACTTGGAGATGTAGATGTATGCATGTAGATGTAGATGTATGGATGTGAATGAGAATGTGGATGTGGATGTATACATGGAGATGCGGATGTATACATGTAGATGTAGGAGTATGGATGTGAATGAGAATGTGGATGTAGATGTATACATGGAGGTGTGGATGTATGCATGTAGATGTAGATGTATGGATGTGAATGTAAATGTGGATGTGGATGTATGCATGGAGATGTGGATGTATGAATATGTGTGAATGCAGATGTGGATGTATGTATGTGGATGTGGGATTGGAGGTATGATGTGGATGTACGAACATGGAGGTGAATGTAGAATAATGAACGTCGTGAATGTGTATGGAAAATAATGTGTCGTCGATATGAGTAAATGGATGAAAATGAATACACATTGAATGGAATGTGGATTAATAAGTAATGAGGATTGAGGAGGGATAATGTGGAAAGACGAGAGTTCGATATAGAAACTGTATTTTGTGACTGTTTGTAAATGACTGTTTTATGTCAAGAATGCTGGGGAAGCATTTTGACTGTCTTGTGGATTAAGGTCATGGAGACCTAACTGATAAGTTGCAACTGCTGAACGGAGAGTCAATGGAGGACGTCTCGCGTAGCAAGGTCGACCGAGGTCTTGACCAGCCTCGGTTCGATTTAAATGGTGAGCTTCCAGTACGGTGGATGAGGGACCAAGGAAGCGGCCTATGGGTGAAGCGCTAGGTCACCTGTGAAGGATCCTAGAGGGTGCTAACCATACGGTGCTCGGGCTCTGGGTTGCCGAAGATAGCCACACGTGCGTCATGGAAGATATTGGAACAAGAGTAAGAATTGTTTTCTGAAACCGGGCATGGATCTAGTTGACTGACCTTGCTGGTCCTCAAACGGATGAGTCCATGGCTCTTTTATATGGGTCTGTTGGTTGATCTTGCTGATCTTCAATGAGGATTCCATCTTGATTTTATATGTGAAAATATTGTCGGGTACTATGAGCTAGGAACTATTGAAAAGGCCCCTGAGTGAACAGGTGGTGAGCGTTCTGGTTGCCAATGATTCTATAAGTACTCCGATGAATGAATGATTGGAAATAAGGATTCAACCAGAGACTTTGAGGATTGTCATCAGTGACATAATGGTTTTATTAAAGGATTGTTTTAAAGTCAGCTGATGCTGAGAAAAAGGCAATTTCATATTGGGTGTGTAAGTGGTGTGACTAGTTTTATGTTTGCATGAACTTCCGGCTAGGGGGCCTTGGAACTCTTTTCCTTGGTACTCGGGACAAAACCTAACCAAATTCCTAATTGGATCCCATCACTACAGTGGTTGGGTGGTTGGCTAACCCATGGGACTGGATGGGGTTAGGCTGGGCTGATGGATCCGTAAACCGAGACTCAATTTCTGTTATTACGATAGATGAAGTAAATCTCGGATAGTAATTGTTCTATGGATAGGCCTCTTGATGGGGAAAAAAGCATTGATCCCAATGATCCAAGTGCAAGTTTCTTCCTTGATCTGACCGAGTATCTTTATAGGTGCAGTCGGATCAGTTTGATCAGTAATGGTCTTGACCACGTTAGAGTAAAAAGTTATCCTGGTGGAATCGTTTGTGCTTTCCGGATAAAGGAAGTTTTTTCGGGTTCGGTTTTGGAAAAACCAACGGATTAGTCTCTTGTCCGGATATCCATGGACGAGGCCCCGAATGTGGGACCCTGTCCCGCGCGAGAAGTGCTACTTCTGCTGCTAGTACCCCGAATCCGTTGCTCGGTGTGGGAACAAGGATCTCACAGTTGGTATCAGAGCATTTGGCTAATAAAGATCAACTGAGAAGCCAAATATGTCAAAAATTTATCAAGAATCCTAAAAAGGTTGTAATTGTGTGATATAATTCATACAAATTGATATTCAAACTGAAAATTCGTAAATTAGTAATTGGGTCTTCAAATAGAAGTACCACAATTATATGGAACCTTGACTTGCTTGAGACCTAGACATAATGGTATTTACCTTATAGTTCCAAGTATCATGACTACCCGTTGTCGTGACGTGAGCGGTATCACTGGGAAAGTGCGAGACTTCTGGATGTGAGAGTAGCTTCAAATCCCAGCAAGGAAACAAAACATATAACTCTTCAAGGTAAACCACCAGCAGAGGCTGGAACCATAATATTTACATACCAAATCTCAGCAAGACATATGAGTTGTACCAAAAACTATCATAAGCATCATGGTTCAAACCAAAATCCAAGGTTGATAACATTATAACCTGTCACATAAAACTCAAAACATCAAACCCGAGAAAAACATCTCATAGGTTTTTGCTCTCCAGAAAATCAACTCATGGCATATACATCCAAGACTCATGGCCAACCATCATATGGTTCCAAAACCCAACTCCACATGGTATTGTGTTCCTATGATCCTTGCAGTAACAATTTCCACCTTGGGCCTGCTAAGTATCATTATAGACATCCTTGTTTAATGATAACCCACAAAATCAGCAGCTCTGCTAACACTACAGCCTCAATATCCTCTATTTTTCTCCTTATTTGATGTTTCAAGAAGGTTGTCGAGTCCTCCATATTAAATGCCAGTTATAATCCCCCTGGTTTGGATATTGTGACTTGCAGAATTCCATTATCCAGTATGATCTTCTTGCATCCGGCTCCTTTTGGCTATGTGCCTTGACATGATGGGCCTATGGTCGCCCTTCCATTGGTTATGGATATCACCGTAGTAGCTGGCACTTAACCTGAGAGACATAACCAGGGTATGCTACAAAATGGCATAGTAAGAGCATGATACCACTTTGTTTTCCATGGATAGAAAAACATAGAATAGAACCCATCTGATGTAATCAGAAGCACCGTAGTCCTGCAAAACTTCGAGGATGAGATCGCATATTGACTGCTACAATTTAGATTCGTCCAATAAAGCTCGAGAGACAAAAAAAAGATAGTGAGAGGATCGATGCGAGTGCGCCAGAGAGCCTTCCCTTTCATAAGGCGCCTCTCTGCTTCTGTCGTGACGTGGACGGTATCACTGGGCAAGTGCGAGACTTCTGGCTGTGAGAGTAGCTTCAAAATTCCAGCAAGGAAACAAAACAAATAGCTCTTCAAGGAGCATAAGACATTACCATTTTTGTTGACATGTACATGTGCCAATTCACTTCAATACATCCCCAAATTCAGCTTGATGATTGCACATAAATTGTGTGTCAAGAGCATGGCCAGTTCCAAGCATAGATCTCCTGATTCTTTTTCCAAATGCCTCAAACCAATCACATGTAGGCATAACACATTCTACAAATGATTTCCATATACATGTGACCATTCACATCACATATTTCATATATTGCCAACTCCATCATTTCAAGATATCTCTTGATTTCATGAAAACCTGCTTTTCAAATTCCAACAACTCACAAAGCAAAAGATGACATATGGCATATGTACAACATATTCATGTGATTTTAGAAAACTCCATGTCTAGCAATCCAAAATCCAACCAAGTAGCTTTTTACAAAATAATATCCAAATCCCGGAAACTCTTTGTATTTTTGATGCTTACCTATTCCAAGACTCTCCAAAACCATAAAACCTTTTTCCCCAAAGCCTTCTTGTTCCCAAAGAAACCTTAAAGGGAAAATATTTTTATTCCTAGACTATACGATTTTTGAAATCGTAAGTAATAAAAAAAATTTACTTATCTCAGAGTAAAAAAAAAGAAGCGAATTTGTGGATTTCACTTTTCCCCATGTTCTGCTTCACTGCAGTATGCGCCAAAATCACCTTTCGTAGAGCTTTTGACATCATTTCCTTTGTATACTATGAGATTTTTGAAGAACATGCCATTGGATAGAGCTTTATTTTCTCTTTAATTCTAACCCTAGGATGCCCTAAACAGTAGCGCTCCTCACATTTTTTGAACCTCTGGTAGAATTCTTCTCTGGTTCTCTCTTCCTCCCGTTTCTGCATAATTTTTTTCTCTCCTCTCTGCGTTTCTGGTTTTTTCCCATTTCTTTCCTGCAAGAGAATCGGGCTCCTTCGCCTTTTGCAGCTAAAATTTTGAATTTCCCCAGTTTGAAATACACTGCGCCTCCTTATTTCTTGCTTAATATTCGAAAATTTCCTTTTAAAAAAAACTCCTTTGCATGCCACGCAAGCCGCCACCTTGCGTCTGCGCTGCTGCCCGTGAGACTTTTGCCTCCTTGTCATGTAGCTGTTTGTTGAATCCGGAAGCACACTAACTGCCTGAGACACTGGTTGGGACTCCTCCACGTTCATCGTTTCATAAGGTGCTTCTTGTTCCTGTCTAAGGTAGGGTGGCTGAGGATATCCTGGTGCTTGCTGTGAGTAACCTTGTTGGGGTGGCTGTGCTTGGTAACGATAGCCAGCACCAACTGTTGGGTCGCCCTGAGAGTGGTTTTCCATCGGCAGTATAGGCGCAGATGTGTAGTGTGTTACTGGTGATGGTGATTGGTGGCCTGATGGTGGCTGTTGGAAGCCAAGGGGCGGCTGAATTTGAGAGACATCCGAGCCTTGTTCAGGTCTTGAAGAAGGTGCCTGTGATGCCACATATTGAAGAAATTCCATGATCCGAGACTGGGCATATACTGAACCCCTCTGCCACCAATAATGAGATACCAGATCACCTATTCTTGTTGTCAGCTCATTCAAGTTACGGTCAATGTCCCCCTCATGGGTGACCACCAAAGGCCTCAAAAACGTTGAATAAACACAAGTAGTTCCCATTGTCTTTGGATACCACAGATAAACAATAAACGCAAGTTTGGCCTCACTATACAAAGGTAGCCATGATACAAAGGCATCCCCCAGTCTCTCCAGGGACAGTGACAATTGCCATAATCATCCAATATTGACACCAAAATCGGAGTTGCTCCACATCAGGCCTGTTCTCATCTCCACGCATTTGAAGCATTTGTATGCTGGATAGACATAGCCCACGCATTTGAAGCATTTGTATGCTGGATAGACATAGCCCACAACCATAATTAGAGCTCGGGTGAAGAGAGAGCCCATCATTTTGGCTGCAAAAAAAGGCCTCCCTGTTCTGCTCATTCCGAGTAAGAACAGAAATCATGGCATTCCAAGACACGATATCTTGAAAAGGCATTCTTTCAAAACCAATCCTTGCATCATGATAAAAAACAGAAGCAGGAGGGAGCACACACAAGAGAAGCAAACCCTAATCCATAACCATCAATCATAAAGAAGGAGAGAAGCCATAGTCACCATCTCTCTCACACACACAAAGGAGAACACAACATAGTGTTATGTCCACACTACAAAGTAAACCTAATGTAATGTCCACACCACACATGACCAGCTGGACGCGGTCATAAACACACCACACGATATCTATCTACCATACTGTCACTCTGTCAGCACCCATGTGCTATCCTCCAGCTGTATACGAGCTTGACATTTCAACACTCCCCCTCAAGCTCGACATGTCCATCTCTAGGACTCCCAATCTAGTACAAAAATACTCGAACTTATCCTTACCAAGTGCTTTGGTAAAGATATCTGCAACCTGCTCATCTGTCTGCACATATGTCAAATCAACATGCCCATCTAGCACTTTCTCTCTGATGAAGTGATAGTGGACCTCAATATGTTTGGTCCTGGCATGATAAACTGGGTTGCTAGCAAGCTGAATACTACTCATGTTGTCACAATGAATGACAACTCTCATATCACTCGGTAACCTGACATCATCTAGCAACTTCTTCAACCACATAGCCTCACATGTAGCTATGGCTGCTCCACGATACTCTGCCTCTGTGGTAGATAAAGCAACTGTAGGTTGCTTTTTACTGCTCCAACTCACAGCTCCACTACCAAGGCTGAAAACATAGCCACTGGTAGACCTCCTGTCATATGCACTACCGGCCCAATCTGCATCTGTATATCCATAGACATGCATGTCTTTTCCTGCCTCATAGAAAAGACCATAATGCACGGTAGTTTTGACGTATCTCAGAATCCGTCTCACAGCATCCAAGTGAGGTTTACGAGGACTCTGCATAAACTGACTCACCAAACCAACTGCATAACTGAGATCTGGCCTCGTAATGGTCATGTAGATAAGGCTACCAACCATTTTCCTGTACATGGTGATATCATCAAGCTCATCACCCAAATCAGCCCTAAGCTTCATGTTTTTCTCTAATGGTGTCAACATTGGTTTGCATGCTGTCATACCATACTTTGCCAGCATGTCAAGTGCATATTGCCTTTGCACCAACCATATACCCTTGCTTGTTCTAATCACCTCAATGCCAAGAAAGAACCTCAAATCACCAAGGTCTTTCATATCAAACTCTTTGCATAAAGAGGCCTTAACCTCATCAATGCCTTTCCCACAATCACCTGTGATAATCAAATCATCAACATAAATGACTATCATCACGATACCATCATGTGTCTTCTTCACATAAAGTGAAGAGTCTGCATTTCCAACCACAAATCCAATACTGACAAGATATCTGCTGATCTTGTCACTCCAAGCACGAGGTGCTTGCTTCAAACCATAGATTGCTTTCTTTAACCTGCAAACAAAAGTCGGATATTTTGGATGTAGATATCCTTCTGGCTGTTCCATGTACACCTCTTCTTGTAGTTCACCATTCAAGAAAGCATTTTTTACATCCATTTGATGTAAAGCCCAACCTTTTTGTGCTGCTAGTGCAATGATAGACCTCACTGTAGCCATCTTTGCCACTGGGCTGAAGGTTTCATCATAATCAAGACCATAAGTTTGTGCATATCCTTTAGCGACCAGCCTTGCCTTATGTCTCTCTAGGCTGCCATCTGACTTGCACTTTACCTTATACACCCATTTGCAACAAATTGCATTCTTTCCTTGCGGTAACTCAGCCAATTCCCATGTATCATTTTTGTCCAAAGCATCCATCTCTTCATCCATGGCTTTCTGCCATACATGCTCTCCAATAGCCTCTGTATAGCATGTAGGTTCCACATGCTTTACCATAGATGTCATGTATGCATAGTGCATAGCAAAATCTCTATATGTCAATCTTTCCACTGGATATCTGACTCTCTGGGATCTCCGCAATGCATGCGGGTCACTCTGTACACCTGTAACTCGAGCATGTGGTGGCACATATCTGTCCTGCCTAGCACCAGGTGTGCGTAAAACAGGTATACCGAGCTCCTCATCCAAACTCTCAGAACTAGAGGACTCATAACATGTGATCCCAATTCCCTCGACTTTCTTCTTGCCTTTATCCATAGCACTACTCCCAGTGCTCACACTCTCATGCCTCAAACGTCCTGACCATGGACGTACACTGCTACTCTCAGCTTCTGCTGCTGCTGGCCCCCCAGACATAGTAGTAGAACTAGAACTTGCTTGTGATGGCAAGTTCACAGACACATCTGCCTCAAGTGAGTCAATAACTCCCTCATCTTTTGCTTTGTACCAACTAGCAAGCTCATCAAACACCACATCTCGTGAGATGACTACTTGTCTAGTTTGAGGGTTATAACATTTGTAGGCCTTTCGATCCTGTGCATATCCAACAAATACACATTTCTCTGCCTTAGGATCCAACTTCCGTCTTCTTTCATCAGGCACATGGACATAAGCTATGCATCCAAAGACTTTGAGATGTCCAATGTCTGGCTTGTAACCTGTAAGCCGCATCTCTGGCGTGCTTCCATGAATGGCTACTGTAGGTGTTTTGTTCAGGATATACACTGCAGTAGCACATGCTTCTGCCCAATAGTAATCTGGCATGCTCTTTTCATTGAGCATTGCCCTTGCCACTTCACATATGACTCGATTCTTTCTCTCAGCCACACCATTCTGCTGAGGTGTATACCTGCATGTCAACTGTCTTCTTATCCCATGCTTCCGCAAGAAATGCTCAAAAGCTTTTGAGGTGTATTCACCACCTCCATCTGTTCTCAAACATTTAATCCAACAGCCATATTGCTTTTCTACAAGAGCTTTGAAATCCATAAACTTTTCCTGCACTTCACTCTTCTCTTTCAAAAAATATATCCATGTCATCTTGCTGAAGTCATCTATAAATGTCACATAGTATAGACTTCCTTTGATAGATGGATTTTGTGCAGGGCCCCATACATCACTGTGTACTATCTCAAGTGGCCTGTTACTCATATTTCCTTCTCTAGGAAACCTCAACCTTGCCTGCTTTCCAAACTGATAGGCTTCACAAACATGCATATGTCCATCATATTTGAATCGTGGCAATCCACTGACAATGCCTCTTGTTTGCATGTTCTTTAATCTCTGTATATTGACATGTCCAATCCTCTTGTGCCACATGTCAATGTCCTGCACAATCCCATTGCTCTTTGAAAACATGGCTGAGCTCAATTCTGGTATTCCTGCATCCAATTTGAACAACCTTCCTTCCTTCTTGCCCTTGGCAATCAATCTACAGCCATGCTTAAAGTCTTCCACAAAACAGCCATTCTCATTGAATCTTACTTGTAATCCCTGCTCAACCATTTGGCCCACTGATGCCAAATTCTTTGTGATGGATGGTACATATAACACTTCTGACATATTCTTTACATTTCCATCATGCATTCTCAAAGGCACACTGCCAACATGTGTTATAAGATGCTCAGTATCATCTCCTGTGACCACATAACCATTTGTATCCAATGATTGCATCTTCTCAAACCACTCACCATGACATGTCATGTGGTTTGAGGCACCTGAATCCATATACCATGACTCATCTCCTGCATTCTGAGAATCCATTGTCCCCATAATGTGCTTCATTGCAAAAAGATGATTTGAACTCCCATCATTGTTACTAGTAGATGCATAATTTCCATGTTGTGGTCTTCCATTCCTCATATCATTCTGCTTTTTGTAACAATCTTTTGCCATATGTCCAAGTTTGCCGCAATAGTGACATTCAATCCCATTCAAATTTTGTTGAGGACCTTGCCATTGTCCTCTACCACGAGTACCTGTTCCAAATCTCCCCCTATGGGATTGAAATCCACGACCTCCACATGATCCAAATGATGACTGTGAATTCTGAAAATTCTGATTTGATTGTGGTTGAGTAGACCTGTCATTCCAACCACGTCCTCCACGGCCTCGAGGGGTAAATCTCCCCCTGCCTCGAAAGCCTCTAGATGAGTAAAAAACCTGATTCCTTGCATGTTCATCATTGCTTGACGAGGATGCACCACCTGTAACACTCATACCACCAAGGCCAAGCTTCAATTCCTCCACAATGAGCAATGACACAAGCTCATTAAAGTCTGGCATTCCTCCCAACCTTACTGAGATGGAAGTATCAAAAGATTTGTATTCTTTGCCTAAACCACGTAATGTGAGAGCAACCAAATCATCATCATCCATTGGGGCATGGATTGATGACAAGGAATCTGCATAACCCTTGATTTCCTGAACATACTCATGTATACTCCTATTCCTTCGTGTTACACTGTGAATCTGTTGCTTTAGTTGTATCTTCCTTGCACCAGTGTCTGTCTCATACATTCGGCACAATATACCCCATGCTTCTTTCGGTGTATCTGCATCTTGGATGTGAATAAGCAAGGCATCTGTTACACATATTGAAAAATAATGCAACACTTTCGAAGACCGCTCTACCCATTGCTTGTGAGCCATTATTTGGTTGAGGAGGTAGGTATGGCTTCGGAGACAAGACTCCATAAACCTTTGCCTTTCAAAAAACTCTTCATTCGAAACTTCCACACTTGAAAGTTAGTGCGGTCAAGCTTCTCTCCAGCAATCTGTATCGGACCATCTCCCATTGTTGCAAAAAAATATAGTAGATGTACCCCGTTGATCACAATGTATGAAGTGCTTGTAATGCTCCAAATCTCTCCAAATCAAATCAAATGCTTGCAAATTGTGTGCATTAACATCCCACAATGATGCATCAACAATGTACACGATCAAAGTTGAAACCAAATGATACTCCTTCACAAAAAATTTTCTGGTTTTTTTCTCGCCAGTAATTTCTCGCCAGTAACCAGTCAAGATTATGCTCTAAATCCTTCAAATCTTGTCCAAATTCAATGATTCAACTTGCATTGGCTTCCCAACACATTGCTCCAACATATCCTAGAAGGGTTTGATCAAATTCTTCAAGGTGAATGAGAACCACCAATTTTTGTAGCTCCCTGATTTGCCTTTTTTTGCATCTGTCAGGTACCACCTCTCACTAAAAGTGCTCTATCTCCCTCAAATCTTATCCAAATTCAAAACTTTTTGAATAAAAAGTTTAGCAACTCATAGGACTTTACTTGTACTAAAGGAAGTAGGCCAATTTGATATAGACAAGGATTAATGCCTTGATTAAAACTGCTCTGTTTTTGGACAGACTTTCTGCAAACCTGCACACCTCTGATAAATGACTTCAATGAGCTCCAAATTCATGAAATGAGCTGCAACCAAGCATCACAAGACCTTAGCAATGTCTTTGCTAAACTTCCCAAGCTTTGAATGGCATCAAATGGAGTAACAATGAATGAATTAGACCAAATACTATGCAACCTATCCAAGAACCTGCTCCAGCATGCGCCGCCTGCTCCTGGAGCTCTAGGAGAGAGGGGAAATAACCAATGAGTTGATAGATCTCTTAGCAATGACCTAATCTATCATGGGTATGAAGGGATAGCTCCAATTTTGAGTAGAATTGCCTCAATTGATCCTCCACGGGACATATATTCTCTGGTTTGCAGGAGTCAAAAAAACCAGAATTTTTCTTTCACAAATCTTCTGAAATACATCAATGTTTCATGCAATGGTTTGCTCCAGTGTTGCTAATACATGTGCCCTTTCACAATACATGAGAACCTCTGTGTTTCCTTTGTATTTGCCCCAATACATTTGACAAAATACATTCCTTCACAAGCTTTCCATGAAAGCTTCAAAACCAGAAATTTTTTGCTTGCTTTATGCACTTCAATCTTCACTGATCTTGCTCTTTGATACCTGCAATCCGCAGAGGGGGTCTTGCTACACTTACCAATGGTCCTTAGCTCTCAGATCTGATGCCGATGTGTGCTCCACAGCTTTTCCTTTGCTCCAAGCTCCAATGGCTTCCTTCACAGCTTTTTCTTCTTCTTCCCTCTTCTCTCACTCACTCTCACAACACAGCTAATGAGCTTTTGGCTCTGATACCATGATAAAAAACAGAAGCAGGAGGGAGCACACACAAGAGAAGCAAACCCTAATCCATAACCATCAATCATAAAGAAGGAGAGAAGCCATAGTCACCATCTCTCTCACACACACAAAGGAGAACACAACATAGTGTTATGTCCACACTACAAAGTAAACCTAATGTAATGTCCACACCACACATGACCAGCTGGACGCGGTCATAAACACACCACACGATATCTATCTACCATACTGTCACTCTGTCTCAGCACCCATGTGCTATCCTCCAGCTGTATACGAGCTTGACATTTCAACACATCATACATGCTCTCACATTTCCCATACATGTTGAGAGGAGTGTTCCCTACTACAAGGTCTACCATAAGCATAAAAACTCCATGATTCACACCATACTTATGTACAGAGGCTTCGAGACGTGGCTCAGCCTCAGGTTGTCTTATTGAACCTCATTTACAATATCAACATATGTACTTAGGCATCATATAATGACTCAAATCATGGCACTTAATCCCATGCATCTGGATTTACATTTAATGGCCTCTTATGCATGGTTTCACACCATAGACGTGCCATGGCACGACATCCACCCCCTCTAAATAGCTGTCGTGACGTGGGCAGTATTGCTGGGAAAGTGCGAGACTTCTGGCTGTGAGAGTAGCTTCAAATCCCAGCAAGGAAACAAAACATATAACTCTTCAAGGGGAACCACCAGCAGTTTCACTATGAGTTTAATTATAAAAAAATTTCATATTCTTGGAAATGATAAGAAACCACATGCCCCCCCACACACAGAAAGAGAGAGCCCACACACACACACACACACACACACACACAGGGAGAGAGCCCCCCCCCACACACAGAGAGAGCCCACACACACACACACACACAGGGAGAGAGCCCCCCCCACACACAGAGAGAGCCCACACACACAAACACACACACAGGGAGAGAGCCTCCCCCACACACAGAGAGAGCCCCCCCACACAAAGATATAGCCCCACACACAACCCCTCTCACACACACACACACACACACACACACACACACACACACACACACACAGCCCACACAGAGAGAGCCCCCTCTTACCCCTCCCAAGGCGGTCACACCCCACACTCTGGTTGCAATCCGACGACTTCACGTTCCGTTACCACCACAAGGCGCTTCCTCGTTGTGTGTGCCACCACAAGGCGCTTCTTCCGTGTATACCTGTAGCTGTGCACAGCTTGTCAGCATCCGAGAAGTCCCCCCTCGGCCAGCTCCGCCTCTAACTCTTTTAGAACCTGTGTCACCCAGCTCCTCGTGGTTGCCATATGGTTTCTATATTCATTTGATGCATGCGTTCTTATCCATTTGTCCATGCGCTGTCTTTTGCCATCCGCCGGGATCCATCACATACCACATTATGTACACATCATCTACCTACATACCATGCTTTAATGGGGCCATGGATTCATCTCACATATAGCCCCTTCTGGGTTGAAAACATTCATGTTTTCACATTCTCTTTATGTTTCAAACTCTCTCTCTTCACACTAACCGTCCTATACAGCTCTATTTAAATCAAGAACATCATCTAGCACCTCATCACCCACCTGGGTCAAAGGGGTACAACACCCTCTTCCATCCCTCTATTACATCATCCAACAAGCCATCCATAGCATTATCCTCACCACCATCCATACACTACTCCAGTGCATCATCCAACAAGTTATCCACATCATTATCCTCACACCATCCATACACTGTGGCACTTAATCCCATGCATCTGGATTTGCATTTAATGGCCTCACATGCATGGTTTCACACCATAGACATGCCATGGCACGACATCCACCCCCTCTAAACCTGCACATCCTCCGGTATGTGCCAAGTCATCATCAAGATCCACATATATCTGAATGTCATCTTCATACATTAATCAGCAACAAAAAGAACCTATCATCTGGCCAACCCCCATGTTTGGAACACTTTAAAGTGTTTCAAACCAAGCTTTGGTATCCATAAATATCAAACAAGTTAAAAAAAACAAAGCATTCATGATTATCCACCATTGTTCTGCATTCAATTCCCAAATACATTTGTCATGGTTGCCAACAATCCATATACCACGATCAAATACCCATTTGCATTCCATATGAGCCTGCTCCATTGACTTATAACATATCCTTGGTTCAAATACACATAACGGCATCATAGCAAGCCATTCATCACATTGTGCTCTTTTGCATCATCTATCTTCACCACCAATATGCTGTCAAAGCCTTTACATGCTTCACATGCATCTATGCAAACTGGTGCAAGAAAATCAAGGTGTGATGCTACATCAAAATGTCCCGGTCCATCAATAGCATAAACATCAAAAGCATCATCTTTGTCATGTAAACAAAACACATCTCTAGCATCATCAAGAGTGCAAGAAGTCTCATTCATAGATTGTTGGTTACCGATGTTTGCAAATAGCAACTCATCATCATCAAACAGCCGAGCCATCCCAAGATCCTCACTGTCTTGAGCAATAGACTCATCCACATAAACATTAAATTCACTAAACTGATCCTCTAACAAAACCTGCTTGTCTTGAAAGAGAAACTCCAAACAAAAACCACCATCTGCAAAGCAAACATCCTCTGAAACAACATTCGTATGACTTCCGGTCACATATGCACTATCCTCCATAACATCATTAGCAACATGCATATCATCAACACCTTGAACACTATCAAACAAACATGGCAAAGCATTCATAGAAGCATCATAACCATCATCCATGGCATCTCCTTCGTCATTTTCCCTCTTACGCTTTTCCTCTACCTGTGCCTCATTATTCTGGCATTTTGCAATGTAGGCATGAACAGATTGAGAATCCACAGGTTTTTTTCCAGCTAGTCTCGAGACGTATACAGTCTCCTACCTCATGCAAAGCCTGCTTAGACACCTTCTTTGATGCAATTAGCTCCATTGTTGATGGCCAAAAATCTTCATTCTCATAATCTTCATCATTCTCAGATTCCTGCTTTGATTGACCAACCTTTAACCCATTGTGAGATCCCCCTGTTCCCACCGAGCAACGGATTCGGGTACTAGCAGCGGAAGTAGCACTTCTCGCATGGGACAGGGGTCCCACATTCGGGGCCTCGTCCCCACGGATATCCGGACAAAAGATTAATCCGTCGGTTTTTCCAAAACCAGACCCGGAAAAACTTCCCTTATCCGGAAAGCACGGGCGATTCCACCAGGATAATTTTTACTCTAACGTAGTCAAAACCCTTACTGATCAAACAGATCCGACTGCATCTATAAAGATACTTGGTCAGATCAAGGAAGAAACTTGCACTTGGATCATTGGGATCAACGCTTTTTTCCCCACAAGGAGGCACAGCCGTTGATTCCTATCCATAGAACAATTACTATCCGGGATTTACTTTATCTATCGTAATAACAGAAATTGAGTCTAGATTTACGGATCCATCAGTCCAGCCTAACCCCATCCGATCCCATGGGTTAGCCAACCGCCCAACCACTGTAGTGATGGGATCCAATTTGGAATTTGGTTAGGTTTTGTCCCGGGTACCAAGGAAAAGAGTTCCAAGGCCCCCTAGCCGGAATTTCATGCAAACATAAAACTAGCCACACCACTTACACACCCAATATGAAAATTGCCTTTTTCTTAGCATCAGCTAACTTTAAAACAATCCTTTAATGAAACCATAGTACCACTGATCACAATCTCCCAATTTATCCAGTTGATTCATAATTTCCCAGCATTCCTTCATCAGAGTATCTATGGCATCATTGGCAACTAGAACGCTCACCACCTGTCCACACAGGGGCCGTTTCAATAGTTCCTAGCCCATAATACTCAACAATATAATCACTTATCAAGATGGACTCTCGTTGAAGATCAGCAAGATCAACCAACAGATCCATATAAAAGAGCCATGGACTCATCCGTTGAGGACCAGCAAGGTCAGTCAACCAGATCCATGCCCGGTTCCAGAAAACAACTCTTACTCCTTGTTCCAATATCTTCCTCGACGCACGCGTGGGTATCCTGGGCGACCCAGAGCCCGAGCACCGTATGGTCAGCACCCTCTAGGATCCTTCGCAGGTGACCTAGCGCTTCACTCATAGGCCGCTTCCTTGGTCCCTCATCCACCGTACCGGAAGCTCACCATTTTAATCGAACCGAGGCTGGTCAAGACCTCGGCCGACCTTGCTACGCGAGACGTCCTCCATTGACTCTCCGTCAGCAGTTGCAACTTTATCAGTTAGGTCTCCACGACCTTAATCACAAGACGGTCAAAATGCTTTCCCAGCATTCTTGACATAAAACAGCCATTTACAAACAGCATTTACAAACAGTTTACAAATACAATTTCTATATTAACTCTCATTTTTCCACATTATCCCTCATGCAATCCACATTACTTATTCCACATTTCATTTATATGTGTACTCATCCAATCATTTCATTTTCCATCTCTTCACTTCAGATTCCTTCACATCACATATCATATATTCACATCCATATCCACATCCATACATCCACATCCACATCCACATTCACATCCATACATCCACATCTATATGCTTATCTCCATTTTCACATCCTCATTTATACATCCACATCCCATATCCACATTCATACATACACATCCATATCCACATCCATATCCGCATTCATACATACACATCCATATCCACATCCACATGCATACATTCATTATCACGTCCTCATTCATACATCCACATCCACATACATACATACATACATCCACATCCACATCCACATTCTCATTCACATCTATACATCCATATCTACATGCACATTCACATCCATACATCCACATCTATATCCTCATTCACATCCATACATCCACATTCATGCATCCACATCTACATGCCTACATCCATACATACACATCCACATTTACATCCATGCATCCACATCCACATCCTCATTCACATCCATACATCCACATTCATACATCCACATCCACATCCACATTCACATCCATACATCCACATCTACATGCTTATCTCCATTTTCACATCCTCATTTATACATCCACATCCCATATCCACATTCATACATACACATCCATATCCACATCCACATGCATACATACATCCACATCCACATTCCCATTCACATATATACATCCATATCTACATGCACATTCACATCCATACATCCACATCTATATCCTCATTCACATCCATACATCCACATTCATGCATCCACATCTACATGCTTATCTCCATTTTCACATCCTCATTTATACATCCACATCCCATATCCACATTCATACATACACATCCATATCCACATCCACATGCATACATACATCCACATCCACATTCCCATTCACATATATACATCCATATCTACATGCACATTCACATCCATACATCCACATCTATATCCTCATTCACATCCATACATCCACATTCATGCATCCACATCTACATGCATACATCCATACATCCACATCCACATTTACATCCATGCATCCACATCTACATCCTCATTCACATCCATACATCCACATTCATACATCCATACATCCACATTCATACATCCACATCCACATCCACATTCACATCCATACATCCACATTCATACATCCACATCCACATCCATACATCCACATTCATACATCCACATCCACATCCACATTCACATCCATACATCCACATTCATACATCCACATCCACATCCACATCCACATGCATCTTATCATATCTTATCACTTCCCATATCTTTTATGCATACCTCTATGCATGAAATTCAATTATGCTAAAAGTAACACTTTTATAATAAAATATTCAACTTTTATGCATACCTCTATGCATGAAATCCAATATGATAAAAGTAACACTTTTGATATAAAAAAATTATCCTTTATGCATACTTCTATGCATGAAAAATTAAAAAATGATAAAAGTAACACTTTTGATATAAAAATTTTTCCTTTATGCATACTTCTATGCATGAAAATTAAAAATGATAAAAGTAACACTTTTGATATAAAAAAATTATCCTTTATGCATGATATTAAAATTCAATTTCTCCATGATTATAATGAAATTCTTTAAATTAATCTAGGATGATAATTCCTAGAATATGGTAGGAAGTCCTCTTTTTATGCTTTGAATGAAATTATTTTATGCATAATTTTTATAAAAATTTTGCCATAGCTCCGCTGCTATGACTGATAAATCTCAATTTTTTCTAAGGGATAAAGCTTATCATTAAGGAAATAATTAAAATGATCTCTAATTGGATCATTAATCTATAGTGGATTGAATCATCAATATGCATAAACTAAAAGCATAGAAAAAAGCCATTAAATTGGCCTCAAGCATAGCTTAATCTTGGGTTAAGGAAAAGCTTTATGAAAAGCTTGATTTGGATTGAGAACGGGTCATGAGTATGACCATTTCTTGAGTGAGAGAGAGAATTTACATAAAAATCATTAGAATTTAAACATAAATGAAAATTAACTTCAATAGCATTTATTAACTTATGTAACTCTTCACTACTATTCAAACTTCAATAGTATTTAAAAAAAACCATACCAATTAAACTTCTCAAGCTTGAGAGGGGTTGAGAAGAGAGAAACATTGAGAAATTATAGCAAGATCAATATTCACTAATTACCTTACAACTTGCTTGATTCTTTGTTCACGGTAGAGGCCCCCAACCAATCAATTGGTTAAGTATGTTGATGGAGCCACTAATGGGGATTGAAGAAAGAGGGAAGCTCCAAAAACTAGTGAATTATTAAATGAATTCACAGTTCTTGGCTTAGGTGGAGTAGAGTAACGATGCATAAACACTAACTATTTTTCAACAAGGGGGAGGCTTCTATTTATAGGAAAAATTGAGCTCCTAACCAAACAAACTGATTCTAGAATTTTCTAAATCAGTTTGGTCAATATTTGACCATTTTTAGGTCAGTTAAGCTAACTTTTTGGAACTAGACTTGAATGAGGAGAGAGGAGAGATGAAATATCTCAAATTTTTATGAGTTTAAAACTCATTCAAGCATGTGAAATATGCACCTCCTTTAAAGAACTCCCCTTCCTTACATATGTGTCATAATGGAATCATTTTAATATTGCTCATAGTTTTTTTTACTAATAAACCTTGTACATTTTCAACTCTTCATCTTATGTGAAATATGCACCTCCTTTAAAGAATTCCCCTTCCTTACATATGTGTCATAATGGAATCATTTTAATATTGCTCATAGTTTTTTACTAATAAACCTTGTACATTTTCAACTCTTCATCTTATGTGAAATATGCACCTCCTTTAAAGAATTCCCCTTCCTTACATATGTGTCATAATGGCATCATTTTAATATTGCTCATAGTTTTTTACTAATAAACCTTGTACATTTTCAACTCTTCATCTTATGTGAGCATTTACTCATTTTTGGATACCCAAAATATCTCATATTTTTAATATTGCTCATAGTTTTTTACTAATAAACCTTGTACATTTTCAACTCTTCACCTTATGTGAGCATTTACTCATTTTTGGGTATCTTCTTTTTTACAAATTTGGATTTATCTCTTCCCTACACATGGATTGATGCTATTGGCCCATAGGAACCTTAATTGGACCATAGTCTAAAGATTTCTGAAAATCTAGACCCTTAGACTAAGGTTCTTTATACCTATTTCCAATTAATTCCAATTGCACATTGGAAAATTCTTTTTGAATTTCTATTTCAGGGGAACTCATCTGAATTATAAGAGATATTTTTATATCCAAAAATATTCAAAATCTGAATATTCTCTCTCTAGAATATTTTTCTCTCTCTAGGCTAAAACAGATAGAAACAAGATCTTTATATTTCTGAAGAGGGTTGATTACAGGGGAAGATACTAGACATCAAAAAGGGGTTGGGGGAGGAATCTTACATTCTACCCCACTTAAAAAAACGCGAGATGTCCTCATCTCGCAACTTGTGATAATTTCGCAAGATTCACGAATATGAGACTTAGAGAAAAATTTTAATCAAGATTAACCACCAAGAAACGTCTTAAAGAGAGCAAGATTCAAAATAAGAACAAGATTTAAACTTTATTCATTCTCGGAACTTATACAGTAAAGATAGAAGAACTCTTTACACTTCCATAAGCCCGTCCATCATATGATCACAAAAGCAGTCCTCACAAGCTGCACAAGTATAAGGTAACTCATCTATGGGAATGATTCTGTGGGTTATTGCTGCGCCTATCTCAGTGGTATGAGGTGTTCTAACAAAAGGACCTCTGAGAGGCAAGCCAAAAACGGGGTAAAGGCATATCTTCTCATGAGGAAGAAAACACGCCAGTAATAAGAAGACCCGCTCAGAAAACCCAGGATGCCTTGATCTCATGACGCAGTAGTATCGGGGACCCAAACCCAAAGCTTCAATAACCATGGCCAAGCGGACATTGTTACGAAAGTGCTGCTGACCCCAGGGTGTTACCCTAGTTATGTCTTGATAGGTCCGCCATTTTGTCTGCGCTACAGAAGTTCCCAAGTGAGGGAAAAGTGAGCGCTCATACTGCTCTATAAAATCTTTCTTCACAGACTCCCTTTCGTCTTGAAGGTGAGAAATCATTAGGGATAAAACTAGTTCTTGTTGCCAAGCCATGAAGGAGATTAAGAAAGAAAGGAGATCGATGGAAGTAAGATTACTGTGAGCGACAAGTAAAAGTTACGACTTATATAAAGGAAGGAGCTAGCGTAACTTAGAAGCCAACGGTAACTTGCCACTGAAGTTTTACCGTCTTTCCATGATTTGGGTTTGACACATTTTTCTATAGAAGGCATTAAGAATTTTGAGATGAAGAGATAAAAGAAGCTTGTAGGCTAAGTCACCTACTTTCATTGAATTCAGATATAAGGCTCACAATATCTGGGGGATAACTTCATATACTCCCCAAGAGATAAAGAACTTCTTTTGGGCCGTACTCGAATGAAGACCAAAACCTTGATATCCAAAACATCGATTCTCACTTCTGAACTCATTGTTCTGAATCCTTAAAACAGGTGGGACTCTTGAGAAGTATTCTAGGAAAAGAGTCTTCCTTTGTTAAACAGAACTTTCTTTTATTTTAGAGAGGGAATAATTATAAGATCAGAAAGGGAGATTCTTACTCCTGTATACCTCGAAGGCTGGGGAGGAATCTTACATTCTACCCCACTTAAAAAGTACGAGATGTCCTCATCTCGCAAGGTAGAGGACAACTCTTTTTCTTAACATCCAATTTTATTTTGGGGTTCCTTATATTCTGGTCAACCCAGCAGAACACTGGGATAAATATCCCTTATATAGAACTCATCATTAATATTCAGATCATATCATTCATATCTTTAACATGATAATGGTCCATTAGACCGAAAAATTTCCTTCTGAACATTCCTCCACGGGAATTTCAGTCAAGCAAGTTCTCAATTTGTCATCCCTTAACTTGATCTACTGATCAAGTGTTAACAGTAACAATTTGACAGCACAACCCACTAATCTCATAGTGATTTGCTGAATTCATTATCATCATTCCAGTTATGAATATCATCACTGGGACTCGTCCCATTCATCCTCATTGTGGTTTTGTTCAGATTTTTATATTTCAACTAATTTCAAAAATCATCATTTTTCAATCAGAATTTTCAATCAGAATCCAATTCAATTCATCAATTCTCAAACAGAATTAAAAATCATATCAACCACATTCGAATTCATCATCTGGATAGCATTAACGCTTATAATTTCAAGTCTTAGATTTACTCGTATATACTGTCAGTAAAGAGCTGCAGTATACTCTCGGTATATACGGGTAGTCGTGGCTCTTGGAATTATAAGGTAAATACCATCATGTCTAGGCCTCAAGCAAGTCAGGGATTCTATATAATTGCGGTACTTCCATCTGAAGACCCAATTAGCAAATTACGAATTTCAGTTTGAATATCAAATTGTATGAATTATATCACACAATTACAACCTTTTTGTGCTTCTTGATAAATTTTTGACATATTTGTCTTCTCAGTTGATCTTTATTAACCAAATGCTCTGATACCAACTGTGAGATCCCCCTGTTCCCACCGAGCAACGGATTCGGGTACTAGCAGCGGAAGTAGCACTTCTCGCATGGGACAGGGGTCCCACATTCGGGGCCTCGTCCCCACGGATATCCGGACAAAAGATTAATCCGTCGGTTTTTCCAAAACCAGACCCGGAAAAACTTCCCTTATCCGGAAAGCACGGGCGATTCCACCAGGATAATTTTTACTCTAACGTAGTCAAAACCCTTACTGATCAAACAGATCCGACTGCATCTATAAAGATACTTGGTCAGATCAAGGAAGAAACTTGCACTTGGATCATTGGGATCAACGCTTTTTTTCCCACAAGGAGGCACAGCCGTTGATTCCTATCCATAGAACAATTACTATCCGGGATTTACTTTATCTATCGTAATAACAGAAATTGAGTCTAGATTTACGGATCCATCAGTCCAGCCTAACCCCATCCGATCCCATGGGTTAGCCAACCGCCCAACCACTGTAGTGATAGGATCCAATTTGGAATTTGGTTAGGTTTTGTCCCGGGTACCAAGGAAAAGAGTTCCAAGGCCCCCTAGCCGGAATTTCATGCAAACATAAAACTAGCCACACCACTTACACACCCAATATGAAAATTGCCTTTTTCTTAGCATCAGCTAACTTTAAAACAATCCTTTAATGAAACCATAGTACCACTGATCACAATCTCCCAATTTATCCAATTGATTCATAATTTCCCAGCATTCCTTCATCAGAGTATCTATGGCATCATTGGCAACTAGAACGCTCACCACCTGTCCACACAGGGGCCGTTTCAATAGTTCCTAGCCCATAATACTCAACAATATAATCACTTATCAAGATGGACTCTCGTTGAAGATCAGCAAGATCAACCAACAGATCCATATAAAAGAGCCATGGACTCATCCGTTGAGGACCAGCAAGGTCAGTCAACCAGATCCATGCCCGGTTCCAGAAAACAACTCTTACTCCTTGTTCCAATATCTTCCTCGACGCACGCGTGGGTATCCTGGGCGACCCAGAGCCCGAGCACCGTATGGTCAGCACCCTCTAGGATCCTTCGCAGGTGACCTAGCGCTTCACTCATAGGCCGCTTCCTTGGTCCCTCATCCACCGTACCGGAAGCTCACCATTTTAATCGAACCGAGGCTGGTCAAGACCTCGGCCGACCTTGCTACGCGAGACGTCCTCCATTGACTCTCCGTCCCCAGCAGTTGCAACTTTATCAGTTAGGTCTCCACGACCTTAATCACAAGACGGTCAAAATGCTTTCCCAGCATTCTTGACATAAAACAGCCATTTACAAACAGCATTTACAAACAGTTTACAAATACAATTTCTATATTAACTCTCATTTTTCCACATTATCCCTCATGCAATCCACATTACTTATTCCACATTTCATTTATATGTGTACTCATCCAATCATTTCATTTTCCATCTCTTCACTTCAGATTCCTTCACATCACATATCATATATTCACATCCATATCCACATCCATACATCCACATCCACATCCACATTCACATCCATACATCCACATCTATATGCTTATCTCCATTTTCACATCCTCATTTATACATCCACATCCCATATCCACATTCATACATACACATCCATATCCACATCCATATCCGCATTCATACATACACATCCATATCCACATCCACATGCATACATTCATTATCACGTCCTCATTCATACATCCACATCCACATACATACATACATACATCCACATCCACATCCACATTCTCATTCACATCTATACATCCATATCTACATGCACATTCACATCCATACATCCACATCTATATCCTCATTCACATCCATACATCCACATTCATGCATCCACATCTACATGCCTACATCCATACATACACATCCACATTTACATCCATGCATCCACATCCACATCCTCATTCACATCCATACATCCACATTCATACATCCACATCCACATCCACATTCACATCCATACATCCACATCTACATGCTTATCTCCATTTTCACATCCTCATTTATACATCCACATCCCATATCCACATTCATACATACACATCCATATCCACATCCACATGCATACATACATCCACATCCACATTCCCATTCACATATATACATCCATATCTACATGCACATTCACATCCATACATCCACATCTATATCCTCATTCACATCCATACATCCACATTCATGCATCCACATCTACATGCTTATCTCCATTTTCACATCCTCATTTATACATCCACATCCCATATCCACATTCATACATACACATCCATATCCACATCCACATGCATACATACATCCACATCCACATTTCCATTCACATATATACATCCATATCTACATGCACATTCACATCCATACATCCACATCTATATCCTCATTCACATCCATACATCCACATTCATGCATCCACATCTACATGCATACATCCATACATCCACATCCACATTTACATCCATGCATCCACATCTACATCCTCATTCACATCCATACATCCACATTCATACATCCATACATCCACATTCATACATCCACATCCACATCCACATTCACATCCATACATCCACATCCACATCCATACATCCACATTCATACATCCACATCCACATCCACATTCACATCCATACATCCACATTCATACATCCACATCCACATCCACATCCACATGCATCTTATCATATCTTATCACTTCCCATATCTTTTATGCATACCTCTATGCATGAAATTCAATTATGCTAAAAGTAACACTTTTATAATAAAATATTCAACTTTTATGCATACCTCTATGCATGAAATCCAATATGATAAAAGTAACACTTTTGATATAAAAAAATTATCCTTTATGCATACTTCTATGCATGAAAAATTAAAAAATGATAAAAGTAACACTTTTGATATAAAATTTTTTCCTTTATGCATACTTCTATGCATGAAAATTAAAAATGATAAAAGTAACACTTTTGATATAAAAAAATTATCCTTTATGCATGATATTAAAATTCAATTTCTCTATGATTATAATGAAATTCTTTCAATTAATCTAGGATGATAATTCCTAGAATATGGTAGGAAGTCCTCTTTTTATGCTTTGAATGAAATTATTTTATGCATAATTTTTATAAAAATTTTGCCATAGCTCCGCTGCTATGGTGACTGATAAATCTCAATTTTTTCTAAGGGATAAAGCTTATCATTAAGGAAATAATTAAAATGATCTCTAATTGGATCATTAATCTATAGTGGATTGAATCATCAATATGCATAAACTAAAAGCATAGAAAAAAGCCATTAAATTGGCCTCAAGCATAGCTTAATCTTGGGTTAAGGAAAAGCTTTATGAAAAGCTTGATTTGGATTGAGAACGGGTCATGAGTATGACCATTTCTTGAGTGAGAGAGAGAATTTACATAAAAATCATTAGAATTTAAACATAAATAAAAATTAACTTCAATAGCATTTATTAACTTATGTAACTCTTCACTACTATTCAAACTTCAATAGTATTTAAAAAAAACCATACCAATTAAACTTCTCAAGCTTGAGAGGGGTTGAGAAGAGAGAAACATTGAGAAATTATAGCAAGATCAATATTCACTAATTACCTTACAACTTGCTTGATTCTTTGTTTACGGTAGAGGCCCCCAACCAATCAATTGGTTAAGTATGTTGATGGAGCCACTAATGGGGATTGAAGAAAGAGGGAAGCTCCAAAAACTAGTGAATTATTAAATGAATTCACAGTTCTTGGCTTAGGTGGAGTAGAGTAACGATGCATAAACACTAACTATTTTTCAACAAGGGGGAGGCTTCTATTTATAGGAAAAATTGAGCTCCTAACCAAACAAACTGATTCTAGAATTTTCTAAATCAGTTTGGTCAATATTTGACCATTTTTAGGTCAGTTAAGCTAACTTTTTGGAACTAGACTTGAATGAGGAGAGAGGAGAGATGAAATATCTCAAATTTTTATGAGTTTAAAACTCATTCAAGCATGTGAAATATGCACCTCCTTTAAAGAACTCCCCTTCCTTACATATGTGTCATAATGGAATCATTTTAATATTGCTCATAGTTTTTTTTACTAATAAACCTTGTACATTTTCAACTCTTCATCTTATGTGAAATATGCACCTCCTTTAAAGAATTCCCCTTCCTTACATATGTGTCATAATGGAATCATTTTAATATTGCTCATAGTTTTTTACTAATAAACCTTGTACATTTTCAACTCTTCATCTTATGTGAAATATGCACCTCCTTTAAAGAATTCCCCTTCCTTACATATGTGTCATAATGGCATCATTTTAATATTGCTCATAGTTTTTTACTAATAAACCTTGTACATTTTCAACTCTTCATCTTATGTGAGCATTTACTCATTTTTGGATACCCAAAATATCTCATATTTTTAATATTGCTCATAGTTTTTTACTAATAAACCTTGTACATTTTCAACTCTTCACCTTATGTGAGCATTTACTCATTTTTGGGTATCTTCTTTTTTACAAATTTGGATTTATCTCTTCCCTACACATGGATTGATGCTATTGGCCCATAGGAACCTTAATTGGACCATAGTCTAAAGATTTCTGAAAATCTAGACCCTTAGACTAAGGTTCTTTATACCTATTTCCAATTAATTCCAATTGCACATTGGAAAATTCTTTTTGAATTTCTATTTCAGGGGAACTCATCTGAATTATAAGAGATATTTTTCTATCCAAAAATATTCAAAATCTGAATATTCTCTCTCTAGAATATTTTTCTCTCTCTAGGCTAAAACAGATAGAAACAAGATCTTTATATTTCTGAAGAGGGTTGATTACAGGGGAAGATACTAGACATCAAAAAGGGGTTGGGGGAGGAATCTTACACCCATAGGTCGCTGCCTCAACCATAGAGATGGCATGTCCAGCAACCATGTCTTCAACTAGCTTTTTCATCCCTCCTTTTCCAAAGTTTGTGCTTAATGGAAGACCAGTCTCTGTAAGGTGGATTTTCCCATCTTTGAAAGACACAAGTTGATTTCTGAGGGCTTCCTTATAGCTGGCACAGTCTTTTTTCGCATGTTCTGGGTCATCACACCATATACATCTGAATGTAAACCCTTCTTTGCTTTGAGCCCTTTGCATAGAAGCCTACCCTAATGGTAGCCCTTTTTCCTCAATCCTAGACATCTTCAAATTTAGGTCTCGTATGCCCTTAATAAGCTCATCCATCGGCCCTTCTACCTTTGGAATTGCAGCAGCAGGTTTTGGTAGAATCTCAGGGGTAACAGTTATAAGAGTTGCCGAGCTCATCACCATTTTATCCCTCCTTCGCTGTCGCTTTGCTAGCATGGTGACCGCATCCTTGACATCATTCCAATCATTCTTTAACCCCTGCTCCGTATCCTTATCCTCAAGGAGAATTTCCAGTTCTTCTTGGAGATTGTTTGGGACATCATAGCATAGCGGAGGCTACACTCCAACCCACACACTTGTCAATCCGTGAAAGCAACCCGGTTAGCGCATAGAGGCTATCCCGAATGGGAGAAGATGAGTTAACCATATACTAATGACTTCTAGTCCTACTCAATCCTTCTCAACACTCAAGCAATCAATCTAACACAATCAACACATCAATCTAGCATTATCAAAGCATCAAGATTAGGCTACACTTAAGCACAAAGATACAACTTATGCAAAGAACCTAACATGCAAAGAGCTATCACACAAGCCTCAACTACACATCAATTCATGCACAAGCTTCATCACATGCACAACTCACAACTCACAAATCTAGATTAGCAAGTGTGTAGACCAAAACCTCATATCATTGAAAATGTAGAGAGTAGAGAGTACAAGATTAAAGCATGAATGGAGATGGAGAGCTTTGGGAGAGCACATGAGAAGGAGCTATGGAGCAAGCTCTCTCTATGAGCCTCTCAACCAAATGACCAAAGAGTGTCCTCCCTCTCTCAAATGGGCCACCTTTTATACAAAAATTCTAGAACTCCCAAAAGTTCCCATGTGGGATTATTGTCAAGCCCCCTCCCACATTCATCTACAACTTTGAACTCTTTTCAAGAGCCCTAAGTGTCTTTTTTGTTGCATCCTTGTAGTGATCTTCATTTGTCATGCAACAGAGATCTTTCCCAGCTGCTTGTATAAGAAGAGCTCTATTTTTTCCCTGTCTAAGGTTGTGCGCTCTATCCTTGACAGCCGGGCATAGCGCTTCTCAAACTCTCTTAGCAACTCTGTTGGCAGAAATTCCAATTTTGGGTTTTGTAACCCACTCCAAGAAAGTTCACTTGGTCACCCGCTCGGAATCCTCCATGAAATAATCATCCTTCAAAGCAAGCTTGAACTCCTCCCAATTTCTGCCACCATGTGCTGCCTGTAATCCTCTTATGCGCTCTCTTATTTCAAGAACACATACCAGCTCAAAGCTTCGAGCCATATCCTCCTCAGTCACCCTGTTTAGCTCCATTTCCTTTGTGTAATTGCGAAGGTACTTTGTGATGTCTTTACCATCAAATTGATCCACCTTTTTCACGATTGACTTCAGTGCTTTAGTCGTGGAAATTTGCCCCCTCTCAGCCGCTTGCTGCTGTTGCATATACATAGTAAACATCTAAAACATTTGCATAACCCCGGGGTCAAAATGAACCCCCTGTCCCTCAGGATTCTCAGCCATAGCTTGCACTATGTATTTCACCACTAACTCTCACCTGTCGGGTTCACCAAATAGCTGTCGTGACATGGGCGGTATCGCTGGGAAAGTGCGAGACTTTTGGCTGTGAGAGTAGCTTCAAATCCCAGCAAGGAAACAAAACATATAACTCTTCAAGGGGAACCACCAGCAGTTTCACTATGAGCTTAATTATAAAAAAATTTCATATTCTTGGAAATGATAAGAAACCACATGCCCCCCCACACACAGAAAGAGAGAGCCCACACACACACACACACAGGGAGAGAGCCCCCCCCACACACAGAGAGATCCCACACACACACACACACACACACACAGGGAGAGAGCCCCCCCCACACACAGAGAGATCCCACACACACACACACACAGGGAGAGAGCCCCCCCCACACACACAGAGAGCCCCCCCCACACACACAGAGATCCCCCCCACACACAGATATAGCCCCACACACAACCCCTCTCACACACACACACACACACACACACACAGCCCACACAGAGAGAGCCCCCCACACACAGAGAGCCCCCTCTTACCCCTCCCAAGGCGGTCACACCCCACACTCTGGTTGCAGTCCGGTGACTTCACATTCCGTTACCACCACAAGGCGCTTCCTCATTGTGTGTGCCACCACAAGGCGCTTCTTCCGTGTATACCTGCAGCAGCTGCGCATAGCTTGTCAGCGTCCGAGAAGTCCCCCCTCGGCCAGCTCTGCCTCTAACTCTTTTAGAACCTGTGTCACCCAGCTCCTCGTGGTTGCCATATGGTTTCTATATTCATTTGATGCATGCGTTCTTATCCATTTGTCCATGCGCTGTCTTTTGCCATCCGCGGGATCCATCACATACCACATTATGTACACATCATCTACCTACATACCATGCTTTAATGGGGCCATGGATTCGTCTCACATATAGCCCCTTCTGGGGTGAAAACATTCATGTTTTCACATTCTCTTTATGTTTCAAACTCTCTCTCTTCACACTAACCGTCCTATACAGCTCTATTTAAATCAAGAACATCATCTAGCACCTCATCACCCACCTGGGTCAAAGGGGTACAACACCCTCTTCCATCCCTCTATTACATCATCCAACAAGCCATCCATAGCATTATCCTCACCACCATCCATACACTACTCTAGTGCATCATCCAACAAGTTATCCACATCATTATCCTCACACCATCCATACACTGTGGCACTTAATCCCATGCATCTGGATTTGCATTTAATGGCCTCACATGCATGGTTTCACACCATAGACGTGCCATGGCACGACACCGTATATACCGAGGTTATAACTACAGCTCTTTACCCGGGAGTATATACGAGTAAATCTAAGACTTGAAATTATAAGCATTAATGCTATCCAGATGATGATTTCGAATGTGGTTGATATGATTTTTAATTCTGTTGAGAACTGATGAGTTGATTTGGATTCTGATTGAAAAATGATGATCCCTGAAAATAGGGCGAAATGTAATAAACTGAGCGAAACCACAATGAGGATGAATGGGACGAGTCCCTGTGATGATATTCATAGCTAGAATGATGATAATGATTTTAGCAAATCACTATGAGATTAGTGGATTGTGCTGTCAAATTGCTACTGTTAACACTTGAAATGGTAGATCAATTTAAGGGATGACAAATTGAGAACTTGCTTAACTGAAATTCCCGTGGAGGAATGTTCAGAAGGAAGTTTTTCGGTCTAATGGACCATTATCGTGTTAAAGATATGAATGATATGATCTGAATGAATTGTTATTTAATGATGGGTTCTATATAAGGGATATTTATCCCAGTATTCTGTTGGGTTGACTAGAATATAAGGAACCCCAGAATAAATTGGATCTTAAGAAAAAGAGTTGTCCTCTGCCTTGAAAGATGAGGACATCTCCCATTTTTTTAAGTGGGGTAGAATGTAAGATTCTCCCCCAGCCTTCGAGGTATACAGGAGTAAGAATCTCCCTTTCTGATCTTATAATTATTCCCTCTAAAATAAAAGAAAGATTCTGTTTAAAAAAAAAAGAGGAAGATCCTTTTCCCAGAATACTTTCTCAAGAGCCCACCTATTTTAAGGATTCAGAACGATGAGAACCGATGTTTTGGATGCCAAGGTTTTGGTCATCAGTTAAAGTCTACCGACTCCTGCCATGTTAAGGACACAGGAAAGTCATGAATCCCAAATTCAAAGATCAATTCCTTCATACCAATCTAATCAGGATCCGTCTCGGACAAGATTCCTTAACTCCATTAAATAGGTCTGACCCATTGATTAGGGTCGAGATGACCAGTCAAATGCTTGACGACATGGAGCAACAGATGCAGGCAATTCATAAAGATATAAAAGCTGCCCAGGGTCGACAGAAATAGTATACAGATAAGAAGAGGACAGTCATAAAATTCAAAGAAGCAGATATGGTCTTCATTCGAGTACGGCCCAAAAGAAGTTCTTTATCTCTTGGGGAGTATAAGTAGTTATCCCCCAGATATTGTGGGCCATATCTTAATTCAATGAAAGTAGGTAACTTAGCCTACAAGCTTCTTTTACCTCCTCATCTCAAAGTTCTTAATGAATTTCATGTAAGCCTTCTATAGAAAAATGTGCCAAACCCAAATCATGGAGAGACGGAAGAACTTCAATGACAAGATACCCCGTTGGCTTCAAGGTTACGCTAGTTCCTTCTTTTATATAAGTCATAACTCTTACTTGTCGCTCGCAGTAATCTTACTTCCATCGATCTCCTTTATTTCTTTATCTCTTTCATGGTGTGGCAACAAGACTTGGTTTTATCCATGATGATTTCTTACCTTCAAGATGCAAGTGAGTCTGTGAAGAAGAAATTTATAGAACTGTATGAGCGCTCACTTTTCCCTCACTTGGGATCTTCTGTAGCTCAGACCAAATGGCGGACCTATCAAGACATAACTAGGGTAACACCGTGGGGTCAGCAGCACTTTCGTAATAATATCCGCTTGGCTATGGTTATTGAAGCTTTGGGTTTGGGTCCCCGATACTATTGCGTGATGAGTTCAAAGCATGGTGGGTTTTCTGAGTGGGCCTTCTTACTTGCGTGTTTTCTTCCTCACCAGAAGATATGCCTTTATCCCGATTTTGGCTTGCCTCTTAGAGGTCCTTTTATTAGATCACCTCATACCAATGAGATAGGTGCTGCAATAACCAGCCGAATTATTCCCATAGATGAGTTACCTTATACGTGTGCAGCTTGTGAGTGCTGCTTTTGTGACCTATGAGATGGATGGGCTTATGGAATTGTAAAAAGTTCTTCTATCTTGCTGTATATGTTCCAAGAGTGAATAAAGTTGAAATCTTTGTTCTTGTCTTGAGTCTTGCTCTCTTTGAGACTTTTCTTGATGGTTAATCTTAATTAAAATTTTCTCTCAGTCTCATATTCGTGCGTTTTGCGAAATTACCCCAGTTTGCGAGATGAGAACATCTCGCATTTTTCAAGTGGGAGAGAATGTAAGATTCCTCCCCAGCCTCTCAAAATGTCCAGCATCTTCTCCTGTAATCAATACCCTCTTTAGAAATATAAAAGATCTTGTCTCTGCCTGTTTTGACTTAGAGAGAGAAAATATTCTAGAGAGAGAATATTCAGATTTTGAATATTTTTAGATAGAAAAATTTCTCATATTATTCAAATAAATTTCCCTGAAAAACAGAAATTCAGAAAGAACTTTCCAATGCGCAATTGGAATTAATTGGAAATGGGTATAAAAGACCTTAGCCTAAGGGTCTAGATTTTCATCAAAAATCTTGGATTATGGTCCAATTAAGGTTCTTATGGACTAATAAGATCAATCCATGTGTGGGGAGGAGATAAATCCAATTTTGTAAAAGAAGATACCCAAAAATGAGTAAATGCTCACATAAGGTGAAGAGTTGAATATGTACAAGGTTTATTAATAAGAAACTATGAGTAATTTTAATAATATGAGATATTTTGGGTATAATGATTCCATTTTGACACATATGTAAGGAAGGGGAGTCCCTTCAATTCACATAAGATGAAGAGTTGAATATGTACAAGGTTTATTAGTAAGAAACTATGAGTGATATTAAAAATATGAGATATTTTGGGTATAATGATTCCATTTTGACACATGTAAGGAAGGGGAGTCCCTTCAATTCTCACATGAGATATTTTGAGTATAATGATTCCATTTTTGACACATATGTAAGGAAGGGGAGGGCCTTCAATGAGGCGCCTACTTCACATGGGCAAATTGAGTTTTTTATCATCAAAAATTGAGATATTTCATCTCTCCTCTCTCCTCATTCAAGTCTAGTTCCAAAAAGTTAGCTTAGCTGACCTAAAAATGGTCAAAAATTGACCAAACTGACTTGGAAAATTCTAGAATCAGTTTGTTTGGTTAGGAGCTCAAATTTTCCTATAAATAGAAGCCTCCCCCTTGTTGAAAATATATAGTCTTTAAGGCATTGTTACTCTATTTCACCCAAGCCAAGAATAATAAATTTATTAATAATTCATTAGTTTTTGACATTTCCCTCTTCCAAAGATTGGTTGGCCACTCTTGTCCAAACAAGAGTCGAACCCTCAAACCATCAAGCCAAAGGAAAGCTTTCAAAGTCATTAGTAAGTTGGTGATTCTTCTTTTCACCGATTTTATGATTTTTATGGCTTTAATGGTTCTTATGTTTTATGTCTTCTCTAAAAATGTTATACCTCATTACAAAAAGGTATTTCCCTCTCTTTTCTAACAAAACCAACCATTCTCTATCCTAGGTGAATGGTTAATTGATTAATGTCAAGTTTCTATAATGATTATTTTATTATAAAAGTGTTACTTTTAGCATAATTAAATTTCATGCATAGAGGTATGCATAAAAGATGAATATTTTATTATAAAAGTGTTACTTTTAGCATAATTGAATTTCCTACATAGAGGTATGCATAAAAGATGAATATTTTATTATAAAAGTGTTACTTTTAGCATAACTGAATTTTATATCTTATATGCGTAAAGAAATCTTATATCAATATAAGAATTTTCTTGTATTCTATAAATAGATATGGGAAGGGATAGGATGTGATAAGAGATGTGATGAGATGTGATAAGATACTTATGGGATGAGTTAGGATGTGATAAGATGAGTTAAGATGTGATAAGATACATATGGGATGAGTTAGGATGTGATAAGAGGTGTATGAGATGTGATAAGAGGTGTATGAGATGTGATGAGATACTTATGGGATGAGTTAGGATGTGATAAGATGAGTTAAGATGTGATAAGATACATATGGGATGAGTTAGGAGGTGATAAGATGAGTTAAGATGTGATAAGATGTGATAAGATGTGTATGGGATGAGGTAAGAAGTGTATGTGATGGGATAAGATGTATATGAGATGAGTTAGGATGTGATAAGATGAGTTAGGATATGTGATAAGAGGTGTATGAGATGTGATAAGAGGTGTATGAGATGTGATAAGATGTGATAAGATGCATATGAGATGAGTTAGGATGTGATAAGATGAGTTAAGATATGATAAGATGTGTATGGGATGAGGTAAGAAGTGTATGTGATGGGATAAGATGTATATGGGTTGTGATAAGGCGAGAATGGATGTGATGAAAAAGAATAGATGTAAAGGCGTTTGTGATTACATGAATGGGAATGTAGAAATGAATGTATAAATGTGAATGTGGATGTAGAGGTAGATGTATGGGTGTGAATGAGAATGTGGATGCGGATGTATACATGTAGATGTAGAAGTATGGATGTGAATGAGAATGTGGATGTGGATGTATACATGGAGATGCGGATGTATACATGTAGATGTAGGAGTATGGATGTGAATGAGAATGTGGATGTGGATGTATACATGGAGGTGTGAATGTATGCATGTAGATGTAGATGTATGGATGTGAATGTGAATGTGGATGTGGATGTATGCATGGAGATGTGGATGTATGCATATGTGTGAATGCGGATGTGGATGTGGAATTGGAGGTATGATGTGGATGTACGAACATGGAGGTGAATGTAGAATAATGAACGTGAATGCGTATGGAAAATAATGTGTCATCGATATGAGTAAATGGATGAAAATGAATACACATTGAATGGAATGTGGATTAAGTGATGTGGATTGAGGAGGGATAATGTGGAAAGACGAGAGTTCGATATAGAAACTGTATTTTGTGACTGTTTGTAAATGTCTGTTTTATGTCAAGAATGCTGGGGAAGCATTTTGACTGTCTTGTGGATTAAGGTCATGGAGACCTAACTGATAAGTTGCAACTGCTGACGGAGAGTCAATGGAGGACGTCTCGCATCGTAGCAAGGTCGACCGAGGTCTTGACCAGCCTTCGTTCGATTTAAATGGTGAGCTTCCGGTATGGTGGATGAGGGACCAAGGAAGCGGCCTATGAGTGAAGCGCTAGGTCACCTGCGAAGGATCCTAGAGGGTGCTGACCATACGGTGCTTGGGCTCTGGGTCGCCGAAGATACCCACACGTGCATCGTGGAAGATATTGGAACAAGAGTAAGAATTGTTTTTTGAAACCGGGCATGGATCTGGTTGACTGACCTTGCTGGTCCTCAACGAATGAGTCCATGGCTCTTTTATATGGGTCTGTTGGTTGATCTTGCTGATCTTCAACGAGGATTCCATCTTGATTTTATATGTGAAAATATTGTCGGGTACTATGAGCTAGGAACTATTGAAAAGGCCCCTGATGATGAGTGAACAGGTGGTGAGCGTTCTGGTTGCCAATGATGCTATAAGTACTCCGATGAATGAATGACTAGAAATAAGAATTCAACCAGAGACTTTGAGGATTGTCATCAGTGACATAATGGTTTTATTAAAGGATTGTTTTAAAGTCAGCTGATGCTGAGAAAAAGGCAATTTCATATTGGGTGTGTAAGTGGTGTGACTAGTTTTATGTTTGCATGAACTTCTGGCTAGGGGGCCTTGGAACTCTTTTCCTTGGTACCCGAGACAAAACCTAACCAAATTCCTAATTGGATCCCATCACTACAGTGGTTGGGCGGTTGGCTAACCCATGGGACTGGATGGGGTTAGGCTAGACTGATGGATCCGTAAACCGAGACTCAATTTCTGTTATTACGATAGATGAAGTAAATCTCGGATAGTAATTGTTCTATGGATAGGAATCAACGGCTGTGCCTCTTGATGGTCACGACGCTCCTTCGCTGGACACCCTGGGGTACACAAGACATTATCGTTAGTGAAACACACTTTTTATTGGCCAAAGATGAGAGGGTATGTATAAGATTATATTCTCAAGTGTCAAGTTTGTCAAGCAAATAAAGCTGAACGCTTTAGACCGGCTGGGTTGTTGCATCCTTTGCAAATCCCAGGTAATAAATGGGAAAGTATTTCCATGGATTTTATTATCGGATTACCAAGAACACATCAAGGCCACGATTCTATTTGGGTTGTGGTATAGATCGCTTGACAAAAATGGCTAGATTTTTACCGACCCGGAAGACCATTACAGCTACGCAATTAGCAAGATGGAGATGGAGATGGAGATGGTTCGTGCAACAGCCTTAGAATGAATAAGGTAAACAAGTTTAGAGGATGTACTTGGAATGTTAAAGGCTTGCAGGATAAAAGGAAAAATACAACCTGTTGGGGGACTGTGAAGGACTGGAATTGGTCCATAATGAATATCTAATTTAATGGGTAATAAAGAGAGGAAGAGAGAGTGCTTTAAGGATTGGGTAATATTATATGGGGGAGAGAATTTAGGTTATAGTGGGGTTATGTATATTATTAAGAAAGACTTAAAACCTGTTATTATTGCCAACCACGCTAATGGTATGATTTTAGTTGTGGAGGTCCGGGTAGATGAAGAAAAGGTATGGTTAATTAATATCTATGGGACCCATAATCACAAAACTAGGGGAGAAATGTGGGAGTGGATCAACAAGCTGGACATCCAATGTCCTTGCATTCTGGTGGGTGATTTCAATGTGGTTTTGAGAGAAATTTAGATAGATGTGGGGGAAGCAAAGTCACTATGGGACAGGAAAAAAGAAAATGGTATAGCCTTAGAGGAAAACTAGGCTTTACTAATGGATGGAACCTAGGGCCTTGGTGCTGCTCTGACCTGGGACATACTTACTTTAGCCTTCAATACATGGGGTCATCCTCTAGAATATACAAAGAGTTCTTTAGTGAGCAAGATCCTTGGGTACCTCATAAAATATCTTTTAAAGTGGAACCTCTTTTGCTTTGTCTGACCATATGCCTCCTATGTGGGATTGGCAGACAACTCAATGGGGGAAAAATGAACTTAGGGATTTCCTAGTAAGAAAGCTAAGGGTTAATAACAGTTTGTTGAAAGATGATTTGTTCACACTTCTCATCAAGGAAGCTATTAACAGGCTAAAGAGTAAGTGGCAGCACTCTACAGTTGTTGGCTGGCAATGCACCTAATGCAGTCTCTTTTGACAACCTTGTGACTCTCTTGCTCCTACTCTCCTAGGAGTTCTAGAAGCTCAAAGGCAAGACCAGGGAGATCAAGGCTCTCAGGGCAAAAGCAGCTATGTGCATAAGGGAGTGGACCGTGTGACCCACTAACCTGCTTCATAAGGTGCTCCTCGAGATGTGACAATTGGGTCGGGTGTGGCAGCCATACTCCTCGAAGTGTTTCCCCCGTGGGGTGCTTCTTCTTGAGGGTGAGGTGCTTGTGGACCTCCAGTTGTCTCTCTCTCTCTCTCTCTCTCTCTCTCTCTCTCTCTCACACACACACACACACACACACACACACACATACCCCTATCTCTCTCTTTCTCTCTTACACATACACATCTCTCTCTCTCCCTCTCTCGAATTGGATTGAGCGCACATTAAAGAACTCTCTCTCTCAAAGGTCAAGCACACAAGGAAGCAAAGATGAGTTCAACATGGCAAAGTATAACACCTGTAAGCATAGTAGATTATTGAGTAATTGTTTAGACTGTACGGGTTACTGTAGGACATAGTCAGTGATAGGGACTCATAAGTTTATGGGTGATTTTGGGGAAACTTGTTTTTGAGAAGTTGGAAATAACTTTGAATTTGAGTTCCTCAGACCATTCTCAATTTGATGGCCAGACTGAAAGAGTGAATCAGATTTTGGAGGATATGCTTCGAGGATATGTATCCAAAAGGCAGAGTTCATGGGAGGATTATCTTCCTATGCTAGAATTTGCATATAACAGTACTAAGCATATGAGTACAAGTTTTACTCTTTTCATGCTTATGTATGGTTTTCAACCTAGATCACTTGTTACAGTGGGATTCTCAGGACTTCAGCATGATGAACACGTAATTTTTTGCAAGATATGCAAGAAATGTTACTAGTTGCAAAGGAATCTATTAGAGGTGCCCAAGCTCGAGATAGATGTTATTCTAATAGACATCGTTCACCCAGAGAGTTCTCTGAAGGATGGTGTATTTACGAGTTTTGAAAGATTATGAGACTTTACGGACAGGTCGATCTCCGAAATTATCCCCTAGATACTGTGGACCATTTCGTATTACACGATGGATTGGTTCAGTCGCATATGAATTGGATTTGCCTTCTCATGTGAAAGTTCATCCTGTATTTCATGTTAGTAAACTTAAAGAAGTACTGGGTGGAACAGACCAGTTAGTTACTCCTTAGGAAATCATAGATGTCGAGGACATGACATTTGTTCCACACGAACCTGAAAAGATTCTTGGATTTCGTGAAAGAAGATTGAGTAATACGCTTATCTCACGGAATACAAGATCAAGTGAAAGGATCGTGTTGAGGAGGACGCTACATGGGAGACATTGACTACTCTTCAAAGAGATTACCCTAGCTTTTTAGTGAGCTCAGAGTGAGCTCTTAGAGGAAGGGGAGTATGTCATGTGCATAGTGTGTATCTACCGTGTGCTACATGCACACAAGACTAGCTTCAAGGTTCGAGAAGCTTGAAGCTTGGCAGGTTGATTGGCGAGCTGAGGGATAGACTAATGGGCAGGCACCCAAGTATGGGCGCCCCTCCAGTCCAAGTGTGGACACCCGATGACCGGCCAAGAGCCTATAAAAGGGTGGCGAAGGTTAGTCATTAGTCATATAGAGTTTCGCGTGTCTTTGTGAGAGCTCTATGGTCAGGAGCCTGGATCTATTATAGACGTGTACCTGCTTTATGCAACCAAGGCCTGCAAGCAACAGCAGTCTTAAGGCCCACTGTGACAAGGGTAGCTTCGTGGTAGTATGTGATGTCAGGAGGGAGAGATTGGTCGGTACGTTCATCTAGTTAGCTCACCTCGTGGCTCGGTGGGGATAGCCAAGACTTGTGGGCTTGCCCACGGCTGTCAAGGTTGGGAGGTGAGTCAAGCCTCCCTTCATGTTTGTATGGTTTGTTTGCAGGTTTCGAGTACTATACCAAGAGCTTTCTATGAGGAGATCCTATGGGGATTTGACACCAGAAAGCTCCAATCCATGCTATCATAAGCTTTCTCAAAGTCTAGGAGTAGCACTATGAGGTCTTGTTGCCACATCCTGGCCAAAGCTTTCGCTTCCCAAAAGGTAAAAATGTTGTCCAGAATGTTCTGATCCTGAACAAAGCCGGTTTGAGTGTCATGAGTCAAGTCCGGGAGAAAGGACTGGAGTCTCCTGTTGTTGATGGCATTGGCCAAGATCTGATAGGCCGTCCCCCCCGGGTATTTGCCCCTGGGTAGTGCCACCACCGCCTCTGCCAACTCATCCACTGTGAATGGAGTGAGTAAGAAGGACCTAGGAGAGGGGGGAACCACCTCTCTCGTATGTCACCAGACCTTTTACCGTGCATCCATCACCTGTGGGGATAATGGGGCACCTATGAGAAGAGAACAGAAGAAATCATTAGCGATGGCTCTCACATGGGGGGGTTAGAAACAATAGCTCCATCCTGGCCATGTAGTCTACGAATACCATCTCTCCTCCTGTGTGGGGACCAGCTATCTCGAAGAAATCTCCTGTGACTCTGTCCCCAAATTGGGTCCACCAGAATGAAGCTCTGGCATGGTATTTGTGCTCCACCCTCCTCTCCTCAATGAATCTAATCTCCTTGCGGACGACAGCTAGCTGACTCTCAGTCCATGGGTTGACTCTCAATCCATGGGCTATCTGATGAACGCTCTTAAAGCCATTGTAAAGAGGCCAGGCCTCTCCTCAGACTCTGCTCTTGCTCCTGAAATCCCTCCAATCTGCTTTGGGTTGCCTCTTGCAAGAAACCGCTGATCTGCCCTAGGCCAACATTGAGTGTGCACGCAGTAGAGCTTGAGGTAAAGTCCACTCCCGCCCAAATCTGATCTATCGTGCTACAGATCTCGGAGTCTTGAATGAGGCCATCTAGAATCCTAGAGCTCACATGCTCGTGCCTCTAGGGGTCCTCTAGGGACAGAATAACCAGGGCGTGATCTCGGAGTCCTGAATGAGGCTGTCCGGAATCCTAGATCTCACATGCCTGTTGTGCCTCCACCAGGGGTCCTCTAGGGACAAAATAACCATGGCGTGATCTAAAAAGGAAGTGCCCGCCAAGATACCAATCATGCCCCCACGACTGCAAGCCCCGGCGGTGTTCCTCCTATCCAATCTCAAGAAGCTGAGGCTCCCAGGGCTGCGCCCAAACCCTGGAAGATGCCAAGGGTCCTATCCCCTAAGTACCAGTATCAGCTCCTCCTAGGCAGAGTACTCTACTCCTTAGACTGTGGCCGTACCTCCTCCAAGTCTGTCCTCTGCTGCCTCTATCATGTTGAAGATTTTGTACCTAGAAATGTGACATGCTACAACTGTCAACAAAAAGGACATATCGTACCCAATTACCTAAAGAAGAAGAAGAAATCAACTGTATGAGCCAACATGATTGATGTGGTGAGGAAAATGTGGAGGATGATGATTTCTCTCTCAAGCAAGAGGATAATCCCAAACATGAGGATATTTTTGATGATCTAGGTATGCCTAAACCTATTATAAAGAAAGTTTCACCTCATATGCTTCTAAAAATAAAAGGAAAAATTAAGGACAAGTAAAGATATTTCATGATGATAGAAGTATTTTTGAAAAGCTTGTGCACGCTCTTAAGTTAAATGCTATTCCTTCAAAGTACAAGATCAAGATTGTTTTTCAAGGAACAAAGTATAACTACAGTAAGGAAGTGAAAGATGTGGTTTTATCTATTGCACCATATAGGAACCCCCACACTTTTCTTGTTGCATCTTTGCACTCATATAATGGTATGCCATGGAGACACGAACACTATAGCAACAAAGACTAGATGATGATGCAGTTATGGAGTAGGAACATCAAGTAAACCATTTCAGCCCCTTGAAGACTTTTTTAGATTTCTAAAGACAACTCACATTGACAATACGGTGCCTACTTCACTTGACCCAATTGCAAGTTATGGAAAACCTACAATGCCCAATATTAGACCCCTAGCAGGCTAGGATACCAGTAAAGGTCTCATTAGTTAAGTTAATTACCAATACGCCATCTCCAATATGCCATGTGGCACTAACTATAGGAGCTTAGGGAACACCACCCATGCAATAAGAAATTCTTGGAGTTTTAGGTCTTGTTAATTTGTATGTGATAGCTTAGTACCCTACACTACCTACATACACTCATCCACCACGTGTGTTTACAATATATATGTTGAGAATGGAATAGGTAATGGGAAGGGAGTGGCCATGTAAGTGTACTAAAAGCATACAAAATCAGCACAAGTTTTAAGCTCTTAAACAAATTTGATGGATCCAGAGATCCAATTCAACTTTTGAAGACATGTGAGAAAATATATGAGTCCAAAATCATACTAATAGAAACTTCCATTTGTTCAATTAACTCTGGATAGAATGTGGTCATGAAGTCCAACTTAAGTTCTCAAGGAATGTAGTCCAAAAATGACCATAAAACTTAGAATCATGATCAATCACACAAAAACTTTAGGTAAACCATGATGCAAAAGGATATACTTGATATCAATTTCTTTTTGCATGGAATAAAGTAGGCTTGTTACTAAAGCAGTCCACTATAGTCCAAAATCATATCATTATGACTCACAGTAGTAGGAAAAGTCCATTGATATATATTCCCATGGTTCATTTGGTTAGGTAATGGCATCAATAGGTCTTGAGTCTTGCCTTTATAGCTTTTAAATTTTTGACAAGTCATGCACTTGATAACAAATTTAGCTACATCCTTTTTCATCATAAACCATAAGAATTCTCTAGCCAATATGTGATGTAGAGGATACCCCTCTATAACCCATGTAAGGAGGTGATGCATCTCCTCCATCACAATCTATCTACATGGTTGTGTGATGCATAATCTTTTCTTGAAGGATTATTATATGATAAGCCACCATCTATTATCTTTCACTATGGCAAAAATATAGACCTTGCTCATTAGATTCCTTCATAGCCTCAAAAGGTGGACTCTCTATGGGGCTGAGATATGATTGATGCTTGGTATTATACTTAAAGCATCACCCACCACATTTTCTTTATAAGACTAGTATTGTATTATTGGCTCAAATCTTTGTATTAAAGATGCCCACTTAATATGTCTCTTTGAAATCAAAGGTCAATAAAATTTTTTGTTGATCCATCTTGATAAGGAATTCGGAACGCATAGCGTATTGTTTTCAAATTCTAAGAGCATGTACCACAATAGTCAACTCCTTGTCATGCGTTACTCTCAACTAGTTTCAACTCGTGATTCTCAGAAGCTATGGGATGATCATTTTGCATGAGCACTATCCCAATCCCAGAACCATTAGCATCGTCATGACTACAACGAATAGTCTAGTGAAATGAGTAAGAGCTTCTTTTAAAGCTTGAAAAGATCTATCATGTCTATTGGTCCAGTTTAGCTTTCTTTGGGAGTTCATTTATGTTATGGGCTACCGCACCTCCCAAGAAGGAACTCCACACAACCATCTAGTGAAATGAGTAAGAGCTTCTTTTAAAGCTTGAAAAGATCTATCATGTCTGTTGGTCCAGTTTAGCTTTCTTTGGGAGTTCATTTATGTTATGGGCTACCGCACCTCTCAAGAAGGAACTCCACACAACCGTCAATGGGAGAAGAAATAGACATAACAATCGTTGGGTACTTACCAATGCTTCAAGCTCGTGTCCCCTTGAGGGAGGCTCCCCAAGCTCACTTTGGTGGAAGCTCCACTCCTTCGAACACCACCTCCACGCTGTCATCTTCGCAAAGTCGCTCACACCACGAATGCAAGGCAACCAGCTTTTCACTCTCTCACACACATGCATGCATGGAAGAGGCACATGTACTAGAGCACACTCTAACTCTCTCTATTTCTCTCTCTCTCTCTCTCTCTCTCTCTCTCTCTCTCTCTCTAAACCAAGTACAAGAGTTCTCATAGCATAAAGGGGGATCATATCATTTCATTATGAGAATTGCCTTGTATAAAACTAGGCCTTATTCACACTTGGGTGCCCAAAACTTACTAAGGCCTTGGGTGGCCAGATTCTCAATACAACTTTTATATTGCCTTTTCATGACACTTATTATGTCCTTAATTGGAGGAGAATCTTTGTTAATCCAAAATGGGATTAACACCTCCCCTACCTAATGTAGGTTCTGTCCTCAAAACCTTTTACCAAAGTTGAAAGACCCAGTCATCGAACTCATGTTTGTAGAAGTTCTGATGTGATTGAATCTTTTTCAGTGTTCTCTTGAATGCTAAGTGGGATGTCTAGAACCCAGTGTCCACCATGTCTTTAAATGTGATATGCATGTAGTCGAGAAGAACCTTAGGCGATGATGTCCACCATGTCTTTAAATGTGATATGCATGTAGCCGGGAAGGACCTTAGGCGATGATGTCCACCATGTCTTTAAATGTGATATGCATGTAGCCGGGAAGAACCTTAGGCGATGATAGTACAACAACATGCCTCTTTCATTTGGCCCTATGTTCATGTCAAACATGAGTTGTTCTGCTTTAAATCCATCATACCTCTTTCTTGGCTGATTGATAAGGACCACAATCAATTTGAGGAATCTGACAACAACCACGATGTTGGGATTAGGAATCAAACAACAACCACGATGTTGGGATTAGGAATGCGGTGCCAAGCTCTGATCCATGTGAGCATTTTTTGTCTTTAGCTCGCAATATTTGTGAAGGTAGATGGCGAGAAATGTGGAAAATTATAGAAGACATGAGAATCCCTTCTCTTTGCATCATGAAATTGTAGTGGTGTGAGCCGCCACTTTTTGATAGGAATGTAGAGTGGATCCATCCTGTGAATTGGTAAAAAACATTGGTACCGAGATGACTTTATTATGGAATTGTTAGGTATTCTTTTCTCCAATCTGACTATAGACCAAAATCCTCAATGCGGGGATTGGTATCATCTTCTGTTGTGATGGCTGTGTAGCCTCCCCTTGTATGTACTAGATGTGCCTTGCACCACCTATGAAAATAGTAGCTAATCATGAAAGTAACAATGTGGATTTCTAGTAGGTCCACTTTGCCAGCTTGGTATGCATTGCCACATTCTCCCATAATGTACCTTTGCCTGTAGTAGGCAATAGCTCCCCCAAATCTGTCATTGGTGCTTGGAGAGGGTAAGGCACATACGCCTACCTTTGTGGTTCTATTGCATGCAGAGTAAGCATTTGGCATGAGCCGTCAGGTAGGTTCAAATGGTGTAATTTGCATCAACACCTTGAACATGAGCTTTGGCTTTAGTAGTGGGTTTCCTGCTCTAATGAACCCCTCACACTCTGCAGTTGTTAAAGACTCAAGGACAATCATGTCAGTAAAAGCTTGAGTATTATATGGAGGCTAAAAATTATGTACCTCATCAAATGGCCGTGTTGGAGACAGGTTGGGTGCGTGCATCTCCTCGGGGGCTAGAGGGTTAGTGGGAATATCGATAGGGATAGAAGGTATGCAAGAGAAAGTGCATTTTGCATTAGACGGGTTAGTAGGAGCTACACTTGGAAAGGGGTTTAGTAATTTACTATTGAAGAGAACACAAGATAAGTGTTGGAGATTGAGGAGCTTTGTGTCTCTTCTTGACCCTCACCTAAACTAGGAGGTGGGTGAGTTGGCTTGTTAGTCTTCATAAATTCTTAGAGTTCAGTTATATCTTCTTGGTTTATATCAGGGTACTCAATGTTTTTTTATCAAAATTGTAAACCACAATGGTAAGCATAGATTCTAAATGTTTATGGATATTTTGATAAAGCTTTATAATACCAAAAGGATGATATAAAGAAGATTCTAAAAGATTAAGATGCTGATGGGTATTATATACCTCTAACCAACCATGGCTTATGACCCATTGATAACTCCTTGCCACACAACCTCGTAGTTGGACGGTGTTGTTAGGATATGATCTGGCATGAACAGGTTGAGTTTATCGACACTGTTATCCAAGATGTCAGATTGGTGTAGCAGACAACACCAACTACGTAGGTTAAGCACTATAAGATGTAAGTGGTAGAAAAAGATATTACGTGGGTCTATTAGTACTATATCCCTCCGTAGAATTCCCATGAAGTGATGGTGGGATCTACATCCCTTTTTGTATTTTGATAGATGAGTGTAAGATCTCCTAAGTTGAGGTCTTTTGTGAGGTTAATCTCATATTGAAGGAGAGAGTGTTAGCATAGATAAGAACAATGTTAGTGTCTGAGGATGGGCCCAAGTAGTTATTGGTAAACAACGAACCTACCTCCAGGCTCATTTGATAAGGAGTTGTAATTCATCAATGATCTTTGCCCTCTGATTCCTTTCTTGCATGGCCAGTTGGCATTCCAGCTCTTGTATCCTTGAGTCGTTTTGTGGAAAGGAGATTGAAAATGGTAGTTTCTCGTATTTCTCTAGCAACGAACAACTCATTGTATCTTCTTGTAGCTTCTTCTTGCTCTCTTCTCGTGGTAGCTGTTGCCTGTATGTGAGCCTCTTCAATCTGTTTCTATCTTTATGATACTAAATTTTTGTTGCTACTGAGCTATTGATTCACATGTTCCAGCACTCGCTGGTGGCTAGCCAATATATCATCCATTTCCACAGTCTTTGTGTACTAGTTCAGGACGTGAAACTGTAGCCAAAAATAAAAAAAATAAAATCAAAAATTGATAAAATCTGTGAGGTCCGCTTCATAACGTGAACTGTACCCTGCAAGTTGATGATGTGAAAGAGGGTCCATCAGTAGAAAAAAATAAAAAAACAAAAAAATTTTGTGAGGTCCGCTTCACAGCGTAAACTACACCTTGCTAGTTTATGACGTGAGAGGGGGTCCGTTGGCAAAAAAAATTAATAATCAAATTAGATAAAGAAACAGTCCCCATGCAAAAAAGAAAAAAAATCAAATGTGCGGTCTGCTTCACGCCATGAACTGCAGCTTACTACCTCATTTAACGATTTTAGTTTGTCAGTTTGTGCCTTGTTTAGTTGCTTCCTTTTAGTTGCTTAGTTGTGCCTTGTTTAGTTGCTTCCTTTTAGTTTGAAGGTTGACCACCCTTTGTTTGGCTATAGCAATGGCTTCATTTAATGTATTGATCTTCCCCTTAAACCCTTCTTCCTTGGCTGTGAATGTAGCATGCACATACTTACACTGCTTTGTAAGGTGGTCCTCTTTCTCTCTTGCATGTGCTACTTCCTTTTGACCCCATCGGATGTGACAATTACTAGCGCATATCTAGGATCTCCTCAGAATCATCTCTTTCTCCATGGATCTTGCAGGCATGACAAATACCTTTTCAACCAAGGGATTATTTTTGATAGAAATATTAACACTAAAAAATCCCAGGGTTTTTGTGGTTGACAAATGCACACTGCAAACTTGTGCATTAGATGCCTCAAGGTGAGGTTTGCCTAGAGTGACCCATGCTTTATAGGAGATCAAGTTATGACTCAATCCCGTATCAATCAATGTAATTCTTTTGATATGACTCTCTTTCATAGAAACTCTTACATTGAGACGTGTAGGCATGTTCACATGTAGCAATTTTCCCTAGAGTCTCTACTTTGCCTTGGCTTCCCTTGCCTTGGCTTCTTCTAGAGCTTGTCTGATTTTTTCTTTGGCTAGCTCCTTATTTAGTTTCAAAATATGCTCTTGTGCGAGCATTTCCTGGGTCAGAGGTCTGTAATACTTTTTGAGTTTGATCCCATTGATGTAACCTTCCATTTCTACTCCCTCGATGGTTTCAATTTGAGCCAACCCTTGAGGGGTGATTTTGGACACTCTGAAGGGTTCTAACCCTCTATAATTGGGTTTCTTTTTCTTGGTGCCCCGAACTCCATATATACAAGAGTATGAGGTCTCCCATTTTCAGTTCCTTGCGTTTTAGGTTATGGTCAAACCAATGTTTTCTTTGGAATTTCTCAACCATAAGCCCATGTGATGTAATTAGCCTGGTCTCAACCATAAGCCCATGTGATGCAATTAGCCTAGTTTCATCAAGTTTTTCCAAATCAACCAATATCTTGGCTAGTGCATTTTTAGTAAGCCTTTCCTATACTACAGTTCGCAGGCTTGGAACTAAAAACTCCATGGGCATCACCACCATAAGTTAAGCAGAAGGGAGTATACCTCGTCGCCACCTTATATGATGTACAATAGGCCCATAGAGCTGCAATCAGCTTGTGTTTCTAATCCGTGCAACTGGATTCTAAGGTTTTCGTCTAAATAGCACATAGAATCTTGTTGGTGCTCTCTGCTTGACCATTTTCTTGTGGGTAATAAGGTGATGACTTGCGATGTACTGCAAGGAATCCTGTAAGTAAGCATTCAATCACCTCATTAATTAAATGTGAACCCCAGTCACATTAACTAGCTCAAGTGGGCAACCAAATCTAGAAATGATCTGTTTATATAAGAACTTGGTTGTGGTTTGAGCATCGGCTCATTTAGAAGCCCTTGCCACTATCCACTTTGTGAAATAATCTATGGCCATGATCACATATCGGGCTTGTGAGATGGATGCGTTGTTGGACTAATGGGTCCAACAAAATCAATCCCCCATTTCTCAAAGGGTTGTCTTAAAATTATTGGAGTGAGTGGCATCCTATCTTTTTGTTATGGAATAGACAATCTTTGACATTCTTCGCTTCTTTTCACAAACTCTATGGCATCCCCGAACAACGTAGCCACCATATACCTGCTTGAACACTTTGCGAGTTGTAGATTGTCCTGCAAAAATGTCCTTTGGCTATTCCTAAGTGTGCTTCTTCTAATATCTTAAAAAATTCATCTTCTCACACACATCTTCTCAAGATATCATCTTTGCCTAGCTTATATAATTCTCTAGTAATCAATTGATAAGGTGCGGCCAACTTAATGAGGCGATGCATCTTATCCTTGTTCAAAGGTCAATCTTGTGGAAACCCATAAGCTAGATAGTCCGAAATTTCCTTGCTCCAATTAGCACCATGTCAAGTTTAAACAAACAAGCATTAGGGAGGTCATCATCAATGCCAGTTGATTCTCTGTTTTTTTGGAATTCTAGACATATGGCTACCTAACACATGTTGTGTTTCCTTTCTTACTCTAACCGTAAAGTTGAATTCCCATAGTAGAAGAAACCAGTGTCTGATTCTTACCATGGTGCATGGTTTGTTCACCAAATATAATATGGCTTGATGATCCACAAAGAATACCGTAACTTGTTGGCCGTAATGTCGATATTTCTTTACAGCATAAACCATGGCCAACCCTTCGCACTCTGTAGTGGTATAGTTCATCGCTGCATCGTTTAGTTGACAACTTGCAAAGCAAATTGGGTAATCCAATTTGAATTCCCCAAGTTGTGCCAATACATAGCCTATCACAAAATTCGATGCATTGATGTGTACATGGAATACAAGATCTCAGTTGGGTGGCTAAGAATAGGTGCACTTGCCAATGCTTTCTACAACTTATCGTACACTTCTTGTGGCAGTCATCGTTCCATTCAAAGACAATGAGTAATCTGTACGATAGTCTGGCAATTTCAGCATAGAATAAGATGAAACCACGATAATACCCAACATGGCCCATAAAACTCTGTACACCCTTGTAGTTGGTTGGTGGAGGTAATTCCAAGATCAATTTTACCTTGCTCTCATCCATAGAAATACCATTCTTAGACATAATGTGTCCTAAGATTACACCATGTTTGACCAAGAATTTACATTTCAAAGGGTTTAAGGATATACGATATAATCGACATCTCTCAAGCACCTTGCTCAAGCAAGCCAAATGTTCAATCCAGGGTGTGAGTGTGCACATAGATCATCAATGAATACCTCCAAACACTTTTGCAAGTAGTCCTTAAAGGCTGTGCACATCAATCGTTGGAACGTTGCTAGGGCATTGGTGAGGCCAAAAGGCATAACCTTATAAGCAATGTCATTTTATGCTGGTCTTCTGGTGCTATCAACACCCGATTTACAACCTAAAAACCCATCTAAGAAGCTATAAGTTTTTTCACCTGCTACCCATTCCAATACATGTTCAGTATACGGTAGTGTGGGTAGTGGTCTTTCTTGGTAGCCGCATTGACCTTTTTAAGATCAATGCAGACCCTCAATTTCCCATTCTTTTTTGGCATAGTCATGATTGGTGAGAGCCAATTTGTGTGCTCAATTTCATAGATGAAATCTGCAGCAATGAGTTTATCGATTTCCTCCTTTACAATTGCTGCATATTTCAGATTCATCTGATATGGCTTTAGCTTGGGTGGATGGTCTTGGTCCGTCCATGATCAAAATTGTGTGTTGGACCACCTCGGGTGGTACACCCTTCATTTTTGTATATTTCTAAGCAAAGCAATCTTTGAATTCTGTGAGGAGAGCAATGAGTTCTTGTTCTTCAGTTGTAGTTAAATCCTTAGCAATATAGACAGGTTTGGGATCCTCCCCTATCTCAGCAAGGTGAACTTTAGCTAGATCGTTGTTGTAAGACATGGATTGAACACCTTCCTTTACTCTTTTAGTCGTTAGTTTGACCACTTTTTGTTCATCAATGTTGTATGTCTTAAAATGGTCAGGCAGCATTGAGAGTAGGTCTAGCCTATCGTCCTCGTTATCTTTTATCTAAGCCATTGCCTTTTTAGCCTCATGCTTGGCCTCAGCCAGAGCCTTGTTTTGTTTTCTACATTTTGCCTTCATGAGTTTAGGTGCTTTTGGCTCTTGAGATATCACATTCTCTTCTCATTTTCCTTCCAAGGTTATCTTACTCAACTCTTCACCCTGATTCTTAGAAAACACCTCATGCACCTTAGTGACCTCGAGATATCTCAGCCAGTGAACATTTGTGAGTTTACTTCATAAATAGGGCATTTCATTGAGCGATGTACCTATTTTGTTGACACCATCTCCTGAGGTGTTGGGAGCTATTACAGCCTTATGATCCAAATTTGTATGTGCTAGATGTTGTATTCTCCATTTCTTCTTCTCTTGGTTGCACATCTACCATGTGTACCGAGGTGGTAGGAATGTTCCCTGATCCCACGTACTAGGTTCCTCTAAAAGGAAACACATCTATAGTAGCAAACACATACATCCATTCTTCACTAAAATATGAGGGTGGAATTGATGCGTACATTGCGACCTCTTCCTTGTCCCGTGCATTCTCCTCCATTGGTTGGCAGACTTGTAGGGACGTTGATGACACGGAAGCGGTAAAGTTGTATACGCCTTTATAGAGTGCCACACTTCCACACACGCATATAAAGACACCCAGAACACCAGACCCAAGAGCATGAAAAAGACTTATATTTCAAAACAAATCTTTATCTCTACAAAGTTGGATATCAGAACCATCCTCCTCTAATAACCAGGATACCAACACACAACCATGACCAGATACATCACCACTATCATTCATCTGGTGAATTCCCAGACAACACTTCCATACAGCTTGCTTCGACACAGAAGCCAGAGGCGGCTCACTCCACCTTGCTTCTTCTCTGCGTGCGTGCTACCTGCCTCTACCAGCCTGACAGTAACACCAAAATCCACACGTTTCTATCATCGCCAGCCACCAAGGAAAAAAACCAACTCTCGCTGTTGTCGCCTACACGAGTCGCCACATGCAAAACCCAACTCTCTCTCCACACTGTCGCCAGCAGCAGCTGCGGCTCGTCATTGTAGTAGGCGACCAAGGCAAAAAACAAGGCAACGCCTCCTCCTGCGTGCATACCCAGAGGCCGCCACCTTCACAACCCATTTTTCTCTTTATCTACAGCAGACGGCGTGCCTTTTGGAAGAATCCGCTAGCCTAATTTGGTATCTTTTTCCTCCATTGAATGCTCTTGCGCCACCTTTCCCTGCCATACACACGTCCCTCATCACCTTCCATATTGCTTCCCCTTCCAGAACCATCTCATGCACCATTCAATTAGCATCCCAACAATTAAATGCCCACATGTTTCCATGCACACCTTCAAATTCAACATACTAGTGTCCATTTCCATTTTTTGGGATGCGCACACATACAAAGCGACCAAATGGCTGGACACTACCTCCAGGAGATAACGCTCCGGACAAGTTTGTGCTTCCAAGATCTCATCATTTTCTTGCACATACACTTCCATCAAAGCCTAAAGCCTGATGGCCGCATCCATGACGCCCACACTGAGTTGATGGGTGCTCCATGACTTTACTGAAAAGATGCAGGGGGAAAGAGAGCTTGAGCTCTTGCAAGCACACACACACTCACAAAACCCTAGTAGAGAACACACAAGGTGAGAGGCTAGAAATCTTCTTCTTCTTTCACTCAACACTCAACACACCATATACAAAGATAAGAGTACACACAATATGAAAGGTACTCAACCAAATACATACAAGGGTTCTCTATAGTGTGAACCCAACTAAAATGAGCTGGCGCTATAACTATGCCAGTCTCTAGAATGGATGTCACACAGCCTGTCATCCCACTGGCCGCATATCACCAATGATCTCACCAACCATGCCAGTGGTGTAAGTGTGGGGCCTATCCCCCAGGCGGGTCTCATCAGTGTCCACCGCCTCACTAGACGAGCTCGATATCTCAACACTCCCCCTCGAGCTCAACTCCATCTCATGTACACCAAGCGAAGCCTTGAATCTGCGGAGCTTCTTTGTACCCAATGCTTTGGTGAAGATGTCAGCTACCTGATCCTCTGTGCTGACATAAACAAGGTCAAGGTCTCTTGCCAAGACGACCTCTCTGACGAAATGATAGTGGACCTCTATATGCTTCGTGCGAGCATGAAAAACTAGGTTCCTGGCCAACTGTATACTGCTAACGTTGTCACAGAAAACAAGGAGAAGGTCTCCTGCCAAGACCTTCTCTCTGACGAAATGATAGTGGACCTCTATATGCTTCGTGCAAGCATGAAAAACTGGGTTCCTGGCCAATTGTATACAGCTAATGTTGTCACCAAAAATGACAACTTGTCTATCCACTGATAGACCCAAATCTGCAAGTAGCTTTCTCAACGAAGCTACCTCACATGCTGCCATAGCAACTCCTCTCCCTCTGTACTGGATAGAGCAACCGTAGGCTGCTTCTTGCTACTCCAAGTCATAGCAGCACTCCCCAAAGAAAACATGAATCCACTTGTAGATCTTCTATCTGAGATACTACAAGCCTAATCAGCATCTGTGTACCCATGTACACATATCTCTGTCCCACTCTCATAGAATAGTCCACAATGAAAAGTAGACCTCACATACCTTAGTATGCGTCTCAATGCATCCAAATGCGATTTTCGTGGAACCTGCATAAACTGACTCACCAACCCAACGGCATAGCTCAAATCTAGTCTAGTGATCATCATGTAGATTAAGCTTCCTACTATGCGCCTATACATAGTAGGATCCTCCAAGATCTCTCCTGAATCTGCACTCAACTTGCTATTCTAATCCAATGGCACGGAAATAGGCTTACAACCTGTCATACCATCATACTTGGACAACATGTCCAAGCCATACTGTCTCTGCAGTAATCCAATACCATGTGGTGACCTAATCACCTCAATGCCCAAGAAATATCTGAGCTCCCTCATCTCAAACTTCTGTCTAAGCAAGATCTTTACATCAAAGATCTTTGCATCATGGTCCCCCGTAAAATGATCAAGTCATCTACATAGATGACAACAAGCACAACCCCTCTATCACCATGTCTCACATACAGCGAGAAATCTGCATTGGCTACATGAAAGCCAATAGTGACAAGATATTCAAAAATCTTGTCAGACCATTCTCTTGGTGCTTGTTTTAAGCCATACAAGGCTTTCTTCAACCTGCAAACATACTCGGGGTGACCCACATCCTCATAACCAGGTGGCTGCAACATATACACCTCTTCTTGCAAATCCCCATGAAAGAATGCATTCTTTACATCCATCTGATGTAAAGACCATTGTTTTGACACAGCCACTGCTATCACAACTCTCATTGTTGCCATCTTGGCAACTGGGCTGAAAGTTTCCTCATAATCAATGCCATATGTCTGCGCATATCCTTTGGCTACCAATCTAGCCTTGTACCTGTTTTATGCTTCCATCACTGTTATGTTTTACTCTGTTCACCCACTTGCATCCAATGGCTTTCTTGCCTTCAGGCAATTGCACTAAGTCCCAAGTTTCATTTCCATATAGTGCATTCATCTCCTCATCCATGGCTTTCTCCCAACACACATTTCCAACAGCCTCATCAATGCATGTGGGCTCAACAACCTGCACAACCTTTGCCATATATGCATAGTGATGTGCCACATAACCATCATAGGTAAATCTCTGCACAGGATTTTTCACTCTCCCAGATCTTCGCATCTTTTCATTCATGGCTTCCATAGCCTTCTTTACACCAAGTGTTCTCATAGCTAGGATCCCAAGCTCCTCATCAAGGCTCATCTCTGAGCCACTAGACTCTCCATCAACATGAGAATGCCCTGCAGAAATGTCAGGCATACCAAGGGGCTCAACCACTTTCTCTTTTCCTTTACGTGATGTACTAATCACATTTGCAAGACTGGTATTATGACGCAGCCTGCCACTCCATGGTCTATCAACAGACCCACTAGATGAGGACTCTCCTGGTCCACTCAAAGACTGTGATTGCTGTGCTGACCTGCATTCTGTGCAACCACACTTCCACTCACATCAGCCCCAACAGCTTCTTTTTCAGTAGCATACCAGTTGCTCATCTCATCAAAGACAACATCCCTGCTTACCCTCAACTCACGTGTAGCAGGGTTATAACACCTGTATCCCTTTTGCTCAAGGGAATATCCAATAAACACACATTTTTCAGCTTTCGGATCCAGCTTAGTTCTCAGCTCATCTGGCACATGCACGTATGCAATGCATCCAAAGACTTTCAGATGAGACAAATCTGGTTTTCTGCCAGTAAACCTCTCCTCTGGAGTTACATCATGTATGTCTTTAGACATGGCATTCACGACTTGCTACATAACAAACAACCTTTCATTATCCTCATTGTTTCTGCTTGAGGATGCATAGTTGTTCTGATGCACTTTCCCATTTTGCATGTCAGCCTGCTTCTTATAACATTCTGCCTGCACATGTCCAGGCTTACCACAATAATAGCATTCACATGCATCATTATACTGCCTTTGCCAATTTCCACGGCCTCTTTGACTCCCCCTGCCTCTGAATTTGCCTCTTCCACCTGCATGTTGTTGTTGTTGTTGTTGTTGTTGTTGTTGTTGTTGTGTATTCTGGGACTGCTGTTGTTGCTACTGCTAGCCATAATTGTGATTACCTGTTCGGCCACCTCCTTGACCACGTCCACGGCCTCCTCTACCTCATCCTCTTCCTGAACTTGTGTAGAAGGCCTGTTGCTCTGAACTATTTTTGTTTTGTGAAGACTGTTGGTCTTCACCCAAGCTCTTCTCTTCTATAATCAGCATAGACACCAAATCTGTAAAGTTGGGAATGTTTTCCCGAGTCTGAATAGACATCTTGAACGCCTTGTATTGTTGCCCGAGACCACGTATACAGACTTCCACCTTATCATTATCATCTACTGACACACCAATAGATGCAAGGGATTCCACAATACCCTTTATCTTCAATGCATAGTCATTCACAGACATGCTCTTTTTCTCCACAGTATGAAGTTCGTTCTTCAACTGTATCACTACAAGACAATGCTGCCATACACGCGTTTCATACACGCGATAAATTACGAGCACGTGTATGGTCGCGCCTGTATTTGAATAGAATCGGGCGCATGTATTTTAGCATTTAAGTTCGCGTGTATATTTGCATTTATCAACGCATGTATAAACGCGTTTATATACACGCAATAATACACGCATCTATACACGGTAATATTCACGGATTAATACACGCTATTATACACGGATTAATACATGCCACTATATACGGATTAATACCACGGATTAATACACGCATGGCAGAGAAAAACTGAATTCCTTTACAAAATTAAAAACTATTTTCTTTGAACCATCGCATAGTACATTACAGTATACATCATTACACAATCCCACTACATGCATTTACAACAATGAAATATATTCAAAAATAAATCATGCATATGAGATGATAGAAATGTCATCAATTTAGAACGTACAGTGATGGATTGGTTAGGGTTCGATCTCATCTTCAATAAGATCCATCCTTGCCAAACGATCAACATCAATATCCATTTGATCAATTTGTAAGGCTACGATTAAATTTATTCCACTATCGATATTCTGTACTCCATTGATAATGGTATCGATGTCCTGATCATCCTCATCAACATCACCATCATCCTCAATGGTAGGAGTGTCTGCGGGAATTCTCCACATGCCATCATCCGATCGATGTGAGGAATGCCATGACATGAGCTCTGCTATGGATTTGCACTTGAACATGTGTTTGATGCGAGGAATTATAGGAAAGTGTCGCAAGACTTTACGAGGTACATCAAAACTCTTCATATCTGTTCTGTACCTTGCTTCACCACAAGTGGGACAATGTAGAGCCTCCTTATGCATCTCACGAAAGAGAATGCAATCATTGACGCATGCATGTATGCGATCATAGTCCAGTCCTCCAAGAGATGTCACATAGCGCCTCGCTATGTCTCTTGAGGTGGGTAGTCTATTTTCCTTTGGAAGCATGTTTGATAATAGCCTGCATCCAATATCATCAATTAGAGATCCACCCGCCGCCACTGCAGAGGGTGGACGTGAGCACTACTCATCGGACATTCCGACCGATGTGAGCTCATCTGAGCATGGAGGGAGCACCGAGTCATCATCTGGGTCTGAGTAGTACTCAGACTTATAGTATCACATTCCATATTGAGGATGTGGTTGTATATATTTTTTTGTAAACTGAAGCCATGGGCTACTTCGAGATATGGACTCCCTTGTATACATGTATGAAATTTTGATAGTAATATTGAATTGATTGATCGATAGTATTACATTCATGTCTGTCTTCTTGAATCGTGTATTGACAATGTATGCATTCATGTAGTTCTTGTCTTAATCTCCCTCGTGCATATGTTCTTCGTGGATGGTCTAATGGGATGGTCTAATGCATAAAAAAAAATCCAGAGAGTGTTATTGGGTGCTGGAATGCTGGAACAGTATTCAGGCACCAAATAGCACTCTGGATTTTTTTTTTGCTCTCTGTTCGCGTGTATAAACGCGTCAGAACTGCTAAAACTCGCGTGTATTTACGCGGATAATCTGTAAATAATACGCGTGTATTAATGCGTCAAAACTGACAATTACGCGTGTATAAACGCATCTAAATTAAAGAAACGCGTGTATAGACGTAGGTATCAACGCGTCTGAGACATCTGAACTGAACAGAACGCAGCTATACACCCGTGTAAAAGTGCATCTAAATTAAAGAAAGGCGTGTATAGCGGCATGTATCAACGCGTCTGTGAAAAGAACGCGGCTATACACCCGTGTATAAGCGCGTCTGAGAGCTCCTATACACGCGCTTTTACACGCATGTCTATGGCCGCAATGATACACGCGCTGATACACGGGCCCGCTACTTTTTTTCACAAGTCATTTTTAGCGGGTATCCCTTGTAGTGTATCTTGCGTGCCTTGGTATTTGTTTCATAGAGCTTAACCAAGGTGTCCCACGCCTCCTTAGGGGACTTGGCATCCTGAATGTGCCCAATCATGGTATCTTGTATACTAATGGAGAGCCAATACATAACTTTCCTGGCTCCTTGGTTCCAGTCTTTAAACTCTTTCACATCTGCAACAGTCAGATTTATGTTCGGTATCTCTGGTGCCTCTTCATGCTCACCTTCTATGTAGTCCTAATAGCCCTTTCCCATCAGGAAATTCGTCAACCTGAACCTCCAAGCATGGAAGTTATTCTTATCAAGCCACAATTTGGGTTATTCCATCATTTGACATCTTGCCAAACACACAATTTTACTAGAAACAGCACTCTGGTTTTTCCTGCACAAACTGCTATGTTTTCTGCAGCAGTACTGTAGTACTCTCAAATGTCACAACTAGTGACTTCAATGTGCATACATACACCCAATGGCAACTGTTGACCTCTTTGCAGCACACACAGTGTCTGCACAGTCAATCTGTCTTCCTGCAGTTCTTAAAACAGAGTTCTGCAGAGAATCGATGACTTATCCACAGTGCTCGAAATCGCCTGTTTTCTGAAAAACGGAGGTCGAGACGCACCCGAATCTCTTTTTCGGACAAAAAAATACTTACAGTTACCCTATAGCTTTACTCCCGTGAAGAAAGCTCCTCAATCAGAGATCGTTTGCCGGTGCCTCCCGTAGAGCTCCCGACAAGGGTGTAGTCACCAACACAAATAGGGAAGAGTAGTTGAAGCTCTTACCCTCGTACCGCTTCCTGTGGTTCTCTTGCTTGCAGCTCAGTCCTTAGCACGAATCAGGCTTTGATACCATGAAAAGATGCAGGGGGAAGAGAGCTTGAGCTCTTGTAAGCACACACACACTCACAAAACCCTAGTAGAGAACACACAAGGTGAGAGGCTAGAAATCTTCTTCTTCTTTCACTCAACACACCATATACAAAGATAAGAGTACACACAATATGAAAGGTACTCAACCAAATACATACAAGGGTTCTCTATAGTGTGAACCCAACTAAAATGAGCTAGCGCTATAACTATGCAAGTCTCTAGAATGGCTGTCACACAACCTGTCATCCCAGTGGCCACATATCACCCATGATCTCACCAACCATGCCAGTGGTGTAAGTGTGGGGCCTATCTCCCAGGCGGGTCATCAGTGTCCACCGCCTCACTAGACAAGCTCGATATCTCAACATTTACCACAATATGAAACATCACTCATGTACACATGTACAAGTTGAGTTTAGGGTTTTCAAAAATCTTCACACATATTTAGCAACCCCCTTTTTCTGCTGAGACATTTATGTCCAGCAGCTATACAAACAGAGACCATTTATCCTCCTGGATCAAACAGAAACCTCGATGCATATACCTTTCAATCCTTCAAGCATTTTCCTCTATCAAATAACCATTGATGGATCCTGTCATGGTCTTCCACCATTTCAACAACCCCCTGGGTTCTTTATATATGGCTTCATCAATATATACTACTGCATTTCCTCCTCCATACCAGCTCACATAGTCTTGTGATGGAAACAACCATTCCTCACCTCTACTCCCCTTTGACACATCTGAATCCCACTCATAATCATATACTGAAATAACAAACATCTGATCATCATCTTCCATCTCATGGTCATCCAATTTGCAGCCTACATCATTGGTTTGCAACTCTCCCTCTGGACAAACTGCCAGACTAAGACTATAACCAAACCACTCATCCTTATGTTGAGCATCAACATGAGGTGTATCCTTCATAAACAAATTTCCCTTCAACCCATCAACATCACACATAGCAACTTCATGCACTGTAGACTCATCATTATCACTTCCCTGTAGTTTCTCCAGCTTCAAGACCATTGGTGATCCTTCAAGATTCTCCACATCTTGCACAAGCATCCCTACCAAGTCTAAGCTCCCTAAACTCCCAGGCAAAGCATCTTGGTCCCCTCGACCAACAACAATAGCCTCACATGCATTCTCACTACTGACAACCGGCTCATTCTCTTGGGCATGACAAGGAACACACACCTTATGATCAGCAACCGCACATGCGAAATCTATTACATCATCATCCAAAATAGCATCTAACTCATCATCAGTCACACCATCACTCCTTTCCTGCACAACTGGTAGATCTTCTCCAAGGAAGCCAATTCCAACAGATCATCCAATGCATTATCAAGAATACAGTCCAGCTCACCATCCAAATTCTCACAAGCTGCAATATCCAACTCATCACACGGATCATCAACTTGTACTTCATCCCATTAGTAACATTTTGATCATCACACTCCACCTTGACTGGCTAAAGTAAAGGCACATACAAGTCATTATTCTTTTCTGAATCAAAGAGATCATCCAAGTCATATCCATACTCAAACACATCAGGTTCCTTAGCATTAACATCACTTTCACAATCTTCAGCATCATCAATACTTCCATCCTCCTCCTCCTCATCTTCTAAAAACTCTTCAGGGTTGATTCCCAAAACCTTACCCTTCTCCATTTCCAACAGGTTAATCTGTCCCATATCCTGCTCTACAAATGTGATCTTACGGACTTCATGAACATTGGGGTGAATTGCATCCTTCATCTGTGTACTAGGGCCAATCACCCTATCATTCATTCCTATAGACAATTGATATATACCACCATTAGCTTTGGCTGGTTTCTCACATTGCGGACTGATATGACCCCACTCACCACAATTCCGACATGGCTCCACCTTCAGACGGAGGGTTGGCTCCAGACCAGCCACAAATTGGTCTCTCTTTATCATCTGCAGGGGTACTTCAGGAATCAAAGCCTCACACCATAGACTACACAGTCTACCAAACTCTATCAGATAATACTGATCCACATCCTGACTATCCTTCTGCTGAATGTTACACAACTCTTTCCACACTTCATTCGAACTCCTCACATGGACAAACTGTGCCAAAAATGCAGCTCTAACTACACGGTACTCAAGATCCTATTGATGAACATTCCTATATGCAGTCACAAACATCTGTAGCCATGCTTTTGCATCACCTTGCAAGCAATAAGTCAAAATCTGAGAGAGGATCTCTGGGGTTGCCCTGTCTTTCATCAAGGCTGTAAACTCCATCTTTTCCAGAAACCTGATTGCACTCTCCTGTGGCAATCCCCAATATTCTCAAAAATCCTGAGCCATCTCCCAATCTTCTTCACACAAACCCTTGTTCTCTTTCACAAACCGAAGGAAATTTTCTTCCTCTATGGAGGCACCAAAAAGTGATGACACGGAAGCGGTAAAGCTGTATACGCCTTTATAGAGTGCCACACTTCCACACACGCATATAAACACACCCAGAACACCAGATCCAACAGCATGAAAAAGACATATTTCAGAACAAATCTTCATCTCTACAAAGTTGGATATCCAAGATATCCTCAGAACCATCCTCTTCTAATAACCAGGATACCAACACACAACCATGACCAGATACATCACCAGTATCATTCATCTGGTGAATTCCCAGGCAACACTTCCATACAGCTTCCTCTGACACAGAAGCTTTTACTTCACACCATCTGACATACACGACACTTTCAAAACAACACAGAGGATGCATACTCATAAGGCTGTCCCCGGCTCATCTTGGCTAATCCCTCTCTCACCTCCACTTCGCTGTAGTCTCACTGCCACCACCTCGCTTCTTTTTTTGTTAATGCCCTCTATTATCCTAGGCGGCTACCAGAGGCGGCTCACTCCACCTTGCTTCTTCTCTGCGTGTGTACTACCCGCCTCTACCAGCCTGACAGCAACACCAAAAGCCACACGTGTCTGTCATCGCTAGCCACCAGAGAAAAAAACCAACTCTCGCTGCTGTCGCCTGCGCCAGTTGCCACATGTAAAACCCAACTCTCTCTCCACACTGTTGCCAGCAGCTGTGGCCAATCATTGTAGGCGACCAAGGCAAAAACAAGGCAACGCCTCCTCCTGCGCACACCCAGAGGCTGCCACCTTCACAACCCATTTTTCTCTTTATCTGCGACGGCGTGCGTTCTGGAAGAATCCGCTAGCCTAATTTGGTATCTTTTTCCTCCATTGAATGCTCTTGTGCCACCTTTCCCTACCATACACACGTCCCTCATCACCTTCCATATTGCTTCCCCTTCCAGAACCATCTCATGCACCATTCAATTAGCATCCCAACAATTAAATGCCCACATGTTTCTATGCACACCTTCAAATTCAACCTACTAGTGCCCATTTCCATTTTTTGGGATGCGCACACATACAAAACGACCGAATGGCTGACACCACCTCCAGCAGATAACGCTCCGGACAAGTTTGTGCTTCCAAGATCTCATCATTTTCCTACACATACACTTCCATCAAAGCCTAAATCCTGATTGCCGCATCCATGACGCCCGCACTAAGTTGATGGGTGCTCCATGACTTTACCACAATACGAAACATCACTCATGTACACATGTACAAGTTGAGTTTAGGGTTTTCAAAAATCTTCACACAACGTGGTTCGTTCGGTGTTGACCGAACCATTTCCAAACAATTATCCTTCCATTGGATGTGCCTTCCATATTTGTAGATCAATCTTTAGAATCTACGAACATACACTTGATCTAATGCCTAATCATGCACCAATTTAGCTTCCCTCATGAAGGGTCTGCCCAAGATAATGTCATATGAATCCAATTGGTGCAGAAAGTTCACTACAACAAATGAATGATGGTAGCGGAATGAAAAGACCTTGAGTCTGACATTTTTCAATAACCCCATAGGTCTTGAAGATGTTTCATTTTCCATTTTGACGATTAGATCTACTCTTTCCAATTCTGGTTTACCCCAGTTTTCCCAACATCGTTTTGTAATGGTGCTCACCCCCACTCCTCTATCTAGGATAACGAGTGCTTGGTATCTGTTATAGTGAATTGGGATCATAGCATTTGTATCATCACTCTCATAATACTAGCCTAGTTGATTGATAGGTATTTTGACGAATCTGGGAGTTCCTTCCTCCTAAGGTAATAGGTTTTTCTTTGCTAGAGGTGACTGCGTCTCCTCTCTGCAATGGACATTGGGCTTAATTTTCCTTCTACCCAGTCCTTAGTATCTGTCCATAATGCTAGCATATTGCATAAAAATTATCCCAGTGGCATTTTGACGATGGTGGACAATATGGTTGCAAGACTACCTATGTCTCTATGCTCCCTGGCAAAAGTGAGGGTTCCTTCCATGTGTTTGTTGCATATTCAACCCTAGGGATTGAAGGGATGGAAAATTCTTGCTCTGCTTCCTCAAACATTCTTGCCATGAGGTCACTATGAGTCCCTTCATCGGATCCTTCTAGAATTGGAGTAGGCACTTCCAATTTCCTTTCCTTTATCAGCTCATTTCTTGGACACACTATATCCCTAGCCCTGTTAGCCCTTAATCTGGCTTCATGATTTCCTGGCACTCCTCAACTAGAGCCTTAGCTTCCTCAAGCTTTCTTATCTCCTCTTCAGCGTTTGGGTATTCTCCAATCCCTTTAGGGGCTGTTGGTCTCTCTCTTGCAGTTTTTTGGTTGTGCCCATCCTGTTTCGACACTTGGTCATCTACTTCCCTTGATTGGGTGGATCCGGTGTCAATGGTATCTTCTTCAAATCCATCTTGAATTGTGACCATGGTATCACCTTTACCCAGTTGCTTCAATCTTCTCCTTCTCCCAGTTTTAGAAGTTGTGACATCTATTGGGTTTTCCCTTTGCCCACTTGTTTTGCTTGCACTCGTGTTACGACATTCAAACGGCATGATATTCCTAGGCTGCACACTTATAGTCCTGATAGTGGCATGGTTAGAAGTGGAAGTCGAACCACTGGCATGATATGGATAGTCTTTAATCAAATGATTGACCCCACACTGAACATAGGAGAGTGTTGGCATGGTGTTGGTCAATGCTACCAAGGGCTGGCATGGCTCGCATTAGCCACATTCTTATTAGGGCACTCCGCTATTCGATGAGGTCCACCACACAACTAAAAAACTGTAGTGGCCCCATTCTCATAGTTGAATTTATGTCTTTACCTTTTCATTGTAGTGTGGTTTGGAACATTGGCACTAGCGTGTTATTTTATAAGAGAAAACTCTGGTGCGCGATCTCTGCAGCCTTTGCAGCATAGTAATCGTTATTGATTTCTACCTCACGCATGACTTCACCCTCGTCTCCAAGGGCTCCTCGATCAACACCCTGGTTGATTTTAGCCTATGGCGGTTGTGGTGGTAGAACAGGTGCCACAAAAGGTAACATGTCCTATATCCAAAACATCCCTTCTGGTAAGTAGGATGGGTTTGGTTGCCTTGTAGCCATAGTGGTTTTGCACTGGTGGTGCTGGTAAGGCTAGTGGCACTCTTGGTGCTGGTAGTTGTGCTAAGGTTTGGACCCTTAGATATCAGCACATGGAAGTGTCATGGTTACCCAATCTCACACAATAAAGTAACTGCCTTAGTCTTAATTGAGGGCATTCGATGGCTACCCAATCTCACACAATAAAGTAACTGCCTTAGTCTTAATTAAGGGCATTCGATGGTTGTGTGATTTTGTTTGCAAATAGAACACCAAATTAGATCTCTCCGAGAGGGATAGAGATGAGCATACCTTGATGCTTCTCTCCCATCCCCGACCTTGATTTTCTCTAGGATGGCATTACTGAGCTCTTCCACTCTCATATTTCCAGCTTTCTTATTCTGGGTTCTTGTGTGCTGGTGACTTGAGACCTGCAATGTTGCCGCTATTGAAGCTGCCTTGACATCTTCGGGTTGTGGCAATTCAAGCATATTGTTCTCATATTCTATTGCCAGCTTACAACATGCATCTAAAGTAGCCAGTCGGGCTAACACTAGATAATCATGCATTTTATGATCTCGAACTCCTCTTTGGAAGCAAGGCAATAATTGATCATATTAGTTAGCCTCTGTCTTAACCTACATCTTGAATTAAAGTTCTTGATTCGAGATACATAATCTCGCATGGAGTCATTTTCTTTCTGCTTGATATTGTGAAGCTCAACCATAGGACTCCATCTATCACCACTTAGATCAAAGCTTGGTATGAACACATTTTTAAGCCTAGTGAAGTTGAGTTTATCCTCTCGCTTTAGGGTTCGATACCATTGGTGAGCCTTTCCCTTTCTAGGGTTAGTGAAAAAGCATGGTTCATGGTTACATCACTCACTAGCCACAGGTTTTACAGGTTGACTCAAAGGCCTCTATATGCTAGATCGGGTCCTCATCGCCTGAGAACTTTTGCACAAGCTTAGAAATAATATGTGGCTTCATTTGGTATGGTCTGGATTCTAGGGTAGTGCCTAGTTCCTTGACCATATCTCAGCCCATTTCCACAGCCATATGTAGCAGCAGATGTGCCTTTGTGAGATAGCATTTAGATTTGCATTTGGATCCATAACTAGTCTTAAAGGAGCTACTCCCCCCCTATACCTAGATCTCTTCCTCTTCCTGCATTGATTCTTCTATGTAATTCGGGTCTATGGCTAGGTCCAGCCAACTCCTCATTGCTTGTCTCATTACTAGCGGCTTCAGCCTATGGCTTTGTTGGATTAAGAGCTCCATGCCCTATAAGAATGTAGGATAATTGATCATTTCTTGTATATCTTCTCTAGTATAGAGGTGATCCTCACCTTCTATACAGGTACCCAAATTGTCCTCCTCATTTTGTGTCTCAAGGCCTTTATCCAATCTTGATTCCTCATTGATGGGCTTTAGCGTTGGTATTACTCCTTCTGTTATGCCCATCCACATGCTATCAGTGGCATTTCTAGATGTTTTTGGTTCTTTGCCACGTGATTGAAATGGATTTACATTCTCCATTTCCCTCCATTCTTCCCTTGTTCTTCGAGTATCGAGCTCTTGTTTCCTTAAGATCAATAATCTCAATTGTCGTTTTGCCTCAACCCTCTTGAAGTTTGTTTCTATTTCCTCGGATGTGGGAAAAAAGACTTGTCTTGTCTTGGTCGCACTTTCCTTGTCCCTCCTAACCCTGGGGGTTGTCCCACTGATCCTCACTGTGTTAGTAAGCTTGGAGCCAGAAGGTTGGGTTGGTAACTATGTTCTTAAACCATGTCTAATGCTGGACGGGCTTGTGCCTGCAGATTGCGCATCATCTTTTGTGCCATGATGGAGATCAAAAAAATCCCCTAGCTATACCAAAGATTCCATTGGATCTTGCAGCGGAAGATGGTTTTTGTTCCTCTCCAAGTCCAGAGAATCGTATCCCTTCTTCCATTGATTCTTCACTACTTGTATCAACTGTGGTCAGATTCCTCCAAGAAGCCGAAACACTCATTTGAAGTGGCCTGAACCAACACTACTTTGATAGGAAAAACCTGGGTGGCATGATGCATTATCATCAGGAGTAAGGTCATCTCCAATGAGTTAACTGGACCTCAAGTCTGTGAGAGTGTAATTCGATAGGCAAAATTACCACTCCAATATTTTCAACTAGTTTTCTACCAAATAGTCTCTTTTGGCTGAACTTAGCAGTAATCCATGAAACCACAGAGAATGGTTAACGTCGTGAAGTAGCAGAGAGCAGTTCACACCGTGAAGTAACAGGAAGTGGTTCACGTCATGAACTGTTACTTCACTTCCTGTTACTTCATGCCATGAACTATTACTTCACTTCCTGTTACTTCATGCCATGAAGTAATAGGAAGTGGTTCACGTCATGAACTGTTCCTTTCTCTATGGAAACTAAGGTTTCACGCTTTGATTTTTAAGCTCATAATTACTTGAATTTGAGTCAGATAGACCTAAATAGTGCAACTAGAGTACCTCTTTTACAATTGGTTTGACAACCCTTAATTTGTGAACTAGGAGTCTGTGAGAGCTTAACTCGTGAACTACTAACACGTGAACTTTTAAGGCATGAAGTGTTAGGCCATGAAGGCTTAACTCGTGAAGTAGCAAGTAGTGGTTCACACCATGAAATGGCAAATGGTTCATGTCGCTGCTATCTTATGTGATAAGATTTTTCAATTTTGTTGCGTCAAATGTGTTAGGATAAGGCACCCTATTTTTAGCAAGGTAATCCCAGAAATCTCAACCCTGATTGTGGAATGTGCTTCACGCCGTGAAGTATCAGGAAATGCTTCACGTCATGAACTATTTTTTGCACTTTCACGTGTTAAACTACGGCATTGACAAAATGATATTTTGGAGTGTTACTTTCCTATCCAATTGATCGAGACTGGTCATGCTATGGATTGGAGATGTAATGCAAGTTATTAACATGACCAATGGCTCTTTATTTTTGTATTTTTTTTTAATTTTTTAGAAAGAACAAAAAAAGGTGTCACCCCTGCTAGCTCACGGTAGCACGATTGGTGATAAAAGTATCAAAATTAAAAGTAAAAACTAATGTAGCTTTCCTCTCACACATTTAACACACAATTTTCAGCAATTTCTTCTCTACCATTCAAACCTTATCTACACAGTTTCTTCACGTTTGTTGCACCTTCTAAATGCAAAGGTAATGATGAATCTTGCATTGTGGGAGCTGAAGCTCTAAGAGAGTGGAAGAAAAAAAGGTGTTTCCCGAGCAGCAAGGCCAAAAATGTTATGGGCTACCGCACCTTCCAAGAAGGAACTCCACACAATCGTCAATGGGAGAAGCAATAGACACAACAATTGTCAGGTACTTATTAATGCTTCAAGCTTGTATCCCTTGATTCTCCCCAAGCTCACTTTGAAGCTCCACTCCTTTGAACACCGCCTCCACGTTGTCACCACAAAGTCACTCACACCATAAATGCAAGACAACCTCCACCTCTTCTTCTGAGATGGAAATCTTTGAGCTACCACTTGTCTCCTCACGTATGACTCTGACTCTGAACTTTTAGAAGTTGAGGATTCATCTCTTACCATTCCTCAGCGCCGACTCTTGATATTGTACCTTCATGCTGCCCCCTTGAAGAATGAGATCACCTATCTCTCCCATTTTTGAATTGCCTTCACTTTTGCAGACCACCTTCTGAGCTGTAGGAGTCTCATCACCCTTCTTCTTATTTCTCTTTCCTTATCTTGTGCTTGCTAATCTCCCCCAATCCTTTCTAAGCTTTGGGGAAAGTGCAAGGAGTTGGCCAAATGTGATATGAGCATTTTGATCCCTTAAGTTGGTGAGAAGATCATAGCTAAGGGATCCTTGTCTAAGAGGAAAATCAGATTGGCTAATTTTTCTCCTAGGTGACTTCTTCTTCTTCCTATGATTCTCTTCCTCCTCCATCCTCTCATATTCCTTTGCTTCTTTTCCCTCTTGACTCCTTGTTCTGGGATCCCTTTTGGCTATTTTTAGTGTGGCAACAAAGTCTCATTATCTCCCTCTGAAGATGTGTCCTCTAGTAATGCCACCCTCTTATCCTCCTTCTATTTTAACTTTGGACACTCAGGGCGATAATGACCCTTCTCTTGGCACTCATAACAAGTGATACTACTTTTATCCCTTGTTGGCCTATCTTCCACTCTAGGGGATCTAGGTGGGCGAGCATTTACTAAGTGAAGCGCTTAAGATCAGCAAACTCAGCCATAAGTTGTGTAATATTGTGATCTAATGCATGAAGGTACCTTTAAGGTTGACGAAGTAGTTGAAGGGACATCCACTTGAGAAGTTGGAATTGCCATAGTTATGGAAGCCTGAAGTGTTGACTCAATTTGAAGGGCAGCCTCCTTCTTCTTCATAGCAATCCAAAGAGCTTCTTGAAAACTTTTGGGGTCTTTGCTTAAGATCTTTCCTCGCAAAGAAGGAGCCAAGGCCATGAAAAACCGGCTCATTTTTAGGTGCTCCATTGCCAAGGAGCTCTTAGACTCCACCATGGAAGAAGAAGGAGAAGAAGCAACTACAACATGTAAGGAGGCATACATGTATTTGTTGAACAAGGCTTCATACCCTCATGGTGGAGAAAGTATAAAACTGACTCCCCCTCTTTTTGAGAAAGCTAATCCAATTGTAGAAGCAAGTCATTTGGTGACTCCACTAACCCAAACCTCTCCTTCATTGCTTTGGTTAGCCCTTCCCAATCCTTTTGAGAATCTTCTGGGAAGCCTTCATACCATGCCAAAGCTGCACCTTTCAAGAAATCAGCAAGTATCTCTGCTCGCTACTCCAATGACCAACTTACTATCCTAGATGCTCCACTAAACTCTCGCAGGTAGGCCCGTGTCTCTTCTCCTTCACTTCCATGGAATATTGGAATGTTAAGCATCTTCTCACTTCACTTCCATGGAATACTGGAATGTTAAGCATCTTTGCAATTGGGAAAGAAATGCACAAGCCTTGGCACTTTGTTACAAGCACAATACTAACTTGTGACTAGAATCCATTCACAAATTCTTTCCACCATGTGATCTTTGATAATATCATTAAACCTAAATGACCCACAAGTACGAGGAATCCATTCGGTGTGAATGCAATTCAAGTGAATCCTTCTTACAATGATGGGTAATGCACATAGCAACTTGAGAGCATGATAATCCTCCTTATTTGCATTACAAAAGAAGGAAACAACATCAACATGTACCCTCTCAAAGGTATCATCAACATTGACCCACCAACTTAACTTTTCTGCACACCATGAAGCTATTGTAGTCACCAAGCCCCATGCTATCATAGTATACCTTGTCGGCATCGACAACTCATGAGGATATTCAATAAGAAAAACATGAAAGCAATGATTATGATTACTAATCGAATTGCTTGAAGATCTCCTTGACTTTCTTCCAATTCTCGAAGCTGGGTGTGGTGGCGATCTCCTCCAATGGTGTCCTCACCATTATGAAGTCTTTATTGACCCATTCATAAAGACCATTATGAAGTCTTTATTGACCCATTCATAAAGACCATTAGGTAAGGCGGGTTTAAAAAACTAAAGCCAGACTTTCCCAGCGTCTCCACCAAAAGATGTGACAAAACATTGGGGATTTATTTTGGTCACTTCTTAAGATCATGTGTTGAAGAAGGAAGAAGAGATTTTGGTGTTACATGAGGAAAAGAGACAATGTCACTTCCTATCTCCCTAGAGTAAAACAAAGATATAGACATCGAAAGTGAGGTTGTAATCCATATATGAAAATAGAAATGGCTCAGGGGAAGCATTAATTTGGGCTAACCGATCAGCCCTAAAAGCAAGGCAAGTCTCTGCTAGAAGAAAATCTTTTGACTTAGCACTATGTGAATAGAGGTGAAAGGGGTGTATTGATATGGCTCATTTGGACATGTTGGGTGATTTGGACACAGCATTGGGAAGTAAATGGTAGTATAAATAGGTTACAAATGATTTAAATATATGGGATTTCACATGGGCAAGATGATTAAGAGGAAATAATTGTGATTACGGACAGGGATGACCAAATATGCAGAAACAAATAGCAAAAAACAGAGAATTACTGTTTGCAATACTTATTGCTACACTCAAATTGGACTACATAGATGCGTAGATCTTGAAGAGAGCTTTGCACCTATATAAAAACTTTTGAAAACAGACAACCGAGCGGAACGTTATGGGCGTTTTACTAACGGCTTAGAAAGCTGTAGAAAAAAACGACTTTAAGCTAGCAATTTTGGGAGAGATTTTGATTATCATTTTAACATGACATGGAATACTTGATTACACATATGGAAAGAGTATTGAAAGATATTTCTAACTGTATAAACAATTTTAGAAAAGATCACCCAAGAAAAGAGTAATTACCAATAGAAAGTAGGGATTAAAACCACCAAAACTGCATTCCTCTTTGCATTTGAGACTCTAACTTAGCAAAGTCCTTGCCTTTCATCTCGTTCTTGACACAAACTAGAGAGTAAGGGTTAACATTGCGTAGTGGATGACGTAAATCTACCCATGGTTCCCAAAGTCTTTCCACATGCTCATTACCGCTAAAACCATTGGTACTTTCAAAGGAGGGCGGCAATAAGGCAAGGGCTACCTTAAGAAGTCATAGGTCCACTGTTAAAACCCTAAGATCTCTCTAGATAATTGTTATGCATAAACATGCATAAATCAGGCATAAACTCAACCACCCAACCACCCCCAAGCCCAAGGGATGCACACATGAATAATAATGAAATACATCATACCTCTACCTTGATGTCCCATACCATAAAGAGGTATAACTCCAATCCAATAGCATGTAGCTATAGTGTGAAATGGTAGATGAGTAGATATGGATCTCTACACAAGAGACCATAGCATAAGCCTCAAACTTCCTAGTCTCCAAGCCCCCTTGAGTGTGCCCCATGCCCCTATTATATAGGAGGGCCCTCAAGTGACTCTTGACTTTCCATTCCTCATGTGTGACCCTTGGATGCCTGACCCTAACCTTAAACCTTAAGGTTAGTCCTAACCCATGCTCCACTAGAGCTTGTTCCCATGCTCCCATGCTCACAAGCCTAATGTGGGTTATCCTCCTAGTATATGCACACATAATATGTATATAACATAGCACACATAATGTACATATAACATACTTCCCCTCTCTCAAAACATTGCACTCTTGCAATGAAAAGAAGGAGAACTGCACTGAACAATCTCAACCGACTCCCAAGTCGAATTCTCAATTTCCCTATCTTTCCACCTAATTTTAACCTTAGGGATTAGTCAACTAGAAAGTTTACTTTCCCTGAATTCAAGTACCTTATCAGGTTCATGTGGAACATAGGATAATTCATTAACTTCAACGAGTTCTTGAGGAGTAACTATGTTATCCTCACCTCCCAGTTTCCCTTTCAATCTATGGATATGAAAGACTGGATGAACTCTAACAATTGGAGATAGCTTTAGTTCATACGCAACCGTGCCAATCCGATGTATAGCTCGAAATGGACCACAATATCTAGGAGATAAATTCGAGCATTTTTCCATTGACAAAGTTTGAGAATCTTTAGGAACATTAAAATGAACCAACGCTCCTGGTTCAAAAGACCGAGATGAGCGTCCCCTATCAGCATAAAACCGTGCCCTATCATGAGCACTCCTGATAGAATCCCGAGCTTCAGTCAGAATTTCCTGCATATCTTGCAAGAAATCCCTCAATGCATCAAGCTCGATGTCCTTAAGACCGACATCAATAGGTGTCCTGGGTTGATACCCATACATAAGTATGCACGGACTAAAAAATAATAGCCGTAAATTTAGAACTGTTATAGGCAAATTCCATCATTGGAAGATATTTCCCAATATGATGATTTTCTAGAGACATGCACGAAGCATATACTCTACAATCTGATTCATACACTCTGTTTACCCATCAGACTACTGTGGATGATCAGAGCAACTCACATTCAAAGTAACTTCCTCGTTGTAAACCATTCGAAATAAAGTAGGAAAACATGGCATTATAATAGCAGAAACCAGGGATTCATCGGCGCCCCGACATACCCACATCTGCATATGGAATAATCGACGTCTCGAGTTACCCATATCAACATAGAGAGTCATCAACGTCTCGATGAGCTACATATGTCCATCCATAAACAATCAAGTTGACTATATAAATCACCTAAAGTACGGAACTAGAGAAAGAAATGCCAACAAAGGAAGAATCCAAATTTCCTTACCCGAACACAACAAGATAAACTTGTTTGAACTCTAAAGAAAGAGATTTCAACAAGTGAAAATGCCGACGAGATTTTTCTCATCAAAACATGCAGGCTATAGATAAAAGAAATTTATCTAGAGAATGCCCACAATATAACTTCTAGTGAATTTAGAAAATAAGATTGTCTTTGAATGTTGAGGTCAACATGCTAAGTGATGTAAGCAAAGCAACAATCTTGAGCCCAAATTATCCCATAAGATAATATATGTGAGGGATCACTAGCGTCCCATACCACCATGATACCACCCATACATACCTTAACAATTTGAAACTCCCTAGTATGCCGTCTAGGAAAATATGAATAAAATCCTGTATAAAAGGAATAAGATGGCCTTATCCAGACTTTCACATACTAAACCTGTCTCTATATACTTGAGACTACATCAAGGAATAACTCCTTCTGAGTACATCATTTAGAAAAGAAATTGAATTATTGGCGCCTTTTTAATGATAACTACCCAAAACACAATAAAGTTAGGGTAGAAAAATAGCTCACCTAGATATATAAGTAACTAGGTATCCGAGTTAGAATATGTACAAGAGTACAAGAAATATACTCCAAAATTACGTGCGCAAAAAATGAAGGTAAATGCTACCCTCAAAGCACATTCAATATTAAATAACCCTCGAAAATATTAAATTCTCAAGAAAAAGAATTATCATGATTTTTTTCTAATTTTTCCAAATTTTACAGGGCCTCAAAATATAATAATTTTGAATTCCACCAAACCTATCTTATGGCATTCCAAACCTATATTTTTCCAGAAAATTTTTAGCAATTTATTTTGCCAAAATACCATGATATTTTAAAAAATACCAATTTTTAGGATTTCTAAAAATAATTTCAAAATATTCCTAGTTTTTCCTGAGAATCCCATCGTTCATGAAATTTTCGATTCCGCCCGACAATTCTCAAATCCAATGAAAATTTATAATTTTAATGGATTTTTCTAATTTTCTGGGTCAAAAAATATGTTTTTAAAGGAATTTCAATGGTCATGGGCGCCCGAATGGACACACCACATGCCAAACATCAACCCCACATTTTTCCAAAATTTAAAATAACCTTTGTCTATTTTCCACTAATTTTCAGGAATTTTTTTAAAATTTTTAATCAACCCCGAACGCATTTAGAATACGAACGGTCAAAAAATTTCGGAATTCCAACGGTTTTCCCGGAATACGGAAAGCCAAAAGTTTTGGGAAAATGAAAAGACAAAAAAAATTTGGAATGTGAAAGGTCAAAGGTTTCCGGAATACGGAAGGTCAAAAGTTTTTCCGGAATTGAGAAAGCCAAAAGGTTTCCGGAAAACGGAAAGCCAAAGGTTTTTCGAAAGATGAAAAGCCAAAAATTTTTCAATAAGAAATTTCCAGAAATTTTTCAGAGATTTTTTCCCTCAAATCCCGTAATTTTCAGTAATTTCTAGGCTTTTTCCAAGCTTTTTTTGAAATAAATTCAAAAGTTTTTTTAAAATAAAAACCTTTTTAAAAAAAATAAAAAAATAAGCTTTATTAGCTTATAGCCATTTTGATTTTTCTAAGGGGGTGTTTTTTTTCGCCCGGCTGTGCAGCGCGCAGCCCCCCCCCCCCGGCCGCCTGTGCGCAGAAAACCTGAGAGGGAGGGAGAGAAACTCCCTCCTCTCCTTCTTCTCCCTTCTTTCCTCTCCCTCTTCTTCCTTCCATTCTCTTTCCTCCTCCCTTCTCTGTTAATCAGAGATTAACTTAATCCTTGATTAAAAAATTTTTAATTAATCATAATTATCATTAATTATGATTAATGTTTTAAAAAATCATTTTAAAGAGATTTTTTCACGGAAAAGAGAAGGAAAAATCAGATTTGAGAGGCGGAGAGAGTCCCACGCACACGGGAGAGCATCTCATGCATCAACACGCTGTCCCTTACTGAATTCCAGTAGAAATTGACAGAAATTTGATTGCATTCCCGCGGAAAAAACTCGCAAAAAATGTATAAAAATACATTTTAAATCAAAAAATGCTCAAAAAATTCCTAAAATTTTAGAAAAAAATTCTAAAAATTCTAGAAATTCAAGGAATCCATTCTACAAAAATATCCACCATAAACTTTATGGTATTTTTGTAAAAAATTCCATTAATGCTTGATTTTAACCATAAAAAATAGAGAAAAATAGCATTAACTCACGGTATTTCCCTTCAACGTCGATTCGTCCATTGAATTGTAGTTACACACGTTCCAATCACCAAATCGATGATCCACGTGCAATTCATCAACACAAATCAACAAAAAATAATATTTTATTAGTAAATATTAAAATTTACTAAAAAAAATCAACAACAATTAAATAGAGATTGCTTTGATACCACTGTTAAAACCCTAAGATCTCTCTAGATAATTGTTATGCATAAACATGCATAAATCAGGCATAAACTCAACCACCCGAGCCCAAGGGATGCACACATGAATAATAATGAAATACATCATACCTCTACCTTGATGTCCCATACCATCAAGAGGTATAACTCCAATCCAATAGCATGTAGCTATAGTGTGAAATGGTAGATGAGTAGATATGGATCTCTACACAAGAGACCATAGCATAAGCCTCAAGCTTCCTAGTCTCCAAGTCCCCTTGAGTGTGCCCCATGCCCCTATTATATAGGAGGGCCCTCAAGTGACTCTTGACTTTCCATTCCTCATGTGTGACCCTTGGATGCCTGACCCTAACCTTAAACCTTAAGGTTAGTCCTAACCCATGCTCCACTAGAGCTTGTTCCCATGCTCCCATGCTCACAAGCCTAATGTGGGTTAGCCTCCTAGTATATGCACACATAATGTGTATATAACATAGCACACATAATGTACATATAACACCCACCGAGATAATAACTCCTTATCTCTCTTAGTTTAGATCATCAAGAGTTCCAATCTTAGGGTAAGGCCATGGGAGCTAATGCTAAGTGAGCCTACATATGCAAAGAAAGTATCTTGGGAAGAGGATTAAGAGATTTGGGAGAGTGATGATGACACAAGAATGCCCAAAAGCTCAGTTGTGGAGGCTTTACTCATTGATTTGAAAGGGAGAGGAGGGCTCCTTTGATAGATGGAAAAGTGACCCCCTCTCACCTTGTTATAAGTTACAATTATAGAATCCTTCCACCTCCCATGACACCTGTGAGGACGTCACATGAAATGTCTTTTTTGGCAAAGTCTTTTTCTAATTTTTAATTTGAAGATCTTTGACTAAAGATACTTGCATGAGACAAGGTTGTAGCCAAGTTGGCACCTATGTGGTATTTTCACTTTACAAATGTCAAAAGGCTCCTCATCCAGGTAGGATTTCTAGAAGAATCTTTCCTAATTGTGCACCTACACACACTTCTCCTGTAAGATTCCTCCCTAGCCCCTCAAGATGTCCAGTATCTTCCCCTGTAATCAATCCCCTTTTCAGAATAATAAAAGATCTTGTTTCTACCTGTTTTGGCCTAGAGAGAGAAAATATTCTAGAGAGAGATAACTCAGTTTTTAGATATCTTTGGATGGAAAAATATCCTTTCTTATTAAAATAAATTCCCCTAAAATAGAAGTTTAAAAAGAATTTTCTACGGTGCATTAGAAATAAATTATAATCTGCTCAAAAGACCTTAGCCTAAGGGTCCAGATTTTTTGAAAATTTGGGATTAAGGTTCTAAGGGGCCAATAAGATTAATCCAAGTGTAGGGAGTAGATAAATTGAAGAAATAAAGAAAACCCCCCAAAAATGAGTAAATACTCACATAAGATGAAGAGTGGACTAAGGACCAAGAAAAATAGTTACAAATTTGATTTTTGGCACCTCAGAGTGGGGATTCCCCCTCATGAAGGAGGTGCCTTTTTTCACATCATTGCTTTCCATTTTAAATCAATAAAATGAGATATTTCATCTCTCCTCTCTCCTAATTCAAGTCTAGTTCCAAAAAGTAAGCTCAATTGACCCAAAAATGGTCAAAAATTGACCAAACTGATCTGGAAAATTCTAGAATCAGTTGCTTGGTTTGAGACTCCCTCTTTCCTATAAATAGAAGCCTCCCCCTTTGTAAAAGCTTAATAGTGTTTATGCACTGTTACTCTGCTCTTCCCTAGAGCCAAAAACATTAAATTCACTTGATAATTCAATTGTTTTTTACTAAATCTTCTACAAAAAATTGGTGGCCCCTCTTGATCCAAACAAGAGTAGAACCCTCAATCCCTCAAGCCAAAGGAAAGCTCACAAAACTCCATGTAAGTTAAAAATTTTACTTTTTTTAATTTTAATCTATGGTTTTCTGATTTCTTGCTTTTTTTATGTGAATATGGATGTTATGCCTTGATGAAAAGGCTTCCCCCTTCTCTTCATTAAGAATTCAGTCTTTCTTTATCCTAAAATGAGTAACAAATAAACTGATTCAAACTTTTCTTATTGTTTACTCTTTAGAAAGTGGAAAATTAAGTAGATTAGAGTGCTTTACTTCAACTTGGGATCAATTTAAAGTAATATTAGAATGTAAAAATTGAGAAATGGTTAGCCATACAAAGGAGGTTATGGTAAAATTTTCTTAAATTTTGTGGAAATAATGTTTATCTTTATGTTATTCTAAAAGAGTAATCCCCAATGTTTGTGCATTCTGTTTGTGCATTCTAATAGAAATTCTTTTTATGTTAAAAGTGTTATTCCTATTAAATTGATTTTATGCATAAAAGGATTTTCTTTTATATAAAAGTGTTATTCTCATTGGATTTAATTTCTATGCATGGAAAGATGCATAATAGAAATTTTTTTATTATAAAAGTGTTATTTTCATTAGATTTAATTTCTATGCATGGAAAGATGCATAATATATATTTTTTAATTATAAAAGTGTTATTTTCATTAGATTTAATTTCTATGCATGGAAAGATGCATAATATATATTTTTTAATTATAAAAGTGTTATTTTCATTAGATTTAATTTCTATGCATGGACATATGCATAAAAGAATTTTTTTTAATTATGAAAGTGTTATTTTCATTGAATTCAATTTTTATGCATGGAAAGATGCATAATAGAAATTATTTTTATTTTAAAAGTGATTCCTATTAAATTGATTTTATGCATAAATAGATGCATAAAGGATTTTCTTTTATATAAAGGTGTTATTTCCATTGAAGTTGGATTTTATGCAAAAATAGATGCATAAAGAATTTTCATATCAAAATTAGAGTTCTCTTTAATTCTATGAATATTTGATAAATGAATAAGTAAATACTCTGAGAGAGAAATTTCTCTCATTTCATATTCACTCGGATTGTAATGAGAAAATTTAAAAATCTATCGAAGTCGAAATTCCAGATAAATGATTAATTCGTGATTAGAAATCAGTTAAGTGAATATTCAATGAATGAAATTCAGTAAAATAGCAATTGAAATATCACCCCCTTTCGAGAAAGATAGTTCAGGAAGAACCTTATCTTACTCGAACCCAGAATGAAACTATGACCAAGACCAAACTCTTTCGTCAGTTTCAAGGAAAGACGATGTGACCAGTTCAGGAAAATACACTCAAATCTAAAACTAAGTTGAGACCCTTTGAATTGATCCGAGGATCAAGGTTACATAATTCGAGAAATTCTATTTTGAAATTCAGTATTAGGTGTATGAAGTTTTGGGGATATTGATTTAAGATATACTCATTATATTCAAAAGAAAATCAAAACTGAAAACTTGCATAGAAACCCTTTTTTCTTAAAGGACTATCTTATGCCAGAATGCTGGAGGGAGCATTTGGTATGTATTTTTCTAAGGAAAGTTTGGTTGAAACAGCTGGGCGGGGAGTGTTCAAAGGACAGCTCACGCGGCAAAACCTACAGCCACAGTAGTACGGTTAAAATGGTATGCTTCCGTACGATGGATGAGGGCCGACGAAGTGGTCCTTGAGTGAAGTTCCATGACACCTAAGGAGGAATCTATCATGCAACATCCTGTTACATTTTCTTGACGAACCCCACATATACATTGTGACACAAAATTGGGGGTTTATTTTGGTCACTTCTTAAGATCATGTGTTGAAGAAGGAAGAAGAGATTTTGGTGTTAAAAATGAGGAAAAGAGACAATCTCACTTCCTATCTCCCTAGAGTAAAACAAAGATATAGACATCGAAAGTGAGGCTATAATCCATAGATGGAAATATAAATGGCTCAAGGGAAGCATTAATTTGGGCTAATTGATCAGCCCCAAATGCAAGGGCAAGTCTCTACTGGAAGAAAATCTTTTGGCTTAGCACTATGTGAATAGAGGTGAAAGGGGTGTATTGATATAGCTCATTTGGACGTAGTATTGGGAAGTAAATGGTAGTAAAAATAGGTTACAAATAATTTAAATACATGGGGTTTCGCATAGGCAAGATGATTAAGAGGAAAAAATTGTGATTAAGGAGAGGGATGACCAAATATGCAAAAAAAAACATCAAAAAATAGAGGATTGTTGTTTGTAATCCTTATGGCTACACTCAAATTAGACTACATAGATGCATAGATCTCCAAGAGAGCTTTGCGTCTATATAAAAACTTTTGAAAACAAACAACCGAGTGGAAAGCTATGGGCATTTTACTAACAGCATTGAAAGCTGTTTAAAAAAAGACTTTAAGCTAGGAATTTTTGGAGAGATTTTGATCATCATTTTAACATGAGATGGAATAATTGAGTACATATATGGAAAGATTATTGAAAGAGATTTCTAACCGTATAAACAATTTTAGAAAGGATCACCCAAGAAAAGAGTAATTACCAATAGAAAGTAGGGATTAAAACCACCAAAACCGCATTCCTCTTTGCATTTGAGACTCCAACTTATTAAAGTCCTTGCCTTTCATCTTGTTCACGATACAAACTAGAGAGTAAGGGTTAACATTGCGCAGTGTGGACGATGCAAATCTACCCATGGTTGCCAAAGTCTTTCCACATACTCATTACCGCTAAAACTATTGCCGACCTCCAAAGGAGGGCGGCAATAAGGCAAGGGCTACCTTGAGAAGTCATAGGCCCATCGAGATAATAACTGCTTATCTCCCTAAGTTTAGATCATCAAAAGTTCCAATTCTTAGGGTAAGGCCTTAGGAGCTAATGCTAAGTAAGCCTACATATGTAAAGAGAGTATCTTGGGAAGAGGATTAATAGAATTGGGAGAGTGATAATGACACAAGAATGCTCAAAAGCTCAATTGTGGAGGCTTCATTGATTGATTTGAAAGGGAGAGGAGGGCTCCTTTTATAGATAGAAAAGTGACCCCCTCTCACCTTGTTACAAGTTACAATTATAGAATCCTTCTACCTCCCATGGCCCTTGTGAGGAGGTCACATGAAATGTCTCTTTAGGCAAAGTCTTTTTCTAATTTTTAATTTGGAGATCTTTGACTAAAGAGATAAGGTTGTAGCCAAGTTGGCACCTATGTGGCATTTTCACTTTACAAATGTCAAAAGGCTTCTTATCCATGTAGGATTTCTAGAAGAATCTTCCCTAATTATGCACCTACACACACTTCTCCACATGCATTCCACATACTAGCTTGTGTCAAATAGCATTTAAATATTACAAAGGTGAGCCATGCATACATTTAGGCCCACTTATATTTTCCACATCACTCACCTATACAACCATACCAATGCATTTGTAGAACATACTTGGTATTTACAACAATGAGCATATCCACACATTACACAAACTTTAGGAAATGCAAAATATTGATGAAAGATGCCGTCGGGGTAGCCGCCAAGATGTCATTTTATTACGGGCCCGTCGCAATCTTCTTGGACAAGCTAGACCTTATTACCATTGCAAAGCCACAAAACTATATACAAAGTTGAAAATGAAAGATATTATTTTTTCATGTCACATCTTCCTCCCCCCCCTAGCAGATCCCCATGCTTGTCTTAGGGGTCTACTGGCCATGGAACTATCAGTCCTACAAAGCCTTCTCAATGAGACTGAAATAAATTAGTAGAAATCTTGGTGAACGACAAAGTATTCACCTCTCTAATTCAACTAAGCGCATTTGCGACACTATTCATGGACTCTTTTCTATAACGAATCTCAAAATTAAAATCTTGCATTAATTCAGCCCATCGAGCTTTCCTTCCTCTCAAATCATCCACATCACACAGATACTTGATTGACTGATGAGTATCAATACCACAAACGTGGAGCCATATAAATAATGTCTCCAATACTTGAGAGCGTGAATCACAGCATAAAGCTCCTTCTCAAGGGTTGGCCAACAAAATTGAGTGTCGTCTATCTTTTTACTTTCAAAAGCAACAGGTCTACCATCTTGAAATAGAGCAGTCTCGATGGCATAGTCACTGGCATCAGTTTCAAGAACATAAGGCCAACTAGGATCGGGTAATGCTAAGATAGGTGCTTCCTTGACTTTATCTTTCAAAAGTTTGAAGGCCATATCCAGATCGTTATTCCAAGTGATAGGCTGATTTGACTTATGTCCACGACCTTTCAACAAGTCGGTCATCGGTAGTGTGAGCTGAGAGTACTCCCGCACAGATTTCCGAAGAAAAACAACAAAACCGAGAAAATAACGAAGTTGTTTCACTGTTCGCAGTATAGGCCAGGCCAGAACCTTCTGAACTCGGTCATAGTCAATTCTCAATCCATCTCTAGTGATCTTGTGTCCCAAGTAAATGATGTTTGTCATGTAAAACTCACATTTACTTAATTTAGCATATAGTCGATTCTGTCTTAAAATAGTTAAGACAATCGTGAGGTGTCTAACGTGATCCTCAAGAGTACGACTATATATCAAAATATCATCCAAGAACACAACCACAAATTTTCCCAAGTGTTCGCAAAAAAGATCGTTCATCATTTGCTGGAAAGTGGCTGGAGCATTGGTTAACCCAAAAGGTAATACAAGAAACTCATAATGGCCATACCTAGTCCGAAAGGTGGTTCTTTCGACCTACCTTTCATGAATACGTATTTGGTGATAGCTAGTACATAAATCTATCTTCGTGAAATATTTCGCTCCAGGTAACCGGTCAATCAGGTCATCTAATCTAGGGAGAGGATAACGGTTCTTTGTGAGCTTGATCAATTTCTTGTAATCTATGCACATTCTCTAGGCATTGTCCTTCTTTCTCCTAAGCAACACAGGTGCACTCCAAGATGACTTACTTGGACGGATCTGTCAAATTCCCATAGGATCTCCTCGTAGAACGCTCTTGGTACAGTACTCGAAACCTGCAAACAAACGATACAAACATGAAGGGGGTGCACGCTTGACTCACCTTCCAACCTTGACAGCCGTGGGCAAGCCCACAAGCTTTGCTATCCCCACCGAGCCACGAGCTGAGCTAACTAGATGAATGTACTAACCAATCTCTACCTCGTCTCGTGACGTCACATACTGCCACGAAGCTACCCTTGTGGGCCTTGAGACTGCTCTGCCGGCCTCGACTGCATAAAGCAGGTACACGTCTGCAATAGATCCAGGCTCCTGACCATAGAGCTATCACAAAGACACACAAAACTCTATATGACTAATGACTAACCTTGGCCACCCTTTTATAGGCTCTTGGCCAATCATCAGGCATCCACACTTGGGTGCCCACCCATACTTAGTGTGGACGCCCGATGGTCTATCCCTAGCTCAGCTTGCCAATCAGCCTACCTAGCTTCAAGTTTCCCCAACCTCGAAGCTAGTCTTGTGTGCATATAGCACACGGTAGATACACACTGTGCACATGACATCTGGAGGGCACTATGAGCGTCGGATGGGATTCCCCCATGGAGTGGATTCGTGGAGTCTCAAGACTTTACTTAGTATCATAGAGCTAGGTTCTCATACAAAGACCCCGTGGATACAGATTCCCCCTTTCCCGCTCGGTTCGACAAGGTTGTCCTTTGGCACCTTACCTCTTCCAATTCGTCGTTGAGGCCATGAGAAGTTTTCTCTCAACCCATGAGACCGGGCTTCACGGATTGTGTCTTCCCCTCCACACACAAGAGGAGCTCCTTGACTTTGAGTTTGCAAACGACACAACAGTTTCCTTTTTGGAGATGTGGGGAATCTTTAGAGATTCATTGTAAAGCTTTTATAGCTTTATTAACATGATTAAGACTTGATTAATAAACATAAGACAAATGTTGCAAGAAAAGACTGAATGATTGCATTGAGACAAGGGCCTTTCTTAAATAGAGGCCGAAAAGGTACAATTAAAGAGGCACATCCCTATGAAGGGGTGTGGCTCTTGAATCAATAGGTATGTCCTTAGGACTTAGGGGTGTGTCTTTAATGAATAGGCATGTCCTTTGATAGTGACCCATGTGCAAGGGTGTGACCCTTCACATGTGTCTTTATAGTTAATGAGAGATTAAAGAGTAATTAGGGAGAGATTAAGAGAGTTAGTCACAATCGTGACATTCCCTCCCACTTAAAATTGAAAGAGTGCACAGAGCGGAAGCAAAAGAGCACTAGAGTGTGCTGCTGAATAGAGAGTGCAAAAGAGAGAGATATGGAGCAACTATGCTGAATATATTGAAGTGGTACAGTCCCAAGCAAGAGACACAAGTAGTCTCATAAGTGAGGGAGCAAAAGATAGACTAGGCAAGATACTAGACTGAGAGGCCAGCCCACCTATTTATAGGTGGGGAGTGCTGGGCCCTGAATGGAGACACGGAAGCTAGCCTACTGGAGGACTGAACTGGCCGACTAGGAAAAAACCATACAGGTTAGGAAAAATCCCAGAAAAATATATAAAATACATGTGGCCAGCCCATAATCAAAGGGCCATGCAAACGGGACCAAAAGGACACCAGAAATGGACAGAAATTGGGGATGAATGTGCTAACACCCCCTCTTAGCACCAGATGCTGAACAAACTCCGAGAAGCCGAAGATGAGGAGCCAAGGAAGCCTAAGAAATCGGCTTGGTGAACAAATCTGCAGCATTCTCCGGCTAAAGGACAATACTTCAAACGTAAATCTCCAGCAAGAACCCGTTCGTGAACATAGTGATACTGTATCTCAATGTGTTTCGTACGAGCATGGAACACAAGGTTCTTTGCGATGGCAATGCAACTCTGATTGTCACACCAAAGAAGAGTAGATCCGGTCGGAGGATAGCCAAGCTTCTCCAATAATCTCCGCAACCAAATCGCCTCACATGCAGCATAACAAACCGCATGATACTTCGCCTCTGTAGAGGAAAGCGCCACGGTAGGCTGCTTTTTACTGCTCCATGAAATGGCTCTAGACTCGAGTGTAAAAACACAACCAGTGGTCGAACGCCGAGTATCTGGATCTCCAGCCCAATCTGAATCAGACCATCCAACAAGAGTGCATCCTTGGCCACAGAAGATGCCAAAGTCCAGAGTGCCATGCAGGTACCAAAGAACTTTGAGAGCACACTGCCAATGCTGCTGATGGGGTTTGGATGAGAAAGAACTCAATAAACTGACTACGAAACATATGTCCAATCGCGAGTAGGTCAACCAAACCAAACAATCGATGAGAATCTGATACTATCCCTGATCAATCCCTAGAGACGCATCAAGTAGAGAAATCTTCTCACACTAGTATCCATAGGAGAAGATACTGGTCTACATGCAGTCATCTGAAATCTATCAAGAATCTCCCATATGTACTTCTATTGAGAGAAGAAAATGCCCTTCGAGGTCTGCCAAATCTCAAAGCCAAGAAAATAATGCAGAGAAGGACAAGATCCATCATCTCAAACTCTATCTCCAAAGCATCCATGACTGAACGAATCCTCACAAAATAAGAACTTGTAAAGATGAGGTCATCAACATAGACCACAATGATAACAATCAACCCCCTCTCAAGGAGGATATAAAGGTTCGAATCTGCATGAGAACGGCGCACGCCAAGCTTCTAAAAGAACTCATCAATCCGCTGGTACCAAGCGCATGGAGCCTACTTCAAACCATATAAAGCCTTCTTCAGTCGATACACCTGATCATGTTTGCCAGGAACAACAAATCCCGTTGGCTGATCAACATAAACCTCCTGTGGAAGCTCTCCATTTAGGAAAGCCGACTTGACGTCCATCTAGAAAACAGGCCATCTATGATGTCCAGCAAGAGCAAGAACGGTGCGAATGGTAGTCATCCGGGCCGTCGGAGCGAAGGTCTCATCGAAGTCGACTCTAGGGCGCTGAGCATAACCCTTGGCAACCAACCTCGCCTTGTGCTTGTCCAAGCTGGCATCAGCTCGGAACTTCGATTTGAAGATCTAGTGCACACCAATCACGTTACGTTGCAGTGGCCTACGCACCAAAATCCAAGTGCCATTCCGTTCAATAGCATCCAGCTGCTCTGCCCGCATAGCACGACGCCAAGGCTCATGTGAAAGAGTCTCGTCCACATAAGTGGGATCAGAAGGACCATGAATGATAGAGGACATAAGAGCATAGTCCCCAGAAAAGTAATCATTAGCTGGCTAATCCATGACAATATTGTCTTTGCATCTTTCTTACCATCAAAATTATGAAATGTAAAAGCTAGTTTTCTTCCCTTTTTGTTGTTCTTGCACTCAAAAAGTCTCGTTTTCTCGAGTTCAAGTTTAACACTTCGAGCTCGTTTCCTGCCAATATTTCTTCCAATTCTATTCTCTTAGCTCATTCATCGTTTAATAAGCTTGAGTAGATAGGAGTTGCTTTGAAATAAAAGGTGGTTGTGGGTTTGTAATCATGAGGAATTAAGAAAGAATTTTTTTTGTAAAAAAATCGATAATAATTATGATAATTAAGAAAACAATATGTGTGGAATAATACTTTACAACCTTGCTTCAAATTTGATGAAGTCATATGTTGTACCAATTTTTGTGGAGTAAGAATTAACAACTTCAAGTGTCAAAAAGCCCTAAGTGGTTTTTGTGAGCTTGAGAAAAAAAATGTCAAAAAGTCCAAAATGTGAATAAAGTTGACACTCAATTGCTCTCAAAACCCTTGATTAAATCTCCAAATAGTAATACTTGACAAGTCCTTTGAATTTCCCCTTTTTCTTGTGTCCCAAGAAGAAGCTGTCACATAAATTTGTGCTTGAATTCTTGCAAGATTTAAGCTTACCCTTTGTAAGCTTGAGTATTAAAGCTTATGGATTTTATAAGCTTAACCTAAAGCTAAGACTTTTCTTAAAGCCTTATAAAGCTTTAAAAGCTTTTAAGTGGTAAAGCTTTAAAGCTTTTAATAAACAAAATCCTAGGGGATGGTGGCCGAAAATGCAAGAAAACCAAGGTAAAGGAGTACCATGGCTTCAAATCTTGGAGAGATAGAGAGAAAAGAAAAATGATTTTGAGCTTGAGAATAGTTTTGGAAGGTGGTTTTAATGAGATGGTGAAGAAAAGTTTTACCCAATGGTCCAAAACCCCTTTGTCTTTGTCTAAACGTCCCCCAAAACCATGTAATTAACCTTTCCAATTCACATATACCTTTCCAATTTAACCTTTCCAATTCACATATACCTTCGCCAGTACTACCTGGCAACCTTTTGTCTCTTCTCGTGCAATGATTTCTTAATTTGTTGAAGGCTTAAAAGTTTCCAAAAATAATTTCAATGGCCTCCTTTACTCTAAAAGCTTGCATAAAAATTTTGTTTTGAATTTTTCTCCAAAAATTCTTCTCCTTGAGTGGTTCCCAAAGCTCTGATACCAATGTCAGGACCTTTATAACACTTGGAGAAGAATTCTATTATTGACACAAGATTGGGTTCAATCTCCCTTGGATGAGTGTGGCTCGTCGTACGACTCATCCATATTTATAGGTATTAAAGCTAGCTTTTCAAAAAGACAACTCCAAAGATAAAGCTTAAGAGTTTTTAAGTTTTTAAGGATATAAACTCTTCCAAAAATATAGCAAGCTAAAAATATCAAGTCTTGGGCCTACCAAAAGTATAAATACTAATTGGTATGAGGGTGCAGTGGTCAATTGTTTTGATTAACCACTAATTAACGATGGCTGTTTGATCAATGATTACACCTGGGTTTCTCTACTCTGTTGTTGAAATTGCAACAGTATACACTCAAGGTTGCCAATCGTAGGCCGTGTTTCTGCTGAGCTGATTCACCACGAACAATATGTAACCATAATAGGTAGTCACATATCTTCAAAGATATCACATTATGGTCCAATAAATGTTTCATCCGCGACCAACAAATAGTCCTCGACTTAATCATTGCCTATGTTAAAATAATATTAGTCAACACACATAATCGATTAAACATATTAATCCTAACTATATCATACTAGCGCATACAACTAAGTAAACACATTAATCCTGAAAATTTATATAAATAAAATGCACATCCCACACATAAAATATCCCTGATAAACATACGTCACACATATGGAATTCAATAATGGTATTACCCAAAAATTTATATAAATAAAATGTACACATATAAACATACATCACACATATGGAATTTAATAATGGTCTCACCCACATTGCCATGTGTAAGCAATGATTGCATAGGCATCCCCACTTGACCATAGAGGTAATGACTTACAGTCTCATAAGAACTATTGACAAGAAAATCTACATATGAAGAGGTAAAAGTGAATCAATATAAGCCGAGATGGAAGAGACTATGGTTAGCTCGGAGAGTACGTGTTTATGGTTTCTAAAGGAAAAGGCGAATGGGATCCTTACAAAGGACACTTACTGCAATCAAATGCAAGTTCGATATGAAATGCGAATGAAGTAATGTTGAGAACTCTAATGAGACCACTGTCCATGCACATGACATATAGTTCCGCAGGCCCTGAGCTTGCCTTTGACTTTATTGAGTACCTGTCTCTTTCTAACCTCTTAATATAAGCAGCCAGTTTTTGAAAAAACGAAATGCTAATGAAGTAATAGTGAGAAAAGTAATTAATTCTTTCACATGGACTTCAAGTAGTAAAGTTGTGAACCGCAGGGGAGGTGATAGTTACTGAATGTACTACTACGGCGTATTCCACGCGGGCTGTTGAAGCTGATGTGGACAGCGTACCGACACATGTACAGAATGGGTGGCGCTTTGCAGAGCTGATGTGGCTAACGTAGCGGGCGACCGGCAGCGAGGGGCGGGTAGTAGCCGGGACGTGAGGCAAATCGACGTGCTGGCGCAGGCCGGGAGACGGGCTGTCGGCAGTCGACAGACACTTCGCCACAGCGAAGCTGCAGGATGGTCAAACGCACGTCCGCTCCATATCTTCTTTCTATCACTAAGCATTTCCACGTCTCTCTCTCCACTATATCAGCTCGACTCCTCTACACCAAAACCTTCTCTCTCTATACACACACACACACACACACACACACCCTTCTCTCTCTCTTTCTCTCTCTGTCTCTCCACTGTATCAGCTCGACTCTTCCACACCAAAATCTTCTTACACACACACACCCTACTATATCAGCTCGACTCTTCTTACACACACACACACCCTCACCCCCTCTCTCTCTCCACTATATCAGCTCGACTCTTCTTACACACACACACTTACACACCCTCACCCCCTTTCTCTCTCCACTATATCAGCTCGACTCTTCTTACACACACACATACCCTCACCCCGTCTCTCTCTCCACTATATCAGCTCGACTCTTCTTAAACACACACACCCTCACCCCCTCTCTCTCTCCACTATATCAGCTCGACTCTTCTACACCAAAATCTTCTTACACACACACAGATCCTCACCCCATTCTCTCTCTCTCTCTCTCTCTCTCTCTCTCTCTCTCCCCCCCCCCTCCCTGCATGGATTTTGCACAGTATTACCCCCTGCTCTTTCTCTCCCTTGCCTCTTTGCTGATCACCCCTTCCCTGTCAATAACCCCCCCTCCTGGAAACAGGTAGCTTCATAATCTGCCCGTCAATCCGCATAAATTGTATGTTGCTAAAACGTATTCTCTCATACTAAGTACAAATCTTGATGATGCTTTGTAGCCTCGCTATCAAAACCAAGACACTCCATGCCATCCAATTCTACCGCTGCATCGATGGGGATTGGGTGATGGGGTCTGCCTATGCAACTCTGGTGGATTATGAGACTGGCAATGTTGTAGGCAACTACTCGCGTGTCACGAATCCTAGAGCCCCAAAGTATGCAGGAACATGGACACTCTTCAACAGCGATGGAGACCATGCTGAATCAGGCTACTCTTACAGCACAGTCTCTGGTAACAATGCTTCTTCAATCTTTCTCGAGATAAGAAACGAATGTGTGTGTCTGTGTATGTGAGAGAGAGAGAGAGAGAGAGACAACGGTAGATCTACAATAAAGCTATTTTTAGCCTAGTTAATATTTATGTAAGATAATCACAAGAGCCTTTCCCCTCCCTACCCCCTTACTCACATTTGTTTGCAAGACATTGTGAGGAATGGTTCACATTTCTTGCAAGACATTGTGAGGAATGGAGAAATTGTTTTGTTGTTTGGGGGTCAATCATCAAGCTATCTAAGGGTGGATGTAATTTTTGTTTTTTTGTTTTTTTTTGGATTTGGTGTAGATATATTTTGATTTGTATTTATTGTCTATGTAAGTATTAGTCAAAAAACCAACCATCAAAGCAATGAGGGTGGAGGATTTTTATTTTTTTTGCAAATTTGTATTGGAAAATTTTAGGTGTTGGCGTAGATTATACGTTTTGATTAGCATTTATTGTTTGTGTAAGTGTAGTTATTGTTCATAATAAAAACACTACATATTGTTCATAATAAAAACACTACATATTGACATAGGCAAGAGATCATACTTCTGTAGTTGCAAATTTTGGTACACCTACTTGAAGGTGGCTTGGTCTTCCCATATGAAGGCATTACAACTTGTGCAAACACAATATCAATATGAGTAGTTGCGCGAGGGGGAGTGGGGGAGCTTCGTGGATTTGCACTTGGGACCTCCTCTCTCCAAGTCACAAATCCTCGTTGCTAGGCAACATGCTTATTGGGCAAATATAGAAACCTTACATGCAAGATTTCAAGTTTTTGGCATTAAAAAAACAATAAAACATGTAGGATTATGCCTTCAAAATCCTTTTAACGTGCAATTTTGAACATTGAAGAAAAAACTAAACATTTACGAGGGGGAAAAAGATAGCCCTAGTATTTATTTCAGAGCATAATAAAACTTTTTCTTTTGCCAAGTAATGAGGCCAAGCCATAAAGTTTTTAGATATAGTAATGTGGACACTAGGTGCTTTCCCATTTGCCCCCCCTCTCGTGAATATCAAATAATTATAAGTACTAAACCCTATTATATCCTCTCATCAATATGAGACAAAACCTTCTCTTTTTATTTTTCAAGGTGATTTGTCAAAAAATTTCTGTTCATGTGAGCCAAGTCTTAACTGCCCTTTCCTACATGTTCCCAATTACCTTCGGTGGAGAATGTGCAATAGACAGTGAGACTAAGGAGCCTAGCCCCATAGAAGCATTAGGCACAAGAACTAAGCTCATGCTTCAGTCTTTCCAAAAGCTTCGCTTTGCCTTCGAAGGCAATTGGGAAGAGATAAAAACACCCCCATGCTTTTGTGTAAAAAGAAAAAGGTAAGCTTTAGATGAACTCTTCACTTACTTTTATAGTGTTATTGAATTCCATTATATGTTTGATGTTTGGATTGATTATTATGAAATAATGTAGTTGGTGAACATCAAAGTGGTAAGAATTTTGGATGTTTTGAGTGGGATTTACATGAAATAATCACAATTTAAGTGTCCTAAAATAAGGAAGTAGGAAAAACAGCCGGGTTGGATAAAGGCGATAACTTCCTTTCTCCTCCCAAACGTGAGTTTGATTCTAGCCCACCCCTCTCCCTCACTCCACGAAGGGGTGAAATTAAAAAGTGGCTTTTCCTCTTTTTTTCTCTCTTTTTTTTAAAAAAAGTGTCATGTGACCACCTCCTTCTTCTTCTTTTTGAAAAGTGTCTAAGAATTGACCTTTTTTTGGAGTGTGATCATGACCCCAAACTCAAGTTCTATTCTAGCTCACCCCTCTCTCTCTCTCTCTCTCTCTCTCTCTCTCTCTCTCTCTCTCTCTATGAAGGGGTGAAATTCAAAGTGTGTTTTAGTGGGGTGAAATTTAAAAGTGTGTGTTGCTCCTGTTTTTTCTTTAAAAAAGGAAATAAAAGAGTCATGGGACCACCCCTCCTTCTGCTTCCTCTTTTTGAAAAGTGTATAAGAAGTGACCATTTTTTTTGGGAGTGTGAACATGACTTATTGTGGAGTGTGAACATGACTTAATTGTTTCCATGGAGGATTTGATGGTTGTAGGGAAGGTCGTAGCTACTGCAAAGCCTGCTGATTACGAGCATGATCTCCCTGATTTCGTAGCTATGGCTAGCAAGCATGAACTGGAGGGTGTATGTTCTCTTGTTTCCTACATAGCAAGGGTGAATACAAAGGGCGGAGCAAAGCAGAGCGATGGCTATTGTGAAAGCGAGAACAAGCTGATCAAGGTGGCATTCCAGGCGGAGTTCCATTTTTGGAAACAAGACCTGTTGCCGCCCGCAGACATTCCCAACGAATTGTCTGTAGTGACGGGTCGTCCCCTTCAGGGCTTCTTTGCGAGTGGTGTTGTGAGCTACGTGTTTGATGGCAAGCAATGGTCCCAGAAAGGGGTCTCTGCACAGCTCTATGATGTGCCCGGGGGCACCCAGTTGGGCTCCTACTTCACCAAAGAGGTTTCAGACTACAAGGGTGGCAACTTCTGCTGGAAGATCGACAACCCCAACGGCTTTGAGCTCGTCGGCAAGCCTGCCTGTAACCCCGTTCCAGTTTCCTCCGATTGCTTGCCATGGTCTTTGAACGCGGTCACCACCAGCAGCGGCAACTCGTAAGTACTTTTCTAAGGCTTCTTTTTTTTTTTTTTTTTTTAATCTTCATAATAATTGCTATGATTTTTACACACCCCCTTCTCCTTGGCTCTCCTCTTCTTATCCACTCTTGAGTGGGAGGGGAGAGTTAGTTCTTAATCCACCCTTGATGGAATTGGAGGGGGAGGGGAGTGGGAGTGGGAGTGGGAGTGGCAGGGAAGGGAAGGGAGGCCAAGGGAGGGGAGGGGAGGGGTGAGCTAGATTCGAACTCGAGCCCCTCCTAGGGAGGGGAGGGGTGAGCTAGATTCGAACTATAGCCCCTCCTCTATTGTTGGGTTGCCCCCAAGTACTTGTCTAGTTGGAGGGGGAGGGCTAGATCTTAATCCACCCTTGGTGGAGTTGGAGTTGGAGTGGGAGGGGGAGGGGAGGGTGGGGTGGGGTGGGGTGGGGTGAACTAGATTAGAACTCGATCCCCTTCTCTAATACCCCCAAGTACTTGTCTAGTTGATGATGATAATTTGTACTTGATGAATGATAACTTGAAAATTAGGGGTGGGGTGAACTAGATTAGAACTCGATCCCCTTCTCTAATACCCCCAAGTACTTGTCTAGTTGATAATGATAATTTGCAAATCATCATTTATCCTACTAATCTAGCTTATACTAATAATTTTCAAGCTATCATTCATCAAGTACAAATTATCATCATCAACTACTACTGATCTAGTCGATGATAATAATTTATAAGGTTCATCTTATTTATTTCTTAAGTATAACAAGGCTAAGAATAACTTGTTCTAAAGTGAACATTGCACTTCGAACATATTATACACTCACAGCAGCTAAATTATCATCATCAACTACTATTGATCTATTCAATGATGATAATTTATAGGGTTCATCTTATTTATTTCTCAAGTATAAAGAGGCTAAGAATAACTTGTCCTCAAGTGAACATTGCATTTTGAACATATTATATGGTCGAGAGGCTAAGTTGACAATGGCCATAATAGAGAAAAACCTAGGTATAGAATTCGCACAAGTTATATTATACTTTATTTATGCCAATATTCTGAGCGTACTTTTCACTTTGAGCAAATATTTTAATGATTTTGCAGGTCCATGTTGGGCCCATATACTTATGTTCAAATGGTATCAACAAGTGGAGGCCTCGCTCCATCAAACTTGGCAAGAAAGCCAGTAAAGGGAAACACTTGGAATTCACCTTTCTCGGCCATTTGTTGGTTCTATTGTAAAAGTAGATATTGATGAATGATCATATCCATTTCATGAATCTCAAGACTAATAACATATGTAAGTGAAGTGAAGTTTTGAAAGAAGGATTTCAAAAGTTTGTGAACTTCACGAGTTGGTCAATGAATCCACTTGTAAAAGTAGATATTAATGAATGTTCAAGGATATAACTAATGAAGTAACAAATGTTAATTTTAACTTTCAAGAGCACACCAAAAACAAACATAAATTAGCACTTATCTTAGAAGAAAAATACTATTTTTGTGGCTTCTAAAGACTTTTACAAACAAATAACTATAATGCACTAATTTTTTTTCCTTTCTAAAGAAGCACTCTCAATACAAGATGTTACATCGCTAGATTTTTTCTATATATATTTTAGCCATTGGCATGATGTTTCATCATTTAAAGACACTTTTTTTCTTATTTCTCATCAAAGGCAAGGAAAAGGTATTGTAACAATTTATGCTACTTTTAATTATTTTTAAAACTATCAATTAGGTATATGATTTATTTCTAAACAATTTACCATGTGTAGATTGTTTGGAGTAGAGATCAAGGTAGCAATGCACACACAGACGTAGCAAGCAAGAAGAGCTAGAAAAAATCACAACACTCAAAGTAGATTAATAACTACCACATTATCGTGTGTAGAGACATGAGCCAGGTTAATCTCTCCTATAATGTGCCTCTCTTTGGCATAATGATAATGCACCTCAATGTGCTTTGTGCAAGTATGAAACATTGGGTTTCTCGCACAGTTAATACACTCTGGCTGTTTCAATGAAGATGGAGATGGGGGGCTATTGTCCAAGCTTTGCTAGAAGGCTCGGGGGAGAGGGGGGGAGCGAGGGAGGGGAGGGGGGTCACCTTTAAGAAATGTTATGTATCACGTGCATTCAAGGGTTATTTAAAAAACCTCTTACACTTACATACTTTTATGATTAAATGACCCCTTTTTCTTCATAAACTTATAATTTTTTTTCAAAATTGGTATAAAAAGCCCCTCTTGTAAATGTAATTCTGTAACTTTTTAGAATTAATATACCCATCCTTATAAACTCACGTGCTATACTTACATATTTTTAGGTGAACCCCTCGACCTAAAAGGCATCTGAGCCATACACACTCCATAGTTATAAAAGCTAGCCTATACTCAGCTTTACAACTCGAAGTGGCCACCATGGGCTACTTATTATTGAGCTATGGTATATATTTATCACAAAGATGAAACTAAAAGCCACTAGTTAGACACTAATCGGAATCACTAAAAGCGTGCAGCCTTCTTAGAATAACATCCAACAACCCAATCAGTACCACACAAAAAGTACGCAATTGAATATATCACCTTATCATAGAATAGCCTAAGGGACTGAGTGCCCTAGAATACTTAACAGCCTTACTTCTAAGAGTGTGCATAAACTTGCTCAACTCGGTGACCCCAAACTGAATTTACTACATAGTTAGATGAGGCACTTGATAGCCTATTGTTAAAGTGATGCATTAAATGGTTCACCTACATCCTAGAGACTAATAATAGCACCTGTCTCTATTGGTGTAGCAACATGTTTATATTACGACCAAAAGTCTCTATATGTATTTTGACTATAACATCACAGAACCATCATCACATTGTATAAACTGTATGCCTAAATAATAGTGCAATGAGCCCAAATCTGTCATCTCAAATGACACATATGATTCAACCTTAAAGACTGAAATATTCTCCTCATTAGGGCCTATGAGTAGCATTGTCATCAACATATAGAAATGACAACCTAAAAATAATGTTTACTTCTCTTTACATATAGGGTACTCTCGACTATTGCAAAAACCATTTGCAACCAAGTATGCATTCACCTTCTCACACCATGCCCTGGGAGCCTGTATAAGTCCATATAAAGCTTTTCTTAACATGTATACTTTAGACTCCATTCCCTTCTCAATAAAACCACGAGGCTCAGATACATAAACCTCCTCATGCAAATAACCATTTAAGAAGGTGGTCTTGATATCCAATTGATGTACATTCCAACCATGATATTCACTACCAATGTAATACACACCTAATTTTAGTCATACGAGGTGGTCTTGATATTTGATGTACATTCCAACCATGATATTCACTACCAATGTAATACACACCTAATTGTAGTCATGCGAGATGTAGATGCAAAGATCTCATCATAATATATTTTCTTCTCCTAAGCATAACCATTTGCAACAACAAGCCTTTCCTTGTAGCAGTTAAAGCCATCACCTTTACAATTCAGCTTATAAACCCACTTCATATCAATGGTTTTTTTACCATAAGGTAAATCTAAGTGTCATTTTTGAAGATTGAGTCGTACTCATCCTGCATGGCCTGCATTTTCTTGCACAAAGGAAAGAGGTTCCACCAATGCATGTGCCTGAGCATCCGTGCCATCCCACTTGGCTTGTTCTACTAGTGGGAAGTGCAAAGGCCATCCAAATTTTCCATTATGTGAGCATGCCTCAATGCTAATAACAACATTCTAAAGCCCTTTGACAAACGAACCATTATATAGAATTATAGACATGTAGTTGGGCCTGTCATGCTTATTCGCAATGTGAGACATCCCAAATACATCATTGCTTACCATTTCAGCCTGTAAATAACAAATCTCTGACACAAATTACAAATATCCCAACTACTTGTACATGTACTACTAATGCCCACTAAATGAAAATATTCGAACTACCTACACGTACTGCTAATACCCATTTAATGTAATCGAGATGGCTCCCCAATAGGTCACTGATAACCAACAAACCTTCAAATTATATGAAAAATCAAAGAGTGTAGAGTGTACAATGTAAAGGATTGCTTTGGCAGACAATGCAGCCTACCTGCTTACATTGGGCCCTACGTCCCTAGAGAAGGTGTTGAGATGTCAAGATCAACATGAGCTAACACTCACGAGGTGCCTGCATGGCCGTTCAACATTTATATCACTGGCGGGTTTGGTAGAGCTGGCACCGACATATCTTCGCCAGTGATTCTATAGCTGGACTACACTGACTAGTCCCCACCTACCCACTCCACTTAGTGTGTTCACATTATGGACCACTTGTATATACTCTATTATGTGTGTTAGCCGCTTTATCTTCTTTGTAGACCTCTTTTGTTATGTGCAGAATTCCAACAAATAGAGCCATGCCACATAACCGACGGGGAAATGGTAGCCCGCGCATGACATCAAGACATAATAGGCAACACCATCGCATAGTCGTGTGAGGAGAGGCAAAACTCTCTCTCATTTCTTGGGAATAGCCAGCAAGGAGAAAAGGTGGGGGGACGTAACAACAGAATCTCTCCCTCTAGTCAGTGGCGCAACAAATCAATTCGTTGCCGCGCAGCATAAGCCACCTCGACTCATGCCAACACAACTCGTGAGATATTTCGGGTAGCTAGTTCTAGTTTTATCCTGTTTTTTTAATTAAAAATTCCATTGAATATTATTCTTCCCATATTTAAAAAAAGCATTAAAATATATATATATATAAATATATGTATTTTAAAAAAAGAAGAAAAAATCCAAAATTTCTAATGTGGGTAGTCTAGGGAGTATGCTATTTTTCATTTTTGGCCTTGGGCTTGGCCGCATACGCCAAGCAATAGGCAGCTCCTGAGATCGATACTTTATCTGCTCCCTCGGTCTCACGTGAGACCGGGGATGTGTCCATTGATTTAGAGCCCATTGTGCCCCTGTCCATAAATGACCCCGTGGGTCCATCCACAGAGCGATGATGGACACCATGAACTTATTTGACGACCAGCCCCTAGAGGCTGGTGATGCTTCTTATGACTACTTGGAGGATGATCTCCTGGACAAGGATGAGTATTGAGGAGATGCTCTCCACACTGTTACCCATGGACCAAGATGAGTCGGATATAGATGTCTCGAGAGAGTCCATCTCACAACTGTTTTCTAGGACCAAAGAACTAGAAAGAGGCCAATCTAAGATTTTGACTAGGTTTGAGGAGCATCCACGGGCGTTTAGATGATATTCCAGCCACTCCATCAGGGAGTACAAATACTCAGCAAACAGCATAGAGGAGGGAAAGATTCCCTTTTGAAAAGATGCAAGGGAGAAGAGATCTTGAGCTCTTGCAAGCACACACACACACATAAACCGTAGAAGAGAAAACACAAGGTGAGAGGCTGAAAATCCTTCTTCTTTTGCACACAACAAAAGAGGTCTACAAATAAGATAAAGTGGCTAACACACATAATAGAGTATATACAAGTTCTATCATAATCCTCCAAAATATCCAGCTTGAATTTTAATTTCCAATCATTCCTTCATCGGTGTACCTATGGCATCATTGGCAACCAAAACGCTCACCACCTGTTCACGCAGGGGCCTTTTCAATAGTTCCTAGATCTCATAGTACTCAGAATTATATTCACTTAAGAAAATCCAAATGGACTCTCCGTTGAAGATCAGTAAGATCAACCAACAGACCCATATAAAAGATCCATGGACTCGTTCGTTGAGGAGGACCAGCAAGGCCAATCAACCAGATCCATGCCCGAGTTCAAAAAACAACTCTAACTCCTTGTTCCATTTTCTTTCTCGATACACGCGTGGGTATCTTCGCGGTGACCGTCCCAAAGCCCGAGCACCGTATGGTCAGCACCCTCTAGGCTCCTTCGCAGGTCACCTAGTGCTTCACGCATAGGCTGCTTCCTTGGTCCCTCATCCACCATACCGGAAGCTCACCATTTAAATCGAACTGTGGCTAATCAAGACCTCGACCGACACGTGCTACGCAAGACGTCCTCCGTTGACTCTCCGTCAGCTGTTGCAACTTTATCACTTAGGTCTCCACCATGACCTCATTCACAAGATGGTCAAAATGCTTCCCCAGCATTCTTGACATAAAACAGTCGTTTGAAAATATATCATAAATACAGTTTCTAAAAATGAACTCTCATCTTTCCACATTGTTCCACATCATTTTTCGTTATTCCACATTCTTCTACATCAATTCACATTGCTTATTCCATATCCAGTCATATGTATTCCCATCTTCTTCATCCAATCACATCATATTACATCTCATTACATCTATCCTAATCACATCTTATCCATTCACATCTACCCATATCCATATCACATCCATTCACATCACATCTCATCCATTCACATCTACCCCAATCCACATCACATCACATCTCATCCATTCACATCTACCTAGATCCACATCACATCACATTCATCCACCTTACATCTCATCCATCCATTCACATTACATCACATTCATTTATATTCATTCAGATCCACCTCTCATCACATCACATCCATCCACATCGCATCTCATCCATTCACGTCTCATCACATTATATTCACATCTATTTACATCTCATCATATCATATTCACATCACATCACATTCATTTATATTCACATCTATTTACATCTCATCATATCATATTCACATCTATTTACATCTCATCATATCATATTCACATCACATCACATTCATTTATATTCATTCAGATCCACCTCTCATCACATCACATCCATCCGCATCACATCTCATCCATTCACGTCTCATCACATCATATTCACATCACATCCATTTACATCTCATCATATCATATTCACATCACATCACATCACATTCATTTATATCCATTCAGATCCACCTCTCATCACATCTCATCCATCCACATCACATCTCATCCATTCACGTCTCATCACATCATATTCACATCCATTTACATCTCATCATATCATATTCACATCACATCACATCCATTTAGATATCATCACATCACATTCATATCTCATCGCATCCATTCAAATATCATCACATCACATTCACATCCATTCACATCTCATCGGATCCATTCAGATATCATCACATCACATTCACATCTCATCACATCCATTCACATCTCATCGCATCCATTCAGATATCATCACATCACATTCACATCACATTCACATCCATTCACATCTCATCCAATCCATTCACATCTCATTGCATCCACTCACATCTCATCACATCACATTCCAATCCATTCACATCTCATCGCATCCACTCACATCTCATCACACCCATTCACATCCATCACCATTCATTGCATCCACATCACATCACATACATTCCATCCACATCTATCCTTATCACATCACATTCATCCCATCCATATCAATCACATTCATTCCATCCACATTACATCACGTCCACATCTATCCATATCACATCTCATTCATTCCATCCACATTACATCACATTCACATCTATCCATATCTCATCACATCCATTCACATCTCATCACATCCATCCATTCATTCACATTCACATCTATCCACATCCATCCATTCATTCATATGCACATCTATCCACATCCATCCATTCATGCACAGTCACATCTATCCACATCCATCCATTCATTCACATGCACATCTATCTACATCCATCCATTCATTCACACTCACATCTATCCACATCCATCCATTCATTCACATGCATATCTATCACATCGCATCTCATTCGCATCCATTTACATCACATCCAATCCTTTCACATATCATCACATCTCATTCTCGTCCATTTACATCACATCACATCCTTTCACATATCATCACATCTCATTCTCATCCATTTACATCACATCACATATCATCACATCTCATTCTCATCCATTTACATCACATCACATCCTTTCACATATCATCACATCTTATTCTCATCCATTTACATCACGTGACATCCTTTCACATATCATCACATCTTATTCACATCTCATTCACATCGCATTCACATTTAGTACCGTTCTCTACTTTCGATACCGATGGGACTTTTCTAAGTTTCTGCCAATTGCTTGGCCTAGTTAAAGGTACTTTTTCTCAATGGATATTTTCATATTCTTTCTCAATTTTCTCAAGTGAAATATATTCAATATTCTTCTTTTTGAGTAAAAGATTCATGGGATTTACAAAAATCAATTCTACCCATATTTCCCAATAAAATAATAATACTCAAAATTTCACTTTTGATAAATACTCATAATTTGAATTATGCCAAAAATTTCTATTTTACCATTTAATTAGTTGGATCTCAAATATCATTTGAATTCCTCTTTTTGTATAAAAATAAATTTACTAAAATTTACTCTTTTCTCCATAATCAATTAATTATGCATAATTACAAAAAATTATTTCTCATGAATATGATGAAAATAATTCTTTTTGCATAGGATGTCTAATCCTAGAATATGGTAGGAAGTCCTCTTTTAGCATTATGCATAAAAATAAGATGTGTATTATTTTTTGAAAATTTTACCAAGCCTAGAGTTTAGCTTTGAATTAAGAGACTATCATTGAGAAGCATCCTTTTTCAAGGGATTCAGCCATAAAGATGGTTATTCTTTTAGAGAGAGAGATTTACTTAAAGAAATTATTATAAATAAGCATAAAGATTAACTTTCTCTTAATTAAGCATTAAGACTTTAAGGGAAAGCTTGATTTGAATTAGAATAATTATATAGAAAGCTTCTCAAGCTTGAGAGGGTTTGAGACGAAGAAAGTCATTGAGATAAATTGGAAAAAACCATAAAATTGATTTTACCTCCAAGTTTAGCTTTGAAAAATAAGGTTATCAAGCCTAGAGTTTAGCTTTGAATTAAGAGACTATCATTGAGAAGCATCCTTTTTCAAGGGATATAGCCATAAAGATGGCTATTCTTTGAGAGAGAGAGATTCACTTAAAGAAAGCATTACAAATAAGCATAAAGATTAACTTTCTATTAATTAAGCATTAAGACTTTAAGGGAAAGCTTGATTTGAACTAGAACAATTATTTAGAAAGCTTCTCAAGATTGAGAGGGGTTGAGAAGAAGAAAGTCATTGAGATAAATTTAAAAAAACCATAAAATTTAATTTTACCTCCAAGTTTGGCTTGATTCTCTATTAGCAGAGTGAAGCCCCCAACCAATCAATTGGTCCACCAAGAGGAGAAGAGCAACTCTAAGAGTTGTTATAGAGAGAGAGAGAGCTCCAACTCCCAAGAGAGAGGAAAATTTAAAGGATAATAGAAAATATGATTATTTTAATATAATAATGGCATAGTATAGCTCCAATATTTTTTGACAAAAGACTAAGGGTCTATTTATAGGTGAGGGAGGCCACTAACCAAGTCTAATTGGGTTCTAGAATTTTCCAGGTTCAGTTTGACTCAATTTGGACAAGATTTGGATCATTATAAACAAGCTTGCCCAAGTATCTACAAGTAAGAGGGTACCAAGGCTCGGCTCCATTTGTATTATTCTTTCTAATAAAAGTAATTAACTTCCTATCTCTCTTTGGAAAATCTTCATGTAATCATCATGATTGGCAGCACTAATGTTGGCACAATTCATAATCTCGTCCCGCAAGGTTGTGGTCACCAAAGCATGAGACTTATTCAAGCTTTTAAAAATAAAGACAAAAATTATAATTTTCTCGAGGAAAACACCACATGATCAAGACCTCAATTATAAGTTTTCATACAACTTACTAATTCATCATTTGAAGGCTTGCCTCACTCACACGTGTAGGATCAATGATTGTACACAATACAATGTGGTGCTTTGCTCTTGTTTGAGAAAATCTTTCTTTGATGGCTTTTGTCCAAGCCACTGTATCATGGTTTCCCTCTCACACATAAAACATCCTACCCACAAGGATGTGCAACTCTATTCTACTTCTTAACTCCTCCTCAAAATCCCTGTTGATGTCATGCAAATAGCGACCCATCCACTAGTAATCTCCTCATTCACATAGGTAGTCTCCTCATTCACATAGGTAGTCTCTTTTTCACATGTCCAAATTGCAAAATATGAATGCTTCCTTTTTTAGCACATATCCCTCTTTGCCAAATGCAATCTTTAGACCAAAAACATCTTCCCTTAAACCCCTAACACAAGCATAAGGAGTAAGTCTGCACAAAGGCATCATAGGACATTGAAAACAACTAAACAATCTAGTTTTTTGCATGATATCCTCACCTTTTTCAATGTAAATCTTATTCTCATCTTTGTTATCCTCCAATCGAGGCACCTTTGATCTCATAACATAAGGCACAATATGTAAAAAAACTTCTTTTCCACTACCCTCATCCATAATAGAGCCACCCGGCATAGAGTCAGTCACTGTCTGACTGTCCACCTCCTCCCCAACCAGCATCCTGAACACCTTCAATATTAGTCTCCACACAACACAACTAATTTGATCCAAACTAAATGTTGCTTGAGACTCCCCTTCCTTTTCAATTGCTTGTGCCTTTTCTCTCTTGGTATGCTTTCCCCCGCCAACAGTGGTGGATCGCTTGCACATCAAAACACAACCATTAATCATTCCAAACACAGCCATTTATCCTTTAAAACAAAACCATTCACCTATGCATCACCAAAAAACTTGACCATTCAACTATGCATTACCTTGAACTTTGTATTTATCTCAAACATCACCTCCATAACCCTTCAACTTCATCTCAAACTCTCCATGCATCCTTAATGCTCACTTAATGTTTTTGAGTATCACTATATAGAAAGTTTATTTAGAGCAAGTTAATTTATGTCGAAACAAGAGCATAAAAAATCTTTACAAAGTTTTGTAGAGCATAACAATAGTTCTCAATGCTAGCATATTAAGAATAAAAACATGAGCTAAGCCCTTAAAATCCAAGGTTGACAATGTACTTCCATCACGAAAAACCAATGCTAGCATATCAAGAACAAAAACATGAGCCAAGTCCTTTAAATCCAAGATTGAACCAAAAACCAAAATTTCATGAATGTGGCATTCCATCCTCATCCACTACATAAATAAGTATATAAAATCTATATGAATGCATTATCATTTATTTAAAGATATCTTTTGATGGGCCCACACATCTTCACAACCTCCTAGATACAAGCTTGCTTTTCAACATAAGAAGGAAAAATGGTAAAAAAGAAACCACAAAAATGTCAATAAAGTTAAAATTCATGGTGCCTAGTATGAACTACATACATCTTTATAGCCTAAGAAATCTCCATATCACCACATAAATACGTTGCTAAAGACCCACCATCCATGTGTCCCCAAAAGTTCCCCATCTCTTTGACTTCATTCACACTTTTTGGATTCTTTTAGACTGCCCTTTTTAAAAGGACCGTATATATCCACGTTTCAATTATGTAGCAACCAAATAATAATCATCAAGAGCATGCTCAAGCATAAAAAGAAGCTCTAGCTTAAACAAACATAAAAACAAGCTCTGGCTTAAACAAACATTTAAAAAAAAACCAGAAACAGGCCACGCCAGCGTGGCCTGTTTTTGGGGTTTTTTTCTCTTAAAAAAGACTAAGGCAGCCCCAAACACCAAAAAACCCCGAGAAATAGGCCACGCCAACGCAGTCTCTTTTTGGGGGCTTTTTTCTCTTGAAAAAAGACTAAGGCAGGTGGTCCTCACTGTGAGAGAGGCCATTGTTTCAAACCAAACAATAGAGAATAAATAAATTTTTAATACACTTGAACATAATAGAGAGAAGCTGAAGAGGGGGGGGAAAACCTAGAAAATCCCAAAGGCGAAGCATAATGACCCCCTTTGGCCAAGCAAAACCTATTTTTTTGTGTTAGAAAATCCCAATAGGCTCACTTAATATTACTAGGGTATATTTTCAAAAGGAAAAAAACCCCTAGAAATAGGCCGTGCGCCAGCGTATCTTGTTTCTGGGGTTTTGTTTTTCCTTTTGGAAGATCCCAATGGGCAACATGAGTCCCCTTTGGCCAAGCATTTGAAGCAAGCAGTGATGCATGGAAAAAAAACGCAGCTTGTAGCACTTTTAAGATCTTGAAAGAAAGCTCAAATGAGATAAAGATGGAATGTAAAAAAAATCCCCCTAGAAATAGGCCGCGGTAGTGTGGCCTATTTTTGGGGTTTTTTTTCCCTCTTCAAAGATGAGCAAGAAGACACCCGACGCACACAGCCTTTTTTTGGGGTTTTTTTCCCCCTCTTCGAAGATGAGGAAGAAGACAAGCTTGAAGATGAGCAAGAGAAGCCACTCACCTAGGCGTTGGTGGCTTCCGGAATCACATGCCATGGTCCATCTTCCTTTCCTCCCCTTGCTTCAAAGCTCGAGCAGAGCACTCCCCTTCTCTTCTTTTTTTCAATAAAATTACCCTTCTTTCTTTATCACCCTACCCTTCTTTTTCTATATACCTACCCTTCTTTCTTTATCTCCCTACCCTTATTTTTTTCCATATACCTACCCTTCTTTCTTTAGACCTTGGACATCCATAATTTTTTAGATATGTATATCCATAATGTAAAACTAGATATGTGCCCTTCTTTCTTTATACCTTGGACATCCATAATTTTTAGTTGGTCTTTAGACCTACCCTTTGGTTTTTTACAATGTCCCAAATCTTTAGTTGGGTTTGTGCCTTTCTTTACTTAGGCCTTGATTGATTGCAACATTTATAATCATCCTTTAGCAAAAAACATGCCCTTCCTTAAGTAGTTTAATAGGTAAAGTCAAGTATTATTTCTTCTTGGAAAAAAATAACCTTCCTTTGAAAAGAAAGACTTTAAGATCTAAAATACAACACCACTTCAATACGTATCAAACCACATATACAAACTAAGAGATTTTAGAATCTTGATGACATCAACACATTAATACTTAAATAAGTCCTTTTACAGCCAATTGATGACCCCTGAGATCCCAATCATAATCTCCTTTCTAGACATTTTTAAAGTCATAGGTTTAAAAATGTGTAAGGTTAAAAATTCAATTCATGGGAAGGTTAAAAGTGTACTAGGTGTCCAACTAGTGGCTACTGACACTACTTCCTTCAGTGTTTAATGAGAAATAAATGGTCCCAATAAAGAAATATAATATATCTTCAGAGCCGCGATAATCATTATCGATAAACTGCTTTGATGGCACCACTACGTGTTCATAAATTAAAGAATATTTATAGAGATTTTTTGTAATCGTTTGTTTGTAAATAGAATGGATATTTTAATAAAACCCATTAATTGCTATTAGTGGCACTACAAGGAGAGAATCAGCCTAGTTTAAAAATCTAGGTAGAGCTTCTTTGGTCTGTTTTGTGCCATTTTTCTCCCACTGTTTGTTAGCGATTGTGAACGATACAATGAGCAGGAATATTACTGTGTATGGCTCCAGTCCAAGACAAAAACTATGCCTGGTTTGTAATGAGAGATTTTTTGAGCTTAAATTATCTAAAGTCTGTGATTATTTTGATCTGGCTGGACTTTCAATTGCACTGAAGCCCCATTCTCTAAGCTCTAAGCATTTAAACCTAGACCCCATTCGGCTGAATACAGGTGAAATGGGTTTTGAGCTTAATGTAGACATGTTTCAATTTTATAAGCTTTTTGTTGACAAGGATAAAAATAATACTCCAAAAGAAAATGTTTTAAGTGTGTTAGATGCTATTAGGGCTCTTCCTCTCAATAGCAGTTTGCATGTTGCATTACATAGTGCCATCAATATGCATAGAGTGGATAAGTTTCCCCCGTCATATGATGGATATGTTGCTTATGAGCTGCCGCCATGTGGGATTGCTTTTGCACTATATGGTATGGAATAGAGGCAGGGTGGTCACTCATGGGTTGAGTATGTGACAAGCAGTTTTGGTTGTTTTGACGGTGCTGTTCGATTTCGTAGATGCTTAGGCCATTTTCGTTGTGTGAATGTAGATTGTCATTACTACGCCAGGATGCACTTGCATAATGAGCCACAATGGAAAGGCCGAAAAGAAGTTGTCTAAAGGGAATGGTTGGTTCAGAGTTTGGTAATATTTCCTGCAAACATTGTGATCAAATGCCTAAATGTGTGAAAACATGCTGAGTTGTTATCTATTATTGTCTACCAAGAAATCATCAGAATACAAGTAGGTGTGCTATACATATGGGTAATCATGCTCATCCTTACTACAGAGAAGGCATAAGTACATGCATTGATAAAAATTTGGAAGAGAAGGTGAATAATAGGGTTGCTCTTAATCCTTTCATTACAGCAAAGCAATTGCAAACAACAATGGCCCAAGATGTTATATTTGACATGCTTATGAAGGATGATGCACATGGTTACTCAGATATATTGGGGATGATGAGTTTGCACAAATGTTGGAGTATGTTACTCCTTTGTCCCAATAAGAAATGCATTGAGAGGTGTTTGGAATATGCCAAGTGGAATAACAATTGTCTTGAGGCAATGCTTGAACTCAAGAAGAAGTGTACCCTTTTCTTCAAAGTGTGCTCTTTCTTGGCCAGTTAGGGGACATACATCAACCCCATGTTTTTAAGATGTCTACAAAGGGTCCTGGTAGTGGGTTAGACTTACTTAATAAGATGAGGCCAGTTGCCCATGTATACGATCCATTCATCCATGAACTAGTCACGATAGCTACGTGCAAATTTAGAGTTAAGGATTGGCATGCACAAATAGAATTTTGGAAAATGTTGAATACAGTGGTATAACAAAATGGCTTTGATAAACCGGAGTTCCATGGATTCATGAAAAATGAAGCAAATGCAAATTGGATCGCTATTCATACTATTTATTTTGGAGGGGTGAAGAAAATATTGCCTAAGAAAAGAGAGGTTATATTTTTCATTGGGAGAAGCAAAGTGTGGTGTGGCACTCGCGAAGTGTATTTGACCATCTTTCATTGAGGAGGAGGAACACAAGTCTCTGTGTAGAAAATAGAAAAATGCACCTTCAGAGACAGTCGCTGAGGTTTGTAAAAATGAGATTCAAAAGTTTTGGTTTTTAGGCCATGCTGTGCAGGGAGAGATTCTTGCATTGGAGACATGGTTGGCTTGGTGGGATATTAGGGCTTTTCACTGGGGCTCTTGGTTTATTACTTAGGAGGACTCTAGTGTTTTTGTTCCAAGGACAAAGCTTGCTAAGGGGAAGCATTTGTAGGTTATAAAAGTTAGATTAGCTTGTTTGAGGCCACAGGTGCAGACATGGCATTGGCTGTTTTGCAAAGTGTGAAGTATAATTATTACTTGAAAGGTGTGCACTCTAGAGTAGGCCCAAAAATGCAAGACATGGCTAACAGATTTATGATTGCAGGTGAAAAAACTACTTCTAGCAAAAGACTTATTGATTGGCTCACACAACTATGCAGGAGATGGGTATTGACTCTCTTGAGATGCAATGTGGCAAGAGAGGTCAGCAAAGTGTACGCCAAAAGTGTCCAATGTATGCGGATCCAAGTGAGATCTTGGATGAAGATAGTCATCGGCCAGAGTATGTGACTGTGACAATAGACTGCTCCCTAGGGTAGTATGTGGAATGCAGAGTGTGGAGACAGATGTATGTGTGGAGACTAAAATGCCCAAAACAATGTGGTCAATTCGCATAACTAATCATGGTAGCAAAGTAACTTGTTTTGGGTGATTTCCAGGACAGAATGTCAGATGTGGCTCTCAAATTATTGATGTGGGGTTGGACAGAAATAGTGGAGTGCCGGCTCCATGTTTTTGGGGTTGCAGAAAGTATCCCAGTGGAGTTGTTGTGGGGGGTATATGTGGTTATGCAATTCGTCTTCGACACACTCGGGCTGTTTTGACGAGGATCATGTGATAGGCGCACTAGGACCGGTGCTCGAGGTTTGGCCTATGGATGAAGGTACCAATTTGGATTGTCATGAGGTGCAGATGCTTGAAAAAAATGGATTCGTCTTGCAAAAAAGGATTGCTGTTCCGCAAAGCACACGGAATGATACCGTTGAAATGATGTGGTGTCTAGTGCTTTTCGTCCAAGATGTGACTCAAATCACCCACCGAATTTGAAACTAAGTTGAGACCTTTGATTTTGATCTGAGGATCAAGAATTCAAAATTCGAGGAATTCTGCTTGGGAATCCATACCTGTGATCTAGAAGTCTTGCGATACGGAATTAAGATATACTCATTGTATTCAAAAAAAAATCAAAACTGAAAACTTGCATAGAAATCCTGTTTTCTTAAAGGACTGTCTTACACCAGAATGCTTGGAGGGAGCATTTGGTATATGTGTTTTCTAAGGGAAGTTCGGTTGCAACAGCTAGCGGGCAGTGTTCAAAGGACAGCTCATGTGGCAAAGCCTTCCCAGGTCTTGTTGACCAGCCTGGGTATGGTGTAAAATGGTGTGCTTCCGGTACGATGGGCGAGGGCTGACGAAGCGGTCCCTGAGTGAAGTGCCAGGACACCTAAGGAGGATCCTGGAGGGTTCTGACCAGGCGATGCACGGGCTCGCGGTGCTTATTAGGACACCCATGCATATGTCGTGGAAGATGTATATATGAATGATGACGAGAAAATTATTGTAATCTGCAACGGAGAGTCCAGAGTGATACTATTTTGTGAGAAACAAGGATTGAATGGAAATTTCGAGTTATGCCATCCTGTAAACCAGTAATTGATTGACAATGGATTGTTTTATAAATTAAAGTTTAAAGAGGAGTGTGTGAGTATCTGTATTCTAAAGCAAAAGTTAAGAAAGGCATTCAATTATGGGTGGGTGAGTACTTGTTTGGTTCTACCAATTCCAGTGGTTGGGCGGTGGCTAACCCATGGTCGGATGGGGTTAGGCTAGAATCTATAGAGTTTTAATAATAAAATTGATTAATAGGAATACGTTTAGAACTCAAATAGTTAAATAGTAACCTGAAGACTTCTCTAATGAATAGATCAATGGCTGTGCCTAATTCAATCAAGAAAAAGAGTTGATTCCTTCAAGTTAAGTCTGTAATAGTTTCCCTTCTATCTGGTTTAATCAGATGAAGGTTAGTTTAATATTTTGACCTCGTTTTAGAAAGATTAGTTAAGTAATTCAAAATGGTGGAATCGTCCTCGCTTTTAAGGTATGGAAAATTTTCTCGGTTTTGGTTTTCGGAATGACCACCAGCTTAGTCTCGTGCCCGAATATTCGAGGGCGAGGCCCCAAGTGAGAAACCTTGCCCCGCGCAAGAGGAAGCTACTTTCACTGCTACCATCCGAGAATCCGGTGCGCAGAGGGGGCAGTGGGATCTCACAGTTAGTATCACAGTAGTGTTGTAAATTTACATAACAGTATCAGTTGGTATCACAGTAGTGTTGTAAATTTACATAACAGTATCAGTAATTGCTTAAAAAATTTAAAGTAAATCTGGGAAATAATTTTTTCGCTTGTTAATATTATGTTGAAATAATCTGGGAAATAATGTTTTCGCTTGTTAATATTAATATAATAGCCTTTGCATTTGAGCACCTCATCAACTCTGCTACGACCGGAGTGAGCAGAGTGAGACTCGCACGTCATTTTGAGAGTCTTTACTTTCTTGATCCTCATGAGCGACGTCGGTATATGTGGTTGATGTATTAATGTCAGTACCAGCAGCAGTCAGCGTGTCAGAGGCTCAGGCAAAATATTTCCTTAGCCATGACTCTAATAAGGCTAGGGCTTGTTCTTCATGTACAACTATTTGACCCAGGAACTTCAAAACTTCATGCTGAGTTTTTAGACTTCTTAGCTGCTTTATCCCTAGAGATAGAATTACAACACCTCTTTCTGTAATGAATTGTGTGTACCATGGCATGTCTCCTTTGTAATTTCGCTTCTTTATACGCATACGATTGAGACAGTGATTTTGGGGAGCTGTGATGCTCTATGTATTGAGACAGTCCTGCGCGGGTAACAAGAAGAGCGGCCTCTAAGCACTCCTCAAGGCTCCCGTGTTGCTCAATGGGCTTGGGGCACAATGCAACACAGACATAAGAACCCCAAAACCACACACTCAACAAGAAAAGGGGCACCACCTAGTTATGTGTGTGAACTAGGACACCAAAGATCTTTCCTTGTAGCCAATCAATACAAGCTAACCATATACATCAATCAAAAGGCACACACACCATCAACAAACACTCATAAATATATGATATTGTGTGTAGAGGAGACTAGCATAATATAAATAGATGCACACCAAACTTGGAGAAGAACTTAGAGATACTATAAGCTTGATTTTGTTGTCGGTATGCACATGGTCTTAAGGTTACGGGAGCCCTCTCACCATACAACCCTCTTACCATAGATTGAAAGGCACCAAATCAAGAACAGGCCTTCAAGCAGCCAAGCATAAAATCACACCACAAAATACAAGGATCGAATTCACCTTAAATCAAACATCGGACCGCTTTGCTATATCATTTTTGGAGATGTAGGAGTCCAAGACTTTGTACACAATTGCACCCAAATTACTAATCTTATTTATGAAACAAGGACAAGATACAATTGTGGTAAGGGAGTATGGCATCACTCAAGCCCTCACAATGACATAACTAGCTTCAAGCTTCTCTATGCAATCAAAGGTATTGATGTATAGAGAGAGCTCACAAGTTCACTATCTCCTTACACACTAGAGTTGGGAGTGGTGTACAATGTGTGTAATCCCCCCTTCACAAGGAATGGAGGGGCTCTATTTATAGGTTTGAGAAGCCCCAATTAGGATTAAGCCTAATCAATTTTATTATGAGAAATCATAGATTATGGATTTTTTATTTTGAAATGAGAGTGGGCCTCTTCTTATCCCTTGAGTCACATGGATGTGGGCTCAAGGTGAGAGAACTATTGAAGGTGAGAGGAGAGTGTGATGTAGAGTTTTGAGCAAATAACTTGTAGTAATGCCTACTCAAAAAGTAGTAGAGTGGGTGCTTATTTACATATGTTTAGTGGGTGCTTATTTATATATGTTTAGTAGTTAGTGGTTAGTAGTTAGTAGTTAGTGGTTAGTAGTTAGTAGTTAGTAATCACTCTAAAAGGTTAGTAGTACAATGTACAAATGGGTGAGAAGGGCTGAGAGGTTGAGTGAGAGGAGTAAAGATTTGGAAAGATCCTTTATGTGGTTAAAAGCTTGAAGAAGCTTGGACTCTCCCATGTATAGATCTTTAAGTTAACCGCCGCCGCCGGTCTCCTTCTTGCATTTGACGCCACAAAAGTTGATTGAGGTGAAGAACATGGGGGTTTTTGTAGATAGAAACCCCATATTTGTAGAGGTTAATATGATACATTCATGCTAAATTTTTATGTATTTTTTGAGATTGGGAAAATAATTTAGTAATATGGGAGTTGTAGGGAGAGAATTGGAGATGAGGTATGGATGTAGAGTAGATATGAGAGCAAATGGAGATGGAAGGAGAGGGCAAAGGTGAAGAGGGTGAGAGAGGACATGAAGTTTGCAGGTTTGATGGAGTGAGAAAGGAATGAGCAAGTGTGTAGGTGATGAATGTGTAAGGGAGGTGAGAAGAGACTAGGTGTATCTTGTCAAAAAGTGGGCAGATTGGGGTCCAATAAAAAATTCATATCTCACTGCTCCAAAAATTCTCAAAACATTTGAGCATATTCCTGAGCTCACGAGCTAACTTTTGTTTTTTTATGACTAGTCCAAATTCGGAGTGGAGGCGGGCGCAAAAAATTCAGCAGATTCATGTATTTTTTGAATTTTCAAAAATCTTTGTGTGGGTCTCCATTGGTGGAATTTCTTGATAGCTCCAAGAGTGAGCCCCCCAATACATCATATCCTAACCTTAGAGACTCAAGTGTATGTGGACACTTGCATGGAGGAGATTTTTTCCATTTTATAAAGGATTTACATAATAAGAAAAAAACAAGCTAGTATTTAACTAGTCAACATATCATGAGAGTATGGTTATTATGATAGGAAAATAAAATAAACAAAAAGATCTGATTGTGAATAAAAATACTAAAATAAAATATACAAAAATAATTGATATATGAAAAACTATAATACTAAACTATGGAAGTCAAAAGGGAGGGAGACCCTCATTATTTTAGGATAGATGAGAGAATAAAAGATGAAATAGTCTAAAGAAAAAAGTGATTTAGGTAGTAGGCTTTCTACACGGTGTGGGTAGAAATGTGAGGACATAGGATTTACTTATGCATGGTGAAGTTGAAGCATATGTACAATGATGGTCCAAAAGTATTATGAATAATAAATAATAATAATAATAATAAATTAATAAAATATACTTAGGTTTTGTAATACACACACCTAATGAAGTATTTACATATTTGAGAAAATAGAGACCCCCATATTTAGGCCCTTATATATGAAATGAAATATTTACACAAAATGGGCCGTAATAATTTTATTTATTTTTGATGAGTAGCTAGCAAAAACTTTTTTTTATAAATAATATAAAAAATATATAGAAGATATGGGTAAAGTCCCTAATGCACACACGCCTATTTACAGTGAAAGGGTATTTATGACAAAGAGTTTATGTGATTTTCCTTGGCCGAGGTAGCTCCCTGTGTGGCAATGTGGATAGTCGAAAAAAACGGCTATCATTTAGCCCTCCCCCTAGATGATGGTATATTCATGTACCATCATAATGTAGACCTTCTAAAGCAAGTGGTGTAATGTGGTTCTCTTGTCCATCTTTCTTCTGTTCCTTGTGTTTTACACCACATCCATCACTTAAACCACAGAACTTACATGCCCTTTTATCTCCTTTTTTGTGTTTGCTTTTGTAAGTTAGAGTAGAATGCGACTCAAGTATGGCTTGAGTCTGTAGCCATTAACCTTCTTAGAATGTCTTTGCCATCCAAATCCATGAGCTGATAATAGCTAGAGTTGAAAACCTTCTTGACAATGTATGGTCCCTGCCATCTAGTTTCAAACTTGGCATCAAACCGATTATCAAGTCGATTGTCATACCTTAGGACAAGATCTCCTTCTTTGATGCCCTTGTCTTTCAAAGTTGCATTGAACTTCTCCGGTGCTTGCATGGCTTTTCTTCTATAACACTCGTATGCAGCTTCTCTTTTCCACTCTAGCTCAACTAAAGTGAGAAGTCAATCCACCCATGCATCTTGATCTCCTAGTCCACCTTTTCCATGTAACTGCATTGTTGGAATGTTGAGCTCAATAGGCTGCAATGCTTCTTGACCATAAACCAAGTGAAAGGGTGTAAACCCCGTTGCTTCTCGGTAGGTAGTCCGGTATGCCCATAGTGCTCCATCAAGGAACTCGTCCCAAAGCTTCGTCTTATTCTCCACCATCTTCCTTATGATTCCTGCAATGACACCATTAGCCTTCTCTACTAACCCATTTGATTGGGAATAGTAGGGTGTGCTATAACGATGTGAAATATGAAGCTCTTCACAAACTTCGGTGAGCAAACCTTTTCTAAAACCTGGACCATTGTCAGAAACAATCTCCAAGGGTGTGCCAAATCTGCAAACATATATGAGTGTAAACAAATTTGCTTACAGTCTTTCTATTCACCCTTGCCACACTTTGAGCCTCCACCCACCTAGTCATGTAGTCTATGGTGGCCACTAAGATGTACAATTTTCCATTTTTAGTTCTAGGTAGTGGACCCATAGCATCAATGCCCCATTTTTCAAATGGACCACTTGCAATGACTAATTGGCGTGGACCATGTATAGCAACCTCTTATTACCATGTAGCAACCTCTTATTACCATTGACTTGGCAGTTATGATAGCTCTTACACCAATGTTGGACATCCACATGTAAGCTTGGCCAAACATACCCAGCAACAAGCAAAATCTTTTTCACAGTTAGTTCTTGAGCAAAATGGCCACCACATGCTTCTTCATGCAAACCCTCTAAAATGGCTGGAATCTCCTTGGTTGTTGGTACTCTTCTGCACACTTGATCTTTTCCTCTTTAGTAGAGGGCACCTTCTAAGAACAAGAAAGAACTTGCCCTCTTCATGAACCTCCTCTTTTGTGCCCTTGTGAAGTCTTGTGGGAATTCACCTTCCAAGATGTAGCTCACTATGGGAGCCAGTGTCTCCATTCCTTGGTACCGTGGTTGCTTAATAGCCGCTGCAGCCAAGACTACTTGCATTTCCTTCTTAACACATGCAATAGCTTGTTGTGCAAGTAGATCAGCATCCTCATTTTGTTTCCTAGGAATATGATACAATTGCACCTCCTCAAATTGATTAAACAACCTACGGATAGCATGAACCTTTTGCCTTAATCTTTCATTCTTGCATGCCCAAATGCCTAAAATTTGCCTTATAATAAGAAGTGCATCCCCTTTTACTAGGAGACGTATCCCTTGATTGATGCACACCTTCAAGCCATGAAGTAGTATGTCGTACTCTGCTTCATTGTTGCTAGTAGGACTTGGCAAGTTGACCTTCTCCTTCATAACCACCTCTCCACTTGGGTTGAGCAGCACCAGCCCTCCCCCTCCTTTACCTATGGCTTTTCTAAAAGCTCCATCAAAGAACAAGGTGAATGCATTAGGTATAGTTTTAGGTGGTGGCAATGGTAGGGTCTTTACTTTAGGCACCTTAATCTCCTTTTCATGCACTCTATAAGTGAGAATCCCTGCCAATTGTGCACGCACACACTATCTTCTACCTTGAAAGAGTATTGGAATTCTTGCAATTCCATAACCCACTTTGTGATTCTAACACTGAGAGTCATTTGAGAAGACACCCAAGGAAACAAATTTTCTGCAGTGAGAATCATAAAAGGTTTTGGTAACAAGTAGGATTTAAATTTTCTCACCGCAAAGATGAGAGCAAGCATCATGAGTTCCGCTTCCATGTAGCCTTTCTCCAAGACATTCATGAACCTACTAACAAAGTAGATGCGCCACATCCTAGTACTGTGGGGATCTTGCTGTAACAGAACTGCACCCACTGTTTCCTTTCCAACACTAGAGCTAACAAAGAAAGTGTACTCCCAACAACAAGGAGGCATGAGTGTTGGTAGCTCTGACAAAATGACTTTAATGTTACAAAAGTACTCCTCAAGCTCATTAGACCATGCAAACTCTACTTGTTGAGTCAATTTTTGCAAGGGGTGAAGTAACTCTGAGGCTAAGTGAATGAAGCGTGACATGTACTTCACCTTTTGAATGAATGAGATGGCCTCCTCGAGACTCTTTGGAGGTAGTAGATCGATAAGAGCGTTTACCTTTGTAGGATCCACCTCAATGCCCTTGGAAGAAACCTTATGACCAAGCAAGATTACTTCATCCTCTCCAATATGACATTTGTCGGGATTGAGTTGGCCCCCCATGTCGTAAAGTTTCTTCAAGCCTTCTTCCACCCTCTGCACATGCAATGACTTAGAGCTATAGATGCAAAAATCATCTATGAACACTCTAATGGATTTCCCAAAGAATGCTTGAAACACCATGTTCATGAAACGTTGAAATGTTGCTGGAGCATTGGTCAAACCAAATGGCATGACTCTGAAAGCATAACAACCGCAAGGAGTGATGAAGGTTGTTTTCAATTGATCCTCCAATGCAATCCCAATTTGAAGTAACCAAAGTAGCCATCACATATCGTATACCTCTCATGACTTGCTACCTCATTTAGGATCTCATCTTGAAATAGGAGAGGAAAGTGGTCCCTTTTTGTCGCCTCGTTGAGTGGTCGATAGTCCACACACACCCTCCATTTGCCGTTCTTCTTGGGAGTGACCACGATGGGAGAGACCCATTCTGAATTTTCTACAGGATATATGAACCCCGATGCTAGGAGCTTCGTCACCTCTTTGAGTAGTGCTTGCTCCTTGATGACTCCTAGCCTTTGTAGCTTTTGTGCCTTAGGTTTGGCTTCTGGCTTTAGCTTGATCTTGTGTTGAATGGCCTCTACGCCACGCACATCTGTGTAATCTTTAGCAAAAAAACTAAGAAATTTCCTTAGTACACATTTAAACTCCTCTCCTTCCTCCGATGTAAGCTTTTTTGAGAGCATAGCATCAAACATTTCTTCATCATGCACAATTTAGTCTTCTTGAGAGCCTACCTCCTCCAAACCTTGACAGGGTGTCTCTTTGTCTTTTGCTCTAAATCTTACCCCCATGACTTCAATGGAAGACTTCTCTTCCGTAGTGCTACTGCTGCTTTCCTCTGAGGTGTCATCGGTCCAATCCTCCTCTGTTTCACCTTGAGAAGATTTTGCATTTATCTCCTCTCGTCGTTGCTCCTTCATGTCAAAGATAATCTTCTTACGATTTTCATTCCTACAAATTAACTTTCCATTTTCCCAATCCTGCAAAGCTCGCATTCTCATTAGCCATGGTCTACCTAGGATAAATGGATAACCACTTCCCTTGGTGACATAACATAAAAATCAACAACCTTCTTAATGCCAAAAACTTTCATAGAAACATTCTTACAAATCCCAAGACACTTTGCTTTGCTATTGTTTGCCATTTTCACCTTAATTTCAGGTGTTTCATGAATATGCATACCTAGTCTTTGCATAAGGTCCTCTGTCATGATGCAAATTTGTGCACCCCCATCTACTAGACCCTTCTTAACTAGCCTTCCCTTGATGTAGCAATCTAATATAGGTGTAATGTCCTCATCCATCTCGTCTTGTGAAATTTTTACAATAGGCACATTCTCTTTTGTTTTTCTCCTAGTGCTCACGGACTTTGTTAATTACCTCCTAACTTGTGGACATAAGGCTAGAAATTGAGGCCACGAGATATCAGGACCCTTACCTCTCATGTCTTCTAAAAGGTTGTATGGAGCCATACCATGTCCAAGGGGGAAATCTTGGCGGTTTATACGACGTCGTCTCCTCTTGACTTCCTTGTTTTCCTTCACTTTCTTTCCTCGTCCATGGTCACTTTGTGATGCCACACCCTCCTTTTCCTTCTCTTTTCCATGCCTTCATTTGATACCATTTTCTTCAATGTCTACCTCCTTGGCCTTTGTTACCTCTACCACATGTACATTTGGGTCCGGCAAGGGTGGCATTCCTTCCACTCCTCGTGCAAGTGGTCTTGTTGCATTGGGCCTCTGCAAAATCATCGGTTGTTGTTGACTAGTGCCTTCACCTGCATTCATCATTGGATAATTCATGTTAGGCTTCCCTGGCTTCCCACGAGGCCAAGGACAAATATACATCCCATGCCCTGACTCTCCGTAATTCCAACATTGCAAGAGGCGTCTAGGTCATTGCTCTCGTTCTTCAACCCTTTTAGCTTGGCCCTTCTGTTCCATAGCTTGTGCAAAGTGGATAGACAAGCTATTTAAAGACTCATTTAACTTTTCTATCACCTCGACTGTGACCTCAGGTAATTCTCTACGAGTGCAAGACTGTACCTCTTCCCTAGGCTTTGAATCATCAAAGACAAAGCCCCCCTAGCATACACCTCATCTTTCGGAGTTTCTTAGTAGCCCTAGCCTCAGCAGCATCAAATGTTGTGGGCTCTCCTGACTCTACTTGCAATTTTAGTGATGGGTACATCCCTGCAATAAATCTCTCCTTCTTCAAGAATTCTGCACCATCTCCAGGGTTAGGAAGACTATGCAACCAAAGAGTCCAAAGACGTAAGAATTCTTGCTTATAACTCAAGTAGTCCTCTAGATCCTTTTGCTTATGAGCAACTATTTCTTGCCATAGCTTTTGTGTGTTCAAAGGAGTGAAGTAATTGTCTCTAAAAAGTTGCATGACCCCCTTGTAATCCACTCGTGCAGGTGCACGTGGAGATTGAAACCAAGTGGAAGCATCTCTTCGTAGGACCAACTCAAACATGTCTAAGCACTCTTGGTCTCCTACCACTCTCTTTATGTGGAGTGCCATTCTAAAGTTTAATAAGAACAACTCGGCATCCTCACTGGGCTCTCCAAAGAATAAGGGGTAGCCACTCATTTGCCTAGTGGTATCCATGCTTTAAGAAGAAGAAGCACAAATATGATTGCACAAAGGTCTTCCTCCACTCTCTTTCTCTCTCACTCTTTTTTTTTTCAAAGTAGAACGAAAATATAGACGTCAAAGCTTATGTCATAACGAATCAAAGGCAAAATAAATGGATTAACTGAGGCATTAATGGCTGCTACTTGCCTAGGTCCAAACATACGACAAATGACACGCTGAAATTGCAACTTACTACCAACAACTATGTGTATTTCTTGCCTAGCATAAGAAATTAGCCTACGGTATAAGTCTTCTTGATTCATAAAACTAAGCTAAAACAAGATGAAAATATGTACATCAAAGGAAATGGTGTAATCTACAATGGGAAGTATGACAGGATTAGGTGATGCTAAAACCTCTCGTAGTCTTTCTGGACCAAAAAGAAGAACCATGCGTTGTTGTTGGTAGAAAATTTTTCTATCAATGCAAACATTCACTCTAATGGAGTGCACACAATGAAACTGGTTAAATTGAATCCCAAGAGGATTAGGAGGAGGAGGATTATTCATGAAAGATCACACAAAAGTACCAACTTTCCTTCTTAAAATATGATACCCAACAAGCACACAAGGAAATTTATGTGTTAAAGAGATCGATGTACCTTAAATACCCATTTAAAAACTGCTCGTTCCTCAGTGGGGGCACCAAAATTGAGGCAATCCGGGGTGGGCAACAAGAAGAGCGGCCTCTAAGCACTCCTCAAGGCTCCCATGTTGCTCAATGGGCTTGGGGCACAATGCAACATAGACATAAGAACCCCAAAACCACACACTCAACAAGAAAAGGGGCACCACCTAGTTATGTGTGTGAACTAGGACACCAAAGATCTTTCCTTGTAGCCAATCAATATAAGCTAACCATATACATCAATCAAAAGGCACACACACCATCAACAAACACTCATAAACATATGATATTGTGTGTAGAGGAGACTAGCATAACATAAATAGATGCACACCAAACTTGGAGAAGAACTTAGAGAGACTATAAGCTTGATTTTGTTGTCGGTATGCACATGGTCTTAAGGTTACAGGAGCCCTCTCACAATACAATCCTCTCACCATGGATTGAAAGGCAACAAATCAAGAACAGGCCCTCAAGCCGCCATGGATTGAAAGGCAACAAATCAAGAACAGGCCCTCAAGCCGCCAAGCATAAAATCACACCACAAAATACAAGGATCGAATTTACCTTAAATCAACAACGGACCGCTTTGCTATATCGTTTTTGGAGATGTAGGAGTCCAAGACTTTGTACAAAATTGCACCCAAATTACTAATCTTATTTATGCAACAAGGGCAAGATACAATTGTGATAAGGGAGTATGGCATCACTCAAGCCCTCACAATTGTGATAAGGGAGTATGGCATCACTCAAGCCCTCACAATGACATAACTAGCTTCAAGCTTTCTATGCAATCAAAGGTATTGATGTATAGAGAGAGCTCACAAGTTCACTATCTCCTTACACACTAGAGTTGGGAGTGGTGTACAATGTGTGTAATCCCCCCTTCACAAGGAATGGAGGGGCTCTATTTATAGGTTTGAGAAGCCCCAATTAGGATTAAGCCTAATCAATTTTATTATGAGAAATCATAGATTATGGATTTTTTATTTTGAAATGAGAGTGGGTCTCTTCTTATCCCTTGAGTCACATGGATGTGGGCTCAAGGTGAGAGAATTATTGAAGGTGAGAGAAGAGTGTGATGTAGAGGTTTGAGCAAATAACTTATAGTAATGCCTACTCAAAAAGTAGTAGAGTGGCTGCTTATTTACATATGTTTAGTGGTTAGTAGTACAATGTACAAATGGGTGAGAAGGGCTGAGAGGTTGAGTGAGAGGAGTAAAGATTTGGAAAGATCCTTTATGTGGTTGAAAGCTTGAAGAAGCTTGGACTCTCCCATGTATAGATCTTTAAGTTAACCGCCGCCGCCGGTCTCCTTCTTGCATTTGACGCCACAAAAGTTGATTGAGGTGAAGAACATGGGGGTTTTTGTAGATAGAAACCCCATATTTGTAGAGGTTAATATGATACATTCATGCTAAATTTTTATGTATTTTTTGAGATTGGGAAAATAATTTAGTAATATGGGAGTTGTAGGGAGAGAATTGGAGATGAGGTATGGATGTAGAGTAGATATGAGAGCAAATGGAGATGGAAGGAGAGGGCAAAGGTGAAGAGGGTGAGAGAGGACATGAAGTTTGCAGGTTTGATGGAGTGAGAAAGGAATGAGCAAGTGTGTAGGTGATGAATGTGTAAGGGAGGTGAGAAGAGACTAGGTGTATCTTGTCAAAAAGAGGGCAGACTGGGGTCCAATAAAAAATTCATATCTCACCGCCATCAGCTCCAAAAATTCTCAAAACATTTGAGCATATTCCTGAGCTCACGAGCTAACTTTTGTTTTTTTATGACTAGTCCAAATTCGGAGTGGAGGCGGGCGCAAAAAATTCAGCAGATTCATGTATTTTTTGAATTTTCAAAATCTTTGTGTGGGTCTCCATTGGTGGAATTTCTTGATAGCTCCAAGAGTGAGCCCCCCAATACATCATATCCTAACCTTAGAGACTCAAGTGTATGTGGACACTTGCATGGAAGAGATTTTTTCTATTTTATAAAGGATTTACATAATAAGAAAAAAACAAGCTAGTATTTAACTAGTCAACATATCATGATAATATGGTTATTATGATAGGAAAATAAAATAAACAAAAAGATCTGATTGTGAAAAAAATACTAAAATAAAATATACAAAAATAATTAATATATACAAAACTATAATACTAAACTATGGAAGTCAAAAGGGAGGGAGACCCTCATTATTTTAGGGTAGATGAGAGAATAAAAGATGAAATAGTCTAAAGGAAAAGGTGATTTAGGTAGTAGGCTTTCTACACGGTGTGGGTAGAAATGTGAGGGCATAGGATTTACTTATGCATGGTGGGGTGAAGTTGAAGCATATGTACAATGATGGTCCAAAAGTATTATGAATAATTAATAATAATAATAATAATAATAAATAAAATATACTTAGGTTTTGTAATACACACACCTAATGAAGTATTTACATATTTGAGAAAATAGAGACCCCATATTTAGGTCCTTATATGAAATTAAATATTTACACAAAATGGGCCGTAATAACTTTATTTATTTTTGATGAGTAGCTAGCAAAAACTTTTTTTTTATAAATAATATAAAAAATATATAGAAGATATGGGTAAAATCCCTAACGCACACATGCCTATTTATAGTGAAAAGGTATTTATGACAAAGAGTTTATGTGATTTTCCTTGGTCGAGGTAGCTCCCTGTGTGGCAATGTGGATAGTCGAAAAAAATGGCTATCAGTATATATCGAAAACTTTTGATAATAAACGATGTTTTGCAAAAAAAAATCCAAATTATTTTCATGATTGTGAATATAGTTAATAAAATTATCAGAGTAAATCTTGTTTCATGAAGTATGATTAAATAATCATCTGTTTAAAGAATAAATCACAAATTAAATAATCATAAATCTGGTCAAAGTTAAGTTGATGAAAATCTCGTTTTGTCAGTCATGAGGCGCGTGGCCCGTGCAAAAGGCAACCAGATCCTCTAACCGATGAGACGAAGAGTTAGATCCAGATGTTCAAAAAGCCCTGCACAGATCCCAACCTGGTCCCCTTCAAGGGTGAAGGGGAGCAGTTAGGTGAAGTAGTGAAAAAGTTGATTGAGGCAATGGAGGAATACGTTGATGTAACTGGCTACAATGAGAGAAGCAAGATGGCTCTCGTCAGGTTAAAGATTATGGAAACGGCCAGGGGTGCTTGGAGGAATCACTGCGAGACTAACCGTCTCGACCGGAATACCCAGACTTGGACCGCGATCTTAAAGCTTACCTCAGAAAGAGGTTTTGTCCTTCGGGCATCCTTGAAACTAAGATGAATGAGTTCTTGGAACTAAAGCAGGATAGCCGGACAATTGAAGAGTACCATCAAGCTTTTGCCTTTCTCGTCAAATACTCCCTGCAATTGGATGAAGAGCAGCTGATGGTGGTGGCCAGGTTCATTCGAGGAATGAACGAGCCATTGGACACCTTAGTGAAGAATGCCAAACCTGTCTCAATGGCTGAAGCAGGAAGAATGGCAAAAGACTTTGCCAAAGTCTTTGTAGTTAAGGTTCCACCGAAGCCTTCACCCTTAAATTTTAAAAGATTCCAAACCCTGGAAAGTACTTCAAACTTTCCTCCCCCAAAGCGGCAGCAAGGCCCAATTCAGAATCAGGATACAAGAAGATTCAGAAGTGAAGGAAGACCCTTTGCCCAGAACACTTTCTCAAGAGCCCCACCTATTTCAAGGATTCAGAGGGATGAGCTTAGAAGTGAGAACCGGTGTTTTGGATGCTAGGGTTTTGGTCACCAACAGCGCTGAAAGACTGCCCGCCGACTCCTGCCATGTCAAGGGGACAGGGAAGTCAAGGACTGAGAGTGCAGACACCAACCCCTTCCTATAAGTCAAATCAAGGTCCATCTCGCCCAAATCAGGAAAATCCCAGGAGAACTCCAGCCATCTGCTGCCTCTGTCTAGAGTGGCCTTAGAACTCATTCCCAGAAGTGGGGAAACCAAAGAGAAAGAGTTCCACCTCAGACTTTAGCAATCAGAGCAGTCACAATAACAGAAGTAGTGGAAGAAGAAAGAGGACAGATTTATGCTACAATTGAAAACCAAGGGCCAAATTGCCAATTCTCCATCATTCATACTCCAGCTGAGTATCGAGGTAAGCCTTTTAAGCTTTTGATTGATTCAGGCAGTACTCATTCTTTCATTTCCCCCCTGGATGCTTGCGTAAGCTAGTCTTAGATCAAAAATCAGGGAAACCTATGCAAGTTGAATTGGCAAGTGGAAAGATTCTTTTCACTCACCTTGAGACAGATCGTATTCAATTCAATCAAGATGGGAATTTAACTGACTCTGCCAGTTCTTCAGAGTTATATCTTTGGGAGTTTTTAACGAGATCCTTGGAATGGATTGGCTCCATAAAAATCAAGCTGACATTCACTGTCATAATGGAACTATTTCCTTCTGTGACCTTCACGGAAACAAAGTTCAAGGAACCGGAATTTCAGGATCCCCAAGCCTGTAGTTAGTAAAAGCTTCTAAGTTACTAAAAGGACTTAGAAAGAAGCCGCGCATTTATCTTGTCAAAATGAATCCGGTAGACTCAAAGTTAAAAGCTAAAAAACCTGAATGGTTAAGTGATTATAATGATTTATTCCCAACAGAGCTAACAGAGATGCCTCCAATTCAAGAAGTAGATCATGTGATAGAATTGACCCCCGGAGCTCAGCCAGTAGCCATGTGCATGTACAAAATGCCAATTCCTAAAGCCATCGAACAGCTTAGACAGCTGTCGGAACATATAGTTTTAAAAAATACCATTTTTGGGGTTTATTGCCAAGTTTGGCTCTAATTTTCAGCTCGCTCTCAAAGAAGGTTGCTCGGAGAATGGGATTGCTCCTTCTGGATGCGTTTTTGCATTAAGCATGTTCCAAGATGGTGTTTAGGTCTGAGAGAATACTCTCAAAGTGACATTGGTATCAGAGCTTTAGGGCTGGTTTCGAGATATTGTTATTGTCCTTGTCCCACCCACCCTTATTATGTCGCACATGGATGAAACCATTGCCCATGTCTTGATCTTTTGGTGGTGTGGGAACCAGGCAACATTGTTTCAGGCAACATGCTCAACAAGGCTAAACATTGATGGTGTCCTAGATGAAGGTGCATAGTCCAAGGAGAGGGACACGACATGGAAGAAGTTCCCAAGAGGTTGGTTGGTGGTGTTCTACACAAGACCCAAGGGGAATGGTAGTCCTGTGAGTCGGGTGCCACTTGGGGCATACCAAGAAAGGCTTTCAAGTGACAGTCCCAAGGGAGGATGATCCTCCAAGGGGTGGAGTGAGAGTGCTACACTTGATACTCAGGGATAGAAGACCATAGAAAGTGTTCAGGGGTAGGGCATGAAGGGATATGGGACATGATGAAACACATGCACAAATCTTCATCAGATTTGGAGTTAGATTTGTAGACCCGACAGAGTCGGATTTGGAGATCGGGTAGAGTTTTTAGTGAAAAAGTTGCTAGGAAGGGAAGGATGATAGGTTTGGAAGTCCACTAATAGACAATGGGATGATGACAATCATCCAAGAACAAAAATCAGAATCCCGTTATCAAGTTTAGTAGAGGGGGCTGCCATGTGCAAGACATGTGCAGGCTGATTCCTAGGTCTAATCCTTGAAGGGAAACAGGACAAAGAACAAGATTAAGGTCCAAATTTGGAGCTTGTGCTGCTGGTTTGGGCACGAAGACTTTATGGAGGACACATGAGGCTGTTGGCTAGCTTTTGAAGGAGCATGTCTCTGTCAGTTGCTACAGCAGTCCATGAAGGAATTCCAACCCTATAAAAGGGCACACTTGCTCATTGTACTCACTCACTCACCTAGGGAGTAGGGTCTCTAGATTAGATGTAGAATAGGTGTTTCTACCTTTTGGCTGGATGGGGCAGCCATGGGCTAGCCAAGACTCGTACACCTTTTTGTACTAAAGAATATACTAAATACTCAACTATCTCTGTCTCTTCTTTCTATCTTCTAGATGCATTTTTGCATCAAGCAGACTCGCAGCGCATGTGACAATTAAGCCACCTTAACAGAGGCCACACCTCTCCCATAAGTGGAGAGGGTGTCCATTTAGATGTCCACACTCTTTGATTTTTAAGAGTGTGTGATTTATGAGAGCCTAGTCGCCTATCATCTAATAATTGCCCAAACTCACTTATAACTTGTTCGCTCACTCTTTAATGAAGTGTGGATGCCCAAACTCACTTATGAGTTGTTCGGCCATACTTTAATGAAGTGTGGACTTGCAAAACAACAAAGTGATCTATAACTCAAATAAGCTTAAACAAAGACTTTATAGTCACACACCTACCACGTCTATAGTGCACAAGTGAGGTCAAAATACATGTTCATGCGCACAGTTCATGAGAGGGCATTGCATACTTGTAAACTAGACACATAGATCTTGCAGGCACTAAAACATTTCATGTGAAAACAATTCTAGGTATGTGAGTATGCCATGCATAAGAATGTGTTGGGAAATCTCCCTTTCATTTAGCTTATAGCACACGCTCATTCAGGGCGTAGACATTACATCCCCAACCCAACCAAAATATTGTAATCTAGATATCGAAGCAGACTAAAATTCCCATCCTCTCATATCTAGCCTACTCGCCCTTGGTGTAGACATCAGTCACCCACCATGAGGTGCCAGTCCACATGACCCTTTGCATAGACGTAAGTCCCTTGCCATGAGGTGTCATGTCCACACTATGGAGCATTTCCATAGGTCCAAAAGCGTAGAGAATTCCTAACTAGTAACAAAGACAGACTCACCCTTGACATCAACTCCTCCATCTCTACCGAGTGGCTTGCATCGGTTCAAACCTGCCTCCCCCTGAGTGGGTAGGGGTTTTTACTAGACATGATACAATGCGTAGTGCAGATGGAGGAACTCTCATGACTTTCTCTATAGGGTCACATGGCATATTGAGCCGATCCTTTCTTCTCACTAAAGGACCTTAGCAATTACATTATATAGAGGGTGATAGTGATTGGGTTTCATGACCACGAATGGCATGTTAACCCATCTCCGACCAAAGTGGCCAGAGAGATATGTTGGAGATTATGGTTATGGGATCATGGTGAGTGGAGATTATGGTTATGGGATCATGGCTAGCCACTAATGCATCTCCAGTGGGATCATGGTGAGTGGTAGTGGCACGACCCCTTCAGTTCTGATGAGGATGCCCCCAACATCCCCTTCTATGAGTACGCAACAACACCACCACACTAGTAGACACATGGCATCTCCACGTGCTTCCTCCATGTTTTTTGAAGCAACTTTTGACCATGGAAGATTACTCTTTTCCTTTGGTAGGATAGCACACATGAGCTTGGAAATGGGCACTTTGTTGGTGGCAGTTGGAGGACAAGAGGAGGTCAGTCGGCTCTATGTTCTAGATGTGGACACCATTTGGAGTCACATCGGCATTGCCTCCATGGACCAAGTACCACCTGGGGGCGGTAGCCTAGGCTTTTGAGGTAGCACTGGCCCTAGCCTATGAGGAGATGGGACATGACCTCACCCTTCTTCTATGTCTGTCATCCTAGTATCATGACAACCTTGTTATCAGTAGCCCCTATTGGGAGATGGACCACATGCCCCTGCCAGAGGTGGGAGATCAACAACAATATAACATGCCACATTTGGGGTGCTCGTTTGTAGCGAGGCCATATAGGGAACTACTGCACCACTCACTGATTCCATCAAGAGCATATGGATGAACATCACACACCCTTCATGGCTAATGGGAGAAGCTTCGAGGCGGCTCTAAGTGATGCGAAAGGCTTTTATGTGGATTTGGATGTGGATTTGGAGTTAGCGGTCCTTTCCTCCTCAACAAGGGAAGAGATAGTGAGGTTACTTGGCTTTACATGCCACCTGTGTGGTTTCCCAACCAACCCCCAAATAAATAAATAAATATTTTTTTTTTGTATGAGATAGCCTTCCTCCGAGAGCGGCTAGCTAGTGAGGAAGAGCCCCTCTCCACCCCTATTCTTTTCTTGTCTCCCATAATTGAGACTAGGTCATGTACTTCACCGATTCGAATGCATATTTGGTAACTGGAAGGATTTAAAAAGAAAGATTTTACAAATTATGTGTTTTGGTTTTCCAAGGTATGAAGAACATGTATTTGTGCCCATTATTTGAGGCTAAGGTAGGGTCCTAGGCTAGCTATAGACTCTCTTGTGAAATATGAAGACAATGAAGCAAATATCAAAGAAGAGAAGGATATCATGCATGATAAGGTGCTTGAATCTAAGTCTACATATGATGGAGAAGAGAAAGAAGAAGATGCATGTTAATAGAACATCTCGTGTGATACAAAGTCAAAAAAAAGAGAAAAAGTGATGTATGCACCCCTCTAGAGTTGGATTTCATTAGTGTAGATGGTTACAGTGAAGGGGAAGGTATCATGGAAGCTTCGTCGGAAGTCTCATGCAAGAAGGAAAAGGCAAGTGAGGCCATGTGAGGTATAGAAACTCCAAAAAAATGGAGGCTTATATGGATTTTGAGGAGGCTTCCCAAAGTTCATCAGATAGTAAAACAAGAGAAAATGTCATAAAATATTGGGTTCTTTTCTGGGGCTAGATCAAGATGTAGAGACAATGTTTTGTAGTAAGGTAGAGATACTTAAATATTTGTTACTAGTATTTAAGAAGAGGGAGGAGGAACTGAGAGAAGAGAATCCAAATGTGACTTGATGGATCCTTAGCCCATTTGATAAGAGATTCAATGGATCCATTTGATAAGGGATTCAATGGATGATTCTTATAGAGATGTAAAGGCTTTACTATAGCTAGGGAGGACCTAGTTGGAGGACATACATGAGAGAACAACTTAGAAAGGATATTATGAAGCAAATGATGAGCATGTAGTGGAGTATTTTGGAGTTTTTTCTAAAAGTCCTTAATAATGAAGGCTTAGATGCACTCTTAAAAGGGTGTTACATGGAAGACTAAGTCAAGAGTGATACCTTGCATGTGGAATTTCTTTCTTGGGGAAAGTATTGAGTGTTGATGACATAAAAATAAGAAGACTGATGCTTAGACATTAAGGATGTAACTAGTGAGACAAAAGAGATAGTTATAAAGATGCAAGAGACATTGAATAGATTGAAAAAGGTGTTAGGCCAAGAGCACATGCAAATGGATCCATGATGCATTTTAATAATTATAAAGTGGGCTTGGACCTCGATCATGTGATGTTTAAAGGTAAGATTAATAATAATTTGCAGGTAGAAATTGTGGATTTTTCCATGTAGCTAGAGCCTTGGTTGGGGTTCTAAAAATGCACAGTGGGCAAGGTGTAAAAATGTCAAGGGTGGCATGTTCAATCTAACGTGAGATTTTTACTCCTTATGTTAACCAAGGGGGATGCTTCCAAAGAAAAAGGAAAGGTAGGTGAGCCATTAGCTTAAGTATAGTGTACTTTTGCTCTTGGTGGGGAAAGTATGTGAGAAAAAATTGATAGTGGATGGGTTCATGTTCAATTGCTCTTGGTGGGGAAAGTATGTGAGAAAAAATTGATAGTGGATGGGTTCATGTTCAATTGTAAATCTATGTAAGGAGGTACGTGTACTTTCTTTAAAAACAAAATAGAATGGAGTTAATGTATGGTTGGTTATTTTGCTAATATTTCTTCATCATTATTATTCTATGTATAATTAGTCTTTTTTGTCCTTGATTTTTTATGAAATAGAAGACCTTATGGCCAAGGGGGCCACAATAGAAGATCTTGGTTACAAGGAGGAACATCAATTGTGGGGAGCATGAGACTTATGGCTAGCAACAAAAACTTGCACACAATAGTAGCACACCCACACTAACCCCCGTTACAAGAACTTGCACTGATATTAGTATGCACGTGCTACTATTGTGGGTTACACACCTATACGTCTCTCTCTCTCTCTCTCTCTCTCTCTCTCTCTCTCTCTCTCTCTCTCTCTCTCTCTCTCTCTCTCTCTCTCAAATGATGTAATAAGAGGATGGGCCCCACCTATCCTATATAGGGTTTGGCATTTTACTATTTTTTGTATGTGGGCTATATTTTTGTTGTTTATGTGCCATGTGACAATACCATAGCACTTAATTTTGAAGAGCATAAGGAAGACTATATATTAAAGTGTATATACATGTATGCAAGGGATTTGTGCTATATATCAAGTGGGGCCTTTTGCGTGTAAGACATAGGTGATCAAGTTTTTTATACCATGAAATTATTGCCATTATTGGAGTTTATTTGTACACTCAATACAGAAGCTCATGCGTAATTGTGTTATGTATAAGAGCTCCATGGGTGTACAAGAGCATATGATCCATGGGTGTTTGTACAAGAGCATACAATCATGGCTCTTCTTTTTAGTCAGTGAGTTGCTTATTGGATTAGGATTCAAGTTTTTGTATACCATACCATTGTTGGGATTTATTTGTACACTCAATATGGAAAGCCCATGCATAATTGTGTTATGTATGAGAGCTCTGGGAATACAAAAGCATATTGTGGCTCCCTCTTTTTAGTGAGTGAGTGAGTGTTGCTAAGTGGAAATAGACTTGAGGGATTCATCACTAGAGTCTCTTTTATGTGTGTTGTTTTGAGTGTTACGCACACTCATGGTTAAAGCATTGTGAGGGTGATCTTGTGCATTTGAAGTATGGAATATGAAAGTTCTGCATTGATGTATGAAATATGAAACTTGAGGGATTCGTCACTAGAGTCTCTTTTATGTGTGTTGTTTTGAGTGTTACGCACACTCATGGTTAAAGCATTGTGAGGGTGATCTTGTGCATTTGAAGTATGGAATATGAAAGTTCTGCATTGATGTATGAAATATGAAAGTACATCACACTACTACCCCAGACTACTATCCTCTTAGTCTAACCAAAGAAAGCATTTGTAATCATTATCTTTAATACATTAGAACATCTACATATCCTTGGGGGCCATAAAGGCCACAACAACTAAGCGAGGGTGTGCCTAGCATAAAATTATATTCATCTTTTCTTTTGATAATCATCAACGCCATATTATAGAGTCGTCATTATTTAGCTTGATAATTTCTCACTAATGGATAGTCTTTCTCCTAGTTAGTAGTGACAAAACATTTTTTTTAAAAATTTATCCATGTTATTTTGCTTCCTTTGTTAGATTGGTTATCCAAAAATCATATTGCTTTACCTCCTCTCTCATGGATATGTTTTTGGGATAATTATGACCTTGCTCAAATCTTTCCCTATCTTTAGTAATTTTAACATTTTTGCAATGGATCCCCATGCTATTTCAAGTGCTCCTCAACTTTTCCACCATTAAAACATGCTAGTCTTTTAGTGAGTTTGTAATTCTAAGAGATTGTCTATTATAAGTTAGAAAATAATAAAGAGTACTTGGAAATTCACCTTAGAGATAGAATTGTTGCTAAGGTTATGAGAAATCACACTAGTAATTGTTAAAAGCTCTTGAACTTTTCCACATGCTAGTCTTTCAATGATGGCATAATGTAGGCATAATCAATTTTTAATTCTAAGAGCTTATCTATTATAAGCTGGAAAATAATAAAGGCTACTTGGAAATTTACCTTAGAGATAGAAGTGTTGCTATGGTTATGAGAAATCACACTGGTAATTTTTAAGAAGCAATGTAAACCTAAAAAGGTGCTCACCAAGCATGACAGATTCCGAGGAAGAAGGTTCCTACTTCAATTGGTGTGATATGCAAAAAAGTCTCCACAATCATCATTGAATTAGCCTCTCAAAGGGGGGGGGGAGGGGGGGTTGGTTCACTATAAGTAAACCCTATGTATCACGTGCGTTCAAGGCCTATTTTGAAAATCCCTTATCTGTAAAATTTTCATGAATAAAACATACCCTTTTTCTATTCAACCTAGGAATATCCCCTTTAAATGGTACCTTTATGGATGTAAAAATGGTGTAAAAAAGGGGATTTTAAAAATCCCTTCTGTTGAACCCACATGCTACGCTTACATATTTATGAGTGACCCCCCCCCCCCCCCCCCCCCCCCCAAGATGGGCCTCAAATCAAGGTGAGGTGGACCTAGAATCAAGGGAGATGATTAGGACATGCTAGGTGAGGATCATGCACCTCAGTTGATTGGTTCTCTGTGAAGTGATTATTATCATTCTCCACTGCTTTGTTGGCTAACTTTGCTTATGCACCACAGTTTTGAGTGAGATGATGATTATAGCATTGTTGGTGACTTGTAGATTCTTCCATGTACTAGCAATGTTCTAGCTGCATATATTGATCATATCCCCTTTCATTCTAGAGAGTTTAGAGATTGTCAAGTTTCTGCTTTAATTTTGGGGGTAAAATTCAAATGCATTCCACTTAACAAGGAAAGAAATATTCTACAATCACATTATTGAATACTATGTGGTATGTGAAAGCAAGACCAGTGGCATGATAGGTTTGGGAAAAAGATAGTTTTCAATTTAATACTATCTAGTAGGCACAAGTGACTAGTTAGTTGTATGACAATATTTTAATGCTATCTACTAGTAGGCAAGAAAGTGGGAAGGGTAATGTGTGATGTAAGATTGGTTATATTCATCAACTAGGCAAGACTTATGTACACACAAGCAGTTTGTCAACATTTCTTTGGATGGAGAAACATTTGTATACTTGTTAACCATCCCGTTGGTTAACATGGTTTTGCTCACTTGACCTTTTGTAAGACACTTTGCCATCTTACACATGTAAGAACGGACGCTACTTTCGTAAGATGGCACTGGAATATATAAAGCAGTCTTACCATACGATCAATGTCAAATAGGGAAAGTCTACGGAATTAGTGTACATAGTTTCTTAAGACTAGTAATAGAGGCTTGTCCACTTTTAAGTTTGGCGAGCCTAGTGTGAAAAGTAGTCACTTGTAAAATAAGTCATTTTTTATAATAACCAAGACACAATTATTCCCTTGCAATAGTTTTCTTGTGAGCTCTCCTTCTTGCCTCTTCTTGCTTGCTTGCATGGTTTTGAATCTTACTTGTTGTTGCTGGGTGGATGCATGTTAGATAAGGTATTTGATAGCTTATGATTTGTTTGATACTCATTCTTTGCTTTAAATTGTCATGTGATGAGATTCGATGTTATGTAAAGGTTCAAATTACTCAAGCCTTAAACAAAAAGCTTGAGCAAGTGTGCTTGACCATGGGAGAAGATGAGGTAAAAAAAAATTGAAGCCAAGGAGATAGAGAAATTGGCCACACGAGATATGGTGGCCGCATAGGGAAGGTATTTGGTCGTGTGTTTTGCAATAGTGAATTTTATTTATCTTGAGATTAATATACAGTGACTCTATTTGCGTTTCAAGACAATGAAAATTTTGGACATAGTGTGTTGAGAATAATATCCATTTGTGTAGATCCTTAACATTATTGATCCAAAGCATGGTGATGCATGGCGGGCTAAAGTGTGGTCCTTAAAGTGGGGTGTGGATAGCTTTGCAACACTGGAGAAGCTAAATTTATTAGCTTTGTGTGATGTACCAATAGAGTCCAAAATCTTTTGGTTGGGTTTATTAGAGGCAAGAAGACAACCAAAAATATGTTTGGCCTTGTGTGGGGAGATCATGTCTATAGAAAGTAAGTCATAGTTTTCTATAGCTATTTGTGTTTAGTTGTTTGCAATTTTCAAAACCTGCTCTTATCTCATATGCATGCTTTCCTTTATGATGTGATTTCTTTTTGCTTTGAAGATGGCTTCGAAAAGAGGTCACTCTTGAAAAGATTTTAAAAGGGAAAAATGCTATCCTTAAAGATTTTGTGGAAGAGCCTAATGGTGTGGTACTACCCAATGATTGCTTGCTCACGAGAAGATAAAGATTGAGAAGAGGAAGCAATTGTTCCCTCTTGAGACACGCCAAGACACAAGGGAAAAAAAGAGTGATGAAAAGGCAACAAAGAAGTCTGACATGGTCCAAATGGCTACCTAGAGGTTGATTTACAGGTTGATTTTTTTTGCAAGTGGTGTTGGAAATGTTCTTAAGAAAATGCTACATTCTTTTAAACTCAAAGATGCTTTCTCAATCATGTGGTGCTTTTCAATGTTTTCAGATATTTTTTGTGTTTGAAAGAAAGGGGTCATTTGGCTGTCATGCCTGTAAGAGCAAAGAAATGGTTAGCTCTAAACAATGAGGCATTGTGTATGTACCCCCAAAGTATGCATAAGTTGTCCATGTGGAGCTAGAGATGTGCCCTTGGTGGATTGACCTTGAGAAAGGTCATCTTTTGGAGCGGGAGAAAGATCTCCACCAGCATTTCAAGCTTGGGCATCCTCTCATGTGGAGAAGGTTGTTAATGAGGAGGTGGATAAAAAGAGATCTACACAAAGGAGAGGTAAGTCGGGTTCTTTATTAATGTAGGCATCTGCTAACTATTGGTCATTGTCTTGAGTTGCTCGTTGCTTTATTTTGCATGTGTAAGAAAAAGACAAAGTTATGGAAGAGCAGCCAAGGGTGGACTTATTGGATGCAAAGATAGACATGAATATTGAGGATGCTCATGATGATGGTAACTCTTTTCCAACCTCTCTAAAATTGAGCTTTGGATATTCTTTGTTATGTTGACACTGCATATGTCAGGTTATGAGTTTGGCTTTCTAACTATTCTTTCAACAATGGCATGAATAAGGAAAGTTGTTTGACAATAAATCTTTCTTTGGATTGTTTTCAAGATGAGGGCCTTCACTGCAAAAAACAACCTCAATCATTTCTAAAAGAACGATAACATATGTCTACTAGCCACATGTGCCAGTTTCGGATGTGTCATGTGGGGATAGTCCAAAGTGTTTGGCCGTTGTCGGGATTATATTGCTATTGGCAAGTGTTTTATAAATGGCACAAAGAATGCATCTTACACCATAGTCATGAGCACATGCAAAAATCCACACCCAAGGAGGGTAGACAATATGCAAGGAAAGGGAGATTAGTTTCTTAGGATTTGATATTTTTGCCGACTCTAGGCCCCTGTGGGATACAATGTCTGAGGACCATGTGCGGTATGGAGTAGGTCTGGCTACATCGACACTTGGTGATTCTGGTGGTTGTTGATTATGGCATCGATGGGAGGTAATATTCCATGTGTTGGAAGCTTGCAAGCATTTACTTTTGTCTTGTGATTTGGTTTGATAAAAGTTATGTTATGTTTTATAGGAGAAACAATGGGTTGGGTTGAGAGCTATTATTGTGTATCGCATTTGGAGATTTGGCGTCGTGTTATTGTCATGCATCACTCACCCTATGGATCCTATGAGACTAGTGGTTTTCGGACAGAGGTATTGTGTTTAGTGGTGGTTCCAGGGTAATTTGTTCGATATATATGATTTTTCTTACCTCATTTGGTTATTGTCATCCTATTGCAGTGTACCTTTTCTATGCTCTTTGCAGTTCGCAGACGAGGTATGATTCTTGTGATGTACTACTTGGAGAGTGCACCTCTTTTCGAGGTGCTTCGTATACATCCTATGGATTCGCTTACATACCATTATTTGCCAGATGTGTCTCGTGCTAGGGATATCGAGGATATGGAGATCCATGGTGTTTTGGAGCGCAGTGTTACTTTCATTGCAAGGTATTTGGAGTTATTCTATCGTCCTAGTGGTGATTGCCTTGAGTTGACAGCTCCTTTACTTAAGACATTTTTGAGGTCTAGTCGTTTATGCACTTCAATGGACTTTGACAAGGGTCTTGTGTCGTCATATGTACAACCATTGCTTCTAGCTAGGAGGCAAGGTGACCAAGGAGAGGCTAGCATTTCACATGATTGGGATGATGATATCGATGAGCATGTGGGACAGAATCCATATGATTAGAGAGCATCTAGACCTTATTCAGTGCTACATTGATTACTATTTATTTAGCTTTGTTTTTTGATACGCTTGGAACTATTGTCACTCTATTTTGTCTCTCTATTTTGTTATGGATTTTATTATTTTGGTTGCCTTCAAGCATATGTTCAAAGACAAGAACATTCAAGTTTAATCTACAATACACCAATATACTTAAACACGTGAATTTACAAAAACTAAACAATTTTTATTCTTTATTTTCTATCCAAAGTGTTCTGCCAGAGTATGTGAAGCAATGGCAAGAACCATGGCTGGAGACGCACGTTTTGAGAAGGACCATGCAGATCGAAGTCACGCTTGTCATGTTTTTATAGACGATGAGTGTGACTCAACTTGATTTGTTTTGGTGTATGTAGTATACAATGCAACACATGTTTTTTTGTGTTTGCTTGCAAGCCATTATTGGCAATTTTGTTTCAGTCGATCTTGATTAATGCAAATATTGTTGGGTATTGTTTATAGAATGGCATTGGTGCCATTCTCCCCATGATGTATGCAATCAAAAAATTGTAGTTGGTGTGGTGTTTCAATTTTGTATGGTGATTGATGTGATCTTCTAATGTGTTGCTTGTGTCTTGTGCATTGTTTTCTGTTGTGAAAGTTCATCGAGTAACGTCTAATTTTTTGGGGTTTGTTGCCAAGTTTCGCTCTAATTTTCAAATAGCTCGAAAAAGGTTGCTCGGTGTTTGGTAAGACTCTCCAAAAGATTAGAGAGAAGAGAGACAGATAGCTGAGTATTTCGTATATTCTTGAGTACAAAAAGGTGTACAAGTCATGGCTAGCCCACGACTACCCCATCAAAAGGTGGAAACACCTATTCTACATCTAATCTAGTGACCCCACTCCCTAGGGGAGTGAGTGAGTCTAACCATGAGCAAGTGTGTCCTTTTATAGGGCTAGATTTCCTTCATGGATTAGCAAACCTACTGTTGACCAGGTCTTGGACAAAAATGCTACAGCCGACAGAGACATGCTCCATCAAAAGCTGGCCGACAGCCTCCCGTGTCCTCCACAAAGTCTTCTTGCCCAAACCAAGAGCACAAGCTCCAAATCTGGTCCTTAATCTTGTTCCTTATCTTGTTGCCCTTCAAGGATTGGACCTCGGAATTAGCGTGCACATGTCTTGCACATAACCCCAATGGCCATCTTCTCCCTCTATGGAAAGTCTTCTTCTCTCTCTCTCTCTCTCTCTTGGAAAGTAGGTGCCTTTTTCATGAGCAGGAAAAGAAAGACAATTTTCAGCATAACCAATCCATACACATACTTTTTGGCATGGTTTCTTGATCCTCCAACTCTTGGATCAACCGATAAATGAGTGTAACACTGCTGCCCAAACCTTGGAAGTCCTTTTCAGCTGCTCTCTCTCGGATATGTAACTGCTCTCTCTCGGATATGTACCTGCTGAAAATGCTTTTGAGCATTTCTATCAATTTGACCAAAAGCTTAGTTCTTCTTTCAAATTCAGTAAATTCAATGGTAAGAGCTTCTTCAAGTTCTCTTAGTCTATTCTAAATCTGTGCGCTTGACCATTTGCTTGTTGTGTATGGATGCCAATGGAGCATAGCTACTTCTGGCAAGACACTAGGGATCAAGGAGTGAGGTGTCTCCACGTCTCTGGAGAGGCAGGCCGCTATGTCATCCACGAACTCTAAATTGAGGAGCTCCTCTTGAGATTGGATAGGAAGCCTGAGGGCCTATAGTCCGGTCTCCTGGGAAGCTAAAAAACTGCTCATTGCCTCCACCACAAAGAGGAAGAGGAAGGGTGCAAGGGGACATCCCTGGCGTAATGAATGAGAAAGTGGAAACGTGTCACCCCAAGCACCCTGGATAAGGACCTGACTGTAAGAGGCCGGGTAGAGGGCGAAGACCCCTCAAATCCAGGTGGCAGGGAAGCCATCCCGCACAGTACCCTTGAGAAAGCCCCAATCCACCGAAAAGCGCGGCCTGTAGGTCACAAATTTGGCACGGGGCAGAAGTCCTCACTCAAGAACCTCAGTACACATTCACACTTAATACGATAAGAACTGATGTGTCACCCTATGTCACCAACATTCCATGCTTTCAGGCTCCAGTCATTGGGTTGTAACACTCGTCTCTGTCTCTCTCTCAGCTGGCCACAATATGACCAGAACTTATAAAGAAGTCTACATGCCAATATAGTAATGTGGGTGTCAAACAATTCTGACTTAAGTGTTAGAAACAACTAGAACTGTGGCAGAGAATCCAGAATCCTCGCACTATCTGAAATAACCTTTGTTGGTGCAGAAAAGTAGATGCTTATGGAAGCCAAGAAGAATTCAGTTAGACACAACCAAAAACCAGTTAAATTCAATGATAATGAAGCCGCAAACCCCATTCACAGCATCCACTCCAATTTTGTTCGAACTTGCTTGTGCTTGTCTTGCTCCAGCAGCAAGCTGCATTTAGCCCATTCTAGGAAATTTCATAATGTGGCTTATATACCTACCATATTTCTACTGGAAAAACAGCACATCAGATCCTCAAGTAGACCATTACGTAATCAAGCCTTCTAAAACAGTTAACATCACAAGCTATGTTGGCAAACCAACCCAGATCTTGAATGCGTTAACCTGCTGCCGTCGTTCTTGTGACATGTCAACCCTTCGTTGTGAGCGATGCTTACTTGTATATAAGTCTTTATGTAGGTGCCAATACATGTTCTTGTATTTTTGTTTATCCACCCAGAACTTCTGTTCTTCCATCCTAGCAATCACATCTAATGCATTTTTGAAATAGCCATATTTAACAAAAATTGTGAGAAACCCGTTAAGTAATTCCTCGTTGAGTCTCAAAGGTGTGCCGCCAGGCTTTGGAGCAAGCTTCTCCTTGATCTCAGCCCACAGCAAGAGTATCTCATTGGTCTTGTTGCCCATAAGAATATACCCACTTAGCAGGAAAACGTACGTGTTGGCATCAAGATCAAATCCTGCCTGCTTCATCCTTTTTACAACAGCCTTTGCATCAAACAGTAGCTTCAGTTTACAAAAGCTTTGGACAGTTCTATTCCACTGCTGTAACTCCATCTTTAGAGGAGGGTCACGTGATGCTGCATCTAGGAGCTTGAACATCAGATAGGGCTTTGCATGCTTCTCAAAAATTGCCAAAAGCTTGTCCAAAATTGGCTCCAATGGGACAACACCAAGGCGTTTCATGTCCCGGAAAACACTCTGTGCACAGTCATAATCTTGTAGAAGGTTATACGCATCAATTACAGAGTTATAACACCCAATATCCAGCAGGTGCCCGACTCTTCTTGCATCTTGCAGCACAGCCTCAGCCTTTAGGGGCTGAGGTAGCTTACAGTAAGCTTTCACTAGCATACCATATGACATGCTATCAGCTGGTGTATTTTGGGTGGCCAGCTCCTGCAGCATACCATTAATCTCATCTCTTAGTCCAAGCTTGAGCACACCGTCAATGGCAAAACTGCAGGGTATGTACTCAGAGTCTTCTGTGTGGTAAAGCTTTCCAAGAAACTTTGCTGCATCAGAAGCTCTGTTTTTCTGCAAAAAGGCCTTCAACAGGAGGGTATATGTCTCCCCACATGGGGGCTCCAAAGCTCCCCTCCACAATCTGATTGATTCATGTATCTCATGATGGGCTTTATTCTTGGATGACCCACTTTCTCCTTCATTAGTGTCTATGCCCCCTTTCACTTTACCACTCCAGCAAAGCACCACTTGTGCAGCTGCATCTACCTCCCCTATGTTCACATAAGCTGTCAGCAAACTGTTGAGCGTCGTGCGATCCAGAACCTCCTGTGCTTGCTTCATGCGAAGCAGAACTTTCTTCATATGTTCAATGCCACCACCCTTTTCATGTGCCTTCATCAATGAGCAGAAACATGCACTATCCGGCGTGACTGAAAAGTGACCCATCTGCTTCATTATTTCCTCAGCTTTTCCAGACTCTCCAAGAGCTGCACATGCCCTCAAAGCGATGATAAAAGCCTCTTTATCAGGTCTGACTGATAGAGTTTTCGTCTGGTTCTCAGAAGATGCAGGGCTACAATACCGACAAATCTCAAGAAAAACCTTAACTACATAGAAGGCCCCACGGGGGTTTTCCACCCATAATTCCAGGATGGCCTTCCATAAAGATAAGGGAGGGTAATGGTGTTTCTGCAGCATTAATCTTAAGCAGCTTGCAGAGAGATCAAACATCTTTGCCTTGGCATAGGCGAAAGAAAGGGAACCGAGGAGGTCTCCGTCTACAAAATCAAGTTTATCCTCTTTGTTAAGGCGAGACATGATCTTGTGGGCACGGAGGAGGCATAATGCATCTCCGACAGCAAAGAGGGCAAGCAATTCTCTGATCAAATGTTTCTCTGGGAAATCTACACCTGCCCTCTTAAGCTTCTGCAGAGCTCGCCAAGCTTGATCTGCATTCTTTTGTTCTAGAAACTTCTCGAATTTCAGGGTCAGGACTTTTGGGTCGATTGTGAACAAGGGTTGCTGATCATCGGCGTCGTCTACTCCAACTGACGATAAAAAACGTGCGACAGAGGGGACAAGGTTTACCAGATTAGGGTACGGAAACGCAGTCGACGGAAACGGAGACGGAAGTGGAAACGGTCGGCGACCGCCGCTGCAGTGACGCCGTTGAGGGCTGGCTAGCGCAGACGTGCACGCTCTCCATCTCCGAAGCATCCTTGCATTTGCTTCCTCAGTTCAGCTTTGGTCCTTCCAGGTAACTTTGCCACGGCCAAAGTGATGATTGCCTTCTGTTGACAGTACCCATTCCATGCATGTGCCTCATTTCTCCCCTGCTTCGTTTGCATTGCAGAGAGGAATGTGACTCAAGACCCTTTATATAACCAATGCTTACTCATTACTTGCCAGCATTCAACATCTTACATAACAAGCTCCATCTATCTTCCTCCATTATAAAAGAGGATCGTCTCCAAGACACTTGGTAGCCGTTGGATACATGCCTCCATCATAGCTCAGTGGTACACCCTCTGAGAGTTTGTTTTTCCAACACATCCCCTTTTCTAGATCATATCCTGATAGTAGGCCTTGTCCCTACAAGGTTCTCTATAAAGGTCACAAATGTGTAATCCACCTGCTTCTCTTTCAGATACCACCTCTTGGTTTTGGGACCAAACTTAACTAGCTTAGGCTTCACATCCAAACAAACCTGCATCATTTCAAACAAAAGTTAGGTTTCCCTAGTATGCCTCAGGGACCCTAAGCAAATACAAGAATCAATTGATGCCATTTTGCAATCTCTGTATACCATCATACCCTTGTAGACAAATCAAATTCCAGTTACAATTGATCAAGCTCTTTCCACCCCACAACTATCCCAGCAATCAGCACCAGCCTCGTAACTATCCCATCCCAGCAATCAGCTCCAGCCTCATTAAATCTCTATCCCTTGTAGACAGATCAAATTCCAGTTACAATTGATCAAGCTCTTTCCACCCCACAACTATCCCATCCCAGCAATCAGCCAACCTCTTTAACCCTCTATTGTTCAGTTTCCTTACAGAGTAAGTGTCCAGAAGGCCCAATGGTGGATTGAATTTATGAGACCACCATAAGCCCAAACTGAGCATTGAGCTCCCTGAGACCCTACATCCCCCATCCCAATACATCAATCTCAAAGCTTCCTTCCAACTGTTACACAACCTCTTGCAAAAAGGAGAGCCTATCACTTTCAAAGGGGCATAAGAGAACAATTTTTCCTTCCATCCCAATCCTTGCCAACTCCCTTTTGATTGAACCAAGGAGGCCTCCACTAATTCACTTACCATCATTGTCCATACTTATTCTTGATATAAGCATTTGGAAAGAAGCAGGGCAATCCTCGCTGAAGTTTGAGTAGGTAAATGCACGATACCAATCCCCCCTTCACTCTTTCGTACAAACAACTTATCCCAGGCCAGCCAACAAGCTGGAGCTTTCCTTGTACCTTTACCATTCCTCCACAAAAAATCTCTTATAGGACCCAGTATTCTCTTCCAGTGGCCTTTTCCAAACTATAAAGTCCCATATGATGATTAAAGCCTGTCTCATATTATCATTGTCAACCTTCAGGAAAAGTAATGAATCATCAGCAAAGCATTGAATGACTACCTGCTCACTATTTCTCAGCCTTAATCGAGTCACTCTCCCTTTTAAGTAGGCATCTTCCAAGGCAACTATCAAAGGATGAGAAGCAATGGCAAACAAAAGGGGGGCAAGAGGACATCCTTGTCTCACATACATATCAATAGAAAATCCTCCAATCATTCTACCATTCAACAAGACATTAGATTGACTTTCTCAAGTAAGAGCATAAATGCAAGTAGCCACTTTGGATCCAAACCCAAGTTTTTCCATTACTCTAGCCACAAAGGACCAATGTACTCTATCATAGGCGTTTTCCAATTCAAGCTGTAGCATGACACATTTCTAATGGGTTTTTAGAGCAATGTCTCTCCCTAGCATAGCTACAAAGATATTATCATAAATCGACCTACCTTTGATGAACCCATGCTACCTTCTAGAGATCACCTCTTGCAATACAAGAGTAATCCTGATGGCAATAACCTTGGTGTGAATTTTATAGATAACATTTAATAGGGTGATTTGTCTCCAATGCCCAAATCTACTACAAGCAATTTGTTTAGGTATTAGCTTCACAAACCCTTCCTTGAAGTCCTTATCCAAAGTGCCAGAGTTGAAGGCCTTGTTTGCAGACCTCCCAGAGTCCTTCAAGGAAGGCCAGAAGGCAATAAAAAACTCCACAGTCAAACCATCCTAGCCTGGGGCTTTCTTCCTACCCAACTTCAAGAGTGCCATCCATCATTCTTCAATGTCCACATCTCTGTCCAACCAGAATCCACACTATGCTTGACCAGCCCAAGAAGCTTATTCTCAGCCTAAAACCTTTTGTGAGAACAGTCTTCTTTAAGACTAAGCGTAGAGCCAAGAAATTCTACCCATTTCTTTGCAATTTTCCCAATGCCCTTCATCTGTTGCCCTCTCTCATCTAAAATCTTACCCGTAACTTCTCCATTGTTTTCCCCCCAATAAGTTTAAATAGAAATCTCTGAGGTTTTCTTCTATTGTTAAAGTTTTTCCATTTTATCCAGCTCTCTTCCTTTCTAACACACTCATCATCTTCTTGTTTCATGGCAGACTGGCACCTAAAATATTGATTGACTTCATTCTCAGTGAGTCTATCTACATGTCTCTTCTTTTGAAGACATTCCAATTGTTTGGTCCAGCTCTTCCTTTCCTGCCTTCTCTCTTCAGCTCTCAACTTCTTCACAACCCTAATGATCCCTTGCATCTCATTAGCAAAGATTCTCCATGATCCTATAGTCATTCCTCTTGTTTTTAATCTATCAATAGCTTGTTCAGTGTAGTCAACAAAGAGGTTATCTTTAAGCAAAAGGTTATTAACCCTCAGTTTCCTAGTTGGAAACTAATTTAATTCAGACTCCTCCTAGTTAGCTGAATGCCAACTCCACTTCAGAGGTATGTGATCAGAGAGGTGACTGAGCTGGAGTCAACTGAGACCCTTAGAGTGTGTGGAACCTATGAAGCCTGATGGGCTGAAGAAGAGTCTATCAATCTTGGAAGAAGAACTTATATATTGTAGACTAAAATATGTATGCCCAGGAGTATCTCTCGAGTCCCCTAAAGACCAGCCATCCACCAACCCCATTTTCCCTCTGAGCTCATCCCAATTGCCTTTCTCATGACCCATCAAAATGGTGCTTTCCCCACTCTTATCTACATGCCTCTCAACCATATTAAAGTCTCCGCAATGATCCTGAATATTCATATTATTAATCCACTCCCACATTTCACTCCTAATTTTATGATTATGAGCTCCATATATATATTAACTAACCAAACTTTCTCCCCATTAATCAAAATTTCCACTACCAAAATGCTCCCATTGGGATGGTTAGCTATAATAGTAGGATTCAGATCACTCCTAATAACATACATCACTCCACTATATCCAGACTTCACCCCCCCATACATTACCATCCAGTCCTTAAATCTATCCCTCCTCGAGACTTTAGCCCCAAAAATATTATGCTCCTGAATAGCTAAAATCGATAACCCCCACTCTTTAACTAAACCCCAAAAAGAAGCATTCTTCTTCTTATCTTTAATACCTTTAGCATTCCATGTATAGCCCAAAATATCCCTAAACTGAATCATGTCAAAGTAGTTTTAGGTACCATTTCAACTTCCCCCCCCTTCCCTTTATGCATCTCCCTCTCTATGTATCCCCTTCCAAGCTTCATCCACTTGCCAATTGAATCTCTGAATAGAAGAAGTACTACTATCTCACAGTTCTTCTTGTCTCATCCTTGGTTTGCCTGAAATTGAGTTTCCCTTTTGCCTTAATCCACTCCCCTCCAGATTTCCCCTTCTCTCCCTCAAGGACTTTCTCTTTCCCTCTTCCCTCTTTCACTTGACTTGAAATAGGTTCAACTTGCTTAACAATATTTTCTCCCCCCATCTCCCCTATTTCTTTATCCTCACCTTCAAGTTTCACATGCAACAATCCTGCGCAGTTAATCCCCTGCACTTGAAGCATGCCCCAACAAAGGGGCCAAACTTAAGACCTAGTGAAACAAATCTCACACATTTATGAGGAAACAAATCCATAAAGGTACCGTAATTGATCATATTGTGAAGTAAATTGAATTGAATTTTAATTTTGAGTCATGTGGCATGTGTTATGAAACAATCACCCACTCTAAGCCAATACTTGCACACACACACACACACACACACACACACAATATGGACAAACACCATCATAGTTGGATCTCGCAAGCGTTTCATCGAGCAAACCTCAAGCTCGATTAGACCAACAAGTGCCCTTGCCATTCACTGATGAGTGCCTAAAACTGAGATTCGTTCATACAAATTTGAAGATAAATAATGTCTCCAAAAGAGGCAAAGTCAGTACCAACCAATGAAAAAACTAAAGAGAAGAAGAAGAGTGAAAGAGGTGAATCATTATTGACTATACACGATGAGTTTGATGAAGGGACTCAACAAGGAAATATCAATTGTTTTAAATGGCATAAGAATTACAAATATGAATGATTGTATTTCCATATTTCTCTTACATTTGGGAATAACATAAATAAGATATCGACCTAAACATTTCCATTGATTCAAAAATATAGCTTTTCAATGCAAAACTATGATCTACATATTTTAAAGAAACATTACTATCTAAATACACCAAGCACTTACAAAGATCATCCCTCTTACTTTCCATATATTTTTCCATGTCATAAGGTACATAAAATATCACAAGAAATCATGGTGTGGGCTATCAAGGTGAATCCAAAATTAGGATCATAAGAGGTAGAGTTTGTAATAAAATCATGTTAATACAAAATGGATTAGTTTGGCTTGTGTCCTAATGCTTTCAATTTCATCTTTTTCCATAAATAATAATATAATGGTGAAAAAACTTGATCTATTTCCACTCCAAATTTCTTTTTTTTTTTTTAGAGAGTGGGCACCTCTCTTTTTTTCATGTTAAATTTTTATTGTTTTTTTTTTTGCAATAATTCTTTAAGCACTAGTATCCATGCAAAAAGTTAACTATCTCAATTTATGGGACAAGCTTACAAAGAAGATATAGCCAAATAGATTATATACATTTTGTTGCAACTCAAACAACTTAGATGACTGAGTTTTGTAAGGGTTGTGGAGACATTTAGGTCCACTATGAAGTTGTTCTCAAATTTTTAAAAACCCACCACTAGCAAAAAAAACCACAAATAGTTAAAGATGAAAGTTAAAAAGTAATGTGTAGTTCCATTGTAAGAGGGGTTCAAGTGGTGCATAACAAATCATATAATAACAAGTCACCTTTTACCATGGATGGTATCTATACCTGCCCAAGTAGCAATGACTACCTCAAATACCAAAACTATTAGGCCACCTGTGGGATTTTTTTAAACCATGAGAATATCTTAAATTCTTATTTTACTTTCTAGGTAGTACACATTCTTATTTTACTTTCTAGGTAGTACACATTCTTACTTGACCATAACAAAAGGTAGTACACATTCTTATTTTACTTTCGAGGTAGTACACATTCTTATTTTACTTTCTAGGTAGTACACTTTCTAGGGATAATTAAAAATAGTAATTCTTAAATTTTTGCATTAAAACTCAATAATATATTGGATTTATAAAATTATTATACATAAATGGATATTCCAAAGATAAATTCTATAAACAACAAGAGTAAAGCAAGGTTAGCATTCATCATAAGTATAAATGAATAACTATTTTTAATCAAAATTCATTTATATGATAGATTTAATGATATTTAACCATTCCCTAGTGGGTGGTTGCAAGATCAGGGTGCCCAGTTTTGTCCACTCAAGCACCCTGTAATAAACAGTAAAAAAATATGCATTTTTCTACCTTTAGTAGCTAATCTCTCCTAGCTAATGAAGGAATTTCCTTTCAAGTTAAATTGTTTGGAACATCACATGCAAAGTTGGGAATATAGTTGCATAATCCGATTAAGCATTAGATAGTCCAAACTCCTCATTTTCTTAGGTATAAAGTCAATGTATACACCCTGTCCCAAATTTCGACTGATTCCATAAAATGCTAATATCTTTTACATATAAACTCATATGAGATTCCCACTTTGGATCTTAGATCTTCACATAATATAGAGCTTAACTTGAGTTTTTGAGAAAATTTTAAGCTATTTGTCTATGTTCTTTAAATATTTGAAGGTCTTTAAAGTGTTATAATATATGCCACTTTTTGTACCCACAATAAATACCACTTAAAATGCTCAATCTTGTAGATCAAAAGAGTGGTAGATAATGAGACATTAATAGAATGTGGTGGTTAGTCAAAATTGCAAATCCAATGGTTAGATTTTTCATGATCTCTTTTCCAAAATTCTTCAGGTTATCAGAAGGCCTGTAAATATTAATAATCTAATTAGTAAAATTACACTTTTGATGTAAATCATCTAAAATCTATAGGGACTAGTGTACTTGTATTGGTGCATCTATGAAAAAAAAAATAGATCACTCTAAGTATGGAAAGATCATTTATTAGTCATTTCATAAAAAATTTTATTAATTTTGATTAATTAGACTAATTTATATTAATTTAAGTTATCTTTGGTTAATTTGAGTGCATGTTTTTTTTCTATTAGTTTCTTGATCTTATTTGACATACCTTGCCCCCCCCCCCCCCCCAAATTTGCTCTCCAAGCATTGTCCCAGTTTAGCATAAACTGGACAAAACTAGACACCTTGATCTTGCACAACAACCCGACTTTGTATGGGTTGCATAAGAGCTTTCACCTAAACTTGTTCAAGAAAAATGTTCTCAAAGGCTTCTCAAAGGCAATTGGGAGAGACAATGGAGCTAAGAAACATGCTTTGTGGGCTAAACTGCACATTTCAAAGGCTATGGAGGAGGAGAGCTTAGGCCAATGTGGATCTATCTACAAAATGGGAATTAAGCGGCCAATAAGGTATCTGTATATTTGTAAAAAAAAATTGTTGATAGCCAAACAGACTTCCTGTAGCCTCACATTATTCTACAAGGTTAGATTTTACTCCAAATTATAATTAACCTCATGGATAGATAAATAACTTCTTAATATCAAAGATGTTGCATAAATTTTCTATCTAGGGAAGGGCTTATTTAATGTCTTAATTTTGGAATTTCAATGGGTACTTGCTTTAATGGACAAAAACCCTTTGTTCTTATTATGTAAATTTATTCATGTTTTTCCATGGGTTCCATTTTTTATGTCAATAAGAGCCCTATCTAAATTCCTTGACCTTCCTCCTTGGCTATAGCCTGTAATTAGTGTGATGAGTTGGCTACACAACTTGGTAGACCAATATATTCCCTCTGACCTATAACTTAGTAGAGCTACTAGTAAGGTGTGTCTATCCTATACCTCCTTAGCTATGGCCTGTAAATTGGCGATGATCTTGCTAGATAACTTAGTAGACCACTGTATGTTCCCTCTGACCCAGAACTTAGTAGAGCTTCTAGTAAGGTGTCTATCCTAGAACACTTTTAAAGAAACCCCCAGATTTATGCTAGTCAATTTGTGTGCTACTAACTCCATAGAATTTTAAAAAAAAATGGGGCTTTCTTTTGTGTGGGATATTTTAGACACTTTGTAAGAAAATGCTTAGGCCTTAAAAAGCATATTGACAATGAGGGAGGCTCCCAGAGCTCTGATGGTAAGAAGACTAGAAAGAACCTTCTAAGGAGAATTTGAACATTGACCATTTGGCTAAGAAGACTTCTCTATCTAGTGACCCTATCAAGGAAAAATGGAAAGGATAAAGGGAAAGCTCCCCTTATTAATCTAGGGCTGAAAACATTGAGGATGAGCCATGCCATATTGAGCACACTGAGACATGCCATGTTGAGCAAACGGTGTGAAACCAAAGGATAGCCAAAAGTGTCCATGAATAAGCTGGGAGACAACTTTGAAAGCAACATGAATGCCATTTTTTTCTGCAAAGGAATTCTCTTCGCGATTTTGGATAGTGGTTCTGGTGTTAACATAATCACCAAAGATAGTTGGGATGCTTGGGGAAGCCCACCACTTGTTGTAGGCACAAGCCTCGTGGGCTTGCTGATTGCAATCATCCTATAAAATATGAAGATTAAGACCTTCGGACTAAGTTTCCACCACTCATTCACAGTGATGAATCTTTTAGAGAGAAGAGGATCACACAATACCATGATCCTTAAAATGCCTTACATAAGAGACATAAGGTTAGTTCTTCACAATTGAGAAACCTATCACATTCACAGATGCAAAGGCAACCAATCCTTGAAAATAGACTTAAAAAAAGGGAATATTCATCCCATGGGGGTTGAGGCATTATTGCCAATGAGTTTGACATAATTGTCCAAACCACTTTAATCAACAAATGTAAATTCACTTATTGATCACAACTATCCAAACCACTTTAATCAGCAAATGTAAATGCACTTGTTGATCATAACTATCCAAAACACTTTAATCAACAAATGAAAATGCACTTATTGATCAACTTTCCAAACCACTTTAATCAACAAGTGTAAAATTTGCAACAAGTTTTTGGATACTGAAGATAAGAACTAGGATTATAAGCCTCTTCCAGAGAGCCTGGTGACTCTAAGGATTGGATTCATGTCTTAGCAGCCATGGATAATCTTCCACAAAATCTTGGAACAAGGTTTCAAGACAGGATGGGAAGAAAATAAATTCCTTGTTCATGCTTAGTGTGCCATCCCTTTTGGGAGTGAAAACAATTACTTTGAACCCAGGGTACCTAGTGATTCATTTAGCAAGGAATCCTCTACAGGGAAGGATCAACTTCTACATCGCCCACAGTCACTTAACTAAGAAGGAGAAAACCACATAAAAAGCCTAAGAAGTATCTTCTCCCCACGGAGATGAAATACACCATCCCTCTCCATGGATGTGAAAAACCATCCAAACAGAGAGCCTAACACATGCACAAATGGTCAAAGAAGAGCTAGACAATCTCATCGATGTGGGATTTATGTATGATATTGAACACACCAAGTGGCACTGTAGTTATTGTTCCCAAGAATTAAAGTGTGCATTAACCTTAAAAGGTTAATACCACCATAGTGTTTTGTGATCACTACTCCCTATCATACACACAACAGTCACTTCTTAAAGCTTCCAAGATGGTTTCTCACGTTACAACTAAGTGATCAACTTAGTTGATCAATACAAGGTAATATTTACTATGGAGTGGGGGACCAATGATTACCATGTCAAGTCATTCAACTTAACCAATGCTGCTAATACCTTCTAATGCTTGATGTGTATAGCCTTCAAGGTTATCCTTCAAAATCTCATGGAGATAATGCTTGATGTGTATAGCCTTCAAGGTTATCCTTCAAAATCTCATGGAGATATTCATTAATGACCTTTGCATGCACTCAAAATGGAAGGAGCATCTTGCTCATCTTAGAATAGTCATTGAGAGATGTCACATCTCATTAAACCCTCACTCAAATGCCAATTCTAGTTTTAACATGATATTCTTCTTGGACACATTATCTCCAAGAACGGCATCTCCATAGACAAGAATAAGATTCGTGTGATCTTGGAATTACCACCACCAAGGGGAGCAAAGATTCGTGGGGCATGTAGGGTTTATGGAAGATTCATCTTCTTATATGCCAAACCCTTATATAAGGTGTTGATTATCTTAAAAATGGAATTCCATAGGGCAAAAAAAATGCTAAAGAAGGAATTAGAAAGTGCACCCATATTGAGATCCACCAATTGGCATATCTAACTTTCGACATGCATATCGATGCTTCAGCATTTTCTATTGGATGTGTGCTAACATAGTTGGGGAAGCACATGGACTTTCATGTGGCGTTTTTTTTCTAGCCATCAATAATGACACTTAATGCAACTACACCAGCAGTGAGAAAGATGATTTAGCCTTGGTGGATGAAGTAAAGAAGAATAGATGTATCTCATAGTAGCTACAAAGGTTGTTTTCTTTGTAGACCATCAAGAACTTCTTTATTTGGTGAATAAGCCTTCGCAAACAAGCCTTACACCATGGGACACATCACCATATGGTTGCTAATTTTGTTGGGATTTGATTTCACTTTCATGGTAGAAAAGGGATACGTGCATGTTCATGCCGATCACCTTTCCAAAATTCCAAATAGAGAATTGTTGAAAAAACGTGGTGCTCATGCTAGATCAAGTGTGTGGAGCAAAAGAACTCACAAAATACAAGAACAATATCTTGCTTATTAAGTTGTTTATGAATACAACTAGGCCTTGCTCAATTACAAAATGCCTCATAGCTCCACCTTTAAATAGGTGAGCAAGTGGACCTTAAGTCCATTCACACTCACACCCTTCTCTCACCCTTTTACATAACCTTAGTCCCTTAATACCCCCCCTCAATACCAACTATGAAAGAATGGAATAGGTGGTATTGGACATAGGATGCCTTTATAACATTAGGCGTACAAGGTTTGGAATATAGGTGTGATTACATTGAGAATTAAAACAATTTCTCAGCAAAGGTAGAGGCTGATACAAAGTTGGCCTCTGACTCTTTGTTAGGACATTTAGAAGTGATATGTCCATAGAGCTTATCAAGCTCATCCCATTTCTCCTTTGCAGTCGGAAGCTGGTCCACATGATGGATGAGTGCCTCATCAAGATGAAGCATGATGATGGCTTGTGCCCTCTCATCATCTTCAACATCTTCAACATCTTCAGCCTTTGCTCGATCAATAACCTTGGTGCCAGAGATGAATGGCCAAAAGCCTTTGGACATCATCTTGTACTTGACAAGGACTTGCCAAGTGTGGAAGCCCTCTCCCGAGAACTTCTTGATTTGAGTGTCCTTTGACATTGGGTATCGAAAGAGATTATGAGAGAGTAATGGGCTGATTATGAAGAAGAAAAAAAATAAAAATTTATGATATTTAGGTTTAATTAGAAAGAGAGAGGCTTATGAGAGTGCAACAACCCTAATGAGGTTAAGAATGTTGCATAAATAGGAGATTAAAATAGTAATTTTTATGGTTTAGCACTTAGGGTTTGTGCTTAATTACTAATTTTGATGGGGATTGGCTTCATTAGTGTTAAATGAACACTTTGGTTGGTGATTAAGATCACCATTAGTGTGTAGAAAACACAATTAATGCTAAAAAGCATATTTTTAGTGTCAAATGACACTTATTTTGGTGATTAGTTCACCATTAGTGTTTAATAACACTATTAGTGTTTAAGAACACTTTCCTTTTACTGGATTAACAGATTAATTAGTGTTAAACAACACAATTAGCACACTTTGAAAGCTTTGAAAGCTTGAAAGTTGATGTTGATGATGAAGCTTGTTGAGCATGAGGCTTATGGATACCTCATGTGAATGGAACCTCTTCAAAATCAAGAGAAAACTCAGCAAACAAACATTCACTACACCACTTGATTGTAGAGCAAAGAAGGAATTAGAAAGTGCACCCATATTGAGATCCACCAATTGGCATATCTAACTTTCCATATGCATATCGATGCTTCAGCATTTTCTATTAGATGTGTGCTGACACATCCAATGCTTCAGCATTTTCTATTGGATGTGTGCTAACACAGTTGGGGGAGCACATGGACTTTCATGTGGTGTTTTTTTTCTAGCCATCAATAATGACACTTAATGCAACTACACCAGCATTGAGAGAGATGATTTAGCCATGGTGGATGAAGTAAAGAAGAATAGATGTATCTCATAGTAGCTACAAAGGTTGTTTTCTTTGTAGACCATCAAGAACTTCTTTATTTGGTGAATAAGCCTTCGCAAACAAGCCTTACACCATGGGACACATCACCAGATGGTTGCTAATTTTGTTGGGATTTGATTTCACTTTCATGGTAGAAAAGGGATACGTGCATGTTCATGCCGATCACCTTTCCAAAATTCCAAATAGAGAATCTCCTTAAGTGGAAACTTATTTATGCTCCATTGTTACACATTAATCATGTGCCAAAATGGATCAAAGACATCGCCCACTTCTTGGCAAATGGATTCATAATTGATTATCTCATTAAGAACGAGAAAACTAGATGCCTCATTAGGAAGGAACCCCATAGCCGACAAATTAAGCCCCGAAGAGTCCCTGTAGCATCATCTGGATTAGCTCCTCGAGCTGGATGAAGATTGCTTCAAGAGCTTCTTTGTCACCCCACAGTGATCCAGAAGTGGATAAAAAAGTGGGTCGACTGCCACTCTAAGTTCCAATTCTTCAAGGAAGAAGATCCAGTCCTTTTGTTCTAGTCACGAATGGGTTTGCATCCGGGGAATCATAACTTTCCTCCTCAGCACGCTCATAGGGGAGCACTTCAAGAAGTCGGTCGCGTGCGACCATACAACGGGCTAATGCCATCGAATCCATTCATTTATGTGATGGTGGCACTAACCCACTACCTCGAAATCCATCACATTAACTAGAGTGCCCCTCTTTGAACAATCATCGCAGATTCGCCTACGAAGTCGAGCGATATGCGATCTCCCACCATCATGATTATTTGACCGCAGTACAGCAATCATGCACAACATGGTAACTATTTTGGGTTACCACTAACTGTAGTTAATTTTATTGTATCTATCTGTTTGCATGCAACCTCTCTTCCCACTCACAATTATGACCTCGCGCTTTCAAAACCCTTTGTTGCACCTGCAACACTTTCTCTTCTCTCTCGCCCACCACCTCCCTTGTTCATAGCCATGGTGACCTTTGAACCCTTTACCAGTATCACCAACCGAAAGTGCAAAAGTGCACGCATGGTTGGGTATCACATGCCTCACTAAATTCCTCAACATCCCTTGGCACACAGTGCCTGTACACCCCAAGGCAAATGACCTTGTGCAGCAACTACATGCCGGCACCACAATCACCCTACGTGGTGATGAAACCACTCTCACCAGAAGCCATATTGGCCAACTGATTGAAGCTGCCCCTCGTAGTTGCCCCGACAAAGAATGAGTTCATGGTATGCCACTTTGGTCCACCACATGAGCGGGGAACATAAGCTTGCCAATCACAAGAGCCCCACCAACGTTCTGTGCTACAGAATGTTTATGGAGACCATATGGCTTCAAAACAAGACCCAGCACATCTCAGTAGAGCAGCCATGGGTTGGCTCTGCAAGGCACAGAAAGGTGAAGAACTTAGCTGGGCAACCCTCTGCTTCACCAAACTCCTAAGAGAAGCCAACTGCCTGTAGAAAAGCAACACAACACCCACATAAAGATGGGATAGCTCCTCACCCTCATGTTTCCATCTTTTAGCGTAGCACCTATGCCAAACCCGCCCTCGGCCATCGAAGCCGCAACATTGTCCCCACCTACCTCGGTGCCTCAAGAAGTGTAAAACCATCCAAAACCCTAGCCTACGGACCAATTGGTGCCTGTCCCCATCAAAATCGCTAGCTCCGAACACACTGCCCAGTCTCAACACCAAGATGGGGCGCACCCACACCTCTGCCATGGCGTCCTAGTTTAAAAGAAAGCTGATCTGGGCCTCCAAGACCTCCAAAGAGAAGAAGTAGCACGTCATGCTGGAGTTTCCCTCCACTCAACTACCGGCCCCATCCCAGTCGCCCCAACGTAGTCCGTGTGGTAACCTCCAGCACCACAAGATCCCAAAGCCAACCACCACCCATCGACATCCCCCCACAGCCCACAGGTACATCAAGTTACCTCGCCCAGTGCTTCCAAGGAGAAGACCCTTTCGGCACCCGCCAAGGAGCCACCCAGACGCTCGGCCTGCAATACACAATCAACCGCCTCTAGCAAGAGAACAATGCCCTTCAAGATCGAATGGCTGATACGCAGTGGGAGCTTACTATGGCCAAAGAGGCCGAAGCTCGAGCTGCCTCCTAGGTCACCGATTTTCTTGACTTCCTCAAAGCTCAAACCCTCAAGGAGAAAACCCAAATCGCCTTCCTCGATGCCTACCTCAAGTCCCATGCCATCCCCTCCCCCGACACCATCCAGATAAACACTAGTGTCCTGGTTAACCTCTCTGACAGTCTACAAGGTGAGCTGAGCCATCTATGGGACTAGCTCTTGGACGAGCTCCACCTGCAACTGGCCATGGTACCCTACTCCAAGGGGACCATGTCTAAAGATTATTCAGGCATAGCTCTCCTGAAGGATCATGCAACGACCCTCCAAAAGAATTATGACGAGTTGCAGAATAAGTCTATTGTATTTTCAAGTGTATCTTCAAGTGTTGCCTTGAACCAGCCTTGTGTTGCTTAAAGGATCATGTGGTGTATGATCCTCTTCCCTAAAAATCATCACCATAAATGTGTGGTGAAGCTTTGATATATAGTGTAAGATGCCCAAAGGTTAAGATATGTTCCCTTCAACAAGATTGACCAAGAGACTTGTTCCTCTACGAGTGGTGGGCTTCCCCAAACCTCGTACAATCCTTGGTAATTATGTTGACACTAACACCACCATTCAAAACTACATAGATCCTCATTTCTTTATAAGAAGGAAATCATTTCCCAAGTTGTTCTAGTGTTCGAATACTTTACCTGACCTTAGATTTTGGTTATGGGGGAAAAATGCCAAATGGACAATCACTCATCCACCTTCTCAATTGATTTAGGTTCACTTGTCACCTCTTAAAATTCTATTCATCCAATTGATAGATAAGTCTTTCCAAGATTACAATTTCCATGTAAAAGAGAACACTAAATTTCAAGGATAAGGTTGTTACACCTCCCTTTTATGATATTTACACTCACTTGATGGTAGCATTAGTCCTACCAATGTGTAGGGGAAACACGCACTAATCTACCCATCAAAGGTAAATTCTAATAGGATCAAATAACATTAAGGAAATAACTTGGTGACTATGGTGAAACAAGGAAGGCCAACTTTCACCTCCCACCAAGTTTTACCTCACTTCATCCAACAATGCAAAATCTATTCGAACTGGTTCTAACAACATCTCTGGAACTAGCTTTGGAGATACCTCTTCAAAATGATTACGATTTTACAAAGGCCTTACAAAAGCACAAAGATCCCCCTGTTGGTCATATGCTTGACTCTAGAATGGAATGAAGCATTTGCTTAAGCAGGATAGGTGGTACAAACTCAACTGATCTCCACTGATTGGTGGGGGACACCAAAATGTAAGAATAACCAAAAGAAATGAGAGATCTGGCTCCTTCTGTATGAGTGCCAAAGTCTATGCCAATATCTGCACTGTATCACTGGAGAAATATCATAGCTCTCCCAATGAGGCCTGAGAGTAGGGATCCTATGCATCTGTCGAGTGAGGAGAAGCCTGGCATTCCGAACAGTGAAACTAAAAAAAGGAAGGCTTTTCAAAGGATCGAAGGCATCAATCCACTCCCACTCTCCTAGATCCCACTGAAGATATCTGATAGGACTGCCACCATATAGCCACAAACACCAAGAGCCATGAGTCACTATCTAAGGAGAAGGGTCAATGAACCAGTGCTTCCCTGAGTGACCAACAATCCTCACTGGACTAAGCCTAGTATTTGGCATGATCTCCTCCATACTACATCTCCTCAATCTCCCACTAGGCATGATAGAATAAATGAGGCAATCTATATCCTCCTGCTAGCCTGGGAAAGCAATGACCTACAGAGGTATGCCTATCCTCGAAAAAACTCCCAGCCAACTTGGATGATAGTCTCCGTAAAGGTCCCAGAAAACCACTCATGTGGAATAGCTGCATCAATCTGATCAATACGAATGCGAGAGCCCCTAAGATGCTGAGTGGATGCAACTCTCCGATCCTTCGAAAGACTCTTAAAGGTCTTCCAAACAAGAACTGTGTATGCGCATCTCTCCCATCCTAACCATTACATATAACGAGATGCACCAATTGGCCAACCAGCCTCATCCCTAATGAACTCGTTCCACATAATAGGTTGTCGGTTAGCCTCATCCAAAGACCTAGGAAGCCTTTGTCGCAAAAAATATCTCATGCTTCCCCATGCTCTGACAATGGCTCCAACAATAAGAGGGGAAGATGGTGCCCTAATATCAGCCTCTGTAAACAAAAAACGTGTGCTGGGCATCCAGTCTCTCCCAACCCTGGGTGTACATCTGGAAATCTAAGACAAGAAAAAATCCTTCCAAGGCTCAGTGCCTGGTAGGAAACCTCTGACCACAAGTTTGCAAAGCAACGCCCTGCACTAAACATCCGAATCAATAATATTCAAGCCCCCCTCTCTTTTAGGCTATATAACTGTGAGCCAAGCTACCCTGGCATGAGTGTCTGAGGTGCCATCCAAGCCCCCGACCAGAGAAAATTATGGATTAATCTCCACAATTGGCCAATGCACACATGAGAGAAGCACCAACAAGAGGCAATAAACCAAGCTGAGGCAAGCACCACGAAAGCTCTGGAGGCTAAATCTAATCTCCTAGAGCTCCAATGGAGGAGCTTCTTCCGAATACTCATAAGTACTGGAGCAAACTACTGTGCAAGAGAAATATCAATCCCAACTTGGCATCCAAAATATCTAGCAGTGCATTCTCTGCTGATCCAAGTAAAACCAAGCTCTGCACCCCAATCAATTCTCGGTGAATCACTAACCTTAAAACCAATAGATTTATGCCAATTAATGAGTGCCCCTGCTACCAACAAAACCTCTAGTGCTACCTGGAAGGAACATAAGCATATATGTGAAGCCTCCAAAAACAGGGCTGTGTCACCAGCTAACTCAGAGTCAACCAACTCCTCTTGACTATGAAGAGGCAACCTCAATCTTGAAATACCAGAAGTGGAGCGGAGAAAGATGCTCATGGCCTCTGCAACTATGATATATAATAAAGGGGCTAATGGGCAGCCCTGTCGTACTGAGCGAGAAATTTGAAACCGCTCTCCTCTATCACCGCAAGTAAGAACTCTACTATGGGCATCATGATACATGCATGAAACTCCCTTGATCCATCTCTGAGAGAAGCCCATATGACTAAGAGTACCCTCAAGGAAGTCCCAATCCACTCTATCATAGGCCTTCTCAAAATCCAAGAGCAGAATGGCTAAGGGCTGATTGCTTGCTTTAGCCCATTCGCGATGGCCTCCCAAAATGAGAAAATGTTATCAAAGATGCTCTTGTCGTGTAAGAATCCATTCTGAGTATCATGAATAACATCCTGCAAAATTGGCTGCAGCCTGATGCTCACTGCCTTAGCAAGGCAGTCCCAAGTAAGGTGATAGGTCTCCACTGGCCAATCAATGTCTTATCCCCGCTCTTAGGAATAAGATAAATAAGCCCCTTAGTGAGAGAAGAAGGCATAGAACTTGTGTCCCACATCTCCTGCAAAGCCGATGTGATCTCAGCCCCAATCTCATTCCAAAAAGTAATGAAAAAAACAGAGGAGAGGCCATCCTCCCTTGGACACTTACCATGAGGTAAGGCATGAAGAGCATGACTGAACTCCTACATAGAAAAAGGGGCATCCAGAGCGGCACACATCTCCTCAGTGATCAAATGTGGCAATGCATTCCAAACCTTCCTTTGTGCCATGTGTCTCAAATCAGAATGCGGCTCAGCACTAAGAAGCTAGTAATAGAAATCGGTGGCAATCTGTCTAACCATAAGAGGATCTGAGTGAAGAGTGCCATGTGAATCCTGCAACTGCCTGGCATGAGATGGGCCGTGAGAAGCAAAGAAATCTGTCTAACCATAAGAGGATCTGAGTGAAGAGTGCCATGTGAATCCTGCAACTGCCTGGCACTATCTCTGGCATGAGATGGGCCGTGAGAAGCAAAGAAATGTTTGTTACATCTGCCACCCATCTGTGTCCAAAAGGATTCCTGGGCATGGAAACGGTACTCCGCGCGCGCTGCTCAAGAGAGTGATGAAGTTCTGCTCTAATAGTACATAAAGAATATGCAACCCATTGAGCATGAGGATGTTTCTCGTGCTCTTTTTGCAAGGTAGCCAATCTATGTCTAATAGCCCTTTCTAAGTCCAAGGCCTCTTGCCTCTTAGATAGGGCACATGTGTGATAAAAGTCACTAATATCATAGAGAGCAGAGGCCAGGCTTTGAGAGGGCTGTAAGAAGTCATGAGATCTCCAAATATCAACGACGTGATAGCTCTGCATGTGAAAACAAATGATTAGGGATGAGTACATGGGGTGCTGATCCATGGCAATTTGGATCTCTAAACATAAAACCACTAGTAGGCAATGATCCGATTTGGAGGTGCCTGTAGCAATCAAAGTATGTCCACCTCTGTCAAGCACCCAATCATTCACATAAAATCTGTCTAATCATGCATAGATACATCCTACATCTCTTCTCCTATTAGACCATGAATAAAGAAGAGTGGATGGACTCCTCAGAATGTCATCCTCATGCCAACAATCTCTACCATGAATGGAGAGTATAAACATCTCCCAAGACGCTCTTTCAAGAGGATGCACCAAGCCCTCATGTCCACCTTTTATCTGTTGGCATCTCAACCATGTTAAAATCCCCACCAATAATCCAATGGTCGGCAAGAGGCATCAATGTAGTGAGAGATTTCCAAAAGGCAATCCTCTCACCTCTATGGTTAAGAGCATAGAGGTTGAGAATACCAATGCGTGTAGTACCCTGCATAAGAAGGATCCACTGCGCTCTCACAGGCAAAATGACACCATGTCCAATGATGCAAGGCAAGATCAAAGCTGAAATAGAGATACAAACACCACCCTTGGTACCAACAGCCGGTGACCAAAAGGTGTGGTTCCCGAGAGAAGCTTGCCTTATCTCCCACACTAACTAGCATCTAGTTTATGCTCTTGCAAGAGCAATATATCCATAGGTCCACCTGTGACTGCACAATGAAGCTGAGTTTTTACAATTTGTTTCCGTCGACGCGGAAAAAAACCCCCAAGGCCCTTAATGTTCCAAGAGACAATCCTCATAAAGACTCAGAGTAGGAACGACCAAATCTCGTGTGGTCAACGAAGGACCCCCTTTAGAGGCGGAAGTACGTCTCACATAGGTAAGGGAGGGAAAATTTGATGATGTAAACCTTACCTCTCTCTCCCACTCCGGGGAGAGAGAGGTAAACCTTACCTCTCTTTCCCACTCCGGGGAAAAGCCAGGGCTAGTCCTCTCAGAACTAGAGAGGTACCATGACAATGCAAATGTGCAACATCATCCTCAAGGGTACAATCATCCTGTAAACTGTAATGCAGCATCCTCCTGTGAGGGATCCAGATCATGTGCCTGCAAGGCCTCATCCTCCAAAAAAGGATCAACATCCTATGAGGCAAGAGCTACATAGGGGCTAGGGTGCTCCATAGGGGGTGTAGGTGAAGGGGCAGGTACGGGGGTCCAAGGGTGCCTGCCATCCCTAACCACAACCCAACGCTGTGTGGTCTGTTGTGGCAAAGGAGCAGCTGGAGTCTTGGCATCTACAGAAGGCCTCTGATGGGCAGGACCACACTGCCTCCTAGCATGGCCCCTCGATCTGGGACAATCTCTAGCAATGTGACCCTATCGGACGACAAATCTGACACTGGTCAGGTATGCCCGCAATCTCCATCCTCTCGCAGAAATGAGATCTGTCAGGTCTCTGAAGCATAAAATGATCATCAGTAATTGATGGATCACGAACAAGAACAAGGACCCGAGGGACACCATCAAGAGTGGCGGTAACGGTCGTGAAAGCTGAGGGGTGGGAGAGCTCGGGAGGATTGGTACCTTTAGAACCTGGCCAAAGGATGCTCCTATGGAAGCTAAAAGCTTCCAATAGGACCGAGGAAGAGCAGGGAACCATAGTGAGACCGGGGTAAGGCGTTGATCCTCCACCACTGGATCAAAGCCCACCTGGTAGTACTGAAAGAAGAAAATCTTCCTAGGACCAAGAGGAAAGGGGCTCCCTTGGAAACCATGTGTGTATGTTTGCCATAATGAATAAATAGTCTACTATGCATTGATTCTTTTGGCATAAAATAATAGACACAAGCAGGACATTCTTTAAGACACATTGGCACATGCTTGCAGAAAAAACACTCAAGGTTCCCGAAGCTCCCAATTGCTAAATTCCCATCTTTTGGAGATTTTATTAGCTGCCCATTCCAATGGAGTTTGTTTGGTTGATTCATACGTGTCCTAAAGGAGCAGTGCTCATTCATGCACTGGAAGGTTCCCCCACATAAGCTCTTCCTAAGAACAAAAGTTTTATTGGCCCTAGTTTGCGTTTGTGGCTTTGTCCAAATGTTGCCCTCGTATTTTTGCTCCATCCCTTCCATACCTTTCCCACCTTCAAGCTCGTACGTATTGAACTCTGGGTACACCTTGGGAAGCTCTTTTACCTTGCCTTTGTAATCACAATCATGGATTAAAGTGTGCAAGACATCAGTAGGAGGTAACATGCGGATTATTTGAAAGCAAAAGACCGCACTATCAAACTGAACATCTTCCTCTTCCAAATGTTGAAAGCACTTTTCCACAGGAGAGACCTCTAACATTGGAGTACTCTTTCGAGAACCGGGAGGAAATATAGTTGAGGGGCCTTGTTCTGGGGTCTCAAAATAATTCTCTAATTTGGCAATATATACAGAGGACAATGAATGCTCCAGGATAAAATATGCCTCATCTCCAATCCCTGCATACAAGTGTAAAGGACAAATGGGCTCATACTCTCCTCCAATTTCAAGTAAGGCCTCCACATTTATCCCACCAATAGTTCCAAGCTTCCCCCGGATCATGTTGATTGACACAAGACATTTGCCATTCGAGAAGGGGACTCGGATGCATGCACCCATTGTAGAATGGAGAAAAACACGAGCCTCCCTGCATAATGCAATCACAACAACAATTAAGGAATTTACATTGAATATTAGCCAAAAATATTTTAATACTAGATGTTCTTGCTCTAATCAATAGCATATACCAGCCATAATACAATTTTGCCAGGCTCATTTTAGGACTATGGGTAGAAGCAAATAAAAATATTTATTGCAAAAACAGTCATAATGAAGGGTATCAAAAAGAGTACATGCTGTATATATGTATATATGTGTGTGTGTATGTATACACACACACACACACACACACACATATTTGCTTTGTGTTAGTTCTTGCGCTTTTTCATGATCTCCTGTTAGATTTCAAAAACTCTACCAGTTGGATGCCATAGCATAACTGTGCTAGCTAGGTTTAAAAAAATCAGAAAAATATTGACCAAACCCTTAAATTTTAGTGTTGAAATTCATTAGTGTTAGGATAAAAAAAATTGTCCAGTGCCTAACTTAGGGTTTTTAGTAGTCGGCTACTTCTTATGAAGCAATTACTTAAGGCTTTTAGTAGTCGGCACATAAGCATCTTCCCTCGAACACACACGCAGAGAAGCAATCATGAAGCATCATACGTCTCCCCAGCAAAGAAACGCTGATCTCATGCACAGGGCCCTCTCCCCACTCCAATCTTTCTCCCCAACAAAGAGACGCAGAAAGGTATCATCCATGAATTTGTGCTATTTTGCCTGAATGAATTTGTGCGCTCAGTGCACAAAATAATAGGATGTTTTGCTGCCGCCACACTCCACACACAGTATGAGATGTGCGGCTTTACTTCTTGCTATTTTTCTTGAATGAATTTGTGTGCTCAGTGCACAAAATAATAGGATGTTTTGCTGCCGACCATTGAAAAAATCATCACGATTTTGAGTTCGTTTGAAAAAATAATAGGATGTTTTGCCACCGGTCCCCCTTGGATCCCCCCGGCGGCAGAAATTTAGAGAGAGTAGTGTAAGAACATGCTATCTATATGGTGCTGTCTCAAACACATTGCATAGACTGTCTCTCTTACTACTGTCTATATTATGCATAGACTTTGTGTATACAAGAAGCTCAAAAAACTCACATTTGATGTCTTCTTGGTTGAGAAACGGCTCACACAGTCGAGAGAGGAGACCAGCAAACATGTGCATCTAAAGAACAATAGCACAAAAAGAAAAAAGTTTGTCCTTAAAAAAGTGTTGGATTGCGAAATATCACTTCTAAAGTTTATTAGTACTCAATATTGAATGCCTTGAGATTTGGGCTACCGAATCTTTATATATTTTCCAATAAATTTGAATGCCTTGAATTAAACACCTAAAAAGGGCTCCGTAAATATTTTCCAATGAAGATTTTTTTAAAATATTCAATACGACATTGAATGCCTTGGAATTTGGGCCAAAGCACTCCATATGATAATCTCAAAGATATTATGTTCATTGATGAGTTGGCCGTTTTGTTGGACAGTGAATGTGCCACCTTTGCTTGGTGATTGTGTTGCAGTACTGAATTTAATCTCTTTAGTGAATGTGCCACCTTTTTTTGAAGTTTGTGTCATAGTACTGAATTTGCTATTAAAATAATCAATTAATTATACATTACGAGTAGAATACTATTTGAAGATTTATTCTTGTATTTTTGCATGGCTATCTGGTTTTCAAATGAGTTCGAGTCATTTCACTAGAGCATCTTGCTTGAAAGGTTCTTGTTGTGCAAAAATGGATGAGTTACCTCTTGCTAAGCGGAAAAAGAGTGTGCAGGTTGGCCGAGGTGAGAGCTCATCGAGGCACACAAGGAGGCAAGCTGATTTTTCCAGCACTTTGGAGCAGGCCGCCTCCTCAAACCCTACTACGGAGCAGGCGGTACATATCATAGATGACACTAACCTGGAGGTGGATATGGATAGGCAGCATCTACATAGTGAGATGAAAGAAATGAGGAGGATGGACAAAATGTTGTGGGGGCAATTGAGGAAAATAAAGGTGATCAAAATGAGGGTGAGAATACTCAAGGTGGTGATAATGAGGACGAAGGTGAGAATACTGAGGATACTGGAAGAGAGATAGAGGGGGAAGAGAACACACATCCACTAGAGGATCAAGAAGAAACAGTTGTCACAACCCAAACTGAAGGAAGCAAGCAGAAAGTAGCACAATGACCAATTCAACGTCTTTTTAGCGAGCCAAGTAGTATGAGTTTTGTAGTGATTTTTTATATCCGCACCATTCATTTGAAAATGCTTTATTTGCAATAGTCATTTTTAAACTTTTTTAGTCTTCTTTGTTCTGTTCATTATAGAGTTGCACTATGGTTTCACTCTTCTCTTTAACATTACATGCTCGCTTTTAACATCATACCATGCCCCTACTTGCTCACTTTCACAAGGACTTTATTTCAACTCCTGCTCTGTGCTCACTGCTCTTGGCTTGCTAAATAGACGCACCCGTTAGCTGGGGAAACAAAGGCAAAGGGGCAGGCGGGGGGGACTGAAGAAGGCAGGGGGCAGGCAGCAAAGGGGGAGGCGGGGTAGCAAAAGGGGCAGGCAAAGGCAGGCGGGGGGCAGCAGAGGGGCTGGCGAGGGTAGCTGAAGGGTAGGCGGGGACTGAAGAAAGGCTAGCGAAGGGTAGGTGAGGACTAAGGAAAGGCTAGCCGAAGGCTGTAGAGGGACAGGCACAGGGGGGCTGCAGAATTGCAGGCGAAGTCAGCAATTGGGTAGGCGAAAGCAGCAGAGGCAGGCGAGAGCAGCAAAGGAGCAGGCGGAGGCAACAGAGGGCAGGCGGGGGTAGCAGCGCCACAAAATAACATTTTTATTTAGTAAATATTAAAATTTACTTTAAAAAATACCAAATATTGGATTAAGAAAGAAAAAATAGCAACAATTAACTAGAGATTGCTCTGATACCACTGTTAAAACCCTAAGATCTCTCTAGATAATTGTTATGCATAAACACGCATAAATCAGGCATCAACTCATCCACCCGACCACCCTTGAGCCCAAGGGATGCACACATGAATTATAATGAAGTACATTATACCTTTACCTTGATGTCCCATACCATCAAAAGGTATGACTCCAATCCAGCAGCATGTGCCTATAGTGTGAAATGGTAGGTGAGTAGTTACAATCCTCTACACAAGAGACATAACATAACTTAGCCCAACCTCAAAATAACATCCCTTGAGTGTGCCTCATGCCCCTATTAAATAGGAGGGCCCTCAAGTGATTCTTGACTCTCCATTTCCCATGTGTGACCCTTGGATGCCTAACCCTAACCTCAACCCTTAAGGTTAGTCCTAACCCATGCTCCACTAGAGCTTGGTCCTATGCTCACAAGCCTAATGTGGTTTAGCCTCCTAGTATATGCACATATAATGTGAATATAACACTCCCTCTGAATTCTTGATTCAATGTAGCACTAATCCTAACTGTTTTTGGTTCCTGATCATCCCCTAGACTCACCTCCTCAAGCTCATCTTCTTATAACCTGATATTTCTTTTCTTGAGCTCAGCTTCTTCCTGTTTTAGAGCCACCATAGCTTTTTCCTATTCTTCCTGTAGCTTTTCCACATCATCCTAAGCGTCCTCTTCCTCCTCACACTTGCTTTCATTATTGACTATCACCTCAACATGAGCCACTAGGACTTCCGGGTCATACCTTTGCATAATTCTTTATGTGTCCCCTTTAAACAGGGAAAGCAGATCTGGATTCTCCTTCAAGATCTTCTCTTCTTCATCATCCTCCACCCCTTCTAGGTAGTTCAGGCCTTCTACAGGCAATTGTCAGTTTCATGGGCTTAGCCTGTCTCTTCCTTCTATCGAGATGCATACCTTCTTTTTGCCTCTCTTGATGGTGATCTTGTCTGTCTTTGAGTTATATGCTTTATTCTTCCACTCCGAAGCCAAGGCCTTCCTAGGAGCATGTGATATGTGCTTGCTATCTCAATCATCTTGAGAACAATGAAAAAAGCAGTGAAGCTACACCCTACTACCTCTATCTATTCTCCCCTGATTATCCCAATAGGTCGGACCTTTCTCTGGTCAACCATGTGAATCTGAAATGGAGCAGACTGCATGTTAGTGATCCCTAGATTTTGGGCCAGGATATTTGATATTATGTTTACTCCTAATCCTCCATCTAGAATGACTCTTGTTTACTGTCTCACCCCTGAACAACTTGATGGTCACTTCCTGAATGGAGGTATCACAGTCCTGCACAGTTTTCACATTTTTGCATTTTGCCTCTTGGTTTTCCAGTTTGTGCAAAGACATCTGTGCCAGTTTCTTACTTGGTATATGGCCTGTCTGTAGTTGGAAACTAGATTCAGAATTTCATCTAGAGTGATATTTAGTTACATCTTGCTTAGATCCTCCCACAGGTCATATTCTTTGTTGTTTTTCTCATCAGGCGTGCCTTGTCTTCCATACATCCTTCTTTCTCTTTCCTTTTCTTCTCCTTCTTGTTCCTGACTTCCTTTCGTCAGTCTTCCTATTTGGATGTCCTTCTCTATCTTTTGTCCAGATGCTTCTGCTGCTTTGGGCTACACTTGGTCCTCATTTGGCACTTCATTTCACGTCCTCCAGCTGTCCTCTTTTTGCAAGTTGGCTTCTTTCCTGCTCTAATCTCTCCTCCCTTTTTGTTTAGGTTTGCCTTCCTATATGGTCTTCACCATTCCTTGTGCACTTTGTACTAGTTTGGTTATCTGATCATGGACTACTGAGTTTCCCACTGCTCTGGCTTCTGTTTCTATTCTTGTTCAAATTCCTTCATGTCGGCAACTCGGCAAGTCTTTGTGATCTTGTCATTGACATCGCTTCTGTAGCTTTTCCCCATGGTCTATTTTTACCATGTTCACAGTCGCATCATTTCCTATAGTGTGTGCCTCCCTTTGTTGGCCTTGTTTTCAACAATTCTTCTGATGGCGCTGAAATATGGGGTAGTCATTCTACATGTGTCCCAACCCATTGCAATAGAAACAGGCTCCCCTAGGACCGAATCTTCCACCTCCCCCAAATCTTCTACCTCCTCTTCTATATAGTTTGTTGATTTGAGGTATTGTGGTGACTTGGTTAACAATGGGGGGGCTTGCTATTGCTGCATTTCCACCACCCTTGGGTTCATGTTCCATATGTTATAGTAACATGTCTCTACAGAGTGATTATATCTTCCACAGATTGTGCATCCTTGTTGCGTGCCTCTTAACTGGCACTCTTTTTTTGTGTGCCCTTGATTGTTTCACCTCGTGCACCAGACATCTGGTCTAGGTTCGGATCCTATGTGTCCTCCAGCAATCTTGGCTAGCGCGGCCCTTAGTTCTTCTTGAACTTTCTCTGCCTGCTTCCTACCTTTGTTTTTTCGGGGCTTTTGCTCTTCGGCATCCGAGTTTTAACTGGATTCTGTATGACTCCTGACTGGAATCTGAGTCTGAGGTACCTTCTCCAAAATCAGATTCTGAGGTCTCTTCCTCTTTTTTCTTCCTCTTGTCCTTCTTTTTCTTTCTGGAATCTTTGTTAGTTTGCTTCAAGACTCCTTCGGATCTGGCGGCTCCTGCCACCACTTGTTTGAAGATCAGGGCTTCCAGGTCGTATGAGGCTACTCTAGAGTTTTCTCCTCAATCCTCTCACAAACCACTGGCTCAATCTGGCTAGGGCGGGACGGTTGGGACGGTCTAGGTGTATCAGCATTGCTTTGAATTCGGCCGCATAGTCTTTTGTCGGCCTCTTTTTCTATGTCATCCTCTTTAGCTTTTCTAGTACCTTCGTTATGGTCTTGTCTTTCCTGAATCTTTTCAAGAAAGCCTTCTTTATCTCCTTCAAATGTCTGCAACAAGTGTTCCAGACCGTACTGCATACCAGCTGGTGTCTTTGCCACCCAATGTTGTGGCAAAATATTTCATCTTTTGTCCTAACGGAGCTCTGTTTTCTTGGAGAATGGTTTCAAAGGCAAAGATGTGAGCCTTTGGATCCTCCTCACTCTTGCCTTTAAATTTTGGGTATTTGAGAGACATCTTGAACCCAATTGCCAGCTCTTCCCCTTCCTGAGCTTCTAGCCTCCTGTCTGGATGAACTTCTTCCTTATTTCTTTGTGGTTCCGGAATTGGTCTTTCCTGGTTATGTGGATTCCTGTCCGGTTCCTGATGATTTTCTTCCTAATTTCTCTATTGTTCCAAAATCAGCCTTTCTTGCTGCTGTGGAATTCTATTTGCCAACCTTCTTGGTTGCCGTAGAGGATGGTGCAGTGGTGCTTCTTGTCCTATAGCTTCAACTTGTCTATGACAGTACCACATTTCCCAATTTGAGCTTCCTTCGTTCTCCATTCCTGCTTCATTGCACTATTATGCCTTTCTTGTTAGCATTCCCACTCCTAGTTTGTGTGTGCTTTCCTATTGACCGTGCAAGAATTAACCTATACTAGTATCTATCTTTCTACTCCCTACCTGGTGTGTCGTTCCCTAGCAGGATCACCAAAAGTGTCGGGGTCCAGTCGAGACCTGGCACTTGCATGGTTCCAGACCACCTAGTTGGCTCCTCCGGAGGAGACCCAACTAATGCTATTGTTCCCAACAATATAAGCCAATGCTAATGCATTGTGCCACCGATATGCTTAGGCTAAGGGAGTTGGTTGCAATGGAGCTGTAGTTAGTGCATGCACCTAGAGAGAGTCTTAGCATAGATCCCACTCGTGTCTTTGCAAGGGTATTACTTCCAGACAGGATTGGCTGTGAATACAAATATGAGTTAAAAGACATGTTCAAAATAGAAAGAGAAATGACACAACTTGAGAATTAACCAAGTTGCACATAACTACCCAAAATAGACAACACCAAAATCTCCCCCCTTACAGAGTAAGGCTTAGCCCGTATATCCCCCACCCTCTCTCTCTACTCTCCTTTTCTTTTACATTCACTCGAGTAATACCCGTTGGCAAGAATAGTTACAAGTTTGTTACAATAAAGATCTAGAGTAAGGCTTAGCCCGTATATCCCCCACCCTCTCTCTACTCTCCTTTTCTTTTACATTCACTCGAGTAATACTCGTTGGCAAGAATAGTTACAAGTTTGTTACAATAAAGATCCAGAGCTGTTGCCCAACGGATAAGCTTAGCAGCAGTCCACTCTCGAGTAGCCGCCAAAACAAACTAGGTTGGAGGAAGCTACATTATCCAGGCAATCTAAATTATTCTAGATTTTTTATTTCTTTTGAAGATCATAAAATTGAGTCTGATATGATGGAAGCCTATGTCTGGTCCATGTTTTCACTGTGGCATAGTCTGATTTATGAAATGTTGTTACAAAGTCTGATTTGTTGTTTTTCAAAGTTAAACTTTTAGCAAAAGTGGTTGAAAGTGGATTTTTTGCAGATGAAGTGTAGTGGAACAGCAAGTGGATCATATTGAAGTGTTTTTCAGCGATATCAATGGTTCTAATATGGAGCGATGTGTGATACATTTCAACACATAATTTTGTGTTACCTTGAGTGGTTGTTTGGTGATGATGTGCAATGCATTCCATCAAATACAGTGTATGGAGTGGATTTTGTTCGAGCACTTAGAGTTGGAGCTAATACTCAAGTGTCATCAACGTATCTTTATTTGGAGGTGCAATATGATATTGCTGAGGGCATTACTCCATGTCAGTGGAGTTGTGCCATGATCCTTGATTCATGGTTTTATGTATTTATGTTCTATGACATTCCATGGTGAACTGTAATCACTTACTTTTAAGGGGGAATGCACATACAAATGCACTATAATGCCAAAATCTTTTTATGGATTTGGTGGAGAAACTATGTTTGGGGGTTGGGTGGATCTTGGTACAGTACAACCGAGCTCTCTACTCAATTACTCAACATAGTCTTGACTTGGCTCTCTATTCAATTACTCAACATAGTCTTGACTTGGGTGGATCTTGGTACAGTACAACCGAGCTCTCTACTCAATTACTCAACATAGTCTTGACTTGGTGTGGTGTATCAAGTTAAGGGTCTATCAGTTTCCATGAGATTGATCAACAGAATTAGTGGATTTAGGTTAGGATTCTCTGAATCCAACCACCGGGCTGTGCTAGGTGTTGAACCTTAATCTAGAATAAGCCATATTCGTAGATTAGGTGGAATATTCGATTTGTTCATGGGAAAGCAATGACAGTTGTAAAACCTGATCATGTCTGATGAATGTCATAGGAAAAGTGTAACGAAGTAGATTTGCTATCACATGCACATGGGCGATGGGGCCTAGGCACTTGGGTTTAGAGTCATTTACATATGTGTCTTGGGCTATACGATAAATTGGGCTCCTGGGCATTATACACACACATTATTGACCATTTTGACTATTATCTTTCTTGGAGCTCTTATGCCCAATCTTTCATGGTAAATTTCTCCCGTATGAGATGTGAGGATGGTGACTCACACCCATGTTTTTACTCTATGCCTTGAGTGCCCAACCCTAGTTTCTTGCATTGGTATCAGAGCCTTGAATTGATCCCATGTTTTGATCCAATTTTTTGAATTTTTTTTAAAAAATTACATTTTCTTGATTTTCTTAATCAAGAAATGGGCTATGCTGGATTTGTTTGAGTTGATTTGATCCTTTCGATTCACATTTTCATGAGCTTTTGCAAGCCATGGGTCACTTTGGACCAAAATCTGAGGCGATCGCTCCAAATTTTGAATGAGAGAACCAAAATTGGGAGAAATGCACTAATTTTGATTAGTGATACTAACTAATCAAAACGTTTATGAGTAATCCCCTTCTTTTGTGCAAGCTTTCCATAGCCATTGCATGCATTTTAAGCTTTTCTTGGTTGCCATTCCTTGGGGCTTTGATTAGCCATGATTCAAGCTTCTCATTGATCCCATTTTCTTCAAGTCAACACTAGATTCATCATCTTCTTGCTCCAATCATTCCATATCTCTTAGCTAACACTTAGGCTACATTATGGGAGAGATATTGAGCATCTTAAACAATTGATTGAGGCCTTGGATTCACAAGAGTTGGCGATGAAAATCTGAGGTGCTCGTGAAGAGAAGACCATAGAAGCGCTAATAACAAGTCCAAATGCCACATTAAGCTTAGCAATGGAGTTCTTAGCCGATTTCTACTCTTTAGGGAGCTCAATATAATCAACTCAATGGAGGGTGTAGAAGCTATTTGCCAACTTCATCATGGAAGTTCAACAGAAGAAAACGGCACTGAGTGGCTACTCTTTTCCCTGATGGCCTGCGCGATTTCATCTTCTATTAGCATGGTATTTCCGTGTTTAATCACCAAGATTATGGCTAATTAACCTTGTGTGTGAGTCTTGTTACATAAGAAAGAAGTTTAATAGCCAATATTAATGGGGATTTACAGCATTTGTGCAACAAAGGGGGGACTGCGTTTTTCTTCTTTAGGATTCCATGAGGATTAGCATGGCATAAGATGGATTAAGCATTCAGTTAAGCTTCTATCAACTGTAAGCCAAAATCTCAGCTCAATTATTCAATTTCTCCCCTCTTTTGCATATTAGGGAGTTCATTGGAGCATTAGGGTTTATGCACATGGGAAAGGGATAAGAGGGCTTAATTAGTGCTTATTAAGCTTAATCATGCCATATAAGTGAGCAAAGTATTGAATATTACTTCTTCTCATCATATTTGGGCAAAACCTCATGATTGAGGCTTAATACTCCTTTAAGCTTGAAATTAAAAGCCTTAATCACCATTGCCAACAATTTGGGGGTTTTGTTTCAACAATGGTGAGTCTTTTCTCTTAGATGGCTTCAATCTTGCCAAGCTATGGAGATATAGACAAATATTTGTGGTTGGTTTTTGCATTTTTTATACTTAGTGTTGAAATGCTTGAGGATTTTTCCATTCTTGCTTAAGAATGCAACACTCTTAATGTCACTCATTGACATCACATAGTCTTGGACATTCTTTGAAGGTTACATATAGCCTAGAGTGTATTATGCAAGGCTAAGAGACTCATTAATGCTATGTGAATGCATTTTGATGCATTGGTGCATCTTGGTGAAATTGGAATGCATTGATTGGTATTGAAGGCATGAATCAATAGTTGTAATGGCACATGGAATGATTATGTGAATGCCTAATACACATGTACATGGAGGTGTTGATTACCCATGTCTTTGACATGCCTATGTAAGGGGCATACATGTGTTTTGATTGATACTTTTGAAACTATGTGGTGTTGTGGAAGACATTGGACATGATGAGATTGACATTATGATATTGTGCATGAGTTCATGCAGAATATTGTAAGTCATCCTACCTACATCTTTGAAGTTCAAATCACACCTATCATATCACTTTGTACCCCACATTCTATTCCTAGAATCTTGATGTGTGAGAGAGGGTACCATGGAATTTGGTTAGAGAGGCTAAGGGGAGCATGGTTTGAATCTTCCTTGCCATGAGTGTCGTGGTAAAGCGGTAAGGAAAAAGATTAGAGGTACATTGGATGTGAAGAAATGGCCCCAACTTGTGCCTAGTTTCGACTTAGGTACGAGGGTGGGAAGTGCTTGGCCGGGAGATCGGCAAGCATCAACGCGCTACATCAACAACAAGTGGATTGATTCCGGCATCAACAACATTCTACCTTCGGCATTGCATTTAAGAAATTGTATGGGCAAATGCAATTATGTCACATGACAAAGAGAGAATGGACAATGGCAGTGGCATTGCATGAGCCTATGTGATTGGACAAATGATGCCTTTGTTTGGATACCAAGTGATGCAAATTTGTTGATGGGGTATTGGCAAGAGTTGTTGTGAATGTTGGAGATTGCATTGTGGACATATCTTTATTGAGATTTGATCCAAAATACAAAAGAGATGTTGCCCGATTTTTCCCAAAAGCCTTCAGAGGAGCTGATCAAGAAAATCACTATCCATTAATTGGTGATTAAGAGTCTCCATTTGGCAATCGCACATCTTGGAAGAGCCATTTGGAAGCTACAAAGAGACTTATTGATCTTTTGAATTGGACACCCGTAGGGCACCCAAATTAGGGTTTAGCAAAAAAATGAAAAACCCTAATTCAGTCATAGAACCTTAGGGTTATCAAAAAGGTGTTTAGAGTTATTTATAATACTCCCTTAGGACTATCCAATGAGCCAAGGATCACTCTATTACGACATCGTTTGATAGGTCAAACTAGCAAGTTGTCTTTTTCACAAAAAGTCAATTCAGTCTTGACTGAAATTTGACTTGGTCAAACCACTTAGAGTATAGTTGATATATCCCTAGTGCTATCCAACAAGCCAAGAAGTACTTTATTTGGATCCATATTTTGTGTTTTAGGACCATTTTCCCATTCTCTATAGTGTGATAAAAACCCTAAAATAGAGAATATTAGGGCTATTCGAAAATCTTCTGTTCTTGCATAATTGCATTCTACGTCACAAGATCTTTTAATGGAGCTATAGATCATCAAATTCCGACACCATTTGAGCCTTCTACAAGCCATTTTCTATTTCCAGCCATTATGCTAAGTGGACGTCCATTCAAGCTAGTGATGGAACTTCAATTCAAGCAAGCGACGGAACTTCAAGCGATAAGAAAGATAGGGGAATGGTGAATGAGGATCTTGTAGAGGATAGTGATGAAAAGGATTTTGAGGACATGCAAGCAAGAAGTAGTGTTGTTTCCAAGCAAACTTCTTTAAGCATATATGGTGTACAAGGACAAGGCTTCTCTCAAGCAAGGCCAATTGAAGCTTCTCTGTTTTTGAAGGTAATGGATTAGCCATGATGCACGTACTTTTGCATACAAGGTTGTTGGAATCAATGAAAGTGCAAGCTTTTCATGATTATATGGTATCTACTCAAGTGAGTAGATACCATATATGGTATCTACTCACTTGAGTAGTTTATGGATCAAAAGAGGAGAGCCATTTGCATAAATATTGTTTGAATTTGATGGCAAAGGAGTCACTTGCATGAGACTCAAGGATTGGATTCGTAATTGGGATGCTTATTTTCATGCCTTTCCTTGTAATGAGCTTGTCAAAGTGAAGAAATTGACTTCTCATTTCAAAGGGAGAGCTAGAGCTTGGTGGTTGAAAGAAATACACATCTATGATTGGGATTAGCAGAATTTGGCATGTGATGTTGTGCAATACTTTGCGACCACGCAAGAGCAAAATTGCTTTAGAGATAGATGCATGGTATTCTCACATGAGGACTCTCTATCTAGCTATATGGAGAAATATTGGTACCTTTCCTTATTCATTCCCAACATCAAAGAGAAGGAAAGTATAGAGAGCTTTGTACAAAGATTGGACAAAGATTTCATGTAAGTATCTCAAAGTATTTTGCAAATTGATGAGGATATTGGTGTAGATGAGATCATGGTGTTGATGGGACTTGTCCACATGCATGCCCAAAGGGTCAATCACAAGCGCAAGTTTGTTGAGCTAAGCAAGACAGAAATTATACAATTGGTGGTACCCTTTCTTGGCTACATTTCATGTTTTAATGGGGAAGGAATGCTTCATGCTGAAAGATTTGCATATCAAGATTGATAAAAGAGGTTACCCACTCACTCAATCTTTTGGTCATTGCATAGAGTATGACTATGCGAGTCTTTATGCACACATTGTGGGTGTTGAAGTGGACGAGACGCTTGCTGTAATTTATGGACAGCAAGTACATGAGGAGATCTTTATGCCAACTTTCTCTCAACAAGACATCACCGATGTGTTCATGTGGCCAATGGGAATACACAAGTTGAAAATGGGAATGCTTGGATTACTTCCATAAGTGCTTTAATGGATAAATTTTCAGCTTATGATATGATGCCACGAGATCATAAAGAATTGATCACTGAGGATATTTTGGATGTGCATGCAATTGATTCATGTGATGATGTACATGCCTATGAGGATGCATTTGACATATGCCATGCACATGTGGATGAAGATTATACATGTGGATGAAGATTATACATATGGTGAAGACATATACATTGTTGATCATGGTGACATTAGGCATCTTGATGATGATGCTTATGCAAGTGTTGATGATTCATCTACCATCATTATTTGTGATGAAGAGAGCATCTATGTTGATGTGGATGATGGTAGTATGCATACACATGCTACATATGATGAGGATGAGTTTTATGATGCTAGTGAGCATGTGCATGACATTATCGATGTGGAAGACATTATCGATGTGGAAGACATTATCGATGTGGATGACATTGATGATATGGATGACACCGATAATGATGAAGTTATTCATGCATCTAGTGGAGGTTCTATGGAAACCCAGTCTATGACTCTTTCTTGAGAGACAAGTGGAGAGTCTATGATTGTAACCTCTATGAGGGTTATATGGATAGTGATGAGGATTATGCCTTGGTATATATGGATTATGCTCAGGTATATATGGATAGTGATGAGGATTATGCCTTGGTATATATGGATTATGCTCAGGTAGTCATTTGTGATGTGGATCATGCCTATGGACCTATGCATGATGATGGATGCAGATGACATGGATTCACATTTGATAGAGCATGCTATGGAGTATGAGGCATTCTCTTTTGATGATCATGGATGTCTATGCGTTGATACAGACATAGTCTATCAAAGCATTCACTCTTGGACATGATGTATTCACCTATGATCCGAGTGGGTGGTGCTATACATGCTATCATGTACCCGCAGGATCTTATGCATGGGTGCGTTATCTTTTTGACCCAGGGGGATATTGGATGTATCTCATTGATGGATGTGGTGCATTACATCATCCATTTGATCCAGGAGGATGCAGGATTGATACGGTTATGGGTCAAGCATGCCGTGGATTTCCATTTGATCCTCCAGGCATCATTATCACTAGCCTCACTGTTGACGACACCCTTCTATCCTTTCCATTCAACTCGAGTGGGCGTCGTGGACATGGTTTAATGGCGGATACATCTAGGCCATGAGTGCATTTTTGGCTTTTGTATATAGCCTTTTGTATATGCTTGTGCACGACCACCCTTCAATTTCGAGGACGAAATTAGTGTAGGAGGGGATGGTTTGTAACAAAGTAGATTTGGTGTCACATGCACATGGGGGATGGGGCCTAGGCACTTGGGTTTAGAGTCATTTACATATGTGCCTTTGCGGGCCTTGGGCTATAGGATACATTGGGCTCATGGGCATTGTACACACACATTATTGATCATTTTGATTATTATCTTTCTTGGAGCTCTCGTGCCTAAGCTTTCATGGTGAACTTCTCCCATATGAGATGTGAGGATGGTGACCCACACCCATGTTGTCACTCCATGCCTTGAGTGGCCAACCCTAGTTTCTTACAAAAAGGGTAGTTAGGTGTTAGATTAGGATATATATCACTGTCCCGACAACCTCGGTCTGTATGGTCAATTGGAAAACCATTGATGAAGAATAAGAAGGGAAAGCCTCTAGCATAGAAGTGACCATAACATAAGGCCATACCAACGCCAATGCCTCAGAAGGTGGAGAAAACAAAAACGATATATCGCCCGACGAAATTCCCTATTACAAAGAAAACCCATTGATGCCTAGTGGCTGAGATACCTTGAAGCCACTAAGGTACACAATGAGTTTTCTAAGGATTGGGGTGAGGAGTTGAGTAAGATATCGCTGGAAGGAAGACAAAAAGAGGTAGTCACCCTTCAAAAGCCAAAAATACCTAAGCTTACAAAAGCTAGGCGTCGAAAACGCAATAAAGCTTTGGCAGAAGCTAAACGTGAGGCTAGAAAAGTCATGGCTAAAACAAAAAGTGAGAATGGATAAACCAGACTTGCTCTCAGTGCCAGACCACTTCAAAACCTACACTGTTGACAAACCGAAAGTGGCCTGACTATCACAAAGGCTGACGGCACTACAGAGCAGCTCTTATGTGACACTCTGCAGCTCCCACCAGCAGTCAAAGTCCACAGCCATGCATTTGACAAAATGCCTCTGGACGCAATGCTAAAGAAGAGTTCTTATAACTCCAATGGGGAAGAGTACGAGAATATCTGGGATAAGGCTACACAGAGAAAGCATGCAGGGCCATGTCACTGATAATGCGGGTCAAGCCGGTGGATAGATACAACAGGGTTCCTTTGAACATAATCGCTAAGGTACATGAAGAGAAGGAGGAGGATTGGGCCTATTATATTCATAGAGAGATGGAGAACTATCTGAAGGCTCACCATTCCAAAATTTGCAACCCGTACCTGCTAACCCAAGTCCTTAATCATGTGGCAAAAAGGCCTCTCCCAAAGCTTGACCCAACAGAGAAACTACAACTGGCACTGCCAAAGGAGCCCAAAGGAGCCACCACTAACAGCTGAAGAAATGCAAGAGGGTCAAGCTGTCCTAGTGGAGACCCAGACCATTATGAAGGAGATAAGGAAAGGGAGAAAGAAGAAGACAAAGAAGAAAATACAGGGCATCATCCCAGACATAGCTAGAAAATGCAAGAATCACAAAACAATTGGAGATTGAGGTGGCACTGGAAATCAGAAAGTACCAGGAAGCATTGATAGAGTAAGAAGCCACAATCAGCCAAGCCCCTCAAGAGCAACAGCAATAGCAATAGCAACAGCAACAAGTTACTCCCTTGACAACAGCAACAGCAACAAGTTACTCCCCTGACAAGCTCGACGCAATTAATTTTCACCAACTTGTCTCCACTTAAGAATTCAGCTTTGACAGACACACCGGCTGAGATGGAGCCCGAAAAAGTAGCATCAATTCCAGTACATGCTGAGGAAACACAAGACATTAAGGTAGCACGGCTCAAGAGCATGAACCAACAGCCCATACTGATACTAGCAAAGTTACTCCCCTGACAAGCTCGACGCAGTTAATTTTCACCAACTTGTCTCCACTTAAGAATTCAGCTTTGACAGACACACCAGCTGAGATGGAGCCCGAAAAAGTAGCATCAATTCCAGTACATGCTGAGGAAACACACAAGACATTAAGGTAGCACGGCTCAAGAGCATGAACCAACAGCCCATACTGATACTAGCAAAATACTACGAAGTGTAGAACCATCTTGTTTATTGATTTTGTTTCCTCTTACCATGGAGCAATAGGGAGATCAATGGAGCATTGGAGTGTCAAAGTCTTCATCGGATGCAAGACATAAATAAGTGCTTGATTTTGCTCTTGAGATTCATGCAATTTCTTATTTTTGTTCAACATTTGTTAAGTTTGCATAAATAGCTTAATCATCTAACTAATCTCAATTAATTAGATTTTATTAGGCATTCTAGGTATCATTAGGTAGCTAGGGACTAGATCTAGTCTCCTATAAAAACAAAAACTAAAAAAAACATTTGGGAAGCACCCGAATCACAAAAATCTGAGGAGGACAATAGGTGGAATTTCAACTTTGGAAGGGTTTCTGAGAAGCGTATGGTTGTACCCTTCTCAGTGCCACAGCCGTGGCAACTTTGCCATGCATGTAACTTTCTTCAGAGCAAGTTTTTTGATATCTCGAACATTACATTTGGCAAAGGGAATTTAAAAGGGAATAATCTAAGCAAAAGAAGGCATTTGTAAGATGAGGAAAGAATACCCCAGCTAGCCTCCCTACAAAACATCAACTATCAACAATTCATGCAAGAAACAATGGAGAGTCTGGATGAATTATTAAACCTACCACATGCAGGACTAGAGGAAAGCGCAAGCACAAGTGCATCATGGGAGCAGGAGCAGAAAGTCTAGCATTGCCACCTCCTCACAACACACATGCTCCATGATAACAACGCTGCCCTTTGGAAGCAGGTTAACGAGTTGAACACACAAGTGTGGACTTTAAAGGACCACTTGGCGATAGCTGAGGCCACACATAGGGATGTCATAATAATGAAAAGCTTGAAGGCCACGAAGGAGCAAGAGACAAGATATAAAGCACTGGAGAGCAATAATGTGGTCCTTAGCCAAACCATTGTACAAAGGATCAAGGAAAATACAAACCTTAAGGTAAAGTTAGAACAAGCTAAAGAGCAACTTCAAAGGGAGGTCACACACACCCATGAGCTCACAGCACTTCATGCCCACCAAGTACAAGAGCTCCAGCACAATTCCAAAGTAAAAGAAGAGGAGCTGCCAACGAGACAGATCCAACAACTATCCTCCAATCTGAAAGCAGTGGAGGACAAAGCCACTCACTTATAGCAAGAGAGAGAATAATCGAACAAGGCACATGCAGAAAAAATAAGAACACTTAACAACACCATAAGTGCAAGTCAAATCAAAATGCAAAGGATGGAATTGGCCCACCAAGAAAAGCAATGGCACAACTTACACAACAAATACAAGACAGCCAGAGGTTGGCTGTCGAAAGGCTCCATAGAATTATTGAAGCTCAAGAAAGTGAAGTAACAGCCAGGCGTGCTCAAGAGGAAGAAACCCGAACATTCGAGGAATTGGATGCTACAAGGATGGTTCATGAAACTACCATATCAATCCTCCTTAGCAATAATGACTCTCGGCTGCAAGAGTTAGAACGCCAGTTGGTGATACAAGACAGTAGTCAGTGGTCAGAGCCTACAGATGACCTACGCCTACTCCTTGAGTGTGCCTCGGATTTGGGTCAGTTGCCAGTAACTCCTTGGGCCCCTCCTCAAACTCTCACTTGGTTTTTGTCTACACTAACCCTCTCTTTACTTTAGTATGATATAAATCTATATGAAGACCTAGGCCTAGGTGAACTAACCCTTATTAAGCAGAATACTAAACGCGATGCTGACCCTACAATAATAATGGGAATTTCGCAGGGGGACATAGTCTTAACTAATCCACAAGATATCTTCTTTTACCCATTACATCCTTCGTAGTTGGTGTTGGGTAATCCAAAATTCTAAAATTTTGGACAACAGTGTCGAAAAATTAGACTTGTTTGTTCCAGATGACATTCCCGAGACACTGGCCAACTATGAGGTGGTAGCACATAGCTATCAATGGATTATAATTCATGGGTGGCTCGAAGTTTATAATACTCACCAATATCTTAACTTATGTGAGTCTACCTTGTATCATTCTTTTGGAATCCTAAAGCTATACTCTAATATCTACAAACACTTAGAATTCATGTTAACCAATGTACAATACAATTTTGATGCCACCCATATTGAATATCCAACTATAAATCCCAAGGAAATCCCTGACTTACAAGAATTTATGAAATCTCACAAGCCTAGCCACCCACCCCCTAGCACAGGTCATGGTCAGGAAGAATCTTCATCTTTATCTTCAATGTCCACTTATCCCATCTATTCTAATGTCGCTAGTAAGCTCCTTAACCCCTATCCTAATACACCACCTACTAACACATCTCAAGCCGACTGCATATTCTCTACTTTCACTCCTCCACAGATAGATTTTCCCACTAACCCTCTCGCCCCCGAGGAGATATTGGCACCTCACCCGTCTCCCCAATGGCAACCTCAAGAGGTACGCTATCCAATTCCCTAGAACAATATTGAAGCCTTCATTGATGACACAATTTTGGAATCATTGTCTGGTGTAGAATACGAGGGCTTCATTCGCGCTGGCAATCCTCTCTTAAAGCCCAAGTTGATGTTCAAGGTGCTCATGCAAGTAACTCCATTTGAGCCAACTCGATGGATTATGCCAAAAGCCTACTCCGAGGTCACACCAACAAAGTAGCATTATGTGCCATACCCTCACGAGCACCTTGCCCTGATTTAGAAGAATTACTTCCCTTGGCTGGACAAGGCACATTATGGGAAAATGTGGTAAAGCACACAAAATTGTCCAATCCCCAACTAGCTGACCTGCTAGAAATTAGGATTGTCACCTTTATGATCAGCTATTGCTTCTGCATGTGGAGAAAGGCGCACCCCGTACACATAAGAGGTGGCTATGCCATCATTATCACAGATGAGGCACATCCAAAACTAGAAGATTTTGGAATAAAGCCAGACTGGCGGAAAGAGTACTTAACAATTCCAGAAAATAGCCAAGTCTATATGTGCATGCTACCAACATAGCGGGTTGACCCCTTGTACATGCCAATTAAGAGAAGATGGACTCCGCTGGAGTTTCAGGAGGCTAAACGGTACGATAAACAGTTGCGCTTTACATGTCAGAAAAACTTAGAATTTTTCACTTTTCACATCAAAAAAACTTTGAATTTTTCCTCCATTACACTCCATGTGTGCGAGGTGTATGAGATCCCTAAAAAAGTGCTAATAGGATGAAATGTATGGGGTAGAGGTGCAAAGGCCCTTTTAGGCTTGGTTCACAATTGGTAGCTTGTGGATGGATGGACAAATTCCAAAACAGGGCGTGCATTTGATGTGGTGCCCCTTGATTCAAGTCTCGGCCACATCAACGGGGACACTTGTAGCAGAAAACACGACTGCCCTCAGCCTCTCTTGCAATTGGTGGGGTTTGAACCTAAGGGAGGCTTCCCGCCCACCAGCCTTCTTTTATAGGGGCAATGTGCCATGTGGCAAAAAGATATTGTTCCCACCTTTTCTGTGGGGTGGACAACGCTAGGCAAGCAACACCCCCTGCCCAAGGCCGTGGGTGGGCTCTTTTCACTTTGTAGGTGGGACTTGAACCCAACACCTCACGATACGTAGCCATCCATTCTAACCGATGGGCTATGGCGGGCGCATTTGGTGTGTAAAGCTCTCATGCCCACCAAAAGCAAAAAAGTTTAGCTTGGCGGGCGCACGCTTCGGTCTGTAAAGGCCCTAAATCTCTTTGGCTTGAAAGAACAAGTAGTGGCACATTCACACCACTTGGGCAAACATTTTGCTGAGATCTATGGGTGTCCGCAACGTTTTGTTACGGGGTGTGAACGGGTCCTCTCCTGAGGTGTCCGCCGGTACGGTATGAAAGGGTCCGGAGAAGGATTGATTCTAGGGTTATAGCAACACACCCTCATTTTAGGGTTTCGGAGCTCCTACATAATCTCAAGCAACGAGTAGCCTGTGTCTATCAGTTGTTTTCTTATCATTTCCATCGCTTCCTCCGTCGCTGATGAGAGAAATGAAGTCATGCATCACTCTGAGAACACAGTGCTGAGGATTGACAATCGTTTTTCTGAGGCATTCTCGGTTATCCCTACGACCCTGTATGTCCACTACCTTGTGTGAGTGAGCTATGAAGCTTCTCAAAGGTAAGCTGCGCAAGCAAAGGTGATTGAATCGGGACAGGTCCTGCATATCATGTGAAAATGTAGTGCTGTATTCCCCGTGATGACCTGATTAGCTCGAACTGATCCATGTGCTGACATTCGGGAGGTCTGGTCTGAGGGTTACCGTTGAAACTTGATATCATTGTAGTGCCTGTGGGCAGGCTTTTCTCTTTTCTTGACTGTTTTTGGCCCCGATTACGCCCTAAGATTACATGCTTGTTTCTGATTGGGAGACCTTAGCATCACTTTTTATCGTTAATTTCCGCCATGTGTTTTTTTTTGGCATCCTACTTATACATTATTTGGTGGAAGTCTCAATTAAATTCACATTGCTTTCATATGTGAAGATATTGCTTTTAAACACAACGTATCTCACTATAATGCCATACTTGATCTAAAATTACCATTAAAATGCTTAAGGAATAATGTTATGAGTCCAGTTACTTAAAATGCTTTCATATGTGAAGATATTGCTTTTAAACACAACGTATCTCACTATAATGCCATAATTGATCTAAAATTACCATTAAAATGCTTAAGGAATAATGTTATAAGTCCAGTTACTTAAATCTATGAAAGGTAAGTTTGATAGTAATACAGAAAATATAGGTTTGTCATCTCCAAATAAAAATGCATAAGACCTAAATTTGTAATCCCAAATTCACGGCTTAATATTTCATTATTTGTTGGGTCATTTCTTCATTATGAGGTTTGAATCAAGGACATTTCTAATAAACATAGTTTTGAAAAATCTATGTTTATTAGATTTTTGGCATAAGTCTGACCAAACGCACCGCGTCGCGGCGTTTTTTACTTTGATACCAAGTGTCACGGAGCGGTGATCTCAAGGTAGAGTAGATGGACTTGTCTCTTCCGTTGAATGTGGTTACGTCACAAACACTACATCTTAGTTGGTGATTATCTTTTTCACCCTTAGATCATAACAATGATAAGCCTTTGACTCTTAACTATATCCAAGAAAGATATACTTTTTACTTTTGGTGTCAAGCTTCTCTTGGATGTATCTAGTATATGTACATAGCATTCACAACCAAATCCTCTAAAGTGAACGTGGTTACTTCACAAACACCACATCTTAGTTGTGATTATCTTTTTCACCCTTGGATCATAAAGATGATAAGCCTTTGACTCTTAACTATATCCAAGAAAGATATATATTTTTTCTTTTGGTGTCAAGCTTCTCTTGGATGTATCTAGTATATGTACATAGCATTCACAACCAAATCGTAGGTTTTTTAATGAAGTAGACCATTTGCACACACACATAGGGGATGGTACCTAGGCACTTGGGCTAGGTGATTTACATGAACTTTTGGGACTTTGGATTATATTAGACAGGGTTCATGGGCATTGTACTTTTTTGATACCTCTACTATGATATGACATGTTGTCTTCTTGGAGCTTATCTCCAAGCTTTCACGGCGAGCTTCTTTCATATGAGATCTAGGATGGAGACTTACACTCTTGTTGTCTACTCCATATAATGAGTGGGTCTCTTTTTTAAAGTGGTATTAGAGCCCTTGGCTTAGATCTTCATTTTAAGGAGTGATTACTTTCGGTGTCAAGCATCTCTTGGATATATCTAGTATACGGACATAGCATTCACAACCAAATTCTCTAAAATGAAACATCGTAGGTTTTTTAATGAAGTAGATCACATGCGATGTGACATTCTTAAGTGCCTTTGTAGCTTCGATTGAGAATGTTAATTGTTGTGCTTATTGCTTCTACTAAGAAAGTGTTTGGTAGACCTCATAACAAAGTAGATTAAGTATGCTCATGCACATGGGGGATGATACCTAGGCACTTGGGCTAGGTCATTTACATGAACTTTTGGGACCTTGGATTATATTAGGCATAGGGTTCATGGGCATTGTACTTTTTTGATACCTTTATTATGATATGACATCTTGTCTTCTTGGAGCTTATCTCCAAGCTTTCATGGTAAGCTTCTTCCATATGAGATTTAGGATGGAGACTTACACTCTTGTTGTCTACTCCATATAATGAGTGGGTCTCTTTTTTAAAGTGGTGTTAGAGTCCTTGGCTTAGATCTTTGTTTTAAGGAGTGATTAGATGATAATCATTTTTGGATTATTTTTAATATAATTTTTAGAATATATATTTTTGATCATGATTAGTGATAATCATTTTTGAATTACTATTAATTTTATTTTTTAAAATGTAATTTCTTGATCATGATTAGTATTGATCATTCCTTTAGAAATCTTTACAAATTTTAAATTATATTTTCTTGATTCTCTGCATTTTTTGATGATCTTTAAAATACTTAATTTTTTTGAAATTTAGAGAATTTTTGCATTAATTAGAGTTTATTTTTATTTAATCTTTACACAAATCCTAGTTTTCTTACATCAATTGCAAGATTCTTTGAGTTCTTCACATTTTTGGAAAGATTCTTGATTGCTATGCAAAAAAAAACAAGATTCTTGTGCAGTGATCAAATTGTTATACGAAGTCCTCGGGTATGTGTAAAATATTCAGATTGTCGTGCAGATGGCTTTGATTACTTGTAGAATTTCAAAGAGTTGGTATTGAATGCAGATTCATTGAGTTTTGAATAGATCTCAATGTTGTGTGCAGATTCATTGAGTTTTGAATAGATCTCACTGTAGATTTTAGTGCATTCAAAATTAATGAAGTTTTCAACAAATCTTGGAATAGGTGCACAAACTTTAACTTCATTTCATGTTTCTTCATTATTTTGTAATTATGGCTTGCTCAACAAGTAACAAATTGAAAGATAGAGATGCTTATTGAAAGATAAAGTGAATCTTTACAACTTTTAACAAAGATTGCATATCAATTGCAAAGAAATTGTGAAAGCTTCAAGAGTAGTGAATTACAAGAGTAATGAAACGATGCAATTTTTGGATAAGAAAGTATGCAAAAATTGTTAAATTTTTTTAGATCTATGTAAACGCAAGGTTTTATCATAAATTAGTGTTAATCTTTGAAAGATTAATGTTAAACATACTTCTACAACAAAAAATAATCAAGCTACACTATTTTGATGCAAAATTGTCTAAATGTTACAACTTCAAGGTAGAAATTCATTTGTAATTTTAAGTGTAAAAATTTAAAAAGTTGGTTATTAACATCATGTTTGCAAGTATGGTCTTGTTGAGAATTGAACCCAATCTACTTGTGTGTGGTGTCAATGTGTCACATACACCACAAGGTTCTCCTAATTTGCATATAAGTTTCTTGAGTGTGAAGATCTTCAAGCAATAGTGTAGAGTTTGGTGGTTAGAGAAGACAAACTTTATGCATCTTGGATCTTGGCATCATTAAGCCTTGAGTTTCCAGCTGTGTAGAACATCATCGTGCACCAAGACAAACTTTATGCATCTTGGATCTTGGCATCATTAAGCCTTGAGTTTCCAACTGTGTAGAACATCATCGTGCACAAGACAATGTAAGATTCGTGCTAGTCATTTTAACAAATACGGAGTAAGTGAAGGATGCAAATGATGTGATACAAAACTGAACTCAAGGAGGTGCTTCTCTACAAGAAGAATTCCTTTGTGGCAAAAGAGATAGTTTGTTCTCTACACATAGCACATATGAGTTGGCTTATAATACAAAGAAGATGGAAATAGGCTACACCATCAGAGATTAGATAACCAACACAATTAGGCATCACCCCTATAGGAAAGAAAACTCAAGTACATGCAAAAGTTATAGTAATCTTGCTGAGAGATAGTTCAAATCTTAATCGCCTCTTTTTAAGGCTCACTGAAGAGAAACAACACATATATTATCTCTCTACTCTCTCTACCATTACAGACGATATCTAAGCATGGTTCAATGCCAAGTTTCTATCCATCAATAGCACTCAGCTTTATGCCTAGCTTTTGACCACCATTAAAGGAGGTTGCTCAGCATCAGAGTCTTAGTCATTGACAGGAAGGCTCGACTTGCATCACCCGGGGCATAAGGCAATTCATTGTTTGCATAATCTTTGGGCTCAGCAAACACATCTCTATCTATGCATCACCCGGGACTTAAGGCAATTCATTGTTTGCATAATCTTTGGGCTCGGCAAACACATCTCTCTCTAACTAAGGCTTTGGAATACAAGCTAAGGCTTTTTGAATACAAAGTAATTTAAAGAAGGGTTTTAGGAAAAAAAAAAAAAGAGGAGTTCCGAGTCTTGAGTAGAATTTTCGTCAAATGAGCTACAACACATTATCAAGCAAGTTTGTTCATGACAAGCACATTCAGGCTTTGTAGGCATCGCATAGCCTGTGCAATCCAACGCATCGTTCAGACGTTCACGCCCAGCCAACTCGCTTCATTTTCAAGAGATGGCAGTTATTGTCGAGTTCAGACGTTCATGCTCAGTCAACTTTTGCTTGTTTCATTTTTAAGAGCTCGCAGCGCAGACCATCATCACACATGCTCGGTCGCGCAATATTTTCTAGCCCGTTTTGTTCTCTACAACAACGGAGCAGTTCCTTATCATCACATTTGTGAGTGTTCCAAAAGGCTTGGTGCTTCAGTTGTGGCACAACAAAAGTGCAGGCCAGCCTCAATGGCGCGTGAGGAGGAAATTCGGTGCTTCAACTCTAGCGCACAGCAGATGGCCATGAGCTCTACAGAGGCAATGTTAATTGAGATAGGCATGTCTAATAGCATTTTGACAGCCAGGCCCTTGTCCTTCGTCTTGAAGTACACCCCATAACCAATGCTCCATCGGTCTCCTTGTACTAATCGTCTCGCTTATACTGTACAACAAAAGGCTGAGGAGGTAAAGTGCTAGTGTACTTTGGTAGCTTCAAACCTTTTAATGAAAGTTTTTGCTTTGATCCTTTTTTTTGGAGTACCCTCAAGATTACTCAAGGGATGAGAATCTCAAGGTGGCAAGTAAAGTACTATAGGTGTTAACATAGTGTAGATGTCATTCATAAATAAAATCATTTGTTCCTGCAAATCATGCATTTGTTGATGAAGAGAAACAAACTTCGGTGATAGAGTGATCGAAATCCATTTTTATCATATGCAAAAAATACCAAATGATAAAAAATATAAAGAATAGGGATATGAATAACTAGGGGGTGTGTATAATAAAAAAAGAAATTTCAATTATGGGTGTGTGAGTTCACATTGGCTCCATTGGCCTAGTGGAGGGCGGCTAGACCCATGGAATAGAAGGGGCTTAGGCAGAGCTTATGGATCTACTTGAAGTTAATAAAGGATTAAACATTAAAAAAAGGTGGCTAGGTGGACTTGAGATGGGATGAGATATGTCTGAGTCTATGGATTTAGTTAAAGTTAATAAAGGATAAAACATCAAAAATAGGTGGCCAGGTGAACTTGAGATTATGGGTGCTTTCCAAATTGAGACCAAAGTTGTATGTAAACATGGAAAGTTCAGAAAAACTAGGAATTAGTTTTAGATTATAGTAAATTTTAGTGAAAAAGTAGTGTAGAATAGTCATCTTCATAATCGAGGAATACGACGTCTTGTTAAGACCCTTATTTGGAGGAATTGTACTCAATTCTTAGCATAAGGACTATTCTAGTCTAGTTAAGTTGAGAAAGTTGTTGGATTCTAGTCCTATTTGTTAAGTAATAGGACTATTGTAGTCCTATTTGTTAAGTAATAGGACTATTCTAGTCCTATTTGTTAAGAAATAGGAGATGAGAATGCAATGCTAATGATGGTTAATAAATTAGATTATGAAGCATAAACAAACTCATCAATACACATACACAATGCTAATGTGATATGTGAATAGATGTACTTAGCATATGAAGGACTAACGCATAAACACCATGAAGGCAAATGATAAACAATGAATACCACAAGATAACCTTAATGTAAAAAAAGATAGCCTTATGTCCCCACAAAGGATCCACCAAGTATATTGCCAACAAATGGTAGCTTGCACTAAGAAATTACAAAGGCTCCTCTCACCACATCAAAATGAGTGTAGGGACCTATTTATATAGGATACCTAGAGGGAAGCGCTTGAGATGTCTCCAAGACTCACCATAAAGTGACTCCACCATTAAGGGTGCTACCTACCATGTCTACACTGGTTAACCATGGTAATTGGAGACCTTATGTACTTAGAACTTCTATCCCTAAGGTGCACATAGCATTTATCCACTAAGGACTAGTACTAATGGATTCTAGATCACTAAAATCTCAACACCCTCTCTTGATCAAGCATCCATACCACGCAGGGTGTGCTTCAATCAGATCTACATGTAGGGTGTGCTTGGATGAGATCTACATGCAGGGTGTGCTTGGATGAGATCTACCACTAAGAAATGTAATGTCACCAACAAATGTAACATGCTACCACTCTTGCTTATTTGATGAAGAATAGGATCATGTTGCCACCCATGACATCTTCAGTAAAAGATCATCACAAAGAAGTCACCAAGTTGACGTAGGCACCACCAAAGTTCCATCTAGCACATAGGAATGGAACCACCACCAAGAAATGAGCTCCACCAAGAGTTGATGAAGTTTTCCACACCAAGGACATAACAGAGATGTGTTCCCATTGGACCATGTGGAATCACATAGGAACCACCAAGAGTTTCCTTCAAGGATCACATAGAAGCCACTCAGTAGAATCACCAAGTACAAGTGCACACACTTGTGCTCATAAAGTAGAATGATGAGATGATGACCATGTTGCTTCCATCTCACACATGGAAAGGATGAGGTCACCATGTCTCCCCACAATGATAAAAACCACCAAGGAAGGTGTTCTCTCTTCACTTAGAAGGATGTGATGTGCTCTTTATAAACTGAGAGCATGTTACAAAATGATATTGTCACAAAGACATGAATATAATTTTCACTTAGGATGATAAATAAATCTAGGCTCATTAATGTTGTCCTCACAAAGATTGTGTTTGAATGGTTTAAACCTTAGATCTTACAAAATTTAACCACAAAAGAAGCTTAAAAAATATTTCCCTCCTAAAATTGAGGAGGAAAAAATTAACCACAAAAGAAAGTTTAAAAAATATTTCCCTCCTAAAATTGAGGAGGAAAAAATGAGCAGGTGGTGGAGACTTCAATATGCTTCAATCGGGTAGAAATCCACGCTGATTTTTGTTGGACTATTGCGCCAATGGCTATGCTAGAGGATGCTGCTGGATTTTTTACCGATTACCACTTGATTAGGTGCTAATTAAAGCTCCAATTAGCACTGGTTTTCCTACAAAGAGCTCCTTCAGAACCAGTTGGAGAAGAACTTGATTTATGCACTCAGAATGCGTAGATTTTGGCTGCCTTTTGTGTTGAGCGGAGGCGCCACACTCAAGACCACAAAGGCCCTAAAGAATTCCCTCGAATGCCTTGTAGTGCAAGGCTAATGAAAGCCACCAAAATCACCTTTCTTCTCTGCTCAATACCCACTTGATACCCTGCTGCCTGATGGGCTGGAAGCGTAGGTTTGTAAGGTATTGTTGCAGGCTTAGGGCTTCACCAGAGTTGCCTTGAGATGGGCTACAAAAGCCCTACCAAAAACCTTGAAGGAGATGCCCACACAAATGCAATGGAAGGCTTGAAATAGGTTGAACTTTCACTGTTTTCACTTAGAAAAAACCAGTAAATGATACCTTCAATGTTGTTGTTCTAACATCAATGATAGACTCCATTTGTACTTGATGTTGTTCTTGAGCTTCAAAACAGACCTGAAGGATTGTTGATGGCCTTGAAAGAGTCCCCAACTTTAGCTTGCTTGGTTGCTCCTTCTAGCTCTCAATGCTTCTCTCACATGTCACAAAATTTTCTCTCACATAGAGGTTATTACAAGGTTGTTCTCTCCTCTCACTCTCTTATACTCAAATACCTTATACTCAAATAAGAGAATGATTCAAAGCTCTTCCCTCTCTCAATCTCATGTATACCACTCACACAAGTATGGGGGGAATGCCTATGCACCACATACGGATGTTCGCAAAGATAATAACACTCACTAAGATGATAATAGTGCTCACTACAATGGATGTAGCTATACCCACTAAGAGTGTGATTAGAGCTAGATTAAATGCTTCAAATTCCACTCAATGAGCTCAATCTTGCAACTAATGCAATAAGAAGATCTATCACAAATTGTAAGAGAGAATGATGAACACATCAAATATGAAAGACCACACACTTTCTCACATACAGAAAGCTCCCAAGAAGGGAGGTTCTAATACCATGTTAAGAAATAGGAGATGAGAATGCAATGCTAATGATGGTTAATCACTAAGATTATGAAGCATAAACAAACTCATCAATACACATACACAATGCTAATGTGATATGTGAATAGATGCACTTAGCATATGAAGGAATAACACATAAACACCATGAAGGGAAATGATAAACAATGAATACCACAAGATTACCTTAATGCAAGAGAAGATAGCCTTATGCCCACAAAGGATCCACCAAGTATATTGCCAACAAATGGTAGCTTGCACTAAGTAATTACAAAGGCTCCTCTCATCACACCACAATGAGTGTAGGGACCTGTTTATATAGGATACCTAGAGGGAAGTGCTTGAGCTCCCTAGGATGTCTCCACCTTCCCCTGATTGTCTTACCAAACTTACCATAAAGTGACTCCACCACCAAGGGTGCTACCTACCATGCCTACAGTGGTTAATCATGGTAATTGGAGACCTTATGACCTTGGAAATTCTATCCCTAGCATTTATCCACTAAGGAATAATACTAATGGATGCTAGATCACTTAAATCTTAACACTATCGCGCTAAGTTGAGAAAGTTGTTGGATAGTCTAGCAGAGGATTATTCTAGTCTATCTAAGTTGAGAAGACTATTGGATAGCCAATCAAACATTTATGTATGGAGGCCGTGAGTGAGTCTCTCTACCCTTAGTATAGTCTTTTGCTCTAGTATAGCTAAGCAAACATTAATGTATAGAGGCCCAAAGTGAGTTGCTCTACCCTTAGTATAGTCTCGTGCTTTAGTATTATAGTTATTTAGAGTTATTAGATGTAGGGGTCTCACATTCAGGGATGATTGCTTCTAATTATTTTTTGCTGATGTTGTGCAACTTACATGGCAAAATGTGAAAATAGTGAGCGATAGATATGCGAGAGAGATGGGGAGAGAGAAATATGGTGATTTTAGAGAGAGATGAGAAAGAACAGTGATGACAAGCTCAAGAGAGAGATGATAAGCTTAAGAGAGAGATGATAAGCTCAAGAGATAGAATGATTTGCATGACTCAATGATGGTCATTGATTGATGATTAAAACCCTTCATAAGTAGATGCTTTCGTAGGTTGGTAATCTTATATTTTGACCCATAGAAATCACACACACACACACACACACACACACACACACACACACACACACACACACACAATACTAATGGCGCATGACACACTTATCCTATCTTCTTATAAGAGGTTACACACACACACACACACACACACACACACACACACACACACACACACACACACACACACACACACACACACACACACACACACAACTATATTAATGACATGTGGCACACTTATCTCATCTTCTTATAAGAGGTTGTTCACACACACTAAGATCCGAACTTGACATGTGGCACACTTATCTCATCTTCTCATAAGAGGTTGTTCATACACACTAAGATCCGAACTTTAAGAAATCACATATAAATCATAACATGTGGCAAACTTATCCCATATTCTCATAAGAGGTTGTTCACACCTTAAGAAGTTGTTCGCACACATTGAGGTCCAAACTCTAATAAACCCCCCTTCGGAGTGAAGGTTGTTCACACCTTAAGAAATTGTTCACACACATTGAGGTCCAAACTCTAATAAACCCCCTTTGGAGAGCGAAGGTGGAGATGCTTAAAAAACCTTTAATAGTCATTGTGGTTTGGAATCTATAGACTGCACCATGTACTCAACGCGAAGACAAAATGGCACCAACACCCAAACTATCACATGTGTGAGGCATGATATAAGAGCTTGATCGCAAAATATATCCTATGTGAGTCTATCAGGATAAAGTACCCTTCAATTTAAACAGGGATATGCAAAGAAAATTGGAGACTTTTATAAGATTCAAGGCTTATCAAAGATGGAACACCCACAAATAAGAAAGGATTGACACAACATTTATTAAAATGTTAGTATACACTCAATGCCTGTCTTTCAGCATGTATCTCACTTTGATGTATAATGCACATTTGTTAGGCTCCCATTATAAGGAGAAGACATGGTGCATATGTCTTTAGTGGGAACCTCGACTTAAACACGGATGGGGTCATTATTGTGACCATTTTGATGATGGTTAGGAGATGGTCAGGGGTACGAGCGTTAGTTGGGGTCCTAGGGGAGCTAGCAGCCCTCTTGGCGGGGGTTTGGGGGCGAAAGCCCCTGAGGCGACGGTATGAGGAATATTCCTTAGAATATTCTCTCGGATACCAGGTTCATCATTAGTGGGTGATGGTCGGTGGCCCGTGTTCTTGATACACGGGCGGTGATCGTGTCTATGGAGTGTAACCACTCCTTGATTCACTCCACCTCTTTTGCTTGATTCTCTCCACCTCTTTTGCTTGATTCTCTCCACCTCTCCCAGAATATCTCCACACCTCCTAAATCTCCTCATGCTACCCTTAATTCTCTCCCAGTAGATACTTCTCACCTTTTCACAGGTTCTCTCACATTTATAGATTCTCTTTTACAGCCTCTTGCCAAGGGCTTGTTCCTGCACACACCCTATTCACTTGTATATTTCAACACCTCCCCTCAAGTGAATACTCCTAGCACACCTCGACCCTATACCAAGTTTCCCTCTTACTTGATAGTCCGCGACCAGTGCCTCAAGTCCCTAAACTCATAGTCCTTGACACTCTCTCTCTCTATGTGTCCAAGGCTACTGCAAGTGCCCGTGACCTTGACTAAAGTGCTCACACATGGCCTACATCATCGGTGGCTCAGAGGTGGTTTTACTCTGTTGGGACAGGTTACATTGGGTTGTGGGATTTCTCTCTCTCTCTCTCTCTCTCTCTCTCTCTCTCTCTCTCTCTCTCTCTCAGAAAAGATGATCTGACTCCACTTCCTTAGGAGCCTCCATGAAGTTTACCGATGTCGTTCCTTCTCCACTGGGTTTTCTGTAGCAATCTCTTGCCATGTGTCCTGGCTTTCCATAGTTGTGGCAAAGTGAAGGTCCTTCCTCCTACTCTGCCTCGTCCTCGTCCTCGAGAGAATCCTCCTCGGGTGATGAAGAATGCTTTTTCTTCTCTTGCAGTTGAGTCCAGCTATTTGTTCTCTTTGCCTCTGGTCTCTAGCTCTAGTAGAGCTCCTTCTATCTCATGTAGCTTCAATTCAGGTACATTCTTTAGTGTTGCTACAATGTTTTCATATTCACCTTTGTCCACACTGTTCAGAAGCACTGCTAGTGCCTCATCATCTTCTACCCTTTTGCCAATAGTTGCCAGTTGTTGCTTAATGCTTTTATATCTGTTCGTGTGTGTGATTAAAGGTTCACTTTCCTTCATATCCAATTTGTAGAATTGCATTAACATATTTATCTTTGAATTTTTAGCTTGTGTGCCAAATAATTTATTGAGTTCATCCCATGCATCTTTTGCACAATGTATCCTTGTGTGATATGATGAATGATTTCATCATTTATGCTGAGTGCGATAATAAGTCCCAATGCTTTTTCATTCCTGCTCTTCCACTCATTTTTCCCTCTCACCTCTGGGCACTCATCTCTTCCCTCAACTAGTCCCCACAGATTTTTCCTCATGAAAGCAGATACATGGTTTTTGTCTGCCATGTGTAAAACTGCTCCCCATTAAATTTGGCATCTCTTGTGCCATACTCATGATGATGATGTGAAGGGAGTCTTACCTCTTGATCCAATTTCAAGATTCAAGGGCAGTTTCTACCCTTTTACAACTCAATCTGATGTTTAGGTGAGGATTACAACAGATTTATCAGCATAAAATCACCAAAAATTACATTAAACCAAGGATAACAAATTTGTACGGAGAATGGTTGGAGTATCAAACCATCTCCGAATTGCAATATGAAGTTATAGGGATCTTTAATCAGATACCCAATGGTTAATTTGAACCCTCAATTGCACTAAAATATAGTGATTAGTATTGATTAATTATTGATTAGTAAATTAAACCTCTATTTTGTGTACAAAAAACAAAGTATGCGGGGAGTCCAGATCTGAGGCATTAGAAATCAAATGAGCTCAAATCCTTTCAAGGCCATCAATATCAATTAGTCTAGTAGAGAATTAATCCAAGAAACACAAGATTTGACCAAACATTGAATGCTTAATCTCTGTTTTACCAAAGTCACCTACAGATTTGATCAAGAGCTTGGATCTCACTGTAGACTTGATCAAATCAAAATCCGTCTCTTCACCAGCTTGTAGAGCACCCTTGAAAACCCCTAGGGCCAAGACGAATTAGAGCCATTGCATATATGTAAGACAAGATCTCCATTTTCTATAGAAAAAGAGGCGTTGAAAAAATCACAATTTTCTCCTGCTTGCACCGGCGGTTTGATGAAATTCTTGAATGGGCTCGAGCCCAATGAGTATGGCTAGCTCTGGCTGGAACCTTTTGAGCTAATGTTGAGCCTAGAGAGAGAGGGAGCTCCTCCACTAGCTGGGGGTGCAGAGGTTAGTTGAAAATAGACTTAAAAATGGATTAACTCCTAATTATGATTAGTAGAGTAATTAGCAAGGTAATTAAGCTCAAAAAACAGATGAATCCTAAGCTTGGCTCTGATACCATGTTAAATTTGTAACAATGTGATGAGCTATGGTGGATCAAATGCTAGAATCAACATCATTAACAAAGAGATTAGATGAGATAATTAAGATGTGACTAGTGAGCAATTAACTGATAGCTTAATGTAGGCATGGATAATCAAAAACCTGCAAATTCTCATTAGGCCAATGCCTCAATTTATAGAATTTACATCCAAGCATCCAATCCCACAAATTTCTCCTTGATTCACTCCACCTCTTTTGCTTGATTCTCTCCACCTCTCCCAGAATATCTCCACACCTCCTAAATCTCCTCATGCTACCCTTTATTCTTTCCCAGTAGATACTTCTCACCTTTTCACAGGTTCTCTCACATTTACAGATTCTCTCACATTTACAGATTCTCTTTTACAGCCTCCTGCCAAGGGCTTGTTCCCGCACATACCCGATTCACTTGTATATTTCAACAGATAGGTGATGAGAAGTGCAGGTGTCGTACATAGAGGATCTTGTCTATATCATCTTGGAATATTATTATTTCATATTATTTTGTTGGCCACATGCCAAATGATTGTACATATTATATATGCATGCTTGTGCATGGTGTTGCTATATTTCTCGCACATATATTAGAAGAGTTTGATATTTACACTTAGTGTGTGAACAAGCTTTAGTGCTTGAGCTCTAGTGTGTGAACAAGCTCTAGTGTTTGAGCTATTTTTGTAAAAGTGGAAAAGCAAGCCATCCACAACTATTAATAGCTCCTTAGGCTATTTATTGAATACAATTCTCAAAATACTCATGTGGTGAAAGGGGAGCTATATGGATGAGGGGGGAGATTGCACCCAATAGTGTGTTGATGGTGGTGATGTTTACTCTATCTCATATTTTTGTGCTATACTTTAATCTTGTCAATTTGATTCAAGTCTATGGTTTAATCCTTATTACTGCTGCTGTGTGTGAGTTGATTAATTATTTAAGAAGCACGTGAGGTTCCATGACTAATTTTTAAAGAAGTACATGAGGTGTCATGACATTGGTATGGGTACTTGCACTTGAAGAAAAGCAATACTTGCACTTGAAGAAAAGCAAGAAGCTCACAAAACTCCATAGGATAAAGAAGACAAAGGTTCCAAAACTCTGGGAGAAAGCTTGGAAGGATTATGCGAATTTATGCCAATTGGAATCAAAGGCTAGGAATTCAAGTCACCCTTTCTTGCAAAACCACTTATCAGCCTCTCTTGCAAAACCACTTATGTGGAAGAGAAACCACCCTTAGTTTCACAAAAAATGGTTTTGGCAAATCGAATATGCTTTGCAAGATCCTTCTTTACTGATGTATGGAGTAAGGCTTGAGAAACCACCCTTAGTTTCTCCTACTCTCAGATTTCAGGCCAGTGATCAATCAGAGGAAGGATTGTATAATGGAGGGCTCATGATTTTGCTTTTTTTCTTCAAAAGACAGACTACTATTTCTTTTATCGAGAAGGCTGCCATTTCTTTTATCATCAAGAGAGAAAACTTTATTATTTAAAAAAAAACTTATTAATTGTTTTTAGTTAGCAAAAGGCGGTGACTTAGTGATAGGCGCAGGCAGATTATTATTTTTTAAAAGTTCCCTCCTTTCCTTCAACAAATCGGTGGACTGCTACGGGGGATGGACTGTTCACAACCGTGGAGAAAGTGATTTGATTAAGCTTGTGCTTAATTTTAATTAGTAATTTCTTTGAATTAGCAATCGGTGGCATCAAGGGGTGGTGCAAATTATACAGTAAATAGGCAACAATTCTGGCTGTAAATGTTTTCTCTTTCTTTCGGCTGTAAATGTTTTCTTTCGGCTTGTAATTGCTCTTTTTTCTTTTGCTACCGTCATGAGAAAAGCCTCAAAAAACTCTTGGTTAAAGCTTTAAATATATAAATATAAATATTCTCCCCCTTAAAGAAATCGAGATGTCCTGTCATGAATTCAGGGTAACCTCTTAAGAGTATAGCTACATCTTACCTAGTTGCATCCTTCCCCCCTTAGAGAAATCAAGATATCCTCATCTCATCACATGAATTCGGGGTAATCTCTTAAGAGTGTAGCTACATCTTCCCAAGTTGCATCCTCTTCAGGGTAGTCTTTCCATTGCAGTAGATGTTCTGTAAAGGCTCAGAGTTACCTTTCTTTAGAGTCTATGATTCTACTAGGTTTCAACTCAAGGACTCCTTGAGTTGGGATTACAATTTTCTTATCATCAAGAATATGATCGAGACTGGGCACATAAGGCTTCAACAAGTTTACATGAAATACATTGTGGACCTTAACATGAGCTGGGAGCTGTAGCTTATAAGCCCACAATATCTTGGGCTGAGTTTCTTATATTTCCCAAGTCATAGAGAGCTACGCTTGGGTCGTACCCATAGAAGAACTTTGTCTCCTTCCTTGAAGATCCTTTTAGAACTCCTTGTGTCAGCATACTGCCGATCTTGAGCAACTTTAATATCTTTCTGGATAGCATTGGTCTTCTCTTCCATCTCCTAGAGCATTTTTCTAGAGGCTTCGACTCTGAAGGTTGGATCAGAGAAATTTAGAGGAGATAAGAATTCTTGCCCATAGAGTTCCTTAAATGGTGGTGACATCCCTATAGTCTGGTGATAAGATGTATTATAGGCAAATTATACTAGAGAAAGGTATTGAATCCATCTTCTTGGCTCCCGTTCCCAGTATGCTCTAAGAATGTCCTCAATTACTTGGTTGAATCTCTCAATCTGGCCATCAGTCTCTGAAGGTAAGCTATACTAAAGCAAAGTTAAGTACCCAAGGCCTCAAATAAGGATTTCCACCAGAACTTTGAAGTGAAGTTAGAGTCCCGATTGCTAACTATCCTTTTTGGTAAACCATGAAGCTTGAAGACCTCCTTGATGAATAATCGGGCAACATCAAAAGCTTTGAAGGTTTTCTGTGCCAATATAAGATGAGCTACTTTGGAGAGCACGTCCACCATTACAAAAATGGAATCATATCCTCCTTGCCCACTTCATTGGAGGAATATCCCAAGGATTGAAGCTTTCTAGCCATCTTGACTCTTTCAACTTTGATCCTTTGACATGAGAGACGTTTCTTCAAGTATCAAAGGACACCATTTTTCAAGCGTGCCCAATGATAGATCCTCCTTAAAAAGCATTCAAGGTCTTTGCATAGCCTGGGTTCTCTGCAGTAGGGCTATCATGAGCTTCATGGAGGATTAGCTTCTTTAGGGAAGGGTCCTTAGAAATACATAGCGTGTAATTGAAGTAGAGGCACCCATCATGGGTGAAGTAACCCTTGATTAGATTTTTCTCTTTCCCTGAAGCTCCCCTTTCTTCAACTAAGTTCACCATCCTTTGGTAGTAAAGATCATGAAATGAGACTTCTTTCACCTTGACCAATATAGGATCATTTGTTGGTAACATAGAAATTTCACTCAAGAAAGATTTGTGGTTAAGTGCATCTGTTATGGGCTACCACACCTCCAAGAGGGAACTCAACACATTCACCTAAAGGATGAGCAATAGATCACAACTGTCATAGGGCACTTACCAATGCTTCAAACTTGAGTCCCTTGAGGTCTCCAAGCTCGCTTGTTAAGCTCCAACCTCCAAACTCCATCTTCACGTTGTCACCGTAGAGTCACTCGCATCGTCGCATAAGGCAATCACTCTCTCTCTCAATCTCTTCCACACAAGCATGAATCATACAAGCATAGAAGAGGAACAATGCTAGAATGCTCTCTCTCTCTCTCTCTCTCTCAATCTCTCTCAAGACACAAGGGAGAGCTCTCTATAGCATAAAGGGGATTGTGTCTTTTCATTATGAGAAAACGCCCTATATACATTTGGCCCTTATTCACACTTGGGCACCCAATTACTAGGCCTTGGGTGGCCAATATTTTATAATGTATAACTTTTATAGTGCCGTTTCATGACACTTATTAATGTCCTCAATTGGAGGATCATGTTTGTTAATCCAAAATGGGATTAGCATCCCTCCCTTCCTAATGTAGGTTCTGCTCGCAGAACCTGTTTACCGAGGTCTACAGACCTAGTCACCAAACTCATGTCGGTAGAAGTTCCTTCTAGATTGGAGCTTTTTGAGTGTGCGTCGGGCGTCGGAATGCTGAGTGTGATCTCCAGAATCTCGTATCCACCATGTCTTAGAAAGTGATATGCATGTAGCCTAGATGAAATCATAGTCGGTGGTAGTAAAGCATGATACCTCTGTCGGATGGCCCTTGACTTTAGGAGTTCTACTTCATACCCATCATAGGGCTCCTTTGGTTGGTCTATCAGCACCACCACCAATTTTAAAAATCTGACGCTAGCCACAATTGCGGGGTCTAGAATTCTGCACCATGCCCTTATCCATGTAAACATTTGCTATCTTTGCTCCTTAATGTTTGAAATGTTACTTGGTAAGAAAATTGGGAAGTTGTAGCAAACATGTGAGTTTTGCCTTTTGGCTTCCTGAAATTCCAGCGGTGTCAATCTTCTTCGCATATGTATAGAGGATCTACCCGCAGTGTTGGGTGGCGTGCCCATATACACTTGGTTGTATTCCAGAATTTCCAGGTACTCCTTTCGCCAGTCTGGTTGTATGCTAAAGTCTTCCAGTCTGGGGTGCTCTTCATTGGTGGCTATGGTGGCGTAGCCACCTCTTGTGTGCACAGGGTTTGCTTTCCTTCACCTTCGAAAACAGTAGAGCTGATCATGAATGTAATGATCCATATCTCTAGTAGATCAACTAACTGAGGGTTTGCTAGCTTTGTGTGCCTTGCCACATTTGCCCATAATGTACGCTCTCTAGCCACTGGAAGTAGTTCTTCTAATTTAGGGCGTGGAGCGCACGGAGAGGGTATGGCACATTGTGCTGTTTTGTCGGAGTGATTTTCGAATAAGCTTCTGGCATGATTCGTCTTGTGGGCTCAAATGGAATTATCTGCATGAGGACTTTGAACATTAACTTTGGCTTCAAAGATTCCAATTAAACCCTCGTACGCTGCACCTGACAAAGATTCCAATACGGTATCATCTCAATAAATGCCTCAATATTAGCTTGCGGGATAGGATGTCGTACCTCTTGAGAGTGCCGTGGTGGAGATGCGTGAGGTGAAAAGATGCAGGGGAGAAGAGAGCTTGATCTCTTGCAAGAGCTTGAGCTCTTGCAAGCACACACACACTCACAAAACCCTAATAGAGAGACACACAAGGTGAGAGGCTGAAAATCTCCTTCTTCTTCACTCAACACTCAACACACCATATACAAAGATAAGAGTACACCATATGAAAGGTACTCAACCAAATACATACTAGGGTTCTCTATAATGTGAACCCAAGTAAATGAGCTGGTGCTATAACTATGCCAGTCTCTAGAATGGCTGTCACACAGCCTGTCATCCCACCGGTCGCATATCACCCATGATCTCACCAACCATGCCAATGGTGTAAGTGTGGGGCCTATCCCCTAGGCGGGTCATCAGTGTCCACCGCCTCACTAGATGAGCTCGATATCTCAACACTCCCCCTGGAGCTCAACTCCATCTCATGTACACCAAGCAAAGCCTTGAATCTGCGGAGCTTCTCTGTACCCAATGCTTTGGTGAAGATGTCAGCTACCTGATCCTGTGTGCTACTAAAACCTTCTCTCTGACAAAATGGTAGTGGACCTCTATATGCTTTGTGCGAGCATGAAAAATTGGGTTCCTAGCCAACTGTATACTGCTAATGTTGTCACAGAAAATGACAACTTGTCTATCCACACTGATAGACCCAAATTTGCAAGTAGCTTTCTCAACCAAGCTACCTCACATGCTGCCATAGCAGCACCTCTACTGGATAGAGCAACTGTAGGCTGCTTCTTGTTGCTCCAAGTCATAGCAGCACTCTCCAAAGAAAACATGAAGCCACTAGTAGATCTTCTATCTGATATACTACCAGTCCAATCAGCATATGTGTACTCATGTACACATATCTCTGTCCTAGTTTCATAAAATAGTCCACGATGTAAAGTAGACCTCACATACTTCAATATGTGTCTCAATGCATCCAAATGCGACTTTCGAGGAACCTGCATAAACTGACTCACCAACCCAACAGCATAGCTCAAATCCGGCCTGGTGATCGTCATGTAGATCAAGCTTCCTACTATTCACCTATACATAGTAGGATTCTCCAAAATCTCTCCTGAATCTGCACTCAACTTACCATTCTGATCCAATGGCACCTGAGATAGGCTTACAGCCTGTCATACCATACTTGGACAACATGTCCAAGCCATACTGTCTCTGCAGTAATCCAATACCATGTGTGGTGACCTAATCACCTCAATGCCTAAGAAATATCTGAGCTTCCCCAGATCCTTCATCTCAAACTTCTGTCTAAGCAAGATCTTTACATCAAAGATCTCATCATCATGGTCCCCCGTAATGATCAAGTCATCTACATAGATGACAAGCACGACCCCTCTATCACTGTGTCTCACATACAACGAGAAATATGCCTTGGCTACATGAAAGCCAATAGTGCCAAGATATTCAAAAATCTTGTCAGACCATGCTCTTGGTGCTTGTTTTAAGCCATACAAGGCTTTCTTCAACCTGCAGCAAACATGCTCGGGGTGACTCACATCCTCATAACCAGGTGGCTACAACATATACACCTCTTCCTGCAAATCCCCATGCAATAATGCATTCTTTACATCCATCTGATGTAAAGACCATTTCTTTGACGTAGCCACTGCTATCACAACTCTCATTGTTGCCATCTTGGCAACTGGGCTGAAAGTTTCCTCATAATCAATGCCATATGTCTGCGTATATCCTTTGGCTACCAATCTAGCCTTGTACCTGCTTATGCTTCCATCACTGTTATGTTTTACTTTGTACACCCACTTGCATCCAATGGCTTTCTTGCCTTCAGGCAATTGCACTAAATCCCAAGTTACATTTCCATATAGTGCATCCATCTCCTCATCCATAGCTTTCTCCCAACACACATTTCCAATAGCCTCATCAATGCATGTGGGCTCTACAACCTGCACAACCTTTGCCATGTATGCATAGTGATGTGCCACATATAGGTAAACCTCTGCACAGGATTCTTCACTCTCCCAGATCTTTGCAGCTTTGCATTCATGGCTTCCGTAGCCTTCTTTACACCAGGTGTTCTCATAGTTGGTATCCCAATCTCCTCATCTCAAGGCTCATCTCTGAGCCACTAGACTCTCCATCAACATCATGAGAATGCCCTGCAGAAATGTCAGGCATACTAAGGGGCTCAACCACTTTCTCTTTGCCTTTATGTGATGTACTAATCACATTTGCAGGACTGGTATTATGATGCAGCTTGCCACTCCATGGTCTATCAACTGAACCACTAGATGAGGACTCTCCTGGTTCACTCAAAGACTGTGATTGCTGACTTGCATTTTGTGCAACCACATTTCCACTCACATCAGTCCCAACAGCTTCTTTTTCAGAAGCATACTAGAGCTGCTCATCTCATCATAAAAACAACATCCGTGCTTACCCTCAACTCACGTGTAGCAGGGTTATAACACCTGTATCCCTTTTGCTCAAGGTAGTATCCAATAAACACACATTTTTTAGCTTTTGGATCCAGCTTAGTTCTCAGCTCATCTGGCACATGCACATATGCAATGCATCCAAAGACTTTTAGATGAGAAATCAGGTTTGCTGCCAGTAAACCTCTCCTCTGGAGTTACGTCATGTATGGCTGCAGTTGGAGTCCTGTTCATGATGTAAACTGCTGTAGAAACAACCTCAGCCCAATAGCTATGCGGCATATTCTTCTCTTCCATCAATGCTCGCACAATCTCAGTAATGTGCTTGTTTTTTCGCTCAGCAACTCCATTTTGCTGCAGAGTGTATCTGCATGATGTAAACTGTCTCCGAATACCATTCTTCTTCAAAAATTCAGAGAACTCATAGGAGAAGTACTCTCCCCCTCCATCTGACCTTAGGCACTTTACATATTTCCTTGTTTGCTTTTCAACCATAACTCTGAAATTCTAAAAGTGAGTGAACACCTCATCCTTCTCCTTCATGAAGTATACCCACACTTTCCTTGTGTGGTCATCAATAAATGTCACATAATACCTGCAGCCTCCCATAGACATGGTCTTCGTAGGACCCCATACACATCTGAATGCACAACATCTAGTGCATTTCTGCTCACATATCTATTACGTGGAAATACATGCTTTGTTTGCTTTCCAAATTGGAATGCTTCACATATTCTCTGCATACCTTCAACTTTAAATTTTGGCAGCCCTGTCACAATTCCTTTAGTCTGGTATAGACTTCATTCTCTGCACATTCACATGTCCAATTCTTTTATGCCAAATGTTTGTGTTGTCTGCAACAATTCTTGAACCATTTGCAAACATCGCACCTCACTTTAGGCATGTTTACATTCAACGTAAACATTCTGCCCACTTTGTTGCCTTTTGCAACCAACCTGCACTTGTCTTTAAAGTCTTCAACATAACAACCATCAAGGTTAAACCGACCTGCAAACCCTACTCAATCATCTGGCCAACTGAAACCAGATTCTTTGCTATGTTCGGAACATGAAGTACATCTGCAAGGTACTTCACTTTGCCATCCTGCATAGACAATGGCACATCTCCAACATGGGCAATTGGATGAGCAATGTCATCCCCTGTTTCCACAAAACCTGGTCTTTCAAGGTTTTTCATCTCCTTGAACCACTCCCATGACTTGTCATGTGGTTTGAAGCACCTGAATCAACGTACCATACATCATCTTTATGTGCTGCCTCAACATTTTTAGACATGGCATTAACGACATGCTGCATAACAAACAACCTTTCATTATCCTCATTGTTTCTGCTCGAGGATGCATAGCGGTTTTGCTGCAATTTTCCATTTTGCATGTCATCCTGCTTCTTATAACAATTTGCCTGCACATGTCCAGGCTTACCAGGATAAAGGCATCCACGTGTGTCATTATATTGCCTTTGCCAATTTCCACGACCTCTTTGACTCCCCCTACCTTTGAATTGGCCTCTTCCACCTGCGTGTTGTTGTTGTTGTTGTGAATTCTGGGACTGTTGTTGTTGTTGCTGCTAGCCATAATTTTGATTACTTGTTCAGCCAACTCCTTGACTGCATCCATGGCCTCCTCTACCTCGTCCTCTTCTTGAACTTGTGTAGAAGGCCTATTGCTCTGAACTGTTTTTGTTTTGTGAAGACTGTTGGTCTTCACCCAAGCTCTTCTCTTCTATAATCAACATAGACACCAAATCCGTAAAATTGGGAATGTTTTCCCGAGTCTGAATAGACGTCTTGAATGCCTTGTATTGTGGCCCGAGACCACGTAGACAGACTTCCACCTTATCATCATCATCTACTGAAACACCAATAGATGCAAGGGATTCCACAATACCCTTTATCTTCAATGCATTGTCATTCTTAGACATACTCTTTTTCTCCACATCTCCACAGTATGAAGTTCATTCTTCAACTGTATCTTGCGTGCCTTGGTATTTGTTTCATAGAGTTTTACCAAGGTTTACCAAGGTGTCCCACGCCTCCTTGGGGGACTTGGCATCCTGTATGTGCCCAATCTCATGGTGTCCTGTATACTGATAAAGAGCCAATACATAACTTTTCTGGCTCCTTGGTTCCAATCCTTGAACTCTTTCACATCTGTAGCAGTCGGATTGATCTCTAGTATCTCCGGTGCCTCTTCATGCTCACCTTCTATATAGTCCCAGCAGTAACCCTTTTCCATCAGAAAATTCGTCAACCTGAACCTCCAAGCATGGAAGTTGTTCTTATCAAGCTTCTCAGCAACAATCTGGTTTATGCCATCATTTGACATCTTGCCAGACACACAAATTTACCAGAAACAAAACTCTGGTTTGTCCTACACAAACTGTTGTATTTCTTGCAGCGGTACTATACTACACTCAAATGTCACAACCAGTGACCTCAATGTGCATACATACACCCAATGGCAACTGTTGACCTCCTTGTAGCACACACAGTGTCTGCATAGCTAATCTGTCTTCCTGCAGTTCTTAAAACAGAGTTCTGTAGAGAATCAATGACTTACCCGCAGTGCTCGAAATCGCCTGCTGTCTGAGAAACGGAGGTCGTGACGCGCCCAAAACGCATTTTCACCCTGTAAAATTCTGTCAAATAGGACAATATAGTTTCCCTATAGCCTTACTCCTGTGCGAAGAAAGCTCCTCAATCAAAGATCGTTTGCCGGTGCCTCCCGTAGAGCTCCCGACAAGGGTGTAGTCGCCCCCAACACAAATAGGGAAGAGTAGTTGAAGCTCTTACCCTCGTACCACTTCCTATGCTTCTCTTGCAGCTCAGCCCTTAGCATGAACCAGGCTCTGATACCATGAAAAGATGCAGGGGAGAAGAGAGCTTGAGCTCTTGAAAAGATACAGGGGAAAAGAGAGACACACAAGGTGAGAGGCTGAAAATCTCATTCTTCTTCACTCAACACTCAACACACCATTTACAAAGATAAGAGTACACCATATGAAAGGTACTCAACCAAATATATACTAGGGTTCTCTATAATGTGAACCCAAGTAAATGAGCTGGCGCTATAACTATGCCAGTCTCTAGAATGGCTGTCACACAGCCTGTCATCGCACCGGCCGCATATCACCCATGATCTCACCAACCATGCCAGTGGTGTAAGTGTGGGGCCTATCCCCCAGGCGGGTCATCAGTTTCCTCACTAGATGAGCTCGATATCTCAACATGAGGTGCCAGTATCTCCTTGGGGGCAAGAGGGTTAGTGGGAAAATCTATCTTTGGAGGATTGAAAGATGAGAAAATGGAGTCAGCTTGAGAGGTGTTAGTAGGTGGCGTGTTAGGATATGGGTTAAGTAGCTTACTAGTAGCGACATTAGAATAGACAAGGTAAGTTGCTTTTGAAAATGAAGAAGAGGATTCTTCTTGCCCTCCTTCTATGCTAGGGGGTGGGTGGCTAGGCTTATGAGATTTAATAAATTCTTGTAAGTCTAGAATTTCTTCGGCATTGATAGTGGGATATTCTATGTGGGTAGCATCAAAATTGTATTGTACATTTGTTAGCATGGCTTCTAAGTGTTTGTAGATATTAGAGTAGAGTTTTAGAATGCCAAAAGGATGATATAATGTGGACTCACATAAATTTAGATGCTGGTGAGTGTTATATACTTCCAGTCTGGGGTGCTCTTCATTGGTGGCTATGGTGGCGTAGCCACCTCTTGTGTGCACAGGGTTTGCTTTCCTTCACCTTCGAAGACAGTAGAGCTGATCATGAATGTAATGATCCATATCTCTAGCAGATCAACTAACTGAGGGTTTGCTAGCTTTGTGTGCCTTGCCACATTTGCCCATAATGTACACTCTCTAGCCACTGGAAGTAGTTCTTCTAATTTAGGCCGTGGAGCGCACGGAGAGGGTATGGCACATTGTGCTGTTTTGTCGGAGTGATTTTCGAATAAGCTTCTGGCATGATTCGTCTTGTGGGCTCAAATGGAATTATCTGCATGAGGACTTTGAACATTAACTTTGGCTTCAAAGATTCCAATTAAACCCTCGTACGCTGCACCTGACAAAGATTCCAATACGGTATCATCTCAATAAATGCCTCAATATTAGCTTGCGGGATAGGATGTCGTACCTCTTGAGAGTGCCGTGGTGGAGATGCGTGAGGTGAAAAGATGCAGGGGAGAAGAGAGCTTGATCTCTTGCAAGAGCTTGAGCTCTTGCAAGCACACACACACTCACAAAACCCTAATAGAGAGACACACAAGGTGAGAGGCTGAAAATCTCCTTCTTCTTCACTCAACACTCAACACACCATATACAAAGATAAGAGTACACCATATGAAAGGTACTCAACCAAATACATACTAGGGTTCTCTATAATGTGAACCCAAGTAAATGAGCTGGTGCTATAACTATGCCAGTCTCTAGAATGGCTGTCACACAGCCTGTCATCCCACCGGTCGCATATCACCCATGATCTCACCAACCATGCCAATGGTGTAAGTGTGGGGCCTATCCCCTAGGCGGGTCATCAGTGTCCACCGCCTCACTAGATGAGCTCGATATCTCAACACTCCCCCTGGAGCTCAACTCCATCTCATGTACACCAAGCAAAGCCTTGAATCTGCGGAGCTTCTCTGTACCCAATGCTTTGGTGAAGATGTCAGCTACCTGATCCTGTGTGCTGCTAAAACCTTCTCTCTGACAAAATGGTAGTGGACCTCTATATGCTTTGTGCGAGCATGAAAAATTGGGTTCCTAGCCAACTGTATACTGCTAATGTTGTCACAGAAAATGACAACTTGTCTATCCACACTGATAGACCCAAATTTGCAAGTAGCTTTCTCAACCAAGCTACCTCACATGCTGCCATAGTAGCACCTCTACTGGATAGAGCAACTGTAGGCTGCTTCTTGTTGCTCCAAGTCATAGCAGCACTCTCCAAAGAAAACATGAAGCCACTAGTAGATCTTCTATCTGATATACTACCAGTCCAATCAGCATATGTGTACTCATGTACACATATCTCTGTCCTAGTTTCATAAAATAGTCCACGATGTAAAGTAGACCTCACATACTTCAATATGTGTCTCAATGCATCCAAATGCGACTTTCGAGGAACCTGCATAAACTGACTCACCAACCCAACAGCATAGCTCAAATCCGGCCTGGTGATCGTCATGTAGATCAAGCTTCCTACTATTCACCTATACATAGTAGGATTCTCCAAAATCTCTCCTGAATCTGCACTCAACTTACCATTCTGATCCAATGGCACCTGAGATAGGCTTACAGCCTGTCATACCATACTTGGACAACATGTCCAAGCCATACTGTCTCTGCAGTAATCCAATACCATGTGTGGTGACCTAATCACCTCAATGCCTAAGAAATATCTGAGCTTCCCCAGATCCTTCATCTCAAACTTCTGTCTAAGCAAGATCTTTACATCAAAGATCTCATCATCATGGTCCCCCGTAATGATCAAGTCATCTACATAGATGACAAGCACGACCCCTCTATCACTGTGTCTCACATACAACGAGAAATATGCCTTGGCTACATGAAAGCCAATAGTGCCAAGATATTCAAAAATCTTGTCAGACCATGCTCTTGGTGCTTGTTTTAAGCCATACAAGGCTTTCTTCAACCTGCAGCAAACATGCTCGGGGTGACTCACATCCTCATAACCAGGTGGCTACAACACATACACCTCTTCCTGCAAATCCCCATGCAATAATGCATTCTTTACATCCATCTGATGTAAAGACCATTTCTTTGACGTAGCCACTGCTATCACAACTCTCATTGTTGCCATCTTGGCAACTGGGCTGAAAGTTTCCTCATAATCAATGCCATATGTCTGCGTATATCCTTTGGCTACCAATCTAGCCTTGTACTTGCTTATGCTTCCATCACTGTTATGTTTTACTTTGTACACCCACTTGCATCCAATGGCTTTCTTGCCTTTAGGCAATTGCACTAAATCCCAAGTTACATTTCCATATAGTGCATCCATCTCCTCATCCATAGCTTTCTCCCAACACACATTTCCAATAGCCTCATCAATGCATGTGGGCTCTACAACCTGCACAACCTTTGCCATGTATGCATAGTGATGTGCCACATATAGGTAAACCTCTGCACAGGATTCTTCACTCTCCCAGATCTTTGCAGCTTTGCATTCATGGCTTCCGTAGCCTTCTTTACACCAGGTGTTCTCATAGTTGGTATCCCAATCTCCTCATCTCAAGGCTCATCTCTGAGCCACTAGACTCTCCATCAACATCATGAGAATGCCCTGCAGAAATGTCAGGCATACTAAGGGGCTCAACCACTTTCTCTTTGCCTTTATGTGATGTACTAATCACATTTGCAGGACTGGTATTATGATGCAGCTTGCCACTCCATGGTCTATCAACTGAACCACTAGATGAGGACTCTCCTGGTTCACTCAAAGACTGTGATTGCTGACTTGCATTTTGTGCAACCACATTTCCACTCACATCAGTCCCAACAGCTTCTTTTTCAGAAGCATACTAGAGCTGCTCATCTCATCACAAAAACAACATCCGTGCTTACCCTCAACTCACGTGTAGCAGGGTTATAACACCTGTATCCCTTTTGCTCAAGGTAGTATCCAATAAACACACATTTTTTAGCTTTTGGATCCAGCTTAGTTCTCAGCTCATCTGGCACATGCACATATGCAATGCATCCAAAGACTTTTAGATGAGAAATCAGGTTTGCTGCCAGTAAACCTCTCCTCTGGAGTTACGTCATGTATGGCTGCAGTTGGAGTCCTGTTCATGATGTAAACTGCTGTAGAAACAACCTCAGTCCAATAGCTATGCGGCATATTCTTCTCTTCCATCAATGCTCGCACAATCTCAGTAATGTGCTTGTTTTTTCGCTCAGCAACTCCATTTTGCTGCAGAGTGTATCTGCATGATGTAAACTGTCTCCGAATACCATTCTTCTTCAAAAATTCAGAGAACTCATAGGAGAAGTACTCTCCCCCTCCATCTGACCTTAGGCACTTTACATATTTCCTTGTTTGCTTTTCAACCATAACTCTGAAATTCTAAAAGTGAGTGAACACCTCATCCTTCTCCTTCATGAAGTATACCCACACTTTCCTTGTGTGGTCATCAATAAATGTCACATAATACCTGCAGCCTCCCATAGACATGGTCTTCGTAGGACCCCATACACATCTGAATGCACAACATCTAGTGCATTTCTGCTCACATATCTATTACGTGGAAATACATGCTTTGTTTGCTTTCCAAATTGGAATGCTTCACATATTCTCTGCATACCTTCAACTTTAAATTTTGGCAGCCCTGTCACAATTCCTTTAGTCTGGTATAGACTTCATTCTCTGCACATTCACATGTCCAATTCTTTTATGCCAAATGTTTGTGTTGTCTGCAACAATTCTTGAACCATTTGCAAACATCGCACCTCACTTTAGGCATGTTTACATTCAACGTAAACATTCTGCCCACTTTGTTGCCTTTTGCAACCAACCTGCACTTGTCTTTAAAGTCTTCAACATAACAACCATCAAGGTTAAACCGACCTGCAAACCCTGCTCAATCATCTGGCCAACTGAAACCAGATTCTTTGCTATGTTCGGAACATGAAGTACATCTGCAAGGTACTTCACTTTGCCATCCTGCATAGACAATGGCACATCTCCAACATGGGCAATTGGATGAGCAATGTCATCCCCTGTTTCCACAAAACCTGGTCTTTCAAGGTTTTTCATCTCCTTGAACCACTCCCATGACTTGTCATGTGGTTTGAAGCACCTGAATCAACGTACCATACATCATCTTTATGTGCTGCCTCAACATTTTTAGACATGGCATTAACGACATGCTGCATAACAAACAACCTTTCATTATCCTCATTGTTTCTGCTCGAGGATGCATAGCGGTTTTGCTGCAATTTTCCATTTTGCATGTCATCCTGCTTCTTATAACAATTTGCCTGCACATGTCCAGGCTTACCAGGATAAAGGCATCCACGTGTGTCATTATATTACCTTTGCCAATTTCCACGACCTCTTTGACTCCCCCTACCTTTGAATTGGCCTCTTCCACTTGCGTGTTGTTGTTGTTGTTGTGAATTCTGGGACTGTTGTTGTTGCTGCTGCTAGCCATAATTTTGATTACTTGTTCAGCCAACTCCTTGACTGCATCCATGGCCTCCTCTACCTCGTCCTCTTCTTGAACTTGTGTAGAAGGCCTATTGCTCTGAACTGTTTTTGTTTTGTGAAGACTGTTGGTCTTCACCCAAGCTCTTCTCTTCTATAATCAACATAGACACCAAATCCGTAAAATTGGGAATGTTTTCCGGAGTCTGAATAGACGTCTTGAACGCCTTGTATTGTGGCCCGAGACCACGTAGACAGACTTCCACCTTATCATCATCATCTACTGAAACACCAATAGATGCAAGGGATTCCACAATACCCTTTATCTTCAATGCATTGTCATTCTTAGACATACTCTTTTTCTCCACATCTCCACAGTATGAAGTTCATTCCTCAACTGTATCTTGCGTGCCTTGGTATTTGTTTCATAGAGTTTTACCAAGGTTTACCAAGGTGTCCCACGCCTCCTTGGGGGACTTGGCATCCTGTATGTGCCCAATCTCATGGTGTCCTGTATACTGATAAAGAGCCAATACATAACTTTTCTGGCTCCTTGGTTCCAATCCTTGAACTCTTTCACATCTGTAGATAGCAGTCGGATTGATCTCTAGTATCTCCGGTGCCTCTTCATGCTCACCTTCTATATAGTCCCAGCAGTAACCCTTTTCCATCAGAAAATTCGTCAACCTGAACCTCCAAGCATGGAAGTTGTTCTTATCAAGCTTCTCAGCAACAATCTGGTTTATGCCATCATTTGACATCTTGCCAGACACACAAATTTACCAGAAACAAAACTCTGGTTTGTCCTACACAAACTGTTGTATTTCTTGCAGCGGTACTATACTACACTCAAATGTCACAACCAGTGACCTCAATGTGCATACATACACCCAATGGCAACTGTTGACCTCCTTGTAGCACACACAGTGTCTGCATAGCTAATCTGTCTTCCTGCAGTTCTTAAAACAGAGTTCTGTAGAGAATCAATGACTTACCCGCAGTGCTCGAAATCGCCTGCTGTCTGAGAAACGGAGGTCGTGACGCGCCCAAAACGCATTTTCACCCTGTAAAATTCTGTCAAATAGGACAATATAGTTTCCCTATAGCCTTACTCCTGTGCGAAGAAAGCTCCTCAATCAAAGATCGTTTGCCGGTGCCTCCCGTAGAGCTCCCGACAAGGGTGTAGTCGCCCCCAACACAAATAGGGAAGAGTAGTTGAAGCTCTTACCCTCGTACCACTTCCTATGCTTCTCTTGCAGCTCAGCCCTTAGCATGAACCAGGCTCTGATACCATGAAAAGATGCAGGGGAGAAGAGAGCTTGAGCTCTTGAAAAGATACAGGGGAAAAGAGAGACACACAAGGTGAGAGGCTGAAAATCTCATTCTTCTTCACTCAACACTCAACACACCATTTACAAAGATAAGAGTACACCATATGAAAGGTACTCAACCAAATATATACTAGGGTTCTCTATAATGTGAACCCAAGTAAATGAGCTGGCGCTATAACTATGCCAGTCTCTAGAATGGCTGTCACACAGCCTGTCATCGCACCGGCCGCATATCACCCATGATCTCACCAACCATGCCAGTGGTGTAAGTGTGGGGCCTATCCCCCAGGCGGGTCATCAGTTTCCTCACTAGATGAGCTCGATATCTCAACATGAGGTGCCAGTATCTCCTTGGGGGCAAGAGGGTTAGTGGGAAAATCTATCTTTGGAGGATTGAAAGATGAGAAAATGGAGTCAGCTTGAGAGGTGTTAGTAGGTGGCGTGTTAGGATATGGGTTAAGTAGCTTACTAGTAGCGACATTAGAATAGACAAGGTAAGTTGCTTTTGAAAATGAAGAAGAGGATTCTTCTTGCCCTCCTTCTATGCTAGGGGGTGGGTGGCTAGGCTTATGAGATTTAATAAATTCTTGTAAGTCTAGAATTTCTTCGGCATTGATAGTGGGATATTCTATGTGGGTAGCATCAAAATTGTATTGTACATTTGTTAGCATGGCTTCTAAGTGTTTGTAGATATTAGAGTAGAGTTTTAGAATGCCAAAAGGATGATATAATGTGGACTCACATAAATTTAGATGCTGGTGAGTGTTATATACTTCTAGCCACCCATGACTAATAATCCATTGGTAACTATGTGCTACTACCTCATAGTTACCAATTGGCGGGTGTCTTTGGAATGTCATCTGGGACAAACAGGTCTAATTTCTAGCCATCCATGACTAATAATCCATTGGTTACTATGTGCTACTACCTTATAGTTACCAATTGGCGGGTGTCTTTGGAATGTCATCTGGGACAAACAGGTCTAATTTTTTGATATTGTTGTCCAGTTTTTCAAATTTTGGAGATCGCGACACCAACTATGAAGGTTTAGCACTATAGGATGTAGAGGGTAGAAAAAGATGTCTTGGGGATTTGTTAATACTAAGTCTCCCCTCAAAATTCCCATTATTATGGTAGGATCAGCATCTTGTTCAGTATTTTGTTTAATTAGGGTTAGTTCTCATAGGCCTATATCTTCAGCTAGATTTATAGGCCTATATCTTCAGCTAGATTTATGTCATACTGAAGTAGAGAGAGTGTTAGTGTAGACAAAAACAAGGTAAGAGTTTAAGGAGGGACCTGAGGAGTTACTGGTAGCTGACCTCACTCGGAGGTGACTTCTATCTTTGTACCTCCAGTCAACACTCTAACTCTTGTAGGCGGGAGTCTGTGTTGCTAAGGAGGTTTGAAATTGCTATTTCTCTGACCATCCTTGCAGCATCTAATTCTTCGAATCTTCTTGTTGCGTCTTCTTGGGCCCGCCTGGCCGCCGTTGCTTCTCTTTCCTGAGCCTCGGTATTCTGTTGGAGCCTTTGGCCAGCTAGCCTTTGAGTGTCGTGTAGTTTTTGTGTAAGCTGTGTCACTGTCTCTTGTGTGCCGACTCTTTTCTTTGTGCTTTGGCCTGGCTTGCACTTATTGTTTCATTAAGTACTCTAAGATTTTCTGCATGGTCCTTGTTTACTTGTCCCCTTTCGTGCTGTAAATGGGTTGCCCTCTCCTCCTCTGCCTTTAGCTATGCTGTTAGCTTCTGGATTTGGCCTTGAAAATCTTCTTCTTTGGCCCTGGCATTGGCTTGGAACTCCTGTATTTGTGTGCATGAAGTGTAGTGAGTTCCTTGGTGTGGGTGACTTCTTTCTGAAAGCTGCTCCTTCGCTTGTTCTAATTTGACATTGACGTCCACATTGTCCTTGATTCTTTACACTATTGTTTGGCTTAAGACCATGTTATTACTCTCTCTAGGGCGTTATACCTTTTCTCCTGCTCCTCCGTGGCCTTCAAGATCTTCATTTGATGATATCATTATGGGTCACTTTCAGCTGCTTCCAGGTTGGCTTTTAATTTTTGCACTTGTGTGGATGCATCTTTCACTTGTTTCTAGAGGGCGGCGTTACGATCCTGGAGCATGTGCATTGTCAGGAGGTGGCATGGCCAGAATTTTTGTTCTTGCTCCCACATTGCACTTGTGCTTGATTCGGCTTCCAGTCCAGTTTGTGGTTGGTTGAACATGTGAGACCCCCGCCCCTGGGGGCGCTGGCGCGGCAGAGGCAGCGTCACTCGTGCGGGGCAAGGATTCACACTTGGGGCCTCGCCCAACGGATGTTTGGAGGACAAGAGACTAGCCCGATGGTTCCCGAAACCGAACCTGGAAAAACTTCCCTCTCCCCCGGAAGGCAAGGGCGATTCCACGAGGAAAATCATCTTACGGGAGAATTAATCTAACGAGTCAAGGTCTTAATTAACCAAACTCATCTGATCGAACCCGTAAGTCACATGGTCAGATCAAGGAAGAGACTTGCACTTGGTCCATAGAATCACCGCTTTTTTTCCCCTTTAGCGAGGCACACAACTATTGATTCCCTCCCACAGAACAAGGGTCTTCCTGGGACTTAATCTAACTAATGTAACTTAATTGTATCTATTTGTATTGTAGGAATCCCCCGATCCAGCCGGTTTAGCCAACCGCTCAACCACTATATTGGTGGGATTCCTTTATAAAACTTTGGTTATGTTTTGCCTTCGGTACCGAGGAAAAGAGTTCCCAGGGCCCCCTAGCCGGCGCTTCAAGCAAAATTCAAGGTAGTCACACCACTTACACACCCAATATGAGATTGCCTTTTTAACAGATTCGACTGTCTTTAAAACAATCTTTCAATGAAACCATAGTATTACTGATCATAATCCTCCAAAATATCTAGTCCATTGTTTTACAAAAAATATCATCTAGACTCTCCGTTTTTTGAAGACTAGCTAGTTAACCAATGAGATCCAATATCAAAATCTAGTTCACCAAAAATAATTCCTTTCTAGTTCATCCATATCTTCCTTGACGTATGCATGGGTGTCCTAGAAATCGCGAGCTCATGCATCACCTAGTCAGAACCCTCTAGGATGCTACTTAGGTGTCCTAGCACTTCACTCAGGGACCGCTTTGTCGGTCCTCGCCCATCGTACCCGAAGTGTACCATTTTAACCATACCGAGGCTAGTCAAGACCTCGACAAGCTTTGCTGTGAGTGACGTCCCTTGATGACTCCCCGCCAACAACTGTTGCAACGAATCTCTCCTTAGTTAAATCATAGCCAAATGCTTCCTCCAGCATTCTGGCGAGCATTCTGGCGTAAAAAAATCCTTTTAAAAAAAGTAGAGTTTCTATGCAAGTAGAATCCCCGGTTTGAGTTTTCCACATAAAACCCTTTTTTCCACAATTCAGATTTTCTTAATGGAGAATCACTAGTCTCGCATCAGGGTAATCTACCCATAATTTTCATTGAATTTCTAATTTAATTCTTGGTGATTTCGGTTAAAGGAAAACTTCTCTAATTCAGTGGTAGTCTATTCTTTTGGATCGAAGATTTGAAATTGGTCACGAGGTCTTTGCTTGATTCAGATTTGAGAGATGGGCAAGTAATTTACTGGCCGCCATTCTCACGGTCGTGGTCTAAACAAAATTTTTCGCTTTACTTCTAACTTTGATTCCTAAGGATTTTCTTCAGAGATAAGTTAACGGTGACTCCCAACTGTAAGGAAAATTTTAACTTTATAAAATTCCTTCCTTCCTAGCCACAATAGAATTAAAGAAATAGTTCTATACAAGAATAATGAGATTTTATAAAAATACTCTTCTTCCAATAATCCAATTTTGAGTATATATCATTTTGTTGATTTATCCACATATAAATATCTTAAAATATTCTTGCCCCATCAATTTGCTCTTCAACATTAGTGTACCCTAATTTCCTACATGATATTATTGTGAAAACTCTTCTTTGAATATCAAAATTAATTTAGATCTTTTTCTACTTAAATACAATAAAAATTCCTCTTTTTAAATAAGTAAAAATATCCCTATTTTAGAATATGCCAATAATTCCTCTTTTAATATTTAAATGTTTGAATCCCAAATATCATGGGAATTCCTCTTTTTATATCTAAATTCTTATGCATAAAAAAAATTTATCAAAAATTTCTCTTTTCTCTTAATTAAATAATTATGCATAAATACTAAAAAAGTATTTTTCATGAATATGATAAAAATCATTCTTTTTGTATAAAATATCTAAACCTAGAATATGATAGGAATTCCTCTTTTTGCTTTATTCAAAATATGCATAAAATTAAGATTTATCTTTTTTTTTCTGAAATTGTTTTGCCATAGCTTCGCTGCAATTACTGATAATATTCAATTTTCTAATTGAATGAAAACTTGTAATGAAAATATGATACAAACTCTTCTTTTAGACTTAAAATTAAATTATGTATACTTAGCATAAGTATAACCATAATTATGATTATTTCCCTTGATTAAACTAAATTAACCATTCCTCATTTGTGAAATTGTTAGTATATTCCTCTTTCAATTTAGAATGAGTTAATGTGATTTTTCCTACTCAATCAAGCTAAAAAGAATTAACCATTATTTTTACTAAATTGAAAATCATGAAAATATCAATCCTCATTCTCTAGCTCATAAAGCTAAGATATTAGATTGAAACAAGAGATTATTATTGAAATTCATCCTTTTTCTAAGGATCTAACCATAAAGATTAATCTTTTCAAGAGAGAGATTTTCTTAAATAAAACATTATAATTAAGCATAAAGATTAACATAATTCTAGTTAGACATTATGAATCTTTGGAAAGCTTGATTTGAAGAAAGAACCATTACTTTGAAAGCTTCTGAAGCTTTAGAGGGGTTGAGAAGAAGAAAATCATTGAGATAATTAAAAAAAACCATAAGAATAGGATTACCTGTAAGTTTGGCTTGATTCTTTGATTAGAAGTGATGCTCCCAAGCAAGTCGTTGGCCACGTTGGACAGTAGAGAAGCTCCAAGCTCCCAAGAGAAGAGGCAAAATAAGGGATAATATAAATATGCTAATTTTTAAGATAATATTGGAATGGTATAGCTCAAAGATGAAAGTAAAAAGGAATGAAGGTCTATTTATAGGTGAGGGAGGCCACTAACCAAGTCCAACCGGGTTTTAGAGCTTTCCAGCTTCAGTTTGACCCAATTTGGACAAGATTTGGACCAGTTTGGCTCCCTTTTTGATACAGTTTGCTCTAGGAGAGAGGAGAGATAAAAAAATCACATTTTTTTGAATTAAAAACCCAAGTATTGATGATAAAAAAGGCACCTACTTGATGGGGCTCCCCCTCCTTACCAAGGTATCAAAAATTCATCATTTCTCCTAAATATCTTATTTTTTTAAAACTAATATACCTTAATTTCTAACTAATAAACCTTATACTCAGTCAACTCATCATCTTATGTGAGCATTTACTCATTTTTGGGTATTTTCTTTTATTCTTTGCATTTATCTCATCCCAACACTTAGATTAATCCTATTGGCATATTGGAACCTTAGTTGGACCATAATCCAAATTTTTTTGAAATGTGGATCCTTAGGCTAAGGCCTTTAATACACATATTTAATTGATTCCTAATGCACATTGGAGAATTTATTTTGAACTTCTGTTTCAGGGAAATATATCTTAGATATTAGGAGAATTTTTATATCAAAAAATATCTCAATATTAAATTATCTCTCTCTAGAATTTCTCTCTAGGCTAAAACAATATTTTCTTGCATTCTGAAATAGGGGATGATTATGGGGGATTGAGGTAAGAGCTTATTCATCATTTAGGGTGGTTGCAACTCTTCTTCTTTCTCCCAACAAGTGGCGTCCTCTAAAGGAAAGAACTTCCACTTGACCAAAAATTCTCTAAGGACTCTGCTCCTGAGAACCTTCTCCCAAACGTCAGAAAGAACTTCCACTTGACCAAAAATTCTCTAAGGACTCTGCTCCTGAGAACCTTCTCCCAAACGTCAAGGATTTCTTAAGGTTGGAGTACCATCTAGCCTTGAGTCAGAGAAATCAATTGTTCATCTCATCAAGCGCATGACTCAGACTGGGTACATACTTCTTAAGCAAACTGACATGGAATACATTATGTACCTTGAGATGGGGAGACACAATAAGTTTATAAGCTAAATCTCCTACTTTCTTTATAACAGCTGCTAGAACCGCCATCGTTTTGCTAGCAGCAATAGCTCCATCTGCGGGCAAGTGTAGCTTTTGTTGAATAAATTCCATGGTGAGCACCACCCGTGGCATCCTGTATGTCCACCACATCTCGGACAGCTAATTGCCTTAACAAGGGCAATGTCTGTGGGTGTACCTACACATGCTCCCAATGAAAATTGGAATAAATGTGGATGTGCTTATCTGTGAGCCAAGCATCAATAGCAAGCTGCTCCAAGTGAACGATCGGCCTTACAGGCGAGAACTGCGCAAGAGAGGCTGTCATGGCTGCTCTAGAAGAAAGGAGCGCAAAAAGGAAAAACAGAAGGCATGCAGAAAAATGAGAGGAAAGATAGAATGCCTTCCCACAAAAGAGAGGGAGTTGTTGCATGCAAAACGCCGAACACTTATCGATGCATGACTGTATGACACCTAGAAAAAGCCAAGAAAAATGAAATGATGAAATCCGCCCTTGATTTGGAATGATTGAAACCATCATGAGAGAAAATGTATTCTTCTCACAAACGGAAAAAGGGCATTGAAGAGGAACCGTCGTAAATTAATGACCCATCGGAAACCCATTGACCGGAGATTTGCAAGGAAATAAGAGGTGGGACCGCAAGAAGCATATACCCAAAATGGCATGGTCCACCGCACTTTTAGTTTTACGAGTTTCTTGAACATGTGCGAAGAAAACACCAGCACCAATTGCCCTCTTTGGAAAAGTTTCTTCTTCAAATGTCGATCCACTTGTCCCTTTCTGTGACTTTGAATTCCTGGATAACATCCAGTCTATATGCCAATGAATCCTCTAGCAGCAATCTCTCCTTAACCGCGCAAGGCGCAAACTGGGAACCACAAATTATTCGACAGGTGTGATGGCCTCCATGCCAAAAGCAAGTTTGAATGGTGTCAACCTAGTTGCGACTTTAAACGCTGTGCGGTAAGCCCTGTGCGGTAAGCCCTGTGCGGTAAGCCTAGAGTGCGGTTGGGAGCTTCACGTCCCAATCTATCTGATGAAAACTGACCACTTTAGTCAGAATGCAAATTGCAGCACAAAGTAAAACCCCATCATTTGTTTGATGACTTTATTAATAAAATGACCGCCCCGATCACTAACCAACTCCACCGGATAGCCAAACCTAGTAAAAACATCCTTAAAGAGGGGCACTTTGCCAGAGAAAGCAGTATTATCTCGCAAAGCCCATGCTTCTACCCACTTCGTACAATAATCTGTGTGGTGTGGCAGCAGTAAGAATATACCTATTCCTGGTGGTGAGAGCCGCTCTGCGGATTTGATTGGGCCTATAAAATCTAGACCCCATTTCTAAAATGGTTCCAAAGGAAGAATCTGATGGAGAGGCATTCGATCTCGCTGGGAAGGTTGTCCCATGCACTAACAAACATCGCATTGCCTCACAAACTGTTGTGCATCCGCATGAACAGACGACCACCATAAACCACTTTGTATGACCTTCTTCGGTGTGATTTTCCCTAAAAAATGCCCACAAGTAACTCTCCAATGGGCCTCCCACAACATTGTCTCCTGGTCATGGGGCAAGATACACCGCAATAGTGCGTCTGCAACATTGCGATAATAAAGTTTTCCCACACAAACTTCAAACGAGCGACTCCGCACAGCAAGGCAAGGTGCCTACGCTAGTACTTGGTTAAATGAGTAGGCATCTCACCACTAGAGATAAAAGAAAACATTTCTTCATACCAGGTCCATGGGATGCTCGGGAGAGTTGCTCCTTCCTCTTCATACTGTACCCCCCCGCATTTGGCTGGACCATAAACAATGAAGCATCCGAAAATTCATCATCCACGCCAACTGTGCAGGCTCTCCCGAATCCAATCGAGAAAGGTAATCTGCCACCACACATGCTAAGCACCAAGGCGATGAATGACTTCAAAATCAAATTCCTGTAACAATAGAACCCATCGAGCCAATCTGCCTGTCAAATTTTATTGCTGCACAAAGTAAAGAAGAGCAGAATGATCCACATGAAAGAAAATCCCAGAAGATAGTGCCAAAACTTCCGCACAGAGTACACCATTCCAAGGCCTTCCCGCTCTGTAACCGAATAATTCTTTTCAGCACAGCAGAAGACAACCAGCGAGACGACCGACTGGCATAATAAATTGGGCAAAACCACCCCGCAGTCTGCTCCTGCATCAAAACACTGCCAATTGCCACATCCACAAATACATGAAAATCCACCCCCCCCAATCAGGAGGAATTATCACAGGTGCTTTAGAAAGTTGAATCTTGAGCTGACGGTAAGCCAAATCATAGTCTTCAGACCATCGAAATTCCTTGCAGTCAGAATGAGCGGCTGCATTTAAAGGAATTGCCAAATGTGCCAAAAATCGCAAATGACAACCATGCCACTGAATTTGGCCCAGAAATCCCATACAACCTTTGGATCCATAGGTACATGTGCCTGCATAATAGCCACCACTTTATCTGGATCTACCGCAATGCCATCCTGGGAAATGATGTGACCTAGCAGTTTGCCACTTCGCACCGCAAAAACACACTTGACCAGATTAAGAGGACTGAAAGACACCTCCCGGCACAGCGCTGAAAACAAAGCCGCAAGTGCCCCAAATGCAACACACAAGTGCCAAAGACACTTAGATCATCCAAAAAAATGCGCATGAAATCGGTGAGAAAGGGCCCAAATATCTCATACATGTCGCGCTAGAAAGTGGAAGGTGCATTATTGCGCAATCCGAACCACATTACGTGCACACAAACACCCCCCATGCGGTGATGAATGCGGTTTTGGCTTGATCCTCTGGTGACATCCGAATTTGATTGTGGATAGCCGCTGAATCCATGAAGAAACGAGTACATCTCATGCCCTGCTACATCGCCCTGCTACATCATCCAGAATGGAATCCATGTAGGGCAAGGGCCGGGATTGTGGCTGCATTAAGCTTTCTGTAATCCACATAGATGCGTAATTTTTTGTTCTTCTTCAAGACAATGACTATAAGAGAAATCCAATCCAGGTTTTCGATAGGTGCAATGAATCCCACCCTTAGCAAGCGGTCCAAATCTTCCTTGACTTGCCTGGCTACATGCGGGTTTATGCGATAACGCTGCTGCCTGGAGGGTATCGCATCTAGCTTTAGGTAAATGCGGTGTTGGTAAAACTTTGGGTCCAGACCTTTCATGTCAGCATAATCCTAGGCAAACACATCCCGAAATTCATGCAGAAGTTCCACCAGATTAGTTTTGAATGAGGGTTCCAGAAAGGCACTAATTTTCACTGGCTTAGTCTCCTTATCATCTCCTAAGAAAATGGTCTCCAAGACATCTTCTTTGACATGGGTAATGCGGCTCATTTGCGCCCCTCAAAAGCGTGCTCCTTTTCCAGAATGGCTTTCATGTTATCTTCGGGTGCATACTCATAGTACCCCCCAACAAATTTTTCCCAAAGAGTTTTCCCTCGTCCATGGTGACTGAACACACTGCAGGCGCAGGCCTGAGGTATTCCGCAGCAATACATGCCACATCCACACTAAGCAGAATGGAATCAAGTCCTCATTAACCTGTAAGATTTTTTCCTCTTCATCTTCATACAAGCCATCTGCCATATTCACTGTTTTTGCAATGACAGGCCAAACTGAATTGCTCAGTTGATGGCATTCCGTCAAAGCGAATTTAACCTTCATGTGACCCCTGTGTGGATGGTCATCAGATTATGCTCCCAATTATGCCGGACCTTTGCCTGGCACAACCAAGGACGACCCAGCAAACAAATTGTTCTCCTCAGTAGAATCCTCCATGCTCAGCACTACAAAGGACATGACGAAGGATATGTCAGCCACCTCAATCACCACGCCCTTCAAGACGCCCAAGGGTCAGACACTCCTCTGATTAGCCATGCGTACCAGAAATGGTGCAGGATCCCATGCTTGCCAACCCATGCACTTACAGCACAGCAGGTGGACTCCGTTGCAATATTGACACCAGTCCCACCATCGATCAGCATTTGATCAATCGTCGTAAGGCCTCGGAAGCCTACGAAAATTTTAAGAATTCTTATATCAGCCACGGGTACTACTGCCACCACGGGCTCTAGGTGTGCTGCTTACACGGATAACACCACAGCCGATGTGATCGCCTTGCCCATCTTCTCTGCCGAGACGAAAGTAGTGCTTTATGAAAATTTAGACCAATTTAAGAAGCTGACCCAATTTGATTTGTAGAGGGGCGTCTAGCAATCCATCCCATCACTCTCGTCCGAGCTGGGCTGTTGGGACGGTTGTTCCGAAAGATCCTTCTGAACTTGCGGTAGAGGCTGCCCCGAATGAGGTATGTCGTCGATGAGAGTCACAACATCCTGAAACTACACTTTACTTGGCACTTTACTGGGCTCCCTGGTGCTGGAACGCATTCCGAGGTTTGCTTGTCCACCTAGGAAGTAACTTGCTGGCGAACAGCTTCCTGTGCTGGCCAGTTCAGAAGTGGTTGCACTGTGCGCCTGGGGGGCTTCAATTTGTGACCAGAACGCGTGACCACACGCACCTCCGAATCCACAGTCTCCTCCATCGACTCAATCTGAACCATAGCCATCGTCGGTTGTTTTCCTGTAGCTTTTGCCTATTTTTTAGCTTTCTTTCGATCATACTCTTGTGCTTCTGGGAAATCTTGGCACCAATGTTCTTCCTCTGTGCAGAAAAGACAAATTTTTGGACGACGATCTATGGCCCGGCCTCCACGATCACCACCCCTACTACCACTGTTGTTGCTATAGGCTTGCTAAAGTGCTCCCAACCTGCACCCATGCGGCGGAGAGTTCTGGCGTTTCCTTGTCTTTCCCAATGTTAGTGACCTGGTTGCCAGGGCGAGCCTTGTGCCCCCTCCCATTGTAGTAACACTCCGACATGTTATGGGAATTGCTGATACAGATAGCACACCACTTGTCATTCATCGCACATTCCGTTTGCTGGATAGCCAGGATTACGGCAACGAGAACACCAGACTTCCTTCGTGGACTTAGCAGCCAAAGACTCCCCTGCGGGAACCGTGCTGACCTTCCCACTTTTGTGAGATTTCCTGGTCTACCACACTGGTGCCTCATCATAATCGTGGACTTAGCAGCCAAAGACTCCCCTGCGGGAATCGTGCTGACCTTCCCACTTTTGTGAGATTTCCTGGTCTACCGCACTGGTGCCTCATCATAATCTATACTGCTACTGTCCTTCGATTCACTATCCGAGCTTCGTGTGTCCAAATCCTCCTCCGAACTGTGTCGACGGCGTCCCCGTGACGTGCTACTGCTAGATTTCTTCTTGGATCGCTTCATAGTGGTGGAATCGTTAGCTTCCAACGATTCCCCTGTGAGAATAGACTGAGCAATGACATCCGCTCTAGCGGTGTATTCACTTTGTCCGCAATGGCCATGGCTGTGCGCAAATCCTTTGCTAACCCTTTCAAGAAATAGTCATTCAAGACCTCCTGGGCTGTTGTTCTGCTGGCCGCTGTGCCAGCAAAACAACCCGCTGCAACAGCACTCAGAATTTTGTAGCATAATCCTCCACTGTGTGCTTGCCTTGCTTGAGGACCCTAGCCGTTCGAGAGTTTGGGCTATTATCTTCTCCACACAAAACCTGTGCAAAAACGACAGACGTACCGCATCATAATCCTGAAAATGCCTGACGAGGTACTTTGCTAGCCATCTGGATGGGTAGACTCGAAAACTCATTTCTTATGCAAAGGAACAAGGGGTGGAGGCACATTCAAGCCATAAGAGTTGTCAAACTGCCCCACATGTGCATTCGGATCTTCTCCTTGTTTCCCCTGAAACTTAGAACACTTGATGTTGTTGGCTGGCGCAGCCATCACTACAGGTTGCAGGTGTGTAACCACCGGTGGTGAAGGAAACAGCCATCGCGCAGCCGTCCCGAGGAGAGGTTGGGGGTGTGAAAGAGAGCACCCACCTACATTTGGAGTGTCAAAGAGAGCACCCATCACGCAGCCGTCCCGAGGAGAGGTTGGGGGTGTGAAAGAGAGCACCCACCTACATTTGGAGTGTCAAAGAGAGCACCCATCGCGCAGCCGTCCCGAGGAGAGGTTGGGGGTGTCAAAGAGAGCACCCACCTGCATTTGGAGTGTGGATAGGAGGACAAGAATGGCTCCATCGCCGCAACTCGGGCTCTGGCCCTGTCGGGGAAAGAGGTGGGCTACTCGTTGAACCATGACGAGCTTCGTCAAATAGACGGTGGCTCCGCCCGCCCAGTTGCTAGGACCACCGTACTCAAAGAGAGCACCCACCTGCATTTGGAGTGTCAAAGAGAGCACCCATCGCGCAGCCGTCCCAAGGAGAGGTTGGGGGTGTCAAAGAGAGCACCCACCTGCATTTGGAGTGTGGATAGGAGGACAAGAATGGCTCCATCACCGCAACTCGGACTCTGGCCCTGTCGGGGAAAGAGGTGGGCTACTCGTTGAACCATGACGAGCTTCGTCAAATAGACGGTGGCTCCGCCCGCCCAGTTGCTAGGACCACCGTACTCAGGAGGCCCCTGAGAACGCATGCGCATTCGCGAACATCGTGGTCTCGCCAAGTGTAATCGCATTTACTTCTTGTGCAAATAATAAGCGATTACGGGACTGGTTACCTTCATACACAACATACTTATCTTACAAATTGATAAAGATTAAGATAACAGCATGACAGATTTAAGACAAGTATGGAAAATTTGCACAAAACATCACAATAGATTTGATTGATTGTTTTGTGCATACAATTACATCCATATATAGGAATAGTATCCTATGATCCGAACAGACATATCTTCCCATGACATCCCATGGAATCCCTAACTGACTATTGCGCATTATAATTTACCCAATGTGGTTACAAGAATGCGGTTACAAGAATTTACCCAATGCGATTACAAGAATGCAGTTGCGGTGTCCGGTTAATGCCGCAACATTCCCTCTGCATTCTAGAAAGAGCTAGAGTTCCTGAAAAAGAGCTTCGAGGAAAAGGTCTTCCTTCATTACTTCCTGTCTCCTGATTTTGATTGGGACCTTGGTGTCTCTTTGGAGGCGGAAGGTTGGAAGAACTTCCCGGTGTTTGGAACCTCTTGAAGGATGAGGGAGCTGGCGGGACCTTAACAATAAAGGCTTTGGCAAAATCCTTTGCCATCCTTACTGCTGTTGTTGCAGCCATGGAAACTGGCTTGGCATTCTTGACTAGGGTGTCCAAAGGTTCGTTCACTCCTCGAATGAACCTGGCCATGAGTTGCTCTTCGTCCCCAGTGGTGCGAGTACTTGAGGAGAAGAGCGAACGCTTGGTGATATTCTTCAATAGTTTTGCTCCCCTGGGTCAACTCTAAGAACTCATTCATCTTGGTTTCTAAAATTTTGGGAGGACAAAATCTCTTTCTTAAGTAAGTCTTGAGATCATTCCAAGTCTGGGTGTTCCTATCTAGCCGGTTTGTCTCACAATGATTTCTCCATGCCACTCTGGCTGTTTCGACTATCTTTAGCCTTGCAAGAGCCATTTTACTCTTCTCATTGTAAAACTGGTGACATCGAAGTATTCTTCCATTGCTTCGATCCATTTCTCCATAGCCTCACCCAAGTTCTCCGCTTCACCCTTGAAGGGACTTGGTTGAGTTATGTGAAGGGTTTTGCGAACATCAGGGTCAAAAGCTCTTCCTCATCTGTGAGAGGATTTGGCTATCGGCCATGGTTCGTGTGCCTCATGATTCTGCCAAAAATGATACATTATTAAATTTCTATTTGATTTCGTCAAACGAGATCCTAAGACTTAAGAGGTTCGGAAAATAATTGCTTTAAACAAGATAATCCACCTTATTAATAAAGAACTATGACATATGTCCGAGGAGCAGATATTATTTCTTTAAACTCAATATCTGATAGTCAAATCACTTAGATCATCAAAAAAAATTCACAAAACATTCTTTATTTACATAAGGTTGCAATATATACATAGAGCAACATGGCTCCAGAAAATCAAAACCTCCGTGTGGTATAAGCATGAGACAGTGATACTGGGCTACTGGCATGCCGTGATACAATTGCTCCCTTATCGCCTAAAGGTGCTACAATCTTACTACTTGGGATAAAACATCTAAGAAGTCTATAAATATGACAAGAAAGCCTAAAATCTCGAGGTGTGGGGTGATACATGATAACACCGTGAACCACCTTTAGCCTCAACAGGACCATGGGGGTGGCTAAAGAGATATTCTTCCTCAGCATCAGGTGCTGGTTGCAAGAGGCAAGGACATATTGCCCTACATGCCACTTATGCTACCGTCTCTCAGCCGAGTCCGGGAAATATAATTTCTCGAAATGATTTGCTCGAAATGATTTGCAAGTCTTGCTTTGCTCGTTCGAGTCGTAGTAGTAGGCGAAGGAGGGGATATGCTCAAAGGCGAAAGCAGTCATATCCTAAGAATGAGTGAGATCAGGAATACCAGATAAACATGGAACTTCCATCTATAAAACCAAATTCATCAATTAAAAGTCTTCATTAATGAAGCTTAAGGAATGAAAACATAATACATAAATGCTCTTTTTGAGTTTTTATTATAAATTTCTGATAAAATTTGTTTTTCTTTCTTAAGCTTTCAACAACGCTCTGATACCAGATATGAGACCCCTGCCCCCTCTGGGGGTGCTGGCGCGACGGAAGCAGCGTTAGCCTCTTGCGCGGGGTAGGAATTCACACTCGGGGCCTCGCCCACCATGGATGTCGGACAAGAGACTAGCCCGGTGGTTCCTCCGAGACCAAACCCGGACAAACTTCCCTCACCCGGAAGGCAAGGGCGATTCCACCATGAAAATCATCTAACGAGAGAATTAATCTAACGAGTCAAGGTCTTAATTAACCAAACTGATTCAACCAAATCCATAAGTCACATGGTTAGATCAAAGAAGAGACTTGCACTTGGTCCATAGAATCACCGCTTTTTTTCCCCTTTAGCGAGGCACAGTTGCTGATTCCCTCCCACAGAACAAGGGTCTTCCTGGGACTTAATCTAACTAACGTGACTTAATCATATCTATCTGTATCGCAGGAATCCCCCAATCTAGCCTACCACCCAACGGCCCATGGGTTAGCCAACCGCCCAACCATTGTATTGGTGGGATTCCTTTATAAGAATTTGGTTATGTTTTGCCCTGAGTACTGAGGAAAAGAGTTCCCAGGCTCCCTAGCCGATGCTTCAAGCAAAATTCAAGGTGGTCACACCACTTACACACCCAATATGAGATTGCCTTTTTAACAGATTCGGCTATCTTTAAAATAATCTTTCAATGAAGCCATAGTATTAATGAAACCATAGTATTACGATCATAATCCTCCAAAATATCTAGTCCATTGTTTTACAAAAAATATCATCTGGACTCTCCGTTTTTGAAGACCAGCTAGTCAACCAACGAGATCCAATATCAAAATCTAGTTCACCAAAAATAATTCCTTTCCAGTTCATCCATATCTTCCTCGATGTACGCATGGGTGTCCTAGCAACCGCGAGCTCGTGCATCACTTGGTCAAAACCCTTGAGGATGTTACTTAGGTGTCCTAGAACTTCACTCAGGGACCGTGTGAGATCCCTGTCCCCACCATGCGACGGATTCGGGTACTAGCAGCGGAAGTAGCACTTCATGCGCGGGGCAGGGACCCACACTCGGGGCCTCGTCCATGGATATCCGGACAAGAGACTAATCCGTCGGTTTTTCCAAAACCGAACCCAGAGAAACTTCCCTTTCCCGGAAAGCACGGGCGATTCCACCAGGATAACTTTTTACTCTAACGTAGTCATGCTGATCCGACTGCACCTATAAAGATACTCGGTCGGATCAAGGAAGAAACTTGCACTTGGATCATTGGGATCAACGCATTTTTCCCCGTCAAGAGGCACAGCCGTTGATTCCTATCCATAGAACAATTACTATCCGGAATTTACTTTATCTATCGTAATAACAGAAATTGAGTCTCGATTTATGGATCCATCAGTCCACCCTAACCCCATCCAGTCCCATGGGTTAGCCAACCACCCAACCACTGTAGTGATGGGGTCCAATTAAGAATTTGGTTAGGTTTTGTCCCGGGTACCAAGGAAAAGAGTTCCAAGGCCCCCTAGCCGGAAGTTCATGCAAACATAAAACTAGTCACACCACTTACACACCCAATATGAAATTGCCTTTTTCTTAGCATCAACTAGCTTTAAAACAATCCTTTAATAAAACCATTATGTCACTGATGACAATCCTCAAAGTCTCTGGTTGGATCCTTATTTCCAGTCATTCATTCATCGGTATACTTATGGCATCATTGGCAACTAGAACGCTCACCTCTTGTTCGCTCAAGGGCCTTTTCCATAGTTCCTAGCTCATAGTAACCGGCAATATATTCATATAATAGAATGGAATCTCCGTGGAAGATCAGCTAGATCAACCCACCCACAGATCCATATAAAAGAGCCATGGATTCATCCGTTGAGGACCAGCAAGGTTAATCAACCAGATCCATGCCCGGTTTCAGAAAACAACTCTTACTCCTTGTTCCAATATCTTCCACGACGCACGTGTGGGTATCTTCGGCGACCCAGAGCCCGAGCACCGTATGGTCAGCACCCTCTAGGATCCTTCGCAGGTGACCTAGCGCTTCACTCATAGGCCGCTTCCTTGGTCCCTCATCCACCATACCGGAAGCTCACCATTTAAATCGAACCGAGGCTGATCAAGACCTCGATCGACCTTGCTACGCGAGACGTCCTCCATTGACTCTCCGTCAGCAGCAGCAGTTGCAACTTTATCAGTTCGGTCTTCATGACCTTAATCCTCAAGACGGTCAAAATGCTTCTCCAGCATTCTTGACATAAAACAGTCATTTACAAACAGTCACAAAATACAGTTTCTATAACGAACTCTTGTCTTTCCATATTATCCACTCTCGGACCACATTACTTATTCCACATTCCATTCAATGTGTACTCGTTCTCATCCATTCACTCATATAGACTACAACTTATCTCACATACACCTTCATATTCATTATTCTACGTACATATCCATGTTCGTACGTCCACATCATACATCCAATTTCACATTCATACATACGCATCTACATGCATACATCCACATCCACATTCATACATCCATACCTCCATTTCCACATCCACACATCCACATTCATATTCATACATCCACATTCACATGCATACATCCATTTTCACATCCTCATTCATACATCCACATTCACATACATACATCCACATCCGTATCCACATCCATACATCCACATCCACCTCTTCATTCACATTCACATCCATACATCCACATCTACATACATACATCCACATCTACATACATACATCCATACATCCACATATACATACATACATCCATTTTTACATCCTCATTCATACATACACATCCGCATACATACATACACATCCGTATCTACATCCATACATCCACATCCACATTCACATTCATACATATACATCTACATGTATACATCCATTTTCACATCCTCATTCATACATACACATACACATCCACATACATACATACACATCCGTATCTACATCCATACATCCACATCCACATCCACATCCACATTCACATTCATACATATACATCTACATGTATACATCCACATCACATTCATACAACCATATTACATCCATTCTCGTCCTAACACATCCCATATACATCTTAACACATCCTAACTCATCTTAACACATTCTATCACATCTCATACACATCTTATCACATCTTTTCACATCTCATACACCTCTTATCACATCCTATCACTTCCCATACGCATCTTATCAAATCTTATCACATCTCATACACCTCTTATCACATCTTATCACATTTCATATCTTTTTTAAGAGAATTCTTATATTTGATATAAGATTTCTCTACACATTTATTTATGCATAAATTCCATTTAAGGAGACTAACACTTTCGAAATTAAAATCAATCTTTTATGCATAAATTCAATTTGGTAGGAATTACACTTTTAGAATAAAAGAATTTCTCTTATACATCTAAGTTATGCATAAAATCCATTTATGATGAAAATCACACTTTTAGTATAAAAAGAATATCTTTTATGCATACCTCTATGCATGAAATCCAATATGATAAAAGTAACACTCTTACAATAAAATAATCAACTTTTATACATACCTCTATGCATGAAATTCAATTATGATAAAAGTCACACTTTTATAATAAAATAATCAACTTTTATGCATACCTCTATGCATGAAATTCAATATAATAAAAGACACACTTTTATAATAAAATAATCAACTTTTATGCATACCTCTATGCATGAAATTCAATATAATAAAAGACACACTTTTATAATAAAATAATCAACTTTTATGCATACCTTTATGCATGAAATTCAAATATGATAAAAGTAACACTTTTGATATAAAAATTTATCCATTATGCATACTTCTATGCATGAAATAAAAATGATAAAAGTAACACTTTTGATATAAAAATTTATCCTTTATGCATACTTCTATGCATGAAAATAAAAATGATAAAAATAACACTTTTGATATAAAAATTTATCCTTTATGCATACTTCTACTTCTATGCATGAAAATAAAAATGATAAAAATAACACTTTTGATATAAAAATTTATCCTTTATGCATACTTCTATGCATGAAAATAAAAATGATAAAAATAACACTTTTGATATAAAAATTTATCCTTTATGCATAATATAAAAATTTAATTTCTCCATGATTATAATGAAATTCTTTCAATTAATCTAGGATGATAATTCTTAGAATATAGTAGGAAGTCCTGTTTTTATGCTTTGAATGAAATTATTTTATGCGTAATTTTTATAAAAATTTTGCCATAGCTCCGCTGCTATGACTGAAAAATCTCAAAATTTTTTTAAGGGATAAAGCTTATCATTAAAGAAATAATTAGAATGGTCTCTAATTGGATCATTAATCCATAATGGATTGAATCATCAATATACATAAACTAAAAGCATAGAAAAAAAACCATTAATTTGGCCTCAAGCATAGCTTAATCTTGGATTAAGGAAAAGCTTTATGAAAAGCTTCATTTGGATTGAGAATGGTTCATGAGTATGACCATTTCTTGAGTGAGAGAGAGAAATTACATAAAAACCATTCGAATTAAGCATAAATAGAAATTTATGTAATTCTTAACTATCATTAATCACTTAACTTCAATAGCATTCATCAAATTATGTAACTCTTCACTAACATTCATCAATTCACTTCAATAGCATTCAAAAACCATTCCAATTAAGCTTCTCAAGCTTGAGAGGGGTTGAGAAGAGAGAAACATTGAGAAATTATAGAAAAGATCAAAATTCACCATTTACCTTACAAATTGCTTGTTTCTTTGTTCACGGTAGAGGCCCCCAACCAATCAATTGGTTAAGTATGTTGATGGAGCCACCAATGGGGATTGAAGAAAGAGGGAAGCTCCAAAAACTAGTGAATTATTAATGAATTCACAGTTCTTGGCTTAGGTGGAGTAGAGTAACGATGCATAAACACTATATATTTTTCAACAAGGGGGAGGCTTCTATTTATAGGAAAAATTGAGCTCCTAAACAAACAAACTGATTCTAGAATTTTCTAAATCAGTTTGGTCAATATTTGATCATTTTTAAAGGTCAGTTAAGCTAACTTTTTGGAACTAGACTTGAATGAGGAGAGAGGAGAGATGAAATATCTCAATTTTTATGAGTTTAAAACTCATTCAAGCATGTGAAATATGCACCTCCTTTAAAGAACTCCCCTTCCTTACATATGTGTCATAATGGAATCATTATACCCAAAATATCTCATATTTTTAATATTGCTCATAGTTTTTTACTAATAAACCTTGTACATTTTCAACTCTTCATCTTATGTGAAATATGCACCTCCTTTAAAGAACTCCCCTTTCTTACATATGTGTCATAATGGAATCATTATACCCAAAATATCTCATATTTTTAATATTGCTCATAGTTTTTTACTAATAAACCTTGTACATTTTCAACTCTTCATCTTATGTGAGCATTTACTCATTTTTGGATACCCAAAATATCTCATATTTTTAATATTGCTCATAGTTTTTTTACTAATAAACCTTGTACATTTTCAACTCTTCATCTTATGTGAGCATTTACTCATTTTTGGGTATCTTCTTTTACAAATTGGATTTATCTCCTCCCTACACATGGATTGATGCTATTGGCCCATAGGAACCTTAATTGGACCATAATTCAAAAATTTATGAAAATCTAGACCCTTAGGCTAAGGTCCTTTATACCCATTTCCAATTAATTCCAATTGCACATTGGAAAGTTCTTTTTGAATTTCTGTTTCAGGGGAACTTATTTTAATAAGATGAGATAATTTTCTATCCAAAAATATTAAAAATTTGAATATTCTCTCTCTAGAATATTTTCTCTCTCTAGGTTAAAACAGTTAGAAACAAGTCTTTTATATTTCTGAAGAGGGATTGATTACAGGGGAAGATGCTGGACATTTTGAGAGGCTGGGGAGGAATCTTACATTCTCTCCCACTTGAAAAACGCGAGATGCCCTCATCTCGCAAACTGGCGGTAATTTCGCAAGATGCACAAGTATGAGACTGAGAGAAATTTTTTAATTAAGATTAATCACCAATTAAAAAGTCTCAAAGAGAGTAAGGGTCAAGACAAGAACAAGATTTAAACTTTATTCATTCTTGGAATATATACAGTAAAGATAGAAGAACTCTTTACACTTCCATAAGCCCGTCCATCATATGATCACAAAAGCAACACTCACAAGCTGCGCACGTATAAAGTAACTCATCTATGGGAATGATTCTGTTGGTTATTGCCGCGCCTATCTTAGTGGTATGAGGTGTTCTAACAAAAGGACCTCTGAGAGGCAAACCAAAAACGGGGTAAAGGCATATCCTCTGATGAGGAAGAAAACACGCCAGTAAGAAGACCCGCTTAGAAAACCCAAGATGTCTTGATCTCATGACGCAGTAGTATCGGGGACCCAAACCCAAGGCTTCGATAACCATGGCCAAGCGGACATTGTTACGAAAGTGCTGCTGACCCCAGGGTGTTACCCTAGTTATGTCTTGATAGGTCCGCCATTTGGTCTGAGCTACAGACGTTCCCAAGTGAGGAAAAAGTGAGCGCTCATACTGTTCTATAAAATCCTTCTTCACAGACTCGCTTGCATCTTGAAGGTGAGAAATCATCATGGATAAAACTAATTCCTGTTGCCAAGCCATGAAGGAGTATAAGAAGAAGGGAGATCGATGGAAGTAAGATTACTGTGAGCGATAAGTAAAGTTACGACTTATATAAAGGAAGGAGTTAGCGTAACCTAGAAGCCAACGGTATCTTCAGGAGTTAGCGTAACCTAGAAGCCAACGGTATCTTGCCACTGAAGTTTTACCGTCTTTCCATGATTTGGGATTGGCACATATTTCTATAGAAGGCATTAAGAACTTTGAGATGAGGAGATAAAAGAAGTTCGTAGGCTAAGTCACTTACTTTCTTTGGTCCACAATATCTGGGGGGATAACTACTTATACTCCCCTAGAGATAAAGAAATTATTTTGGTCCGTATTCAAATGAAGACTATAACTGCTTCTTTGAATTCTGTGACTATCCTCTTCTTATCTGTATATTTTCTTTGTCAATCCTGGGCAGCGTTTATATCTTTATGATTTGCCCGCATCTGTTGCTCTAAGTCGCCAAGCATTTGACTGGTCATCTCGACCCTAATCAATGGGTCGGACCTAGTTAATGGAGTTAAGCAATCTTGTCCGAGACGGATCCTGATTAGATTGGTATGAAGGAATTGGTCTCTGAATTTGGGTTCTAGACTTCCCTGTGCCCTTTTCATGGTAGGAGTCGGGCAGTCTTTTAACTGATGGTCAAAACCTTGGCATCCAAAACACTGGTTCTCACTTCTGAACTCATCGTTCTGAATCTTTAAAACAGGTGGGCTCCTGAGAAGGTATTCTGGGTAAAGTGTCTTCTCTTTTTAAACAGAATCTTTCTTTTATTTAGAGAGGGAATAATTATAAGATCAGAAAAGGAGATTCTTACTCCTGTATACCTCGAAGGTTGGGGGAGGAATCTTACAAACTTCTACCCCACTTAAAAAGGTGCGAGATGTCCTCATCTCGCAAAGTAGAGGACAACTCTTTTTCTTAAGATCCAATTTATTCTGGGTTCCTTATATTCTGGTCAACCCAACAGAATACTGGGATAAATATTCCTTATATAGAACTCATCATTAAATAATAATTCATTTAGATCATATCATTCCTACGATAATGGTCCATTAGATCGAAAAATTTCCTTCTGATGAACATTCCTCCACGGGAATTTCAGTTAAGTTATCAATTTGTCATCCCTTAACTTGATCTACCGTGTCAAGTATTAACAGTAGCAATTTGATAGCACAATCCACTAATCTCATAGTGATTTGCTGAAATCATTATCATCATTTATCATTCAGGGACTCGTCCCATTCATCCTCATTGTGGTTTTGCTCAGGTTATTATATTTCAACTAAATTTCAAAAATCATCATTTTTTAATCAGAATCCAAATTAATTCATCAGTTCTCAAACAAAATTAAAATCATATCAACCACATTCGAAATCATCATCTGGATAACATTAACGCTTATAATTTCAAGTCTTAGATTTACTCGTATATACTGCCGGTAAAGAGCTACGGTTATATCCTCGGTATATACGGGTCGTCATAATACTTGGAACTATAAGGTAAATACCAGCATGTCTAGGCCGCAAGCAAGTTAGGGTTCCATACGATTGCGGTACTTCCAATTGAAGACCCAATTACTAATTTACGAATTTTCAATTTGAATTAACAATTTGTATAAATTATATCACACAATTACAACCTTTTTGTGCGTCTTGATAACTTTTGACATAATTGGCTCCTCAGTTGATCTTATTGGAGATCTATGACATAAATCTGATAAACAGATTTTTCTTTATCCGATCGTCCGTAAACAATCACTTAAATAAAAAAAACATTTGTATATTTATATACAAGTTGCAATAAGTACATAGAGTGGCTCGGCTCCAAAATTCAAAATCTCCTCGAGAGACACATAAGACGACGGTACTGGGGCCATAGTCATGCCCTGTTACATAATTTCTCTAATTGCGAAGGGAGCTATTATTTTCTCCTTAGGGATAAATCGACTAAGGAGTCTATAATCTCGGCAAGCAAGTCTGAAATTTTGAGGCGTTGAAAGATATAGAATGACACCACGCGTCATTTTCAGCTTTATCAAAATCATGGCCAATGAGAGGTTCTATCTCAGCATTGCATGCCGGTTGCAAGAGGCGTGGATATATAGCCCTGCAAACCACTTATGCTGTTGTCTCTCCACTAGGTTAGGAAAATATAATTCCTCGAAATGGCGTGCGAGTCTTGCTCGGCTTGTTCGAGTTGAAGCGGAAGAGATGAGATACTCGAAGGCAAATGCAATCATATCTTGAGACTGGGTGAGGTCGGGAATACCAGATAAATGGGGAACTTCCATCTATAAAAACAATTTCTTTGATTAAAATTTCTTCATTAAAGAAGCCATTAAAGAAGCTTACGGAATGAAAATACATTATGAAAATGCTGTTTCTGAATTCTTATTACTAATTTCAGATAAGAATTTAATTATCTTTATTAGCTTTCAATTTTGCTCTGATACCAACTGTGAGATCCCTGTCCCCACCATGCGACGGATTCGGGTACTAGCAGCGGAAGTAGCACTTCATGCGACGGGGCAGGGACCCACACTCGGGGCCTCGTCCATGGATATCCGGACAAGAGACTAATCCGTCGGTTTTTCCAAAATCGAACCCGGAAAAACTTCCCTTTCCCGAAAAGCACGGGCGATTCCACCAGGATAACTTTTTACTCTAACGTTGTCAAGATCATTACTGATCACGCTGATCCGACTGCACCTATAAAGATACTCGGTCGGATCAAGGAAGAAACTTGCACTTGGATCATTGGGATCAACGCTTTTTTCCCCACCATCAAGAGGCACAGCCGTTGATTCCTATCCATAGAACAATTACTATCCGGAATTTACTTTATCTATCGTAATAACAAAAATTGAGTCTCGATTTACGGATCCATCAGTCCAGCCTAACCCCATCCAGTCCCATGGGTTAGCCAACCACCCAACCACTGTAGTGATGGGGTCCAATTAAGAATTTGGTTAGGTTTTGTCCCGGGTACCAAGGAAAAGAGTTCCAAGGCCCCCTAGCCGGAAGTTCATGCAAACATAAAACTAGTCACACCACTTACACACCCAATATGAAATTGCCTTTTTCTTAGCATCAACTAGCTTTAAAACAATTCTTTAATAAAACCATTATGTCACTGATGACAATCCTCAAAGTCTCTGGTTGAATCCTTATTTCCAGTCATTCATTCATCGGTATACTTATGGCATCATTGGCAACCAGAACGCTCACCTCCTGTTCGCTCAAGGGCCTTTTCCATAGTTCCTAGCTCATAGTAACCGGCAATATATTCATATAATAGAATGGAATCTCCGTGGAAGATCAGCTAGATCAACCCACAGATCCATATAAAAGAGCCATGGACTCATCCGTTTTGAGGACCAGCAAGGTCAATCAACCAGATCTATGCCCGGTTTCAGAAAACAACTCTTACTCCTTGTTCCAATATCTTCCACGACGCACGTGTGGGTATCTTCGACGACCCAGAGCTCGAGCACCGTATGGTCAGCACCCTCTAGGATCCTTCGCAGGTGACCTAGCGCTTCACTCATAGGCCGCTTCCTTGGTCCCTCATCCACCGTATCGGCGGAAGCTCACCATTTAAATCGAACCGAGGCTGGTCAAGACCTCGATCGACCTTGCTACGCGAGACGTCCTCCATTGACTCTCCGTCAGCAGCAGCAGTTGCAACTTTATCAGTTCGGTCTTCATGACCTTAATCCTCAAGACGGTCAAAATGCTTCTCCAGCATTCTTGACATAAAACAGTCATTTACAAACAGTCACAAAATACAGTTTCTATAACGAACTCTTGTCTTTCCATATTATCCACTCTCGGACCACATTACTTATTCCACATTCCATTCAATGTGTACTCGTTCTCATCCATTCACTCATATAGACTACACATTATCTCACATACACCTTCATATTCATTATTCTACATACATATCCATGTTCGTACGTCCACATCATACATCCAATTTCACATTCATACATACGCATCTACATGCATACATCCACATCCACATTCATACATCCATACCTCCATTTCCACATCCACACATCCACATTCATATTCATACATCCACATTCACATGCATACATCCATTTTCATATCCTCATTCATACATCCACATTCACATACATACATCCACATCCGTATCCACATCCATACATCCACATCCACCTCTTCATTCACATTCACATCCATACATCCACATCTACATACATACATCCACATCTACATACATACATCCATACATCCACATATACATACATTCATCCATTTTCACATCCTCATTCATACATACACATCCGCATACATACATACACATCCGTATCTACATCCATACATCCACATCCACATTCACATTCACATTCATACATATACATCTACATGTATACATCCATTTTCACATCCTCATTCATACATACACATCCACATACATACATACACATCCGTATCTACATCCATACATCCACATCCACATCCACATTCACATTCATACATATACATCTACATGTATACATCCACATCACATTCATACAACCATATTACATCCATTCTCGTCCTAACACATCCCATATACATCTTAACACATCCTAACTCATCTTAACACATTCTATCACATCTCATACACATCTTATCACATCTTTTCACATCTCATACACCTCTTATCACATCCTATCACTTCTCATACGCATCTTATCAAATCTTATCACATCTCATATACCTCTTATCACATCTCATACACCTCTTATCATATCTCATACACCTCTTATCACATCTTATTATATCTCATACACCTCTTATCATATCTCATACGCATCTTATCAAATCTTATCACATCTCATATACCTCTTATCACATCTTATACACCTCTTATCATATCTCATACACCTCTTATCACATTTCATATCTTTTTTAAGAGAATTCTTATATTTGATATAAGATTTCTCTACACATTTATTTATGCATAAATTCCATTTAAGGAGACTAACACTTTCGAAATCAAAATCAATCTTTTATGCATAAATTCAATTTGATAGGAATTACACTTTTAGAATAAAAGAATTTCTCTTATACATCTAAGTTATGCATAAAATCCATTTATGATGAAAATCACACTTTTAGTATAAAAAGAATATCTTTTATGCATACCTCTATGCATGAAATCCAATATGATAAAAGTAACACTCTTACAATAAAATAATCAACTTTTATACATACCTCTATGCATGAAATTCAATTATGATAAAAGTCACACTTTTATAATAAAATAATCAACTTTTATGCATACCTCTATGCATGAAATTCAATATAATAAAAGACACACTTTTATAATAAAATAATCAACTTTTATGCATACCTCTATGCATGAAATTCAATATAATAAAAGACACACTTTTATAATAAAATAATCAACTTTTATGCATACCTTTATGCATGAAATTCAAATATGATAAAAGTAACACTTTTGATATAAAAATTTATCCATTATGCATACTTCTATGCATGAAATAAAAATGATAAAAGTAACACTTTTGATATAAAAATTTATCCTTTATGCATACTTCTATGCATGAAAATAAAAATGATAAAAATAACACTTTTGATATAAAAATTTATCCTTTATGCATACTTCTACTTCTATGCATGAAAATAAAAATGATAAAAATAACACTTTTGATATAAAAATTTATCCTTTATGCATACTTCTATGCATGAAAATAAAAATGATAAAAATAACACTTTTGATATAAAAATTTATCCTTTATGCATAATATAAAAATTCAATTTCTCCATGATTATAATGAAATTCTTTCAATTAATCTAGGATGATAATTCCTAGAATATGGTAGGAAGTCCTCTTTTTAAGCTTTGAATGAATTTATTTTATGCGTAATTTTTATAAAAATTTTGCCATAGCTCCGCTGCTATGACTGAAAAATCTCAAAAAAATTTTAAGGGATAAAGCTTATCATTAAAGAAATAATTAGAATGGTCTCTAATTGGATCATTAATCCATAATGGATTGAATCATCAATATACATAAACTAAAAGCATAGAAAAAAAACCATTAATTTGGCCTCAAGCATAGCTTAATCTTGGATTAAGGAAAAGCTTTATGAAAAGCTTCATTTGGATTGAGAATGGTTCATGAGTATGACCATTTCTTGAGTGAGAGAGAGAAATTATATAAAAACCATTAGAATTAAGCATAAATGGAAATTTATGTAATTCTTAACTATCATTAATCACTTAACTTCAATAGCATTCATCAAATTATGTAACTCTTCACTAACATTCATCAATTCACTTCAATAGCATTCAAAAACCATTTCAATTAAGCTTCTCAAGCTTGAGAGGGGTTGAGAAGAGAGAAACATTGAGAAATTATAGAAAAGATCAAAATTCACCATATACCTTACAAATTGCTTGTTTCTTTGTTCACGGTAGAGGCCCCCAACCAATCAATTGGTTAAGTATGTTGATGGAGCCACCAATGGGGATTGAAGAAAGAGGGAAGCTCCAAAAACTAGTGAATTATTAATGAATTCACAGTTCTTGGCTTAGGTGGAGTAGAGTAACGATGCATAAACACTATATATTTTTCAACAAGGGGGAGGCTTCTATTTGTAGGGAAAATTGAGCTCCTAACAAAACAAACTGATTCTAGAATTTTCTAAATCAGTTTGGTCAATATTTTAGGTCAGTTAAGCTAACTTTTTGGAACTAGACTTGAATGAGGAGAGATGAAATATGTCAATTTTTATGAGTTTAAAACTCATTCAAGCATGTGAAATATGCACCTCCTTTAAAGAACTCCCCTTCCTTACATATGTGTCATAATGGAATCATTATACCCAAAATATCTCATATTTTTAATATTGCTCATAGTTTTTTACTAATAAACCTTGTACATTTTCAACTCTTCATCTTATGTGAAATATGCACCTCCTTTAAAGAACTCCCCTTCCTTACATATGTGTCATAATGGAATCATTATACCCAAAATATCTCATATTTTTAATATTGCTCATAGTTTTTTACTAATAAACCTTGTACATTTTCAACTCTTCATCTTATGTGAGCATTTACTCATTTTTGGATACCCAAAATATCTCATATTTTTAATATTGCTCATAGTTTTTTACTAATAAACCTTGTACATTTTCAACTCTTCATCTTATGTGAGCATTTACTCATTTTTGGGTATCTTCTTTTACAAATTGGATTTATCTCCTCCCTACACATGGATTGATGCTATTGGCCCATAGGAACCTTAATTGGACCATAATCCAAAAATTTCTGAAAATCTAGACCCTTAGGCTAAGGTCCTTTATACCCATTTCCAATTAATTCCAATTGCACATTGGAAAGTTCTTTTTGAATTTCTGTTTCAGGGGAACTTATTTTAATAAGATGAGATAATTTTCTATCCAAAAATATTAAAAATTTAAATATTCTCTCTCTAGAATATTTTCTCTCTCTAGGTTAAAACAGTTAGAAACAAGTCTTTTATATTTCTGAAGAGGGATTGATTACAGGGGAAGATGCTGGACATTTTGAGAGGCTGGGGAGGAATCTTACATTCTCTCCCACTTGAAAAACGCGAGATGCCCTCATTTCGCAAACTGGGGATAATTTCGCAAGATGCACAAGTATGAGACTGAGAGAAATTTTTTAATTAAGATTAATCACCAATTAAAAAGTCTCAAAGAGAGTAAGGGTCAAGACAAGAACAAGATTTAAACTTTATTCATTCTTGGAACATATACAGTAAAGATAGAAGAACTCTTTACACTTCCATAAGCCCGTCCATCATATGATCACAAAAGCAACACTCACAAGCTGCGTACGTATAAGGTAACTAATCTATGGGAATGATTCTGTTGGTTATTGCCGCGCCTATCTTAGTGGTATGAGGTGTTCTAACAAAAGGACCTCTGAGAGGCAAACCAAAAATGGGGTAAAGGCATATCCTCTGATGAGGAAGAAAACACGCCAGTAAGAAGACCCGCTCAGAAAACCCAAGATGTCTTGATCTCATGACGCAGTAGTATCGGGGACCCAAACCCAAGGCTTCGATAACCATGGCCAAGCGGACATTGTTACGAAAGTGCTGCTGACCCCAGGGTGTTACCCTAGTTATGTCTTGATAGGTCCGCCATTTGGTCTGAGCTACAGACGTTCCCAAGTGAGGAAAAAGTGAGCGCTCATACTGTTCTATAAAATCCTTCTTCACAGACTCGCTTGCATCTTGAAGGTGAGAAATCATCATGGATAAAACTAATTCCTGTTGCCAAGCCATGAAGGAGTTTAAGAAGAAGGGAGATTGATGGAAGTAAGATTACTGTGAGCGATAAGTAAAGTTACGACTTATATAAAGGAAGGAGTTAGCGTAACCTAGAAGCCAATGGTATCTTCAGGAGTTAGCATAACCTAGAAGCCAACGGTATCTTGCCACTGAAGTTTTATCGTCTTTCCATGATTTGGGTTTGGCACATATTTCTATAGAAGGCATTAAGAACTTTGAGATGAGGAGATAAAAGAAGTTCGTAGGCTAAGTCACTTACTTTCTTTGGTCCACAATATCTGGGGGGATAACTACTTATACTCCCCTAGAGATAAAGAAATTATTTTGGTCCGTATTCAAATGAAGACTATAACTGCTTCTTTGAATTCTGTGACTGTCCTCTTCTTATCTGTTACTGTCCTCTTCTTATCTGTATATTGTCTCTGTCAATCCTGGGCAGCGTTTATATCTTTATGAATTGCCTGCATCTGTTGCTCTAAGTCGCCAAGCATTTGACTGGTCATCTCAACCCTAATCAATGGGTCGGACTTACTTAATGGAGTTAAGAAATCTTGTCCGAGACAGATCCTGATTAGATTGGTATGAAGGAATTGGTCTCTGAATTTGGGTTCTAGACTTCCCTGTGCCCTTTTCATGGTAGGAGTCGGACAGTCTTTTAACTGATGGTCAAAACCTTGGCATCCAAAACACTGGTTCTCACTTCTGAACTCATCGTTCTGAATCTTTAAAACAGGTGGGCTCCTGAGAAGGTATTCTGGGTAAAGTGTCTTCTCTTTTTAAACAGAATCTTTCTTTTATTTAGAGAGGGAATAATTATAAGATCAGAAAAGGAGATTCTTACTCCTGTATACCTCGAAGGTTGGGGGAGGAATCTTACAAACTTCTACCCCACTTAAAAAGATGCGAGATGTCCTCATCTCGCAAAGTAGAGGACAACTCTTTTTCTTAAGATCCAATTTATTCTGGGTTCCTTATATTCTGGTCAACCCAACAGAATACTGGGATAAATATTCCTTATATAGAACTCATCATTAAATAATAATTCTTTTAGATCATATCATTCCTACGATAATGGTCCATTAGACCGAAAAATTTCCTTCTGAACATTCCTCCACGGGAATTTCAGTTAAGTTATCAATTTGTCATCCCTTAACTTGATCTACCGTGTCAAGTATTAACAGTAGCAATTTGATAGCACAATCCACTAATCTCATAGTGATTTGCTGAAATCATTATCATCATTTATCATTCAGGGACTCGTCCCATTCATCCTCATTGTGGTTTTGCTCAGGTTATTATATTTCAACTAAATTTCAAAAATCATCATTTTTCAATCAGAATCCAAATCAATTCATCAGTTCTCAAACAAAATTAAAATCATATCAACCACATTCGAAATCATCATCTGGATAACATTAACGCTTATAATTTCAAGTCTTAGATTTACTCGTATATACTGCCGGTAAAGAGCTGCAGTTATACCCTCGGTATATATGGGTCGTCATAATACTTGGAACTATAAGGTAAATACCATCATGTCTAGGCCTCAAGCAAGTCAGGGTTCCATACGATTGCGGTACTTCCAATTGAAGACCCAATTACTAATTTACGAATTTTCAATTTGAATTAACAATTTGTATAAATTATATCACACAATTATAACCTTTTTGTGCTTTTTGATAACTTTTGACATAATTGGCTCCTCAGTTGATCTTATTGGAGATCTATGACATAAATCTGATAAACAGATTTTTCTTTATCCGATCGTCCGTAAACAATCACTTAAATAAAAAAAACATTTGTATATTTATATACAAGTTGCAATAAGTACATAGAGTGGCTCGGCTCCAAAATTCAAAATCTCCTCGAGAGACGCATAAGACGACGGTACTGGGCCATAGTCATGCCCTGTTACATAATTTCTCTAATTGCGAAGGGAGCTATTATTTTCTCCTTAGGGATAAATCGACTAAGGAGTCTATAATCTCGGCAAGCAAGTCTGAAATTTTGAGGCGTTGAAAGATATAGAATGACACCACGCGTCATTTTCAGCTTTATCAAAATCATGGCCAATGAGAGGTTCTGTCTCAGCATTGCATGCCGGTTGGAAGAGGCGTGGATATATAGCCCTGCAAACCACTTATGCTGTTGTCTCTCCGCTAGGTTAGGAAAATATAATTCCTCGAAATGGCGTGCGAGTCTTGCTCGGCTTGTTCGAGTTGAAGCGGAAGAGATGAGATACTCGAAGGCAAATGCAATCATATCTTGAGACTGGGTGAGGTCGGGAATACCAGATAAATGGGGAACTTCCATCTATAAAAACAATTTCTTTGATTAAAATTTCTTCATTAAAGAAGCCATTAAAGAAGCTTACGGAATGAAAATACATTATGAAAATGCTGTTTCTGAATTCTTATTACTAATTTCAGATAAGAATTTAATTATCTTTATTAGCTTTCAATTTTGCTCTGATACCAACTGTGAGATCCCTGTCCCCACCATGCGACGGATTCGGGTACTAGCAGCGGAAGTAGTACTTCATGCGCGGGGCTTTTCCAAAATCGAACCCGAAAAAACTTCCCTTTCCCGGAAAGCACGGGCGATTCCACCAGGATAACTTTTTACTCTAACGTTGTCAAGATCATTACTGATCACGCTGATCCGACTGCACCTATAAAGATACTCGGTCGGATCAAGGAAGAAACTTGCACTTGGATCATTGGGATCAACGCTTTTTTCCCCACCATCAAGAGGCACAGCCATTGATTCCTATCCATAGAACAATTACTATCTGGAATTTACTTTATCTATCGTAATAATAGAAATTGAGTCTCGATTTATGGATCCATCAGTCCAGCCTAACCCCATCCCCAGAGTCCCATGGGTTAGCCAACCACCCAACCACTGTAGTGATGGGCTCCAATTAAGAATTTGGTTAGGTTTTGTCCCCGGTACCAAGGAAAAGAGTTCCAAGGGCCCCTAGCCGGAAGTTCATGCAAACATAAAACTAGTCACACCACTTACACACCCAATATGAAATTGCCTTTTTCTTAGCATCAACTAGCTTTAAAACAATCCTTTAATAAAACCATTATGTCACTGATGACAATCCTCAAAGTCTCTGGTTGAATCCTTATTTCCAGTCATTCATTCATCGGTATACTTATGGCATCATTGGCAACCAGAACGCTCACCTCCTGTTCGCTCAGGGCATACATCCACATTCACATGCATACATCCATTTTCACATCCTCATTCATACATCCACATTCACATACATACATCCACATCCGTATCCACATCCATACATCCACATCCACCTCTTCATTCACATTCACATCCATACATCCACATCTACATACATACATCCACATCTACATACATACATCCATACATCCACATATACATACATACATCCATTTTCACATCCTCATTCATACATACACATCTGCATACATACATACACATCCGTATCTACATCCATACATCCACATCCACATCCACATTCACATTCACATTCATACATATACATCTACATGTATACATCCATTTTCACATCCTCATTCATACATACACATCCACATACATACATACACATCCGTATCTACATCCATACATCCACATCCACATCCACATTCACATTCATACATATACATCTACATGTATACATCCACATCACATTCATACAACCATATTACATCCATTCTCGTCCTAACACATCCCATATACATCTTAACACATCCTAACTCATCTTAACACATTCTATCACATCTCATACACATCTTATCACATCTTTTCACATCTCATACACCTCTTATCACATCCTATCACTTCCCATACGCATCTTATCAAATCTTATCACATCTCATACACCTCTTACCACATCTCATACACCTCTTATCACATCTTATCACATTTCATATCTTTTTTAAGAGAATTCTTATATTTGATATAAGATTTCTCTACACATTTATTTCTGCATAAATTCCATTTAAGGAGACTAACACTTTCGAAATCAAAATCAATCTTTTATGCATAAATTCAATTTGGTAGGAATTACACTTTTAGAATAAAAGAATTTCTCTTATACATCTAAGTTATGCATAAAATCCATTTATGATGAAAATCACACTTTTAGTATAAAAAGAATATCTTTTATGCATACCTCTACGCATGAAATCCAATATGATAAAAGTAACACTCTTACAATAAAATAATCAACTTTTATACATACCTCTATGCATGAAATTCAATTATGATAAAAGTCACACTTTTATAATAAAATAATCAACTTTTATGCATACCTCTATGCATGAAATTCAATATAATAAAAGACACACTTTTATAATAAAATAATCAACTTTTATGCATACCTCTATGCATGAAATTCAATATAATAAAAGACACACTTTTATAATAAAATAATAAACTTTTATGCATACCTTTATGCATGAAATTCAAATATGATAAAAGTAACACTTTTGATATAAAAATTTATCCATTATGCATACTTCTATGCATGAAATAAAAATGATAAAAGTAACACTTTTGATATAAAAATTTATCCTTTATGCATACTTCTATGCATGAAAATAAAAATGATAAAAATAACACTTTTGATATAAAAATTTATCCTTTATGCATACTTCTACTTCTATGCATGAAAATAAAAATGATAAAAATAACACTTTTGATATAAAAATTTATCCTTTATGCATACTTCTATGCATGAAAATAAAAATGATAAAAATAACACTTTTGATATAAAAATTTATCCTTTATGCATAATATAAAAATTCAATTTCTCCATGATTATAATGAAATTCTTTCAATTAATCTAGGATGATAATTCCTAGAATATGGTAGGAAGTCCTCTTTTTATGCTTTGAATGAAATTATTTTATGCGTAATTTTTATAAAAATTTTGCCATAGCTCCGCTGCTGCTGACTGAAAAATCTCAAAATTTTTCTTAAGGGATAAAGCTTATCATTAAAGAAATAATTAGAATGGTCTCTAATTAGATCATTAATCCATAATGGATTGAATCATCAATATACATAAACTAAAAGCATAGAAAAAAAACCATTAATTTGGCCTCAAGCATAGCTTAATCTTGGATTAAGGAAAAGCTTTATGAAAAGCTTCATTTGGATTGAGAATGGTTCATGAGTATGACCATTTCTTGAGTGAGAGAGAGAAATTACATAAAAACCATTAGAATTAAGCATAAATGGAAATTTATGTAATTCTTAACTATCATTAATCACTTAACTTCAATAGCATTCATCAAATTATGTAACTCTTCACTAACATTCATCAATTCACTTCAATAGCATTCAAAAACCATTCCAATTAAGCTTCTCAAGCTTGAGAGGGGTTGAGAAGAGAGAAACATTGAGAAATTATAGAAAAGATCAAAATTCACCATTTACCTTACAAATTGCTTGTTTCTTTGTTCACGGTAGAGGCCCCCAACCAATCAATTGGTTAAGTATGTTGATGGAGCCACCAATGGGGATTGAAGAAAGAGGGAAGCTCCAAAAACTAGTGAATTATTAATGAATTCACAGTTCTTGGCTTAGGTGGAGTAGAGTAACGATGCATAAACACTATATATTTTTCAACAAGGGAGAGGCTTCTATTTATAGGAGAAATTGAGCTCCTAACCAAACAAACTGATTCTAGAATTTTCTAAATCAGTTTGGTGAATATTTTAGGTCAGTTAAGCTAACTTTTTGGAACTAGACTTGAATGAGGAGAGATGAAATATGTCAATTTTTATGAGTTTAAAACTCATTCAAGCATGTGAAATATGCACCTCTTTTAAAGAACTCCCCTTCCTTACATATGTGTCATAATGGAATCATTATACCCAAAATATCTCATATTTTTAATATTGCTCATAGTTTTTTACTAATAAACCTTGTACATTTTCAACTCTTCATCTTATGTGAAATATGCACCTCCTTTAAAGAACTCCCCTTCCTTACATATGTGTCATAATGGAATCATTATACCCAAAATATCTCATATTTTTAATATTGCTCATAGTTTTTTTACTAATAAACCTTGTACATTTTCAACTCTTCATCTTATGTGAGCATTTACTCATTTTTGGATACCCAAAATATCTCATATTTTTAATATTTCTCATAGTTTTTTACTAATAAACCTTGTACATTTTCAACTCTTCATCTTATGTGAGCATTTACTCATTTTTGGGTATCTTCTTTTACAAATTGGATTTATCTCCTCCCTACACATGGATTGATGCTATTGGCCCATAGGAACCTTAATTGGACCATAATCCAAAAATTTCTGAAAATCTAGACCCTTAGGCTAAGGTCCTTTATACCCATTTCCAATTAATTCCAATTCCACATTGGAAAGTTCTTTTTGAATTTCTGTTTCAGGGGAACTTATTTTAATAAGATGAGATGATTTTCTATCCAAAAATATTAAAAATTTGAATATTCTCTCTCTAGAATATTTTCTCTCTCTAGGTTAAAACAGTTAGAAACAAGTCTTTTATATTTCTGAAGAGGGATTGATTACAGGGGAAGATGCTGGACATTTTGAGAGGCTGGGGAGGAATCTTACATTCTCTCCCACTTGAAAAATGCGAGATGCCCTCATCTCGCAAACTGGGGGTAATTTCGCAAGATGCACAAGTATGAGACTGAGAGAAATTTTTTAATTAAGATTAATCACCAATTAAAAAGTCTCAAAGAGAGTAAGGGTCAAGACAAGAACAAGATTTAAACTTTATTCATTCTTGGAATATATACAGTAAAGATAGAAGAACTCTTTACACTTCCATAAGCCCGTCCATCATATGATCACAAAAGCAACACTTACAAGCTGCGCACGTATAAAGTAACTCATCTATGGGAATGATTCTGTTGGTTATTGCCGCGACTATCTTAGTGGTATGAGGTGTTCTAACAAAAGGACCTCTGAGAGGCAAACCAAAAACGGGGTAAAGGCATATCCTCTGATGAGGAAGAAAACACGCCAGTAAGAAGACCCGCTTAGAAAACCCAAGATGTCTTGATCTCATGACGCAGTAGTATCGGGGACCCAAACCCAAGGCTTCGATAACCATGGCCAAGCGGACATTGTTACAAAAGTGCTGCTGACCCCAGGGTGTTACCCTAGTTATGTCTTGATAGGTCCGCCATTTGGTCTGAGCTACAGACGTTCCCAAGTGAGGAAAAAGTGAGCGCTCATACTGTTCTATAAAATCCTTCTTCACAGACTCGCTTGCATCTTGAAGGTGAGAAATCATCATGGATAAAACTAATTCCTGTTGCCAAGCCATGAAGGAGTTTAAGAAGAAGGGAGATCGATGGAAGTAAGATTACTGTGAGCGATAAGTAAAGTTACGACTTATATAAAGGAAGGAGTTAGTGTAACCTAGAAGCCAACGGTATCTTCAGGAGTTAGCGTAACCTAGAAGCCAACGGTATCTTGCAACTGAAGTTTTACCGTCTTTCCATGATTTGGGATTGGCACATATTTCTATAGAAGGCATTAAGAACTTTGAGATGAGGAGATAAAAGAAGTTCGTAGGCTAAGTCACTTACTTTCTTTGGTCCACAATATCTGGGGGGATAACTACTTATACTCCCCTAGAGATAAAGAAATTATTTTGGTCCGTATTCAAATGAAGACTATAACTGCTTCTTTGAATTCTGTGACTGTCCTCTTCTTATCTGTATATTGTCTCTGTCAATCCTGGGCAGCGTTTATATCTTTATGAATTGCCTGCATCTGTTGCTCTAAGTCGCCAAGCATTTGACTGGTCATCTCGACCCTAATCAATGGGTCGGACCTAGTTAATGGAGTTAAGCAATCTTGTCCGAGACGGATCCTGATTAGATTGGTATGAAGGAATTGGTCTCTGAATTTGGGTTCTAGACTTCCCTGTGCCCTTTTCATGGTAGGAGTCGGGCAGTCTTTTAACTGATGGTCAAAACCTTGGCATCCAAAACACTGGTTCTCACTTCTGAACTCATCGTTCTGAATCTTTAAAACAGGTGGGCTCCTGAGAAGGTATTCTGGGTAAAGTGTCTTCTCTTTTTAAACAGAATCTTTCTTTTATTTAGAGAGGGAATAATTATAAGATCAGAAAAGGAGATTCTTACTCCTGTATACCTCGAAGGTTGGGGGAGGAATCTTACAAACTTCTACCCCACTTAAAAAGGTGCGAGATGTCCTCATCTCGCAAAGTAGAGGACAACTCTTTTTCTTAAGATCCAATTTATTCTGGGTTCCTTATATTCTGGTCAACCCAACAGAATACTGGGATAAATATTCCTTATATAGAACTCATCATTAAATAATAATTCATTTAGATCATATCATTCCTACGATAATGGTCCATTAGATCGAAAAATTTCCTTCTGATGAACATTCCTCCACGGGAATTTCAGTTAAGTTATCAATTTGTCATCCCTTAACTTGATCTACCGTGTCAAGTATTAACAGTAGCAATTTGATAGCACAATCCACTAATCTCATAGTGATTTGCTGAAATCATTATCATCATTTATCATTCAGGGACTCGTCCCATTCATCCTCATTGTGGTTTTGCTCAGGTTATTATATTTCAACTAAATTTCAAAAATCATCATTTTTTAATCAGAATCCAAATTAATTCATCAGTTCTCAAACAAAATTAAAATCATATCAACCACATTCGAAATCATCATCTGGATAACATTAACGCTTATAATTTCAAGTCTTAGATTTACTCGTATATACTGCCGGTAAAGAGCTACGGTTATACCCTCGGTATATACGGGTCGTCATAATACTTGGAACTATAAGGTAAATACCATCATGTCTAGGCCTCAAGCAAGTCAGGGTTCCATACGATTGCGGTACTTCCAATTGAAGACCCAATTACTAATTTACGAATTTTCAATTTGAATTAACAATTTGTATAAATTATATCACACAATTACAACCTTTTTGTGCGTCTTGATAACTTTTGACATAATTGGCTCCTCAGTTGATCTTATTGGAGATCTATGACATAAATCTGATAAACAGATTTTTCTTTATCCGATCGTCCGTAAACAATCACTTAAATAAAAAAAACATTTGTATATTTATATACAAGTTGCAATAAGTACATAGAGTGGCTCGGCTCCAAAATTCAAAATCTCCTCGAGAGACGCATAAGACGACGGTACTGTAGTCATGCCCTATTACATAATTTCTCTAATTGCGAAGGGAGCTATTATTTTCTCCTTAGGGATAAATCGACTAAGGAGTCTATAATCTCGGCAAGCAAGTCTGAAATTTTGAGGCGTTGAAAGATATAGAATGACACCACGCGTCATTTTCAGCTTTATCAAAATCATGGCCAATGAGAGGTTCTATCTCAGCATTGCATGCCGGTTGCAAGAGGCGTGGATATATAGCCCTGCAAACCACTTATGCTGTTGTCTCTCCACTAGGTTAGGAAAATATAATTCCTCGAAATGGCGTGCGAGTCTTGCTCGGCTTGTTCGAGTTGAAGCGGAAGAGATGAGATACTCGAAGGCAAATGCAATCATATCTTGAGACTGGGTGAGGTCGGGAATACCAGATAAATGGGGAACTTCCATCTATAAAAACAATTTCTTTGATTAAAATTTCTTCATTAAAGAAGCCATTAAAGAAGCTTACGGAATGAAAATACATTATGAAAATGCTGTTTCTGAATTCTTATTACTAATTTCAGATAAGAATTTGATTATGTTTATTAGCTTTCAATTTTGCTCTGATACCAACTGTGAGATCCCTGTCCCCACCATGCGACGGATTCGGGTACTAGCAGCGGAAGTAGCACTTCATGCGGCGGGGCAGGGACCCACACTCGGGGCCTCGTCCATGGATATCCGGACAAGAGACTAATGCGTCGGTTTTTCCAAAATCGAACCCGAAAAAACTTCCCTTTCCCGGAAAGCACGGGCGATTCCACCAGGATAACTTTTTACTCTAACGTTGTCAAGATCATTACTGATCACGCTGATCCGACTGCATCTAAAAAGATACTCGGTCGGATCAAGGAAGAAACTTGCACTTGGATCATTGGGATCAATGCTTTTTTCCCCACCATCAAGAGGCACAGCCGTTGATTCCTATCCATAGAACAATTACTATCCGGAATTTACTTTATCTATCGTAATAACAGAAATTGAGTCTCGATTTATGGATCCATCAGTCCAGCCTAACCCCATCCAGTCCCATGGGTTAGCCAACCACCCAACCACTGTAGTGATGGGGTCCAATTAAGAATTTGGTTAGGTTTTGTCCCGGGTACCAAGGAAAAGAGTTCCAAGGCCCCCTAGCCGGAAGTTCATGCAAACATAAAACTAGTCACACCACTTACACACCCAATATGAAATTACCTTTTTCTTAGCATCAACTAGCTTTAAAACAATCCTTTAATAAAACCATTATGTCACTGATGACAATCCTCAAAGTCTCTGGTTGAATCCTTATTTCCAGTCATTCATTCATCGGTATACTTATGGCATCATTGGCAACTAGAACGCTCACCTCCTGTTCGCTCAGGGGCCTTTTCCATAGTTCCTAGCTCATAGTAACTGTGAGATCCCTGTTCCCACCGAGCAACGGATTCGGGGTACTAGCAGCGGAAGTAGCACTTCTCGTGCGGGATAGGGGTCCCACACTCGGGCCTCGCCCACGGATATCCCGACAAGAGACTAATCCGTCGTTTTGTCCAAAACCGAAACCGAAAAAACTTCCTTTACCCAGAAAGCACGGGCGATTCCACCAGGATAACTCTTTACTCTAACGTAGTCAAGATCATTACTGATCAAACTGATCTGACTGCACCTTTAACGGTACTTGGTCAAATCAAGGAAGAACTTGCACTTGGATCATTGGGATCAACGCTTTTTTTCCCATCAAGAGGCACAGCCGTTGATTCCTATCCATAGAACAATTTCTATCCGGGATTTACTTCATCTATCGTAATAATAGAAATTAAATCTCGATTTACGGATCCATCAGTCCAGCCTAACCCCATCCGATCCCATGGGTTAGCCAACCGCCCAACCACTGTAGTGATGGGATCCAATTTGGAATTTGGTTAGGTTTTGTCCCGGGTACCAAGGAAAAGAGTTCCAAGGCCCCCTAGCCGGAAGTTCATGCAACATAAAACTAGTCATACCACTTACACACCCAATATGAAATTGCCTTTTTCTTAGCATCAACTAGCTTTAAAACAATCCTTTAATAAAACCATTATGTCACTGATGACAAACCTCAAAGTCTCTGGTTGAATCCTTATTTCCAGTCATTCTTTCATCAGTATACTTATGGCATCATTGGCAACCAGAACGCTCACCACCTGTTCTCTCATGGGCCTTTTCCATGGTTCCTAGCTCATAGTAACCGGCAATATATTCATATAATAGAATGGAGTCTCCGTGGAAGATCAGCAAGATCAACCCACAGATCCATATAAAAGAGCCATGGACTCATCTGTTGAGGACCAGCAAGGTCAATCAACCAGATCCATGCCCGGTTTCAGAAAACAACTCTTACTCCTTATTCCAATATCTTCCACGACGCACGTGTGGGTATCTTCGGCGACCCAGAGCCCGAGCACCTATGGTCAGCACCCTCTAGGATCCTTCGCAGGTGACCTAGCGCTTCACTCATAGGCCGCTTCCTTGGTCCCTCATCCACCGTACCGGAAGCTCACCATTTAAATCGAGCCGAGGCTGGTCAAGACCTCGATCGACCTTGCTACGCGAGACGTCCTCCATTGACTCTCCGTCAGCAGTTGCAACTTTATCAGTTCAGTCTTCATGACCTTAATCCTCAAGACGGTCAAAATGCTTCTCCAGCATTCTTGACATAAAACAGTCATTTACAAACAGTCACAAATACAGTTTCTATAACGAACTCTTGTCTTTCCATATTATCCACTCTCGGACCATATTACTTATTCCACATTCCATTCAGTGTGTACTCGTTCTCATCCATTCACTCATATAGACTACATTATCTCACATACATCTTTATATTCATTATTCTACATACATATCCATGTTCGTACGTCCACATCATACATCCAATTTCACATTCATACATACACATCTACATGCATACATCCACATCTACATTCATACATCCATACCTCCATTTCCACATCCACACATCCACATTCATATTCATACATCCACATTCACATGCATACATCCATTTTCACATCCTCGTTCATACATCCACATTCACATACATACATCCACATCCGTATCTACATCCATACATTCACATCCATATACATACGTCCATTTTTACATCCTCATTCATACATACACATCCACATACATACATACACATCCGCATCTACATCCATACATCCACATCCACATCAACATTCACATTCATACATATACATCTACATGTATACATCCACATCACATTCATACAACCATATTACATCCATTCTCGTCCTAACACATCCCATATACATCTTAACACATCCTAACTCATCTTAACACATTCTATCACATCTCATACACATCTTATCACATCTTTTTACATCTCATACACCTCTTATCACATCCTATCACTTTCCATACGCATCTTATCAAATCTTATCACATCTCATACACATCTTATCACATCTTTTTACATCTCATACACCTCTTATCACATCCTATCACTTTCCATACGCATCTTATCAATTCTTACAACATCTCATACACCTCTTATCACATCCTATCACTTTCCATACGCATCTTATCAATTCTTATCACATCTCATACACCTCTTATCACATCCTATCACTTTCCATACGCATCTTATCAATTCTTATCACATCTCATACACCTCTTATCACATCTTATCACATTTCATATCTTTAAAAAAAAAAAAAAAGAGAATTCTTATATTTGATATAAGATTTCTCTACACATTTATTTATACATAAATTCCATTTAAGGAGACTAACACTTTCGAAATTAAAATCAATCTTTTATGCATCTTCTTATGCATAATTTCAATTTGGTAGAGAATTACACTTTTAGAATAAAAGAATTTCTCTTATGCTTCTAAGTTAAGCATAAAATCCATTTATGAGGAAAATCACACTTTTAGTATAAAAAGAATATCTTTTATGCATACCTATATGCATGAAATCCAATATGATAAAAGTAACACTTTTGATATAAAAAATTTTCCTTTATGCATACTTCTATGCATGAAAATTAAAAATGATAAAAGTAACACTTTTGATATTAAAAAAATTTTCTTTTATGCATACTTCTATGCATGAAAATTAAAAATGATAAAAGTAACACTTTTGATATAAAAAATTTTCTTTTTATGCATACTTCTATGCATGAAAATTAAAAATGATAAAAGTAACACTTTTGATATAAAAATTTTTCCTTTATGCATACTTCTATGCATGAAAATTAAAAATGATAAAAGTAACCCTTTTGATATAAAAAAATTTTCTTTTATGCATACTTCTATGCATGAAAATTAAAAATGATAAAAGTAACACTTTTGATATAAAAATTTTTCCTTTATGCATACTTCTATGCATGAAAATTAAAAATGATAAAAGTAACACTTTTGATATAAAAAAATTTTCTTTTATGCATACTTCTATGCATGAAAATTAAAAATGATAAAAGTAACACTTTTGATATAAAAATTTTTCCTTTATGCATACTTCTATGCATGAAAATTAAAAATGATAAAAATAACACTTTTGATATAAAAATTTATCCACTATGCATACTTCTATGCATGAATTAAAAATGGTAAAAATAACACTTTTGATATAAAAATTTATCCATTATGCATACTTCTATGCATGAAATAAAAATGGTAAAAATAACACTTTTGATATAAAAATTTATCCATTATGCATACTTCTATGCATGAAATAAAAATGGTAAAAATAACACTTTTGATATAAAAATTTATCCATTATGCATACTTCTATGCATGAAATAAAAATGGTAAAAATAACACTTTTGATATAAAAACTTATCCTTTATGCATGATATTAAAATTCAATTTCTCCATGATTGTAATGAAATTCTTTCAATTAATCTAGGATGATAATTCCTAGAATATGGTAGGAAGTCCTCTTTTTATGCTTTGAATGAGATTATTTTATGCATAATTTTTATAAAAATTTTGCCATAGCTCCGCTGCTATGACTGATAAATCTCAATTTTTCTAAGGGATAATGCTTATCATTAAGGAAATAATTAAAATGATCTCTAATTGGATTATTAATCCATAATGGATTGAATCATTAATATACATAAACTAAAAGCATAGAAAAAAGCCATTAATTTGGCCTCAAGCATAACTTAATCTTGCGTTAAGGAAAAGCTTTATGAAAAGCTTGATTTGGATTGAGAATGGGTCATGAGTATGACCATTTCTTGAGTGAGAGAGAGAATTTACATAAAAATCATTAGAATTTAAACATAAATGAAAATTAACTTCAATAGCATTATGTAACTCTTCACTACTATTCAAACTTCAATAGCATTTAAAAAAAACCATACCAATTAAACTTCTCAAGCTTGAGAGGGGTTGAGAAGAGAGAAACATTGAGAAATTATAGAAAGATCAATATTCACTAATTACCTTACAACTTGCTTGATTCTTTGTTCACGGTAGAGGCCCCCAACCAATCAATTGGTTAAGTATGTTGATGGAGCCACTAATGGGGATTGAAGAAAGAGGGAAGCTCCAAAAACTAGTGAATTATTAAATGAATTCACAGTTCTTGGCTTAGGTGGAGTAGCAATGCATAAACACTATCTATTTTTCAACAAGGGGGAGGCTTCTATTTATAGGAAAAATTGAGCTCCTAACCAAACAAACTGATTCTAGAATTTTCTAAATCAGTTTGGTCAATATTTGACCATTTTTAGGTCAGTTAAGCTAACTTTTTAGACTTGAATGAGGAGAGAGGAGAGATGAAATATCTCAATTTTTATGAGTTTAAAACTCATTCAAGCATGTGAAATATGCACCTCCTTTAAAGAACTCCCCTTCCTTACATATGTGTCATAATGGAATCATTTTAATATTGCTCATAGTTTTTTTTACTAATAAACCTTGTACATTTTCAACTCTTCACCTTATGTGAAATATGCACCTCCTTTAAAGAATTCCCCTTCCTTACATATGTGTCATAATGGAATCATTTTAATATTGCTCATAGTTTTTTACTAATAAACCTTGTACATTTTCAACTCTTCATCTTATGTGAAATATGCACCTCCTTTAAAGAATTCCCCTTCCTTACATATGTGTCATAATGGAATCATTTTAATATTGCTCATAGTTTTTTACTAATAAACCTTGTACATTTTCAACTCTTCATCTTATGTGAGCATTTACTCATTTTTGGATATCTACTTTTTACAAATTTGGATTTATCTCTTCCCTACACATGGATTGATGCTATTGGCCCATAGGAACCTTAATTGGACCATAGTCTAAAGATTTCTGAAAATCTAGACCCTTAGACTAAGGTTCTTTATACCTATTTCCAATTAATTCCAATTGCACATTGGAAAATTCTTTTTGAATTTCTGTTTCAGGGGAACTCATCTGAATTATAAGAGATATTTTTCTATCCAAAAATATTCAAAATCTGAATATTCTCTCTCTAGAATAATTTTCCTCTCTCTAGGCTAAAATAGTTAGCAACAGGGTCTTTATATTTCTGAAGAGGGTTGATTACAGGGGAAGATACTAGACATCAAAACGGGGTTGGGGGAGGAATCTTACATTCTACCCCACTTAAAAAACGCGAGATGTCCTCATCTCGCAACTTGTGATAATTTCGCAAGATTCACGAATATGAGACTTAGAGAAAAATTTTAATCAAGATTAACCACCAAGATAAGTCTTAAAGAGAGCAAGATTCAAAATACGAACAAGATTTAAACTTTATTCATTCTCGGAACTTATACAGTAAAGATAGAGGAACTCTTTACACTTCCATAAGCCCGTCCATCATATGGTCACAAAAGCAGTCCTCACAAGCTGCACAAGTATAAGGTAACTCATCTATGGGAATGATTCTGTGGGTTATTGCTGCGCCTATCTCAGTGGTATGAGGTGTTCTAACAAAAGGACCTCTGAGAGGCAAGCCAAAAACGGGGTAAAGGCATATCTTCTCATGAGGAAGAAAACACGCCAGTAAGAAGACCCGCTCAGAAAACCCAAGATGTCTTGATCTCATGACGCAGTAGTATCGAGGACCCAAACCCAAGGCTTCGATAACCATGGCCAAGCGGACATTGTTACGAAAGTGCTGCTGACCCCAGGGTGTTACCCTAGTTATGTCTTGATAGGTCCGCCATTTGGTCTGCGCTACAGAAGTTCCTAGGTGAGGAAAAAGTGAGCGCTCATACTGTTCTATAAAATCCTTCTTCACAAACTCACTTGCGTCTTGAAGGTGAGGAATCATTATGGATAAAACTAATTCTTGTTGCCAAGCCATGAAGGAGATTAAGAAAGAAAGGAGATCGATGGGAGTAAGATTACTGTGAACGACAAGTAAAAGTTACGACTTATATAAAGGAAGGAGCTAGCGTAACTTAGAAGCCAACGGTAACTTGCCACTGAAGTTTTACCGTCTTTCCATGATTTGGGTTTGGCATATTTTTCTATAGAAGGCATTTAGAACTTTGAGATGAGGAGATAAAAGAAGTTCGTAAGCTAAATCACCTACTTTCTTTGGTCCACAATATCTGGGAGATAACTTCTTATACTTCCCAAGAGATAAAGAACTTCTTTTGGGCCGTACTCGAGACCAAAACCTTGATATCCAAAACATCGATTCTCACTTCTGAACTCGTTGTTCTGAATCCTTAAAACAGGTGGGACTCTTGAGAAGTATTCAGGAAAAAGGTTCTTCCTTTTTTAAACAGAATCTTTCTTTTATTTTAGAGATAGAATAATTATAAGATCAAAAAGGGAGATTCTTACTCCCGTATACCTCTAAGGCTGGGGGAGGAATCTTACATTCTACCCCACTTAAAAGGTGCAAGATGTCCTCATCTCGCAAGTAGAGGACAACTGTGAGATCCCTGTTCCCACCGAGCAACGGATTCGGGGTACTAGCAGCGGAAGTAGCACTTCTCGCACGGGACAGGGGTCCCACACTCGGGCCTCGCCCACGGATATCCGGACAAGAGACTAATCCGTCGGTTTGTCCAAAACCGAAACCGGAAAAACTTCCTTTACCCAGAAAGCAAGGGCGATTCCACCAGGATAACTCTTTACTCTAACGTAGTCAAGATCATTACTGATCAAACTGATCTGACTGCACCTTTAACGGTACTTGGTCAAATCAAGGAAGAACTTGCACTTGGATCATTGGGATCAACGCTTTTTTCCCCATCAAGAGGCACAGCCGTTGATTCCTATCCATAGAACAATTTCTATCCGGGATTTACTTCATCTATCGTAATAATAGAAATTAAATCTCGATTTACGGATCCATCAGTCCAGCCTAACCCCATCCGATCCCATGGGTTAGCCAACCGCCCAACCACTGTAGTGATGGGATCCAATTTGGAATTTGGTTAGGTTTTGTCCCGGGTACCAAGGAAAAGAGTTCCAAGGCCCCCTAGCCGGAAGTTCATGCAACATAAAACTAGTCATACCACTTACACACCCAATATGAAATTGCCTTTTTCTTAGCATCAACTAGCTTTAAAACAATCCTTTAATAAAACCATTATGTCACTGATGACAAACCTCAAAGTCTCTGGTTGAATCCTTATTTCCAGTCATTCTTTCATCAGTATACTTATGGCATCATTGGCAACCAGAACGCTCACCACCTGTTCTCTCAGGGGCCTTTTCCATGGTTCCTAGCTCATAGTAACCGGCAATATATTCATATAATAGAATGGAGTCTCCGTGGAAGATCAGCAAGATCAACCCACAGATCCATATAAAAGAGCCATGGACTCATCTGTTGAGGACCAGCAAGGTCAATCAACCAGATCCATGCCCGGTTTCAGAAAACAACTCTTACTCCTTATTCCAATATCTTCCACGACGCACGTGTGGGTATCTTCGGCGACCCAGAGCCTGAGCACCGTATGGTCAGCACCCTCTAGGATCCTTCGCAGGTGACCTAGCGCTTCACTCATAGGCCGCTTCCTTGGTCCCTCATCCACCGTACCGGAAGCTCACCATTTAAATCGAGCCGAGGCTGGTCAAGACCTCGATCGACCTTGCTACGCGAGACGTCCTCCATTGACTCTCCGTCAGCAGTTGCAACTTTATCAGTTCAGTCTTCATGACCTTAATCCTCAAGACGGTCAAAATGCTTCTCCAGCATTCTTGACATAAAACAGTCATTTACAAACAGTCACAAATACAGTTTCTATAACGAACTCTTGTCTTTCCATATTATCCACTCTCGGACCATATTACTTATTCCACATTCCATTCAGTGTGTACTCGTTCTCATCCATTCACTCATATAGACTACATTATCTCACATACATCTTCATATTCATTATTCTACATACATATCCATGTTCGTACGTCCACATCATACATCCAATTTCACATTCATACATACGCATCTACATGCATACATCCACATCTACATTCATACATCCATACCTCCATTTCCACATCCACACATCCACATTCATATTCATACATCCACATTCACATTCACATGCATACATCCATTTTCACATCCTCGTTCATACATCCACATTCACATACATACATCCACATCCGTATCTACATCCATACATTCACATCCATATACATACGTCCATTTTTACATCCTCATTCATACATACACATCCACATACATACATACACATCCGCATCTACATCCATACATCCACATCCACATCAACATTCACATTCATACATATACATCTACATGTATACATCCACATCACATTCATACAACCATATTACATCCAGTCTCGTCCTAACACATCCCATATACATCTTAACACATCCTAACTCATCTTAACACATTCTATCACATCTCATACACATCTTATCACATCTTTTTACATCTCATACACCTCTTATCACATCCTATCACTTTCCATACGCATCTTATCAAATCTTATCACATCTCATACACATCTTATCACATCTTTTTACATCTCATACACCTCTTATCACATCCTATCACTTTTCATACGCATCTTATCAATTCTTACAACATCTCATACACCTCTTATCACATCCTATCACTTTCCATACGCATCTTATCAATTCTTATCACATCTCATACACCTCTTATCACATCCTATCACTTTCCATACGCATCTTATCAATTCTTATCACATCTCATACACCTCTTATCACATCTTATCACATTTCATATCTTTTTTTTTAAAAAAAGAGAATTCTTATATTTGATATAAGATTTCTCTACACATTTATTTATACATAAATTCCATTTAAGGAGACTAACACTTTCGAAATTAAAATCAATCTTTTATGCATCTTCTTATGCATAATTTCAATTTGGTAGAGAATTACACTTTTAGAATAAAAGAATTTCTCTTATGCTTCTAAGTTAAGCATAAAATCCATTTATGAGGAAAATCACACTTTTAGTATAAAAAGAATATCTTTTATGCATACCTATATGCATGAAATCCAATATGATAAAAGTAACACTTTTGATATAAAAATTTTTCCTTTATGCATACTTCTATGCATGAAAATTAAAAATGATAAAAGTAACACTTTTGATATTAAAAAAAATTTCTTTTATGCATACTTCTATGCATGAAAATTAAAAATGATAAAAGTAACACTTTTGATATAAATTTTTTTTCTTTTTATGCATACTTCTATGCATGAAAATTAAAAATGATAAAAGTAACACTTTTGATATAAAAATTTTTCCTTTATGCATACTTCTATGCATGAAAATTAAAAATGATAAAAGTAACCCTTTTGATATAAAAAAATTTTCTTTTATGCATACTTCTATGCATGAAAATTAAAAATGATAAAAGTAACACTTTTGATATAAAAATTTTTCCTTTATGCATACTTCTATGCATGAAAATTAAAAATGATAAAAGTAACACTTTTGATATAAAAAAATTTTCTTTTATGCATACTTCTATGCATGAAAATTAAAAATGATAAAAGTAACACTTTTGATATAAAAAATTTTCCTTTATGCATACTTCTATGCATGAAAATTAAAAATGATAAAAATAACACTTTTGATATAAAAATTTATCCACTATGCATACTTCTATGCATGAATTAAAAATGGTAAAAATAACACTTTTGATATAAAAATTTATCCATTATACATACTTCTATGCATGAAATAAAAATGGTAAAAATAACACTTTTGATATAAAAATTTATCCTATGCATGAAATAAAAATGGTAAAAATAACACTTTTGATATAAAAATTTATCCATTATGCATACTTCTATGCATGAAATAAAAATGGTAAAAATAACACTTTTGATATAAAAACTTATCCTTTATGCATGATATTAAAATTCAATTTCTCAATTTCTGAAGAGGGTTGATTACAGGTGAAGATACTAGACATCAAAACGGGGTTGGGGGAGGAATCTTACAGTAACCGGCAATATATTCATATAATAGAATGGAATCTCCGTGGAAGATCAGCTAGATCAACCCACAGATCCATATAAAAGAGCCATGGACTCATCCGTTTTGAGGACCAGCAAGGTCAATCAACCAGATCCATGCCCGGTTTCAGAAAACAACTCTTACTCCTTGTTCCAATATCTTCCACGACGCACGTGTGGGTATCTTCGGTGACCCAGAGCCCGAGCACCGTATGGTCAGCACCCTCTAGGATCCTTCGCAGGTGACCTAGCGCTTCACTCATAGGCCGCTTCCTTGGTCCCTCATCCACCATACCGGAAGCTCACCATTTAAATCGAACCGAGGCTGGTCAAGACCTCGATCGACCTTGCTACGCGAGACGTCCTCCATTGACTCTCCGTCAGCAGCAGTTGCAACTTTATCAGTTCGGTCTTCATGACCTTAATCCTCAAGACGGTCAAAATGCTTCTCCAGCATTCTTGACATAAAACAGTCATTTACAAACAGTCACAAAATACAGTTTCTATAACGAACTCTTGTCTTTCCATATTATCCACTCTCGGACCACATTACTTATTCCACATTCCATTCAATGTGTACTCGTTCTCATCCATTCACTCATATAGACTACACATTATCTCACATACACCTTCATATTCATTATTCTACATACATATCCATGTTCGTACGTCCACATCATACATCCAATTTCACATTCATACATACGCATCTACATGCATACATCCACATCCACATTCATACATCCATACCTCCATTTCCACATCCACACATCCACATTCATATTCATACATCCACATTCACATGCATACATCCATTTTCACATCCTCATTCATACATCCACATTCACATACATACATCCACATCCGTATCCACATCCATACATCCACATCCACCTCTTCATTCACATTCACATCCATACATCCACATCTACATACATACATCCACATCTACATACATACATCCATACATCCACATATACATACATACATCCATTTTCACATCCTCATTCATACATACACATCCGCATACATACATACACATCCGTATCTACATCCATACATCCACATCCACATTCACATTCACATTCATACATATACATCTACATGTATACATCCATTTTCACATCCTCATTCATACATACACATCCACATACATACATACACATCCGTATCTACATCCATACATCCACATCCACATCCACATTCACATTCATACATATACATCTACATGTATACATCCACATCACATTCATACAACCATATTACATCCATTCTCGTCCTAACACATCCCATATACATCTTAACACATCCTAGCTCATCTTAACACATTCTATCACATCTCATACACATCTTATCACATCTTTTCACATCTCATACACCTCTTATCACATCCTATCACTTCCCATATGCATCTTATCAAATCTTATCACATCTCATACACCTCTTATCACATCTTATCACATTTCATATCTTTTTTAAGAGAATTCTTATATTTGATATAAGATTTCTCTACACATTTATTTATGCATAAATTTCATTTAAGGAGACTAACACTTTCAAAATTAAAATCAATCTTTTATGCATAAATTCAATTTGGTAAGAATTACACTTTTAGAATAAAAGAATTTCTCTTATACATCTAAGTTATGCATAAAATCCATTTATGATGAAAATCACACTTTTAGTATAAAAAGAATATCTTTTATGCATACCTCTATGCATGAAATCCAATATGATAAAAGTAACACTCTTACAATAAAATAATCAACTTTTATACATACCTCTATGCATGAAATTTAATTATGATAAAAGTCACACTTTTATAATAAAATAATCAACTTTTATGCATACCTCTATGCATGAAATTCAATATAATAAAAGACACACTTTTATAATAAAATAATCAACTTTTATGCATACCTCTATTCATGAAATTCAATATAATAAAAGACACACTTTTATAATAAAATAATCAACTTTTATGCATACCTTTATGCATGAAATTCAAATATGATAAAAGTAACACTTTTGATATAAAAATTTATCCATTATGCATACTTCTATGCATGAAATAAAAATGATAAAAGTAACACTTTTGATATAAAAATTTATCCTTTATGCATACTTCTATGCATGAAAATAAAAATGATAAAAATAACACTTTTGATATAAAAATTTATCCTTTATGCATACTTCTACTTCTATGCATGAAAATAAAAATGATAAAAATAACACTTTTGATATAAAAATTTATCCTTTATGCATACTTCTATGCATGAAAATAAAAATGATAAAAATAACACTTTTGATATAAAAAATTATCCTTTATGCATAATATAAAAATTCAATTTCTCCATGACTATAATGAAATTCTTTCAATTAATCTAGGATGATAATTCCTAGAATATGGTAGGAAGTCCTGTTTTTATGCTTTGAATAAAATTATTTTATGCGTAATTTTTATAAAAATTTTGCCATAGCTCCGCTGCTATGACTGAAAAATCTCAAAATTTTTTAAAGGGATAAAGCTTATCATTAAAGAAATAATTAGAATGGTCTCTAATTGGATCATTAATCCATAATGGATTGAATCATCAATATACATAAACTAAAAGCATAGAAAAAAAACCATTAATTTGGCCTCAAGCATAGCTTAATCTTGGATTAAGGAAAAGCTTTATGAAAAGCTTCATTTGGATTGAGAATGGTTCATGAGTATGACCATTTCTTGAGTGAGAGAGAGAAATTACATAAAAACCATTAGAATTAAGCATAAATGGAAATTTATGTAATTCTTAACTATCATTAATCACTTAACTTCAATAGCATTCATCAAATTATGTAACTCTTCACTAACATTCATCAATTCACTTCAATAGCATTCAAAAACCATTCCAATTAAGCTTCTCAAGCTTGAGAGGGGTTGAGAAGAGAGAAACATTGAGAAATTATAGAAAAGATCAAAATTCACCATTTACCTTACAAATTGCTTGTTTCTTTGTTCACGGTAGAGACCCCCAACCAATCAATTGGTTAAGTATGTTGATGGAGCCACCAATGGGGATTGAAGAAAGAGGGAAGCTCCAAAAACTAGTGAATTATTAATGAATTCACAGTTCTTGGCTTAGGTAGAGTAGAGTAACGATGCATAAACACTATATATTTTTCAACAAGGGGGAGGCTTCTATTTATAGGAAAAATTGAGCTCCTAACCAAACAAACTGATTCTAGAATTTTCTAAATCAGTTTGGTCAATATTTGACCATTTTTAGGTCAATTAAGCTAACTTTTTGGAACTAGACTTGAATGAGGAGAGATGAAATATCTCAATTTTTATGAGTTTAAAACTCATTCAAGCATGTGAAATATGCACCTCCTTTAAAGAACTCCCCTTCCTTACATATGTGTCATAATGGAATCATTATACCCAAAATATCTCATATTTTTAATATTGCTCATAGTTTTTTACTAATAAACCTTGTACATTTTCAACTCTTCATCTTATGTGAAATATGCACCTCCTTTAAAGAACTCCCCTTCCTTACATATGTGTCATAATGGAATCATTATACCCAAAATATCTCATATTTTTAATATTGCTCATAGTTTTTTACTAATAAACCTTGTACATTTTCAACTCTTCATCTTATGTGAGCATTTACTCATTTTTGGATACCCAAAATATCTCATATTTTTAATATTGCTCATAGTTTTTTACTAATAAACCTTGTACATTTTCAACTCTTCATCTTATGTGAGCATTTACTCATTTTTGGGTATCTTCTTTTACAAATTGGATTTATCTCCTCCCTACACATGGATTGATGCTATTGGCCCATAGGAACCTTAATTGGACCATAATCCAAAAATTTCTGAAAATCTAGACCCTTAGGCTAAGGTCCTTTATACCCATTTCCAATTAATTCCAATTGCACATTGGAAAGTTCTTTTTGAATTTCTATTTCAGGGGAACTTATTTTAATAAGATGAGATAATTTTCTATCCAAAAATATTAAAAATTTGAATATTCTCTCTCTAGAATATTTTCTCTCTCTAGGTTAAAACAGTTAGAAACAAGTCTTTTATATTTCTGAAGAGGGATTGATTACAGGGGAAGATGCTGGACATTTTGAGAGTCTGGGGAGGAATCTTACATTCTCTCCCACTTGAAAAATGCGAGATGCCCTCATCTCGCAAACTGGGGGTAATTTTGCAAGATGCACAAGTATGAGACTGAGAGAAATTTTTTAATTAAGATTAATCACCAATTAAAAAGTCTCAAAGAGAGTAAGGGTCAAGACAAGAACAAGATTTAAACTTTATTCATTCTTGGAACATATACAGTAAAGATAGAAGAACTCTTTACACTTCCATAAGCCCGCCGTCCATCATATGATCACAAAAGCAACACTCACAAGCTGCGCACGTATAAGGTAACTCATCTATGGGAATGATTCTGTTGGTTATTGCCGCGCCTATCTTAGTGGTATGAGGTGTTCTAATAAAAGGACCTCTGAGAGGCAAACCAAAAACGGGGTAAAGGCATATAACACCATATTAGATAATTTGGGAAAAATCCCATTCCCGTTTGTAAAATGGGATCATGGTGAACTTGTCCAAAAGTTTGTCAAAACCCCCTCATGTGACATATCATTGGAAAGATATTGAAGAGTAGAATCTAAATCTATGACCTCCGAAAAATTTAGAGTTGGTATGTTTAAGATATGTCCAAAACTATAAGGAGTAACTGATTCCCAAAATATGAGATTTTTCCCAAATTACCTAATATTGACTTATATCCTCTGATGAGGAAGAAAACACGCCAGTAAGAAGACCCGCTCAGAAAACCCAAGATGTCTTGATCTCATGACGCAGTAGTATCGGGGACCCAAACCCAAGGCTTCGATAACCATGGCCAAGCGGACATTGTTACGAAAGTGCTGCTGACCCCAGGGTGTTACCCTAGTTATGTCTTGATAGGTCCGCCATTTGGTCTGAGCTACAGACGTTCCCAAGTGAGGAAAAAGTGAGCGCTCATACTGTTCTATAAAATCCTTCTTCACAGACTCGCTTGCGTCTTGAAGGTGAGAAATCATCATGGATAAAACTAATTCCTGTTGCCAAGCCATGAAGGAGTTTAAGAAGAAGGGAGATCGATGGAAGTAAGATTACTGTGAGCGATAAGTAAAGTTACGACTTATATAAAGGAAGGAGTTAGCGTAACCTAGAAGCCAACGGTATCTTCAGGAGTTAGCGTAACCTAGAAGCCAACGGTATCTTGCCACTGAAGTTTTACCGTCTTTCCATGATTTGGGATTGGCACATATTTCTATAGAAGGCAATAAGAACTTTGAGATGAGGAGATAAAAGAAGTTCGTAGGCTAAGTCACTTACTTTCTTTGGTCCACAATATCTGGGGGGATAACTACTTATACTCCCCTAGAGATAAAGAAATTATTTTGGTCCGTATTCAAATGAAGACTATAACTGCTTCTTTGAATTCTGTGACTGTCCTCTTCTTATCTGTATATTGTCTCTGTCAATCCTGGGCAGCGTTTATATCTTTATGAATTGCCTGCATCTGTTGCTCTAAGTCGCCAAGCATTTGACTGGTCATCTCGACCCTAATCAATGGGTCGGACCTAGTTAATGGAGTTAAGCAATCTTGTCCGAGAAACGGATCCTGATTAGATTGGTATGAAGGAATTGGTCTCTGAATTTGGGTTCTAGACTTCCCTGTGCCCTTTTCATGGTAGGAGTCGGGCAGTCTTTTAACTGATGGTCAAAACCTTGGCATCCAAAACACTGGTTCTCACTTCTGAACTCATCGTTCTGAATCTTTAAAACAGGTGGGCTTCTGAGAAGGTATTCTGGGTAAAGTGTCTTCTCTTTTTAAACAGAATCTTTCTTTTATTTAGAGAGGGAATTATAAGATGAGAAAAGGAGATTCTTACTCCTGTATACCTCGAAGGTTGGGGGAGGAATCTTACAAACTTCTACCCCACTTAAAAAGGTGCGAGATGTCCTCATCTCGCAAAGTAGAGGACAACTCTTTTTCTTAAGATCCAATTTATTCTGGGTTCCTTATATTCTGGTCAACCCAACAGAATACTGGGATAAATATTCCTTATATAGAACTCATCATTAAATAATAATTCATTTAGATCATATCATTCCTACGATAATGGTCCATTAGACCGAAAAATTTCCTTCTGATGAACATTCCTCCACGGGAATTTCAGTTAAGTTATCAATTTGTCATCCCTTAACTTGATCTATCGTGTCAAGTATTAACAGTAGCAATTTGATAGCACAATCCACTAATCTCATAGTGATTTGCTGAAATCATTATCATCATTTATCATTCAGGGACTCGTCCCATTCATCCTCATTGTGGTTTTGCTCAGGTTATTATATTTCAACTAAATTTCAAAAATCATCATTTTTCAATCAGAATCCAAATCAATTCATCAGTTCTCAAACAAAATTAAAATCATATCAACCACATTCGAAATCATCATCTGGATAACATTAACGCTTATAATTTCAAGTCTTAGATTTACTCGTATATACTGCCGGTAAAGAGCTGCAGTTATACCCTCGGTATATACGGGTCGTCATAATACTTGGAACTATAAGGTAAATACCATCATGTCTAGGCCTCAAGCAAGTCAGGGTTCCATACGATTGCGGTACTTCCAATTGAAGACCCAATTACTAATTTACGAATTTTCAATTTGAATTAACAATTTGTATAAATTATATCACACAATTACAACCTTTTTGTGCTTTTTGATAACTTTTGACATAATTGGCTCCTCAGTTGATCTTATTGGAGATCTATGACATAAATCTGATAAACAGATTTTTCTTTATCCGATCGTCCGTAAACAATCACTTAAATAAAAAAAAACATTTGTATATTTATATACAAGTTGCAATAAGTACATAGAGTGGCTCGGCTCCAAAATTCAAAATCTCCTCGAGAGACGCATAAGACGACGGTACTGGGGCCATAGTCATGCCCTGTTACATAATTTCTCTAATTGCGAAGGGAGCTATTATTTTCTCCTTAGGGATAAATCGACTAAGGAGTCTATAATCTCGGCAAGCAAGTCTGAAATTTTGAGGCGTTGAAAGATATAGAATGACACCACGCGTCATTTTCAGCTTTATCAAAATCATGGCCAATGAGAGGTTCTGTCTCAGCATTGCATGCCGGTTGCAAGAGGCGTGGATATATAGCCCTGCAAACCACTTATGCTGTTGTCTCTCCACTAGGTTAGGAAAATATAATTCCTCGAAATGGCGTGCGAGTCTTGCTCGGCTTGTTCGAGTTGAAGCGGAAGAGATGAGATACTCGAAGGCAAATGCAATCATATCTTGAGACTGGGTGAGGTCGGGAATACCAGATAAATGGGGAACTTCCATCTATAAAAACAATTTCTTTGATTAAAATTTCTTCATTAAAGAAGCCATTAAAGAAGCTTACGGAATGAAAATACATTATGAAAATGCTGTTTCTGAATTCTTATTACTAATTTCAGATAAGAATTTAATTATCTTTATTAGCTTTCAATTTTGCTCTGATACCAACTGTGAGATCCCTGTCCCCACCATGCGACGGATTCGGGTACTAGCAGCGGAAGTAGCACTTCATGCGCGGGGCAGGGACCCACACTCGGGGCCTCGTCCATGGATATCCGGACAAGAGACTAATCCGTCGGTTTTTCCAAAATCGAACCCGAAAAAACTTCCCTTTCCCGGAAAGCACGGGCGATTCCACCAGGATAACTTTTTACTCTAACGTTGTCAAGATCATTACTGATCACGCTGATCCGACTGCACCTATAAAGATACTCGGTCGGATCAAGGAAGAAACTTGCACTTGGATCATTGGGATCAACGCTTTTTTCCCCACCATCAAGAGGCACAGCCGTTGATTCCTATCCATAGAACAATTACTATCCGGAATTTACTTTATCTATCGTAATAACAGAAATTGAGTCTCGATTTATGGATCCATCAGTCCAGCCTAACCCCATCCAGTCCCATGGGTTAGCCAACCACCCAACCACTGTAGTGATGGGGTCCAATTAAGAATTTGGTTAGGTTTTGTCCCGGGTACCAAGGAAAAGAGTTCCAAGGCCCCCTAGCCAGAAGTTCATGCAAACATAAAACTAGTCACACCACTTACACGCCCAATATGAAATTACCTTTTTCTTAGCATCAACTAGCTTTAAAACAATCCTTTAATAAAACCATTATGTCACTGATGACAATCCTCAAAGTCTCTGGTTGAATCCTTATTTCCAGTCATTCATTCATCGGTATACTTATGACATCATTGGCAACCAGAACGCTCACCTCCTGTTCGCTCAGGGGCCTTTTCCATAGTTCCTAGCTCATAGTAACCGGCAATATATTCATATAATAGAATGGAATCTCCGTGGATGATCAGCTAGATCAACCCACAGATCCATATAAAAAAGCCATGGACTCATCCGTTGAGGACCAGCAAGGTCAATCAACCAGATCCATGCCCGGTTTCAGAAAACAACTCTTACTCCTTGTTCCAATATCTTCCACGACGCACGTGTGGGTATCTTCGGCGACCCTCTAGGATCCTTCGCAGGTGACCTAGCGCTTCACTCATAGGCCGCTTCCTTGGTCCCTCATCCACCGTACCGGAAGCTCACCATTTAAATCGAACCGAGGCTGGTCAAGACCTCGATCGACCTTGCTACGCGAGACGTCCTCCATTGACTCTCCGTCAGCAGCAGCAGTTGCAACTTTATCAGTTCGGTCTTCATGACCTTAATCCTCAAGACGGTCAAAATGCTTCTCCAGCATTCTTGACATAAAACAGTCATTTACAAACAGTCACAAAATACAGTTTCTATAACGAACTCTTGTCTTTCCATATTATCCACTCTCGGACCACATTACTTATTCCACATTCCATTCAATGTGTACTCGTTCTCATCCATTCACTCATATAGACTACACATTATCTCACATACACCTTCATATTCATTATTCTACGTACATATCCATGTTCGTACGTCCACATCATACATCCAATTTCACATTCATACATACGCATCTATATGCATACATCCACATCCACATTCATACATCCATACCTCCATTTCCACATCCACACATCCACATTCATATTCATACATCCACATTCACATGCATACATCCATTTTCACATCCTCATTCATACATCCACATTCACATAAATACATCCACATCCGTATCCACATCCATACATCCACATCCACCTCTTCATTCACATTCACATCCATACATCCACATCTACATACATACATCCACATCTACATACATACATCCACATCTACATACATACATCCATACATCCACATATACATACATACATCCATTTTCACATCCTCATTCATACATACACATCTGCATACATACATACACATCCGTATCTACATCCATACATCCACATCCACATCCACATCCACATTCACATTCACATTCATACATATACATCTACATGTATACATCCATTTTCACATCCTCATTCATACATACACATCCACATACATACATACACATCCGTATCTACATCCATACATCCACATCCACATCCACATTCACATTCATACATATACATCTACATGTATACATCCACATCACATTCATACAACCATATTACATCCATTCTCGTCCTAACACATCCCATATACATCTTAACACATCCTAACTCATCTTAACACATTCTATCACATCTCATACACATATTATCACATCTTTTCACATCTCATACACCTCTTATCACATCCTATCACTTCCCATACGCATCTTATCAAATCTTATCACATCTCATACACCTCTTATCACATCTCATACACCTCTTATCACATCTTATCACATTTCATATCTTTTTTAAGAGAATTCTTATATTTGATATAAGATTTCTCTACACATTTATTTATGCATAAATTCCATTTAAGGAGACTAACACTTCCGAAATCAAAATCAATCTTTTATGCATAAATTCAATTTGGTAGGAATTACACTTTTAGAATAAAAGAATTTCTCTTATACATCTAAGTTATGCATAAAATCCATTTATGATGAAAATCACACTTTTAGTATAAAAAGAATATCTTTTATGCATACCTCTACGCATGAAATCCAATATGATAAAAGTAACACTCTTACAATAAAATAATCAACTTTTATACATACCTCTATGCATGAAATTCAATTATGATAAAAGTCACACTTTTATAATAAAATAATCAACTTTTATGCATACCTCTATGCATGAAATTCAATATAATAAAAGACACACTTTTATAATAAAATAATCAACTTTTATGCATACCTCTATGCATGAAATTCAATATAATAAAAGACACACTTTTATAATAAAATAATCAACTTTTATGCATACCTTTATGCATGAAATTCAAATATGATAAAAGTAACACTTTTGATATAAAAATTTATCCATTATGCATACTTCTATGCATGAAATAAAAATGATAAAAGTAACACTTTTGATATAAAAATTTATCCTTTATGCATACTTCTATGCATGAAAATAAAAATGATAAAAATAGCACTTTTGATATAAAAATTTATCCTTTATGCATACTTCTACTTCTATGCATGAAAATAAAAATGATAAAAATAACACTTTTGATATAAAAATTTATCCTTTATGCATACTTCTATGCATGAAAATAAAAATGATAAAAATAACACTTTTGATATAAAAATTTATCCTTTATGCATAATATAAAAATTCAATTTCTCCATGATTATAATGAAATTCTTTCAATTAATCTAGGATGATAATTCCTAGAATATGGTAGGAAGTCCTCTTTTATGCTTTGAATGAAATTATTTTATGCGTAATTTTTATAAAAATTTTGCCATAGCTCCGCTGCTATGATTGAAAAATCTCAAAAAAAATTTAAGGGATAAAGCTTATCATTAAAGAAATAATTAGAATGGTCTCTAATTGGATCATTAATCCATAATGGATTGAATCATCAATATACATAAACTAAAAGCATAGAAAAAAAACCATTAATTTGGCCTCAAGCATAGCTTAATCTTAGATTAAAGAAAAGCTTTATGAAAAGCTTCATTTGGATTGAGAATGGTTCATGAGTATGACCATTTCTTGAGTGAGAGAGAGAAATTACATAAAAACCATTAGAATTAAGCATAAATGGAAATTTATGTAATTCCTAACTATCATTAATCACTTAACTTCAATAGCATTCATCAAATTATGTAACTCTTCACTAACATTCATCAATTCACTTCAATAGCATTCAAAAACCATTCCAATTAAGCTTCTCAAGCTTGAGAGGGGTTGAGAAGAGAGAAACATTGAGAAATTATAGAAAAGATCAAAATTCACCATTTACCTTACAAATTGCTTGTTTCTTTGTTCACGGTAGAGGCCCCCAACCAATCAATTGGTTAAGTATGTTGATGGAGCCACCAATGGGGATTGAAGAAAGAGGGAAGCTCCAAAAACTAGTGAATTATTAATGAATTCACAGTTCTTGGCTTAGGTGGAGTAGAGTAACGATGCATAAACACTATATATTTTTCAACAAGGGGGAGGCTTCTATTTATAGGAAAAATTGAGCTCCTAACCAAACAAACTGATTCTAGAATTTTCTAAATCAGTTTGGTCAATATTTGACCATTTTTAGGTCAGTTAAGCTAACTTTTTGGAACTAGACTTGAATGAGGAGAGATGAAATATCTCAATTTTTATGAGTTTAAAACTCATTCAAGCATGTGAAATATGCACCTCCTTTAAAGAACTCCCCTTCCTTACATATGTGTCATAATGGAATCATTATACCCAAAATATCTCATATTTTTAATATTGCTCATAGTTTTTTACTAATAAACCTTGTACATTTTCAACTCTTCATCTTATGTGAAATATGCACCTCCTTTAAAGAACTCCCCTTCCTTACATATGTGTCATAATGGAATCATTATACCCAAAATATCTCATATTTTTAATATTGCTCATAGTTTTTTACTAATAAACCTTGTACATTTTCAACTCTTCATCTTATGTGAGCATTTACTCATTTTTGGATACCCAAAATATCTCATATTTTTAATATTACTCATAGTTTTTTACTAATAAACCTTGTACATTTTCAACTCTTCATCTTATGTGAGCATTTACTCATTTTTGGGTATCTTCTTTTACAAATTGGATTTATCTCCTCCCTACACATGGATTGATGCTATTGGCCCATAGGAACCTTAATTGGACCATAATCCAAAAATTTCTGAAAATCTAGACCCTTAGGCTTAGGTCCTTTATACCCATTTCTAATTAATTCCAATTGCACATTGAAAAGTTCTTTTTGAATTTCTATTTCAGGGGAACTTATTTTAATAAGATGAGATAATTTTCTATCCAAAAATATTAAAAATTTGAATATTCTCTCTCTAGAATATTTTCTCTCTCTAGGTTAAAACAGTTAGAAACAAGTCTTTTATATTTCTGAAGAGGGATTGATTACAGGGGAAGATGCTGGACATTTTGAGAGGCTGGGGAGGAATCTTACAGACCGCTTCGTCGGTCCTTGCCCATCGTACCGGAAGCGCACCATTTTAACTATACCGAGGCTGGTCAAGACCTTAGCAGGCTTTGCCCGCGAGCGACGTCCCTCAACGAATCTCTCCTTAGTTAAATCATAGCCAAATGCTTCCTCCAGCATTGTGGCATAAAAGAGTCCTTTAAAAAAAAATTAAAGTTTCTATGCAAGTAGAATTCCCGGTTTGAGTTTGATTGCACACAAAACCCTTTTTCCCACAATTCAAATTTTATATTTAAATTTTCTTAATGAGAATCGCTGCTCTCGCATCAAGGTAATCTACCCATCAATTTCGCTGAATTTCTAACTTAATTCTTGGTGATTTCGGTTAAAGGATAACTTCTCTAATTCAGCGGTAGTCTATTCTTTGTAGTATCGAAGATTTGAAATTGGTCATGAGGTTTTTTCTTGATTCAGATTTGAGAGATGCGCAAGTAATTTACTAGCCACACCATTCTCATGGTCATGGTCTAACCAAAAATTATTCGGTTTACTTCTAACTTTGATTCTTAAGTATTTTCTTCAAATAAGTTAACGGCGACGATGACTCCCAACTGTAAGGAAAATTCTGACTTTATGAAATTCATTCCTTCCTAGCCACAATAGAATTAAAGAAATAGTTCTATACGAGAATAACGAGATTTAATAAAAATAATCTTCTTCCAATAATCCAATTTTGAGTATATATCATTTTGTTGATTTATCCACATATAAATATCTTAAAATATTCTTTCCATCAATTTGATCTTCAACATTAGTATACCCTGGTTTCCTACGTGAAATTATGGTGAAAACTCTTCTTTTGATATCAAAATTAATTTAGATTTTTTTCTACTTAAATACAATGAAAATTCCTCTTTTTAAATAAGTAAAAATATCCCTATTTTGAAAGATGCCAAAAATTCCTCTTTTAATTTTTAAATGTTTGAATCCCAAATATCATGGAAATTTCTCTTTTTATATCTAAATTCTTATGCATAAAAATAAATTTATCAAAAATTTCTCTTTTCTCTTAATTAAATAATTATGCATAAATACTAAAAACTATTTTTCATGAATATGATAAAAATCATTCTTTTTGTATAAAATATCTAAACCTAGAATATGATAGGAATTTCTCTTTTTGCTTTATTCAAAATATGCATAAAATTAAGATTTATCTCTTTTTTTGGGTGAATTTTTTTTGCCATAGCTTCGTTGGAATTACTGATAATATTCAATTTTCTAATTGAATGAAAACTTGTAATGAAAATATGATACAAACTCTTCTTTTAGACTTAAAATTAAATTATGTATACTTAGCATAATTATAACCATAATTATAAGCATAATTATGATTATTTTCCTTGATTAAACTAAATTAACCATTCCTCATTTTTGAAATTGTTAGTATATTCCTCTTTCAATTTAGAATGAGTTAATGTGGATTTTCCTACTCATAATCAAGCTAAAAAGAATTAACCATTATTTTTACTAAATTAAAAATCATGAAAATATCAATCCTCATTCTCTAGCTCATCAAGCCAAGAGATTAGATTGAAACAAGAGATTATTATTGAAATTCATGCTTTTTCTAAGGATCTAACCATAAAGATGATTAATCTTTTCAAGAGAGAGATTTTTTGAAAGAAAACATTATAATTAAGCATAAAGATTAACATAATTCTAATTAGACATTATGAATCTTTGGAAAGCTTGATTTGAAGAAAGAACCATTACTTTGAAAGCTTCTCAAGCTTTAGAGGGGTTGAGAAGAAGAAAATCATTGAGATAATTAAAAAAAACCATAAAAATAGGATTACCTCTAAGTTTGGCTTGATTCTTTGATTTTAGCAGTGACGCCCCCAAGCAAGTCCTTGGCCACGTTGGAGAGTAGAGAAGCTCCAAGCTCCCAAGAGAAGAGGCAAAATAAGGGATAATAGAAATATGCTAATTTTTAAGATAATACTGGCATGGTATAGCTCAAAGATGAAAATACAAAGGAATGAGGGTCTATTTATAGGTGAGGGAGGCCACTAACCAAGTCCAACTGGGTTCTAGAGCTTTCCAGCTTCAGTTTGACCCAATTTGGACAAGATTTGGACCAGTTTGGCTCCCTTTTTGATCCAATTTGCTCAAGGAGAGAGGAGAGATAAAAATATCACATTTTTTTGAATTAGAAAACCCAAGTAATGATGATAAAAAAGGCACCTACTTGATGGGTCTCCCCCTCCTTACCAAGGTGTCAAAAATTCATCATTTCTCCCTTGTGAGCATTTACTCATTTTTGGGTATTTTCTTTGATTCTTTGCATTTATCTCATCCCAATACTTGGATTAATCCTATTGGCCCATTGGAACCTTAATTGGACCATAATCCAAAAAATTTCTGAAATGTGGACCCTTAGGCTAAGGCCTTTAATACACATATTTAATTGATTTCTAATGCACATTGGAAAAAAAAATTTTGAACTTCTATTTTAGGGAAATATATCTTAGATATTAGGAGAATTTTTATATCCAAAAATATCTCAATATTGAATTACCTCTCTCTAGAATATTTCTTCTCTCTAGGGGCCAAAAATAGAGAAAACAATATTTTCTTGCATTCTAAAAAATAGGGGATGATTACAGGGGATTGAGGTAAGAGCTTATTCATCATTTAGGGCTAAGGAGGAATCTTACAAAACAGCTCATCGAGTCCTTCCATGGTCTCCTGCAAGAATTGTTGATAGTCCATGTTCTAGAGGGAGGCCAGCTGGGGTAGTCTTTCTTCATCATCCAACCTCCTCTTGCTTGGACCTGATGGCTATGGAGTTCTTTGTCTTTTGCTTACATCATCAATTGGGGCCTCTGGTTCTTGTACGGGAGCTGTGGCTGCCTTAATGCTTTGTCTCTCCTCAGCCCGTATTGGTGTTGCTTGTTCGGGCGCTCGCTGTCTCTGTTGGTGTGTTTGCCAGAGTTGATTCTTTGAGAGGAGATAGATCTGTAAATATTAGTTGCGCTGGGCTTGTCGGGGGAGTAATTCATTGTAGAGGCTCCTGTGTGGCTTGGCTGAGAGTTGTCTCTTGCAGGGCCTCTTGGTATGTGCGGATTTCCTGGGCCACTTCTGCCTCTAATCTATGTGACTCAGCAACTATATGTGGCAGCATTCCCCTGATCTTCTTATCTGTTTTCTTATTTCGTCCCTTCTTAATCTTCTTCATGATTTCCTTGCTCTCCACCATCAAGATTGCCTGCCCTTCTTGCATATCTTCAGCTATTGTTGTGGGTTGCTTTGGTAGCAGTTCCAACTGCATGTGCTCCTCTACGTCAGGTTCCTTGAGAGGCCTTTTTGCTACGTGATTTAGAACCTGTGTGAGGAGGTATGGGTTACAGATTTTTGAATGGTGTTCCTTTAAGTAATTCTCCATCTCCTTATGGATGTAGTGTGCCCAATCATCTTCTTTGAAAGATCCCTGCCCCCTTCGTGCAACGAATTAGGGGGTGCTAGAAGCGGAAGTAGCACTTCTTGCGTGGGGCAGAGCCTCTCACTCGGGCCCTCGCCCAATGGATATCCGGACAAGAGACTAATCCCTCGGTTCTTCCAAAATCGAACCCGAAAAAACTTCCCTCACCCAGAAAGCATAGGCGATTCCTCCAGGATATTTTTATTTTAACGTAGTCAAGGTCATCACTAACCAAACTAATCCGACCGAACCCGTAAGTCACATGGTCAGATCAAGGAAAAGACTTGCACTTGGATCATAGAGACCAACGCTTTTTTCCTCATCGAGAGGCATAGCCGTTGATTCTTTTCCATAGAATAAGGACTGTCTGGGATTTACTTCATCTATCGTACCATAACAGAATTGAGTCTCATTTTAGGGATCCATCAGTCCAGAGTCTAACCCCATCCAGTCCCATGGGTTAGCCAACCGCCCACCAACCACTGTAGTGATAGGATCCATTCAGGAACTTGGTTATGTTTTGTCCCGGGTACCAGGGAAAAGAGTTCCCAGGCCCTCTAGCCAATGCTTCATGCAAACTTCAAGATAGTCACACCACTTACACACCCGATATGAAATTGCCTTTTTCACAGATTCAGCTGTCTTTAAAACAATCTTTTAATAAAACCATAGTATCACTGATCATAATCCTCCAAAATATCTGATTAAATTCTAATTTCATTGGTGTACCTATGGCATCATTGGCAACCAAAATGCTCACCACCTATCCACTCAGGGGCCTTTTCAATAGTTCCTAGCTCATAGTACCCAAAAATATATTCACTTATAAAAATCCAAATGGACTCTCCGTTGAAGATCAGCAAGATCAACCAACAGATCCATATAAAAGAGCCATGTACTCATCCGTTGGAGGACCAGCAAGGTCAATCAACTAGATCTATGCTCAAATTCAGAAAACAACTCTTACTCCTTGTTCCAATATCTTCCTCGATGCACGCGCGGCTATCTTCGACGACTCAGAGCCCGAGCACTGTATGGTCAGCACCCTCTAGGATCCTTCGTAGGTCACCTAGCGCTTCACTCATAGGCCACTTCCTTGGTCCCTCATCCACCGTATCAGAAGCTCACCATTTGAATCGAACCGAGGCTGGTCAAGACCTCGGCGGATGACCATGCTACGTGAGACGTCCTCCGTTGACTCTCCATCAGCTGTTGCAACTTTATCACTTAGATCTCCATGACCTCATTCACAAGATGGTCAAAATGCTTCCCCAGCATTCTTGACATAAAACAGTCATTTAAAACAGGTCATAAAGATAGTTTCTATAACGAACTCTCGTCTTTCCACATTGTTCCAAATCAATCCACATTACTTAATCCAAGTCCAATCATATGTATTCCCATCGTTCTTTATCCATTCTCATCCAATCACATCATTTTCCATCTCATCACATCTTTCCACATTTATACTCATCACATCTCATGCACTCGCATCTACCCATATCCACATCTCATCACACCACATTCATTCACATCTCATCCATTCATATCTACCCCGATCCACATCACATCACATCTCATTCATTCACATCTATCACGATTCACATCCCATCACATCTCATCCATTCACATCACATCTCATTCATTCACATCACATCACATCCATTCACATCACATATCATCCATTCACATCTATCCCAATTTACATCATGTCACATCACATCCATTTCACATCACATCTCATTCATTCACATCTATCCCGATTTACATCATCGATTTCACATCACATCTCACCCATTCACACTTATCCTGACTCACATCACATTACATCCATTCACATTCATTGTATCCCCATTCCATCACATACATTCTATCCACATTACATCACGTCCACATCTATCCACATCATATCTCATTCATACACATCCCATCTCATTCATCCACATCCATCCAATCATTCACATGTATGACTATCCACATCTATCCATACATTCACATCTATCACTGTTGAGATATCGAGCTCGTCTAGTGAGGGACACTGAGATGACCCACTTGGGGGATAGGCCCCACACTTACACCACTGGCATGGTGAGATCGTGGGTGATATGCGGCCAGTGGGATGACAGGCTGTGTGACAGCCATTCTAGATACTGGCATAGTTATAGTGAGTGCCAGCTCATTTAGTTGGGTTCACACTATAGAGAACCCTTGTATGTATTGGTTGAGTACCTTTCATATTATGTGTACTCTTATCTATATGGGTGTTGAGTGAAGAAGAAGAAGATTTTCAACCTCTCACCTTGTGTGTTCTCTACTATTAGGGTTTTGTGAGTGTGTGTGTGCTTGCAAGAGCTAAAGCTCTCTTCCCCCTGCATCTTTTCATGGTATTAGAGCCTGGTTCATGCTAAGGGCTGAGCTGCAAGCAAGAGAACCATAGGAAGTGATACGATGGTAAGAGCTTCAACTACTCTTCCCTATTTGTGTTGGTGACTACACCCTTGTCGGAAGCTCTACGGGAGGCACCAGAAAACGATCTCTGATTGAGGCGCTTTCTTCGAGAGAGTAAAGCTATAGGAAAAATATACTGTCTTATCGGACAACATTTTTTGGGGACGAAAACGTGTTTCAGGCGCATCTGGGCCTCCGTTTTTCAAAAAGCAGGCGATTTCGAGCACTGTGGGTAAGTCATCGATTCTCTGCAGAACTCTGTTTTAAGAACTGTAGGAAGACAGATTGGCTGTGCAGACACTGTGGGTGCTGCAAAGAGGTCAACAGTTGCCATTGGGTGTATGTATGCACATTGAGGTCACTGGTTGTGACATTTGAGTCTACTACAGTATCGCTACAGAAAAGACAGTAGTTTGTGCAGGAAAAACTAGAGTGCTGTTTCTGGTAAATTTGTGTATCTGGCAAGATATCAAATGATGTCATAACCTAGATTGTGGCGGAGAAGCTTGATAAGAATAACTTCCATGCTTGGAGGTTCAGCTTGACAAATTTCCTGATTAGAAAGGGCTATTGGGACTACATAGAAGGTAAGCATGAAGAGGAACCAGAGATACCGGACATAAATCCGACTGCTGTGCAGATGTGAAAGAGTTTAAAGACTGGAACCAAGGAGCCAGGAAAGTAATGTATTGGCTCTCCATTAGTATACATGACACCATGATTGGGCACATTTAGGATGCCAAGTCCCCCAAGGAGGCATGGGACACCTTGGTAAAGTCACCTATGAAACAAATACCAAGGCACGCAAGATACAGTTGAAGAATGAACTTCATACTGTGGAGAAAAAGAGCATGTCTGTGAATGACTATGCGTTGAATATAAAGGGTATTGTGGAATCCCTTGCATCTATTGGTGTGTCAGTAGACGATGATGATAAGGTGGAAGTCTGTCTACGTGGTCTCGGGCCACAATACAAGGCATTCAAGACGTCTATTCAGACTCGGAAAAACATTCCCAATTTTACAGATTTGGTGTCTATGCTGATTATAGAAGAGAAGAGCTTGGGTGAAGACCAACAGTCTTCACAAAGAAAAAATAGTTCAGAGCAACAGGCCTTCTACACAAGTTCAGGAAGAAGACGAGGTAGAGGAGGCCGTGGACGCGGTCAAGGAGGTGGCCGAACAGGTAATCAGAATTATGGCTAGCAGCAGCAACAACAACAGTCCCAGAATTCACAACAACAACACACAGGTGGAAGAGGCCAATTAAAAGGCAAGGGGAGTCAAAGAGGCCGTGGAAATTGGCAAAGGCACTATAATGATGCACGTGGATGCTTTTATTGTGGTAAGCCTAGACATGTGCAAGCAGAGTGTTATAAGAAGCAGGCTGACATGCAAAATGGAAAATTGCAGCAAAACAACTATGCATCCTCAAGCAGAAACAATGAGGATAATGAAAGGTTGTTTGTTATGTAGCATGTCATGAATGCCATGTCTGAAAATGTTGAAGCAGCACAAAAAGATGATGTATGGTATGTGGATTCAGGTGCTTGGAACCACATGACAAGTCATGGGGAGTGGTTCAAGGAGATGAAAAACCTTGAAAGACCAGGTTTTATGGAAACAAGGGGGATGACACTGCTCATCCAATTGCCCATGTTGGATATGTGCCATTGTCTATGCAGGATGGCAAAGTGAAGTACCTTGCAGATGTACTTCATGTACCGAACATAACAAAAAATCTGGTTTCAGTTGGCCAGATGATTGAGCAGGGTTTGCAGGTTCGGTTTAACCCTGATGGTTGTTATGTTGAAGACTTTAAAGTCAAGTGAAGGTTGGTTGCAAAAGGCAACAGAGTGGGCAGAATGTTTACGTTGAATGTAAACATGCCTGAAGTGAGTGCGGCCATGTTTGCAAATGGTTCAGGAATTGTTGCAGACACAGACATTTGGCATAAAAGAATTGGACATGTGAATGTGCAGAGAATGAAGTCTATGCAGACTAAAGGAATTATGACAGGGCTGCCAAAATTTAAAGTGGAAGGTATGCAGAGAATATGTGAAGCATGCCAACTTGGAAAGCAAACAAAGCATGTATTTCCATGTAACAGATATGTGAGCAGAAATGCACTAGATGTTGTGCATTCAGATGTATGGGGTCCTACGAAGACCATGTCTATATAGGAGGCTGCAGGTATTATGTGACATTCATTGATGACCACACAAGGAAAGTGTGGGTATATTTCATGAAGGAGAAGAGTGAGGTGTTCACTCACTTTCAGAATTTCAGAGTTTTGGTTGAAAAGCAAACAGGGAAATATGTAAAGTGCCTAAGGTCAGATGGAGGGGGAGAGTATTTCTCCAATGAGTTCTCTGAATTTTTGAAGAAGAATGGTATTCAGAGACAGTTTACATGCAGATACACTCCGCAGCAAAATGGAGTTACTGAGCGGAGAAATAGGCACATTGCTGAGATTGCGCGAGCATTGATGGAAGAGAAGAATATGCCGCATAGCTATTGGGTTGAGGCTGTTTCTACAGCAGTATACATCATGAATAGGACTCCAACTGCAGCCATACATGATGTAACTCCAGAGGAGAGGTTTACTGGCAGAAAACCTGATTTGTCTCATCTGAAAGTTTTTGGATGCATTGCATATGTGCATGTGCCAGATGAGCTGAGAACTAAGCTGGATCCAAAAGCTAAAAAATGTGTGTTTATTGGATATTCCCTTGAGCAAAAGGGATACAGGTGTTATAACCCTACTACACGTGAGTTGAGGGTAAGCAGGGATGTTGTCTTTGATGAGATGAGCAGTTGGTATGCTGCTGAAAAAGAAGCTGTTGGAGCTGATGTGAGTGGAAGTGTGGTTGCATAGAATGCAGGTCAGCACAATCATAGTCTTTGAGTGGACCAGGAGAGTCCTCATCTAGTGGGTCTGTTGATAGACCATGGAGTGGCAGGCTGCATCATAACACCAGCCCTGCAAATGTGATTAGTACATCATGTAAAGGAAAAGAGAAAGTGGTTGAGCCCCTTGGTATGCCTGACATTTCTGCAGGGCATTCTCATGTTGATGGAGAGTCTAGTGGCTCAGAATTGAGCCTTGATGAGGAGCTTGGGATCCCAGCTACTATGAGAACACTTGGTGTAAAGAAGGCTATGGAAGCCATGAATGAAAAGCTGCGAGCGAAGATTTGGGAGAGTGAAAAATCTTGTGCAGAGATTTACCTATGATGGTTATGTGGCACATCACTATGCATATATGGCAAAGGTTGTGCAGGCTGTTGAGCCCACATGCATTGATGAGGCTGTTGGAAATGTGTGTTGGGAGAAAGCTATGGATGAGAAGATGAATGCACTATATGGAAATGAGACTTGGGATTTAGTGCAATTGCCTGAAGGCAAGAAAGCCATTGGATGCAAGTGGGTGTACAAAGTAAAACATATTATTGATGGAAGCATAAACAGGTACAAGGCTAGATTGGTAGCCAAAGGATATGCGCAGACATATGGCATTGATTATGAGGAAACTTTCAGCCCAGTTACCAAGATGGCAATAGTGAGAGTTGTGATAGCAGTGGCTGCATCAAAGCAATGGTCTTTACATCAGATGGATGTAAAGAATGCATTCTTGCATGGGGATTTGCAAGAAGAGGTGTATATGTTGCAGCCACCTGGTTATGAGGATGTGAGTCACCCCCGAGCATGTTTGCAGGTTGAAGAAAGCCTTGTATGGCTTAAAACAAGCACCAAGAGCATGGTTTGACAAGCACCAAGAGCATGGTTTGACAAGATTTATGAATATCTTGTCACTATTGGCTTTCATGTAGCCAATGCAGATTTCTCGCTGTATGTGAGACATGGTGATAGAGGGGTTGTGCTTGTTGTCATCTATTACAGGGGACCATGATGCAGAGATCTTTGATGTAAAGATCTTGCTAAGACAGAAATTTGAGATGAAGGATCTGGGGGAGCTCAGATATTTCTTGGGCATTGAGGTGATTAGGTCACCACATGGTATTGGATTACTGCAGAGACAGTATGGCTTGGACATGTTGTCCAAGTATGGTATGATAGGCTGTAAGCCTATCTCAGTCCCATTGGATCAGAATGGCAAGTTGAGTGCAGATTCAGGAGAGATTTTGGAGGACCCTACTATGTATAGGCACATAGTAGGAAGCTTGATCTATATGACGATCACCAGACTAGATTTGAGCTATGCTGTTGGGTTGGTGAGTCAGTTTATGCAAGTTCCACGAAAACCGCATTTGGATGCATTGAGATGCATACTGAGGTATGTGAGGTCTACTTTGCATTCTGGACTATTCTATGAGACTGGGACAGAGATATGTGTACATGGGTACACAGATGCTGATTGGGCTGGTAGTATCTCAGATAGGAGATCTACTAGTGGCTTCATGTTTTCTTTGGGGAGTGCTGCTGTGACTCGGAGCAGGAAGAAGCAGCCTACGGTTCCTCTATCGAGCAGAGGAGCTGCTATGGCAGCATGTGAGGTAGCTTGGTTGAGAAAGCTACTTGCAGATTTGGGTCTATCAGTGGTGGATAGACAAGTTGTCATTTTTTGTGACAACATTAGCAGTATACAGTTGGCCAGGAACCCAGTTTTTCACGCTCGTACGAAGCATATAGAGGTCCACTACCATTTCGTCAGAGAGAAGGTCTTGGCAGGAGATCTTGACCTTGTTTATGTCAGCAAAGAGGATCAGGTAGCTGACATCTTCACCAAAGCATTGGGTACAGAGAAGCTCCGCAGATTCAGGGCTTCGCTTGGTGTACATGAGATGGAGTTGAGCTCGAGGGGGAGTGTTGAGATATCGAGCTCGTCTAGTGAGGCGGTGGACACTGAATGACCCGCCTGGGAGATAGGCCCCACACTTACACCACTGGTATGGTTGGTCTAGTGAGGCGGTGGACACTGAGATGACCCGCCTGGGGGATAGGCGGCTCGTCTAGTGAGGCGGTGGACACTGATGACCCGCCTGGGGGATAGGCCCCACACTTACACCACTGGCAGGAGATCTTGACCTTGTTTATGTCAGCATAGAGGATCAGGTAGCTGACATCTTCACCAAAGCATTGGGTACAGAGAAGCTCCGCAGATTCAGGGCTTCGCTTGGTGTACATGAGATGGAGTTGAGCTCGAGGGGGAGTGTTGAGATATCGAGCTCGTCTAGTGAGGCGGTGGACACTGATGACCCGCCTGGGGGATAGGCCCCACACTTACACCACTGGCATGGTTGGTGAGATCGTGGGTGATATGCGGCCAGTGGGATGACAGGCTGTGTGACAGCCATTCTAGAGACTGGCATAGTTATAGCGCCAGCTCATTTACTTGGGTTCACACTATAGAGAACCCTTGTATGTATTGGTTGAGTACCTTTCATATTACGTGTACTCTTATCTTGTATATGGTGTGTTGAGGGTTGAGTGAAGAAGAAGAAGATTTTCAGCCTCTCACCTTGTGTGTTCTCTATTAGGGTTTTGTGAGTGTGTGTGTGCTTGCAAGAGCTCAAGCTCTCTTCCCCCCTGCATCTTTTCACAATGATGCAAGGCAAGATCAAAGCTGAAACAGAGATACAAACACCACCCTTGGTACCAATAGCCGTTGACCAAAAGGTGTGTCCCGAGAGAAGCTTGCTTGATCTCCCACATTGACTAGCATCTAGTTTGTGCTCTTGCAAGAGCAATATATCCATAGTTCCACCTGTGACTGCACAATGAAGCTGAGTTTTTACAATTTGTTTCCGTCGACGTGGAAAAAAACCCCCAAGACCTTGAATGTTCCAAGAGACAATCCTCATAAAGACTTAGAGTAGGAACGACCAAATCTCGTGGTCAACAAAGGACCCCCTTTAGAGGCAGAAGTACGTCTCACATAGGTAAGGGAGGGAAAATTTGACGATAAACCTTACCTCTCTCCCCACTTCGGGGAAAATCCAAGGCTAGTCCTCAGAACTAGAGAGGTACCATGACAATGCAAATGTGCAACATCATCCTCAAGGGTACAATCATCCTGTATACTGTAATGCAGCATCCTCCTGTTGTGAGGGATCCAGATCATGTACCTACAAGGCCTCATCCTCCAAAAAAGGATCAACATCCTATGAGGCAAGAGCTACATAGGGGCTAGGGTGCTCCACACAGGGGCAGGTAAGGGGATCCGAGGGTGCCTGCCATCCCTAACCACAACCCAACGGTGTGTGGTCTGTTGTGGCAAAGGAGTAGCTAGAGTCTCGGCATCTACAGAAGGCCTCTGATGGTGGACAGGACCACACAACCTCCTAGCATGGCCCCTCGATCTGGGACAATCTCTAGCAATGTGACCCTGTCGACGTCAAATTTGACACTGGTCAGGTCTGCCTACAATCTCCATCCTCTCGACAGAAATGAGATCCGTCAAGTCTCTGAAGCATAACATGATCATCAGTTAATCGATGGACCAGGAACAAGCACAAGGACCCGAGGGACACCATCAAGAGTGGAGGTAACGGTCGCGGAAGCTGAGGGGGGTGGGAGAGCTCGAGAGGATTGGTACCTCTAGAACCTGGCCAAAGGATGCTCCTATGGAAGCTAAAAGCTTCCAATAGGACCGAGGAAGTGCAGGGAACCATAGTGAGACCGGGGTAAGGCGATGATCCTCCACCACTGGATCAAATCCCACTTGGTACTACTGAAAGAAGAAAATCTTCCTAGGACCAAGAGGAAAGGAGCTGCTAGCCAAAGCCTGAGAAGTAGCTTCTGAGGAATGAAAGTCCACCTAGAAGAAGCCTCAACCAAGTAAACGAGTATCTTGAAAATGCATAATCAGCTCCAAGAAGGGAGAGCTGCTAGAAGCCATTCATGGGCCTGTGAACGAGAGGGGTGGGAAGAACCATAAACTCTCGCAACAAGGGTAGTCTGGACCTCAAGGTCAATGTCATGCTGAACAGAGGTGAGCTCGTCTTGTGAAAAATTGATGATTCTCCCGTCGGCTAGTGGGGGTGATGAGAGATTGGCTACGGGCAGAAAAAGCCATAAGACTAATCAAGAAAAGTGGGCAGCTAACTTGAATCGAGATAAAATAGCTGCTGGGAAAATGGGAGCAGAGGAAGGGGGCAAAGGCGGGGAGCAGCTAGGGAAACAAGGGCAAAGGGGCAGGCGGGGGTAGCAGAGGGGTAGGCAGGGACTAAAGAAGGCAGGGGGCGGGTTGCAAAGGGGGAGGTGGGGTAGCAAAAGGGGCTAGCGGGGGTAGCAAAAGGGGCAGGCGAAGGCAGGCGGGGGGCAGCAGCAGAGGGGCTGGCGAGGGCAGCTGAAGGGTAGGCCAGGACTAAAGAGAGGCTAGCGAAGGGCAGGCAAGGACTGAGGGGAAAGGCTAGCTGAAGGGCAGGCAAGGAGTAAAGAAAGGCTAGAGAAGGGCAGGCAAGGACTGAGGGGAAAGGCTGTAGAGGGATAGGCGAGGGGTTGCAGAAGGGCAGGCGAAGCCAGCAATAAGGTAGGCGAAGGAAGCAGAGGCAGGCGGGAGCAGCAAAGGAGCAAGCGGAGGCAACAGAGGGCAGGCGGCGCAGGCAGCAATGCCACAAAATAACATTTTTATTTAGTAAATATTAAATTTTATTTTAAAAAATACCAAATATTTGATTAAGAAAGAAAAAATAGCAACACTTAACTAGAGATTGCTCCTCTGGTACCACTGTTAAAACCCTAAGATCTCTCTAGATAATTGTTATGCATAAACACGCATAAATCAAGCATCAACTCATCCACCCGACCACCCTCGAGCCCAAGGGATGCACACATGAATTATAATGAAGTACATTATACCTTTACCTTGATGTCCCATACCATCAAGAGGTATGACTCCAATCCAACAGCATGTACCTATAGTGTGAAATGGTAGGTGAGTAGTTACAATCGTCTACACAAGAGAACATAACATAACCTAGCCCAGCCTCAAGATAACATCCCTTGAGTGTGCCCTAGGCCCTTTTTATATAGGAGGGCCCTCAAGTGACTCTTGACTCTCCATTTCCCATGTGTGACCCTTGGATGCCTAACCCTAACCTCAACCCTTAAGGTTAGTCCTAGCCCATGCTCCACTAGAGCTTGTTCCTATGCTCATAAGACTAATGTGGTTTAGCCTCCTAGTATATGCACATATAATGTGGTTTAGCCTCCTAGTATATGCACATATAATGTGAATAACACTCCCTCTGAATTCTCGATTTAATGTAGCACTAATCCTAACTGTTTTTGGTTCTTGATCACCCCCTAGACTCACCTCCTCAAGCTCATCTTCCTATACCCTGATATTTCTTTTCTTGAGCTCAGCTTCTCCCTGTTTTAGAGCCACCATAGCTTTTTCCTATTCTTCCTGTAGCTTTTCCACATCATCCTAAGCGACCGTCCTCTTCCTCCTCACACTTGCTTTCATTATTGACTATCACTTCAACATGAGCCACTAGGACTTTTGGGTCATAACTTTGCATAATTCTTTATGTGTCCCCTTTAAACAGGGAAAGTAGATCTGGATTCTCCTTCAAGATCTTCTCTTCTTCATCATCCTCCACCCCTTCTAGGTAGTTCAGGCCTTCTGCATGCAATTGTCAGTTTCGTGGGCTTAGCCTGTCTCTTCCTCCTATCGAGATGCATACCTTCTTTTTGCCTCTTCTGATGGTGATCTTGTCCGTCTCCGAGTTATATGCTTTATTCTTCCACTCCAAAGCCAAGGCCTTCCTAGGAGCATGGGATATGTGCTTGCTATCTTAGTCATCTTGAGAATAATGAAAAAAGAAGTGAAGCTATACCCTGCTACCTCTATCTATTCTCCCCTGATTATCCCAATAGGTCGGACCCTTCTCTGGTCAACCATGTGAATCTGAGATGGAGCAGGTTGCATGTTAGTGATCCCTAGATTTTGGGCCAGGATATTTGATTTATGTTTACTCCTAATCCTCCATCTAGAATGACTCTTGTTACTGTCTCACCCCTGAACAACTTGATGGTCACTTCCTGAGTAAAGGTATCATAGTCCTCCACAGTTTTCACATTTTTGCATTTTGCCTCTTGGTTTTCCAACTCGTACAAAGACATCTGTGCCAGTTTCTTACTTGGTACTATGGCTTCTCTGTAGTTGGAAACCAAATTCAAAATTTGATCTAGAGTGATATTTAGTTACATCTTGCTTAGACCCTCCCACAGGTCATATTCTTTGTTGTTTTTCTCATCAAGCGTGCCTTGTCTTCCATACATCCTTCTTTCTCTTTCCTTTTCTTCTGCTTCTTGTTCTTGACTTACTTTTATCAGTCTTCCTATTTGGATGTCCTTCTCTGTCTTTTGTCCAGATGCTTTTGCTGCTTTGGGCTACACTTGGTCCTGATTGGCACTTCATTGCACATCCTCTAGCTATCCTCTCTTTGCAAGTTGGCTCCTTTCCTGCTCTAATCTCTCCTCCCTTTTTGTTTAGGTTTGCCTTCCTATATGGTCTTCACCATTCCTTGTGCACTTTGTACTGGTTTGGTTATCTGATCATGGAGTTTCTACTGAGTTTTCCATTGCTCTGGCTTCTGTTTCTATTCTTGTTCGGATTCCTTCTTGTTGGCAACTCGGAAAGCCTTTGTGATCTTGTCATTGACATCGCTTCTGTAGCTTTTCCCCAATGGTCTATTTTTACCATGTTCACAGTCGCATCATTTCCTGTAGTGTGTGCCTCCCTTTGTTGGCCTTGTTTTCAACAATTCTTCTGATGGCGTTGAAATATGGGGTAGTCATTCTACATGTGTCCCAACCCATTGCAATAGAAACAGGCTCCCCTAGGACCGAATCTTCCACCTCCCCCAAATCTTCCACCTCCCCCAAATCTTCTACCTCCTCTTCTGTATGGTTTGTTGATTTGAGGTATTCCCCTGAAACAGAAATTCAAAAAGAACTTTCCAATGTGCAATTGGAATTAATTGGAAATGGGTATAAAGGACCTTAGCCTAAGGGTCTAGATTTTCAAAAAAATTTGGATTATGGTCCAATTAAGGTTTCTGTGGACCAATAGGATCAATCCATGTGTGGGGAGGAGATAAATCCAATTTTGTAAAAGAAGATACCCAAAAATGAGTAAATGCTCACATAAGATGAAGAGTTGACTATGTACAAGGTTTATTAGTAAGAAACTATGAGCAATATTAAAAATATGAGATATTTTGGGTATAATGATTCCATTTTGACACCTAGGTAAGGAAGGTGAGTCCCTTCAATGTTCACATAAGATGAAGAGTTGAAAATGTACAAGGTTTATTTAGTAAGAAACTATGAGTAATATAAAAATATGAGATATTTTGGGTGTAATGATTTCATTTTTGACACATCTGAAGGAAGAGGAGGGCCTTCAATGAGGTGCCTAATTCACATGCTTGAATGAGTTTTAAACTCATAAAAATTAAGATATTTCATCTCTCCTCTCTCCTCATTCAAGTCTAGTTCCAAAAAGTTAACTTAACTGACCTAAAAATGGTCAAATATTGACCAAACTGATTTGGAAAATTCTAGAATCAGTTTGTTTGGTTAGGAGCTCAATTTTTCCTATAAATAGAAACCTCTCCCTTGTTGAAAAATAACAGTATTTTATGCACTATTACTCTACTCCACCTAAGCCAAGAACTGTGAATTCATTAATAATTCACTAGTTTTTGACTCTTCCCTCTTTCTTCAATCCCCATTGGTGGCTCCATCAACATACTAAACCAATTGATTGGTTGGGGGCCTCTACTGTGAACAAAGAATCAAGCAATTTGTAAGGTAAATGGTGAATTTTGATCTTTTCTATAATTTCTCAATGTTTCTCTCTTCTCAACCCCTCTCAAGCTTGAGAAGCTAAATTGGAATGGTTTTTGAATGCTATTGAAGTTAATTGATGAATAGTAGTGAAGAGTTACATAATTTGATGAATGCTATTGAAGTTAATTGATTAATGATAGTAAAGAATTACATAAATTTTTATTTATGCTTAATTCTAATGGTTTTTATGTAATTTCTCTCTCTCACTCAAGAAATGGTCATACTCATGACCCATTCTCAATCCAAATGAAGCTTTTCATAAAGCTTTTCCTTAATCCAAGATTAATCTATGCTTGAGACCAAATTAATGGTTTTTTTTCTATGCTTTTAGTTTATGTATTTCATGATTATTTTTTATTAAATCCATTATGGATTAATGATCCAATTAGGGATCATTCTAATCATTCCCTTAAAGATAAGCTTTATCTTTTAAAATAATTGAGATTTATCAGTCATCATAGCAGCGGAGCTATGGCAAAATTTTATAAAAATTTACACATAAAATAATTTCATTCAAAGCATGAAAAGAGGACTTCCTACCATATTCTAGGAATTATCATCCTAGATTAATTGAAAGAATTTCATTGTAATCATGGAGAAATTAAATTTTTATATTATGCATAAAGGATAAGTTTTTATATAAAAAGTGTTACTTTTATCATTTTTATTTTCATGCATAGAAGTATGCATAAAGGATAAATTTTTATATCAAAAGTGTTACTTTTATCAATTTTTATTTTCATGCATAGAAGTATGCATAAAGGATAAATTTTTATATCAAAAGTGTTACTTTTATCATTTTTATTTTCATGCATAGAAGTATGCATAAAGGATAAATTTTTATATCAAAAGTGTTACTTTTATCATTTTTATTTTCATGCATAGAAGTATGCATAAAGGATAGATTTTTATATCAAAAGTGTTACTTTTATCATTTTTATTTTCATGCATAGAAGTATGCATAAAGGATAGATTTTTATATCAAAAGTGTTACTTTTATCATTTTTATTTTCATGCATAGAAGTATGCATAATGGATAAATTTTTATATCAAAAGTGTTACTTTTATCATATTTGAATTTCATGCATAAAGGTATGCATAAAAGTTGATTATTTTATTATAAAAGTGTGACTTTTATTATAATTGAATTTCATGCATAAAGGTATGCATGAAAGTTGATTATTTTATTATAAAAAAGTGTGACTTTTATCATAATTGAATTTCATGCATAAAGGTATGCATAAAAGTTGATTATTTTATTATAAAAGTGTGTCTTTTATTATATTGAATTTCATGCATAGAGGTATGCATAAAAGTTGATTATTTTATTATAAAAGTGTGACTTTTATCATAATTGAATTTCATGCATAGAGGTATGCATAAAAGTTGATTATTTTATTGTAAAAGTGTTACTTTTATCATATTGGATTTCATGCAGTTTGTTTGGTTAGGAGCTCAAATTTTTCTATAAATAGAAACCTCCCCCTTGTTGAAAAATAAGAGTGTTTTATGCACTGTTACTCTACTCCACCTAAGCCAAGAACTGTGAATTCATTAATAATTCACTAGTTTTTGACACTTCCCTCTTTCTTCAATCCCCATTGGTGGCTCCATCAACATCCCCTTGTTGAAAAATAAGAGTGTTTTATGCACTGTTACTCTACTCCACCTAAGCCAAGAACTGTGAATTCATTAATAATTCACTAGTTTTTGACACTTCCCTCTTTCTTCAATCCCCATTGGTGGCTCCATCAACATACTAAACCAATTGATTGGTTGGGGGCCTCTACCGTGAACAAAGAATCAAGCAATTTATAAGGTAAATGGTGAATTTTGATCTTTTCTATAATTTCTCAATGTTTCTCTCTTCTCAACCCCTCTCAAGCTTGAGAAGCTTAAGTGGAATGGTTTTTTAATGCTATTGAAGTTAATTGATGAATAGTAGTGAAGAGTTACATAATTTGATGAATGCTATTGAAGTTAATTGATTAATGATAGTAAAGAATTACATAAATTTCCATTTATGCTTAATTCTAATGGTTTTTATGTAATTTCTCTCTCTCACTCAAGAAATGGTCATACTCATGACCATTTCTCAATCCAAATGAAGCTTTTCATAAAGCTTTTCCTTAATCCAAGATTAATCTATGCTTGAGACCAAATTAATGGTTTTTTTTCTATGCTTTTAGTTTATCTATTTCATGATTATTTTTGATTCAATCCATTATGGGTTAATGATCCAATTAGGGATCATTCTAATCATTCCCTTAAAGATAAGCTTTATCTTTTAAAATAATTGAGATTTATCAGTCATCATAGCAGCGGAGCTATGGTAAAATTTTGTAAAAATTTACACATAAAATAATTTCATTCAAAGCATGAAAAGAGGACTTCCTACCATATTCTAGGAATTATCATCCTAGATTAATTGAAAGAATTTCATTGTAATCATGGAGAAATTAAATTTTTATATTATGCATAAAGGATAAGTTTTTATATCAAAAGTGTTACTTTTATCATTTTTATTTTCATGCATAGAAGTATGCATAAAGGATAAATTTTTATATCAAAAGTGTTACTTTTATCAATTTTTATTTTCATGCATAGAAGTATGCATAAAGGATAAATTTTTATATCAAAAGTGTTACTTTTATCATTTTTATTTTCATGCATAGAAGTATGCATAAAGGATAAATTTTTATATCAAAAGTGTTACTTTTATCATTTTTATTTTCATGCATAGAAGTATGCATAAAGGATAGATTTTTATATCAAAAGTGTTACTTTTATCATTTTTATTTTCATGCATAGAAGTATGCATAATGGATAAATTTTTATATCAAAAGTGTTACTTTTATCATATTTGAATTTCATGCATAAAGGTATGCATAAAAGTTGATTATTTTATTATAAAAGTGTGACTTTTATTATAATTGAATTTCATGCATAAAGGTATGCATAAAAGTTAATTATTTTATTATAAAAGTGTGACTTTTATCATAATTGAATTTCATGCATAAAGGTATGCATAAAAGTTGATTATTTTATTATAAAAGTGTGTCTTTTATTATATTGAATTTCATGCATAGAGGTATGCATAAAAGTTGATTATTTTATTATAAAAGTGTGGCTTTTATCATAATTGAATTTCATGCATAGAGGTATGCATAAAAGTTGAGTATTTTATTGTAAAAGTGTTACTTTTATCATATTGGATTTCATGCATAGAGGTATGCATAAAAGATATTCTTTTTATACTAAAAGTGTGATTTTCATCATAAATGGATTTTATGCATAACTTAGATGCATAAGAGAAATTCTTTTATTCTAAAAGTGTAATTCCTACCAAATTGAATTTATGCATAAGAAGATGCATAAAAGTTTGATTTTTAAATCAAAGTGTCATTCTCATCTAAATTGAATTTATGCATAGGAAGATGCATAAAAGAATAAAATTTCAATTCAAAAGCGTTATTCTCATCCAAATTGAATTTATGCATAGGAAGATGCATAAAAGATGGATTTTTAATTAAAAAATATCAATTCTCATCCAAATTGAATTTATGCATAGAAAGATGCATAAAAGATTGAATTTTAATTCAAAAGTGTCATTTTCATTTAAAATGAAATTATGCATAGGAAGATGCATAAAAGATTGATTTTTAATTCGAAAGTGTTAGTCTCCGAATTCTCTTGTATTCTATAAAAAGATATGAAATGTGATAAGACGTGATAAGAGGTGTATGAGATGTGATAATATGTGATAAGATGCCTATGGGAAGTGATAAGATGTAATAAGAGGTGTATGAGATGTGATAAGATGTGTATGAGATGTGATAGGATGTGATAAGATGTATATGGAATGTGTTAGGGCGAGAATGGATGTAATATGGATGTATGGATGTAGATACGGATATGTATGTATGAATGTGAATGTGGATGTGGATGTGTATGTATGAATGTGAATGTGGATGTGGATGTGGATGTATGGATATGAATGTGGATGTGGATGTGGATGTATGGATGTAGATACGGATGTGGATGTATGAATGAGGATGTGAAAATGGATGTATGCATGGATGTGTATGTAGAATAATGAATGTGAATGTGTATGGAATATAATGTGTCGTCGATATGAGTGAATGGATGATGATGAATACATATGAATGGAATGTGGAATAAGTAATGTGGACTAAGGAGGATAAAATGGAAAGACGAGAGTTCGATATAGAAACTGTATTTTGTGAACTGTTTGTAAATGACTGTTTTATGTCAAGAATGCTGGGGAAGCATTTTGACCGTCGTGTGGATTGAGGTCATGGATACCTAACTGATAAAGTTGCAACTGCTGATGGAGAGTCAATGGAGGACATCTCGCGTAGCAAGGTCCGGCCGAGGTCTTGACCAGCCTCGGTTCGATTTAAATAGTGAGCTTCCGGTATGGTGGATTAGGGACCAAGGAAGCGGCCTATGAGTGAAGCGCTAGGTCACCTGCGAAGGATCCTAGAGGGTGCTGACCATACGGTGCTCGGGCTCTCGGTCGCCGAAGATACCCACACGTGCATCGTGGAAGATATTGGAACAAGGAGTAAGAGTTGTTTTCTGAAACCGGGCATGGATCTGGTTGATTGACCTTGCTGGTCCTCAACAGATGAGTCCATGGCTCTTTTATATGGATCTGTGGGTTGATCTTGCTGATCTTCCACGGAGATTCCATTCTGTTATATGAATATATTGCCGGTTACTATGAGCTAGGAACTATGGAAAAGGCCCCTGAGTGAACAGGTGGTGAGCGTTCTGGTTGCCAATGATGCCATAAGTACACCGATGATGAATGAATGATGGGAAATAAGGATTCAACCAGAGACTTTGAGGATTGTCATCAGTGAAATAATGGTTTCATTAAAGGATTGTTTGAAAGTTAGTTGATGCTGAGAAAAAGGAAATTTCATATTGGGTGTGTAAGTGGTGTGACTAGTTTTATGTTTGCATGAACTTCCGGCTAGGGGGCCTAGGAACTCTTTTCCCTGGTACCCGGGACAAAACCTAACCAAATTCCTAATTGGATCCCATCACTACAATGGTTGGGAGGTTGGCTAACCCATGGGACTAGGCTCGACTGATGGATCCGTAAATCGAGATTTAATTTCTATTATTACGATAGATGAAGTAAATCCCGGATAGTAATTGTTCTGTGGATAGGAATCAACGGCTGTGCCTCTTGATGGGGAAAAAAGCGTTGATCCCAATGATCCAAGTGCAAGTTTCTTCCTTGATCTGACCAAGTACCGTTAGAGGTGCAGTCGGATCAGTTTGATCAGTAATGATCTTGACTACGTTAGAGTAAAGAGTTATCCTGGTGGAATCGCCCGTGCTTTCCGGGTAAAGGAAGTTTTTTCGGTTTTGGTTTTGGATAAACCAACGGATTAGTCTCTTGTCCGGATATCCGTGGGCGAGGCCCCGAGTGTGGGACCCCTGCCCCGCGCACGATATGCTACTTCTGCTGCTAGTACCCCGAATCCGTTGCATGGTGGAGACCGGGACCTTACATATCACGTCACTTTGTACCCCACATTCTATTCCTAGAGTCTTGATGTGTGAGAGGGTACCTTGGAATTTGGTTAGAGAGGCCAAGGGGAGCATGGTTTGAATCTTCCTTGCCCATGAGTGTCGTGGTAAAGCGGTAAGGAAAAGGATTAGGTACATTGGATGTGAAGAAATGGCCCCAACTTGTGCCTAGTTTTGACTTAGGTACGAGGGTGGGAAGTGCTTAGCCGGGAGATCGACAAGCATCAATGCGCTACATCAACAACAAGTGGATTGATTCCGGCATCAACAACATTCTACCTTCGGCATTGCATTTAAGAAATTGCATGGGCAAATGCAATTATGTCACGTGACAAAGAGAGAATGGACAATGGCAGTGGCATTGCATGAGCCTATGTGATTGTACAAATGATGCCTTTGTTTGGATGCCAAGTGATGCAAATTTGTTGATGGGGTATTGGCAAGAGTTGTTGTGAATGTTGGAGATTGCATTGTGGACATATCTTTATTGAGATTTGATCCAAAATACAAAGGAGATGCTGCCTGATTTTTCCCAAAAGCCTTCAGAGAGGAGCTGATCAAGAAAATCACTAACCATTAATTGGTGATTACGAGTCTCCATTTGGCAATCGCACATCTTGGAAGAGCCATTTGGAAGCTACAAAGAGAGTTATGGATCTTTTGAATTGGACACCCATAGGGCACCCAAATTAGGGTTTAGCAAAAAAATGAAAAACCCTAATTTAGCCATAGAACCTTAGGGTTATCAAAAAGTTGTTTAGAGTTATTCATAATACTCCCTTAGGGCTATCCAATGAGCCAAGAACCACTCTATTCCGACATCGTTTGTTGATAGGTCAAACTAGCAAGTTGACTTTTTTTAAAAACAAAAAGTCAATTCAATCTTGACTAAAATTTGACTTGGTCAAACCACTTAGAGTAGAGTTGATATATCCCTAGTGCTATCCAACAAGCCAAGAAGTACTTTATTTGGATCCATATTTTGTGTTTTAGGACCATTTTCCCTTTCTCTGCAATGTGGTAAAAACCCTAAAATAGAGAATATTAGGGCTATTCAAAAATCTTCTGTTCTTGCATATTTGCATTCTACGTCACAAGATCTTTTAATGGAGCCATAGATCATCAAATTCTGACACCATTTGAGCCTTCTACAAGCCATTTTCCGTTTCCAGCCATTATGCTAAGTGGGCGTCCATTCAAGCTAGTGATGGAATTTCAATTCAAGCAAGTGACGGAATTTCAAGCCATAAGAGAAGATAGGGGAATGGTGAATGAGGATCTTGTAGAGGATAGTGATGAAAAGGATTTTGAGGACATGCAAGCAAGAGAAGTAATGTTGTTTCCAAGCAACCTTCTTTAAGCATATATGATGTACAAGGACAAGGCTTCTCTCAAGCAAGGCCAATCGGAGCTTCTCCGTTTTCAAAGGTAATGGATGGAAATGCTTATCAAAGGTCTTTATCAATTGAGACACGACAAAGAAAAATATGCTTTTGAAGACATAAGGATTATATAACATTATGATGCAAAACCAAGACTTAGATTTGCCATGATGCACGTACTTTTGGATACAAGGTTGTTGGAATCAATGAAAGTGCAAGCTTTTCTTGATTATACGGTATCTACTCAAGTGAGTAGTTTATGGATCAAAAGAGGAGAGCCATTTGCACAAAGATTGTTTGAATTTGATGGCAAAGGAGTCACTTGCATGAGACTCAAGGATTGGATTCGTAATTGGGATGCTTATTTTCATGCCTTTTCTTGTAATGAGCTTGTCAAAGTGAAGAAAGTGACTTCTCATTTCAAAGGGAGAGGTGGTTGAAAGAAATGCACATCTATGATTGGGATTAGCAGAATTTGGCATGTGATGTTGTGTAATACTTTACGACCACCCAAGAGCAAAATTGCTTTAGAGATAGATGCATGGTATTCTCACATGAGGACTCTCTATCTAGCTATATGGAGAAATATTGGTACCTTTCCTTCTTCATTCCCAACCTCAAAGAGAAGGAAAGTATAGAGAGTTTTGTACAAAGATTGGACAAAGATTTCATGTAAGTATCTCAAAGTATTTTGCAAATTGATGAGGATATTGGTCTAGATGATATTGGTCTAGATGAGATCATGGTGTTGATGGGACTTGTCCACATGCATGCCTAAAGGGTCAATCACAAGCACAAGTTTGTTGAGCTAAGCAAGACAGAAATTATTCAATTGGTGGTACCCATTCTTGGCTACATTTCATGTTTGAATGGGGAAGGAATGCTTCAGCTCATGCTGAAAGATTTGCATATCAAGATTGATAAAAGACGTTACCCACTCACTCAATCTTTTGGTCATTGCATAGAGTATGACTATGCGAGTCTTTATGCACACATTGTGGGTGTTGAACTGGATGAGACGCTTGCGCTGTAATTTATGGACACAGCAAGTACATGAGGAGATCTTTATGCCAACTTTCTCTCAACAAGACATCACCGATGTGTTCGTGTGGCCAATGGGAATACACAAGTTGAAAATGGGAATGCTTGGATTACTTCCATAAGTGCTTTAATGGATAAATTTTCAGCTTATGATATGAGGGCCACGAGATCATAAAGAATTGATCATTGAGGATATTTTGGATGTGCATGCAATTGTTTTTGGCACAAGGGATGATGATTCATGTGATGATGTACATGCCTATGAGGGTGAATTTGACATATGCCATGCACATGTGGATGAAGATTATACATATGGTGAAGACATATACATTGTTGATCATGGTGACATTAGGCATCTTGATGATGATGCTTATGCAAGTGTTGATGATTCATCTACCATCATTATTTGTGTGATGAAGAGAGCATCTATGTTGATGTGGATGATGGTAGTATACATACACATGCTACATATGATGAGGATGAGTTTTATGATGCTAGTGAGCATGTGGATGATGGTAGTATGCATACACATGCTACATATGATGAGGATGAGTTTTATGATGCTAGTGAGCATGTGGATGATGGTAGTATACATACACATGCTACATATGATGAGGATGAGTTTTATGATGCTAGTGAGCATGTGGATATGGTAGTATGCATACACATGCTACATATGATGAGGATGAGTTTTATGATGCTAGTGAGCATGTGCATGACATTATCGATGTGGAAGACATTATCGATGTGGATGACATTGATGATATGGATGACACCAATAATGATGAAGTTATTCATGCATCTAGTAGTGAGCAGCTATTGGATACTTCATGGAGGCTCTATGGGAACCTAGTCTATGACTCTTTCTTGAGAGACAAGTGGAGAGTCTATGATTATAACCTCTATGAGGGTTATATGGATAGTGATGAGGATTATGCCTTGGTATATATGGATTATGCTCAGGTAGTCATTTGTGATGTGGATCATGCCTATGGAACTATGCATGATGATGTATGCAAAGGACATGGATTCACATTTGATAGAGCATGCTATGGAGTATGAGGCATTCTCTTTTGATGATCATGGATGTCTATGCATTGATACTATAGACATAGTCTATCAAGCATTCACTCTTGGGACGGGACATGATGTATTCACCTATGATCCGAGTGGGTGGTGCTATACACAGGCTATCATGTACCCACAGGATCTTATGCATGGGTGCGTTATCTTTTAGACCCAGGGGGATATTGGATGTATCTCATTGATGGATGTGGTGCATTACAACATCCATTTGATCCAGGAGGATGCAGGATTGATATGGTTATGGGTCAGGCATGCCGTGGATTTCCATTTGATCCAAGCATCATTATCACTAGCCTCGCTATTGACGACACCCTTCTATCCTCTCCATTCAACTCGAGTGGGCGTCGTGGACATGGCGGATACATCTAGGCCATGAGTGCATTTTTGGCTTTTGTATATAGCCTTGTTTGATGGCGCGGATACATCTAGGCCATGAGTGCATTTTTGGCTTTTGTATATAGCCTTTTATATATGCTTGTGCACGACCACCCTTCAATTTTGAGGACGAAATCATTGTAGGAGGAGATGGTTTGTAACAAAGTAGATTTGGTGTCACATGCACATGGGGAATGGGGCCTAGGCACTTAGGTTTAGAGTCATTTACATATGTGCCTTTGGGGGCCTTAGGCTATAGGATACATTGGGCTCATGGGCATTGTACACACACATTATTGATCATTTTGATTATTATCTTTCTTGGACCTCTCATGACTAAGCTTTCATGGTGAGCTTCTCCCATATGAGATGTGAGGATGGTGACCCACACCCATGTTGTCACTCCTTGCAAAAAGGGTAGTTAGGTGTTAGATTAGGATATATATCCAGGCAGTGCTTGATGTTCAAGGTACTCACATTTTCTCTGATGTTCAGGGTACTTACATTTTTGCTTATGTTCGGTTTTAGTTTGTCTTTTTTATTAATGCAAGAAGATGCAGTCTGTGTTTCCTATTCTACAAATTTGGGCTATATTGTGTTCATGATATGATTTGTGCTCTGCATATCAAATCTTTCTTGATTTAGTTAATTCTTTGTAATGCAAGAATGATATTCCACTCTTGAGGTTCTCCAATATTGGTGTGTTCTTGATAAAGAAGTGGTGTATGTTACAAGTCTATTCATTGTAGTGATAAGTTTGCCTGATTATCAGATTAGCATGGCAGTTTTATTCTTGTTGCACAAGTATCGGGCATTAGTCACCTATGTGCACATATATATAAATGCCCGCGGGCATTAGTCACCCATGTACACATATATATAAATGCAATTGACATTTCTTGATCATGATTTTCTCTAGCAAATCACACATGAAAAACTACTCTAGTTTTTCATGCCCTAACAACCTCTCACTTTGTATTTGTTATTATTATTAACAGCATCCTCTCATTAACATATTCCTTATCATTATCTTTCTTCCCTTTATAAGAAAAACACCTGACTTTCTGGCATGAATATTTTTGGGATATTCGCGGTCATGAAGAACCAATGTGGTTTTTCACACCTAAAAGTTTGTGCTTATTTAACATCATGTCAACTCCTTACATGTTTTCCAAACTAACTCATTCATCTTTTGTACCCATCTTTGACTAACCCTCTTAATTTTTTGTCTGGAATATTTTTGGATATTCACGGCTATTAAAAACCAGTTTGGTTTTTCATAACTAATTGATTCAAAAGTGCTGAAATTATCATTCATCCTTGAAACCAACTAATTACTTTTCTCTATTAAGAGCTACCATTTTTAAGGCATGAATATTTTTGGATATTCTTGGCCCGTGAGAACCAAGCTGGTTTTTCATGCTAACAAAACCCGGTTCCAAAAGCTGCACTTAACATGACCTTACAAAAATAGAAAACAAAATAAAAAAAGAAACAAAAAGAAGAAAACAACAGGAATATACAAGCCTAAAAGACTCCCTACTTGCCTAGTGGGCAACTAACCAAATTTACATATACTATTATAGGATGGCTCCTCCAGCTAAGAAGGCTGTAAATTGGGATTACACATCTTTAGACCTAGATGATCGGGTTGGGACTAGTGTTACCCCCACCAAGAGGAAGGGTAAAAAAAGGTGTCCAAGATGACCCACCTCTCCTACCTCTCCTGTCATACCAACAAGATGACCCACCTCTCCTGTCATACCAACAAGATGTGACTGGGAGCATCAAAAATCAAGAGATGACCAGGATGTGACTGTCATACCAACAAGATGTGACTGGGACCATCAAAAATCGAGAGGTGACCACAACAAAAGGGAAAGTTTCCTTCCAGTACCACTCTCCCAAGTGTTTGATTTTCTTGTAAACACTAGAAGTCTAAGAGAAGCTACAAGCCATTAGCCTTGATCAGTACACCAAGCAACTCCCAAAGGTAACCAATGCCTCCTTATGTTCTAAGTTCATCGAAACTTATGACAAAAGAACAAAGATGGGCAAGGTGACCTACCGATGGTGGGAGCACAAGAAGGGTAATGAAATGCAAATATGGAAGCTATGAAATACTCATTGCGTGAAAAGAAGGACCTTCCTTTTGATACCATGCTCAAAGAGACATTCTTCAATAATAATGGGGTGGAGTACACCAACATCCACTAAAAAGGTAGATGAATTGATAGGCAGGGCTATTTCCATGATTATGCAGACAAAGCTAGTAGAGTATACCAACATTCACTAATAAGATAGATGAATTGACAGGGAGGATTGTTTCCATGATTATGCAAATAAAGCCAGTGGATGGATACAACCAGATTGACCTACACGAGCCTTTAAAAAATCCATATGAACCTGAAGCATGATTGGACATATTACCTACATAAAGAGCTTTACACCTATCTCAATCAACATGAGAACAAGGTAGTAAACCCATATCTCCTAACCCAAGTTTTTAGCCATATCGTAGGTTCAACACTACCCTCGGAAGCCACCCCCAAGAGAATTTCTTGGAGGATCTAGAAGAAGCTGACTTGCTCATAGCTAGCATCAAGGAAGGCTGTGTGCATATGGATGTACAAAAAAGAATAAAGCAACAAGTATGAAATCGGCTCCATTGAAGCCAACAAGCCCATGTGAAACCTGCACTAGCTAGGAGGATACAGGTGAAGACCCACTAGAGTCACCATCACCTATCATGGTCCTTAGACCTAAGTTTATAATAGAGATAGAGTTTTTCTCCTTCACAAAGCAACCCCCATCATCTCATAGGCCTTCACAAAGTGTGCAATGATAAAAACTAGTTCAAGTTGCATCTATTCAACAGACTCCTATTGAAACGCAAGAAGAGCCATCTACACCTAAATAGAAAGAAGAACTACACATCAGATATACAAGTATCTCCGCACCTCATGATTCCTTCTTGGAGGTAGAAATACCACGTGAAGAAGAGAAGTTGTTAGAGGGACAAAAAGGCAAAACGGATGGTTCACACATCAAGAAAGTTCAAACTACAATTGTAGCATTGCTTGTAGCGCAATTTAACAAAGCCTCACCCCCATAAGCGTTAAAAGAGGTAGGCACATCTAGGAAGCATGGAATTCAATCATTGATTCCTAAATAATATCATTACATATGGTCTATTCCAACACATCAGGTGGACACATTGTACTTTCCCACATCAAAAGGCAATTCACCCCAATCGCCTTTACAATAAAGTAAAAACATGATTCACATGTTTGTTACAACTTTCCCATTTTTGAGCCTATAACTTTTGACAACATAGAGAGCCAGAGGAAAGGGTTATTACTATGTATTAGGGCATAGCGCAAAATCCCAGATCTAGCCATAGTAGCTTCCTATCAATTCTTGAAGCTCATTATGGTCTTGATAGATCAAAAGGAGGAGGTAGTATCAAACTTTACTAAGAAAGTATTATGCTTTGACATGAATAGGGGGCTTGAAGATAGGGCAACTTATATTACTATCATCAACTTCATTGACTGCCAAGTTATATGCATAACACTCAAAAAGTTATATGTAAATGGCACTCAAAAAGTTGTACATATTATGAGAAAAGCTAGAAAATTACCACACTTAGTAGATTAGGGTTAAGTTTGGGTGCCCAAGTGTGAATAAGGACCACTTGTATATAAGCGAATTTCTCATAACAAATAGACACAGTCCCCCTTTTGTGCCAATTGAGAGTTGTGCATGTCTACTTGCTCTATCTTGTAGAGAGAGAGAGAGAGAGAGAGAGAGAGAGAGAGAGAGAGAGAGAGAGAGATTTGAGAGTCGAATGTATGATTATTGTTGCATGTGCCTCTTATTCATGTCTACTTGCTCTATCTTGTAGAGAGAGAGAGAGAGAGTTGTGCATGTCTACTTGCTCTATCATGTAGAGAGAGAGAGAGAGAGAGGGAGAGAGAGAGAGATTTGAGAGTCGAATGTATGATTATTGCTGCATGTGCCTCTTATTCATTGTGTGAGAGTGAGAGAGGTGAGTCCTCATTGGGAAGTGGAGCTAGCAAGGAGGAAGGTGTTAGAATTTGGAGCTAGAAACTTGGTGGAGCTTAGAGGCAATGCATCTCATGTGTAGAGGACTTTCCTGGTCCATTAATAAGTTCCTATGACTGCTGCTCAGCATTTAAGGCACCCATTTGATTCTTTACTTCAAACTCTATAGAATCCTTCATTGGTTTATGCCAGAAACTCATCTCATCAAACACAACATCCCTACTCACATGCATCTCATGTGTATACTAGCTACTCATCTCATTGAACACAATGTCCCTGCTCATATGCATCTCATGTGTATACTAGCTACTCGTCTCATCAAACACAACATCCCTACACACTTGCATCTCATGCATAGTGGGGTTATAGTGTCTATAACCTTTATGCTCAAGGGAATATCAAATGAATATATGTTTTTTTGCCTTGATATCCAACTTACATTTCACTTCATCTGGTACATGTGGTCTTCTATGAGTAAACTTTTGTGCCAAATCTAGTTTTCTAGGAGTATGCAAGTAATCTTGTGTTCTTTCCCTTTGAGTGGTTTAAGTTTTGTGCTCCCCACTCTCATCTTAGAGGTTGAGTCATATCCTTTTAGGTTTCTATGAGTATGCCAATAATCTTATTTTCTTTTCCTTTGAGTAATTTAAGTTTTGTGCTCCCCGCTATGCTAGTAATCTTGTGTTTTTTCCCTTTGAGTAGTTTCAGTTTTGTGCTCCCCACTCTCATCTTAGAAGTTGTCATATCCTTTTAGGGTTTGCTTAGGGTTTGCTTAGGGATGAGTTGAGGGTTTGCTTAGGGTTGAGTTGAGGCTTCTACTTGCTCTTGAGAGGACTAAGGACGTGTTGTTTTGGCATGGCTTGCTTGCACATAAGCTCCCCATGTGTGAGAGACATGCAATTGAGCCCTTGTGCTAGTGTGCCATTTTTTTCTTCTTGTGAGGTCTTGCCTTTCTTGGGTGGTGTGAGTCTAGATGATATGGGTGACATTGCTTAGGCACAGGATGAGCCCTTGTCTAGAGGAGAAAGTGTGTGAGTAGAGGTGAATGTGTAGATTTGGAGAAATATTTTCGAGCCCTAGTGTGGAGGAGAGTGTGTGAGTAGAGGTGTGTGTAGGTTTGGATAAATATTTGAGCTTGGAGGAATATTAGGAGAATACACACATAGGGCACATCATATAGGGCACATCATGTGCATATTTCACTAAGGGCATCAATATTTTTTTTCACATCTTGCACCTTACAATAAAGAGAATTTAGGGGAGAGGGAGAGCTTGAGTTCCTTGCAAGCAAGCACACACACACACACAAGAGAGTGCAAGACACAAGAGAGAGATAGATGGCTAGATTTTCTTCTATCTTATTCTCTTCTCTTCAACCATATAACTAAAAGATAAGAGTGCATACATAAAGGGAAAGTGCTCTCCTACAATAACATACAATGGTCAGTCCATTGTGTGAACCCAACTATATGAGTTGGTGCTATAACTATGTCATAACTCTAGTACTCCAAAGTGGCTGTCACACAACCTATCATCCACTAGTAGCATATCAACCATAATCTCCCCAACCACGCCAGTGGTATAAGTGCAGAAGGTATCACCTAGGTGGGTCATCAATGTTTGCAGCACTAGTTGAGCTCGATATCTCAACGCTTCCCCTCAAGCTCAACTCCACACACTATAGTCTAAGTAAGCTCCTAAACCTGTGGAGCTCCTCTATGCCCAATGCCTTCGTGAAGATGTCAGCCACCTGATTCTTTGTGCTAATATATACCAGATCTACATCACCTGCTAGAACCTTCTCCCTCACAAAGTGATAATGCACCTCAATGTGCTTTGTTCTAGCATGGTATACTGGGTTACTGGCCAACTGTATGCTACTCATGTTGTCATAAATAAATGACAAGTGCCCTATCCACGGGCTCACCCATATCACCAAGTAGCTTCTCAAAAAAAACCTGTGGAGCTCACCCATATCACCAAGTAGCTTCTCAAAAAATCCTGTGGAGCTCCTCTATGCCCAATGCCTTCGTGAAGATTCAGCCACCTGATCCTTTGTGCTAACATATACCAAATCTACATCACCTGCTGGAACCTTCTCCCTCACAAAGTGATAATGCACCTTAATGTGCTTTGTTCTAGCATGGTATACTGGGTTACTGGCCAACTGTATGCTACTCATGTTGTCATAATAAATGACAATTGCCCTATCCATGGGCTCATCCATATCACCAAGTAGCTTCTCAAAAAAACCTATGGAGCTCCTCTATGCCCAATGCCTTCGTGAAGATGTCAGCCACCTGATTCTTTGTGCTAACATATACCAGATCTACATCACCCTGCTAGAACCTTCTCCCTCACAAAGTGATAATGTATCTCAATGTGCTTTGTTTTAGCATGGTATATTGGGTTACTCGCCAACTGTATACTCATGTTGTCACAATAAATGATAACTTTCCTATCCATGGGCTCACCCATATCACCAAGTAGCTTCTCAAAAAAATGCTACCTCACAAGTTGCCATAGTAGCACCCCTGTACTTTGCCTTTGTACTCGACAAGGGCTGCTTCTTACTACTCCAACTCATAGTAGCACTCCAAATTAAAACATAAAACCACTAGTAGATCTCCTGTCTACAACACTACCAGCCCAATCAGCATCTATGTACCCATGTAGTTGTATCTATGTACTAGCCTCATAGGAAAGTCCATAATCAACTCGAGACTTTATGTATTTGAGAATCTATCTAGTCGCATCCAAGTGTGGCTTCCTAGGGGCCTACATAAATTGATTCATAAGTCCAACAACATAGCTCAAGTCTGGCGTAGTAATGGTCATGTAGATCAAGCTACCCACTATGCGCTTATACATAGTGGGGTCCTCCAAAATCTCACCTATTTGACGAGTTGTAAGCTAGTTATGAAGCTAATTACATGAGTTACAAGCTAATTACAGAGGAAGCTCTAAAAGTGAAGTTTTTAACTACATTTGCATGCAGCCTTTTTGCTCTAGCAGAGAAGTTTTTCACTACATTTGCATGCATCCTTTTTGCTCTATGTATGCTACCCCAAAGGCAAAAGAAGCCCTATGAATGAAATGATCACTGGAGACATGTGAAGGTTGTAATGACTGACATGGAGAAACTTGTAGGCAACAAGAATGGTGAAAGCATGCAATTTAAAGAGACAGCACTAAATATGAGGTGGGAGGTACACATGTGTCCCTCCCGATGTGGCTGCCAGGTTGGAGAGGTGTGGATGGTCAAGGATACACCGTAAATTTGGCATGCAAGGAAAATTAGAATAATGTGGGAGAGACATTGAGCTTCAGCTCCTTGCAAACAAACACACACATATAAGAGTAGACAAGCACAGCTCCTTGCAAACAAACACACACATATAAGAGTAGACAAGCACACATATAAGAGTAGACAAGCACACACATATAAGAGTAGACAAGCACACAAGAGAGATGGATGGCTAAATTTTTTCTATTCTATTCTCTTCTCTACACAACCATAACATAAAGAGAAGAGTATACAATATATGGGAAAGTAAGTAGACGATATGGGACAATGAACTGCAAACCCATCGGACGACCTATCTAAGATTAGGGGGATATCTCAAGTGGTTATCCCGTAACTCTTCCTCATACCTATACTATTGAATTCTCATATGGGAAAGTGCGCTCTTAGGTCTGGAACTAGGGAGGGTTCCAAGAAATCCCTATCTCCTACTATAACTTACAAAAGTTGGTCTCTATAGTGTGAACTAACTCGTACATGAGCTGGCACTATAACTATGCCATTACTCCAATATACCAAATTGGTTGTCACACACAACCTGTAAACCACTGGGCAGCATATCACCCATAATCTCACCAACTATGCCAATTACGTAAGTCTAGAAGCTATCACCTAGGCAAATCATCAATGTTTGCAACACTAGTTGAGCTCGATATCTCAATTCTCCCCCTTGAGCACAACTCCATACATTGCACTCTCCTAAACTTGCGGAGCGTCTTTGTACGCAATGCCTCTAGAAGATGTTAGCCCCACTTGATCCTCTGTGGAGACATATATCAAATCCACATCACCTACTAAAATCTTCTCCCTCATGAAATGATAATGCATCTCAATGTGCTTCATCCTAGCATAATAGACTGGGGTTACTGGCTAGCTATATGCTAATCTCACAATAAATGACAACACCCCTATCCATGGGCTCACTCATGTCACCAACAAGTAGCTTATGAATGAAGCTACCTTACAAGCTGCCACATAGCAACACCCCTATATTATGCCTCTGTACTAGACAAGGCACCCCTATCTCCACCAACGGGCCTACTCATATCACCAAGTAGCTTATGGTACCAATCTTCTTGAGACGACAAGCTACCAACACCCTTGTATTCTACTACCTCTGTACTCTACAAGGCACCTGTTTCTTGTCGCTCCAACTCACAATAGCACTCCCAAAAGAAAACGTAAAGTAGATCTCCTGTGTGAGACACTAGCAACCCAATCAACATTTGTATACCCACGTAGTTGTATCTCTCTACCAGTCTAATAGAAAAGTCCATAATCAACAATGGACTTTATATATGTATGAGAATCCATCTAGCCACATCCAAGTGTGGCTTCATGAGGTCCTACCCATAAACTTGACTCAAAAGTCTTATAGCATAACTCAAATCTAGCCTAGTAATGGTCATGTAGATCAAGCTACCCACTATGTACCCATACATAGTGGGGTCCTCTAAATATTAAAATCTTACCTATATCTACAGAAAGCTTTAGTGTTTTGCTACAATGACACTGAAATAGGCTTACAGCCTATCTTACCACACTTGGACAACTTGTCCAAGCCATACTGCCTCTGTAAATAGTAAAATATCATGAGGTGAATGTTTAAAAACAGGTATCTAACCCTAGCTAATGTCCACACACTATGACCAGCTGGACGCGGTCATTTATGTCTCACACATGTTCCTAGCTAACATGCCAGCACACATAGCATAGCTAGCACACACTGACATTGAGCTTGAATCTCAATAGCCCCTCTCAAGCTCATGATGTACTGCCATAGATGAAGATGTAGATGAGCTTGGGCTATCAAGTCTCTCAACACTCCCCCTCAAGCTCATCCCATGTACTCCCAACATAGTACAGGAGTAATCAAACTTCTCTCTGCTAAGTGGCTTTGTAAAGATATCTGCCACCTGCTCATCAGTCTTCACATACTGTAGATTAACTGTACCATCCAGCACCTTCTCTCTGACAAAGTGATAATGGACCTCTATGTGTTTGGTCCTCGCATGAAACACTGGATTCTTTGCCAACTGTATACTGCTCATGTTGTCACAATGAATGACAACCTTGCCATCAATAGGCTCACCCAAATTTGCCAAGAGATTCTTTAACCATATTCCTTCACAAGTAGCAATGGCTGCACCCCTGTATTCAGCCTCTGTAGTACTGGATAAAGCAACTGTAGGTTGCTTCTTGCTACTCCAACTCACCACGGCACTTCCAAGTGTAAAGGCATAACCACTAGTAGACCTCCTGTCATATGAGCTACCTGCCCAATCAGCATCGTATATCCAAGCCTTTACCATGCTCATAAAGTAGACCATAATGTGCAGTGGTCCTTAGATATCGCATGATGCGTCTCACTGCATCCAAATGAGGTTTTCTGGGGCTCTGCATAAATTGGCTTACTAGCCCCACTGCATAACTCAAATTTGGGCATGTGATAGTCATGTAAATGAGACTACCAACCATCTTTCTGTACATAGATGGATCATCCACCAACTCCTCACCGAAATCAGCCTGCAACTTCACATTCTACTCCAAAGGTGTACTCATAGGCTTACACCCTGTCATGCCATATTTTGCCAACATATCCAATGTGTTGAGATATCGAGCTCTAGTGAGGCGGTGGACACTGATGACCCGCCTGGGGGATAGGCCCCGCACTTACACCACTGGCATGGTTGGTGAGATCTTGGGTGATATGCGGCCAGTGGGATGACAGGCTGTGTGACAGCCACTCTAGAGACTGGCATAGTTATAGCGCCAGCTCATTTAGTCGGGTTCACACTATAGAGAACCCGTGTATGTATTTGGTTGAGTACCTTTCATATTGTGTGTACTCTTATTCTTGTATATGGTGTGTTGAGTGTTGAGTAGAGAAGAAGAAGATTTTCAGCCTCTCACCTTGTGTGTTCTCTATTAGGGTTTTGTGAGTGTGTGTGTGTGCTTGCAAGAGCTCAAGCTCTCTTCCCCCCTGCATCTTTTCATGGTATCAGAGCCTGGTTCGTGCTAAGGGCTGAGCTGCAAGCAAGAGAACCACAGGAAGCGTACGAGGGTAAGAGCTTCAACTACTCTTCCCTATTGTGTTGGTGACTACACCCTTGTCGGGAGCTCTACGGGAGGCACCGGCAAACGATCTCCGATTGAGGAGCTTTCTTCGCGGGAGTGAAGCTATAGGGCAACTATACAGTCCTTCGGACTGCAATTTGCGGGCCGAAAACGCGTTTCGGGCGCGTCTGGACCTCCGTTTTTCAGAAAGCAGGCGATTTCGAGCACTGCGGGTAAGTCATCGATTCTCTACAGAACTCTGTTTTAAGAACTGCAGGAAGACAGATTGACTGTGCAGACACTGTGGGTGCTGCAAAGAGGTCTACAGTTGCCATTGGGTGTATGTATGTGCATTGAGGTCACTGGTTGTGACATTTGAGTGGACTGCAGTACCGCTGTGCAGAAAATACAGCAGTTGTGCAGGAAAAACCAGAGTGCAGTTTCTGGTAAAATTGTGTGTTTGGCAAGATGTCTAATGATGGCATAACACAGATTGTGGCTGAGAAGCTGGATAAGAATAACTTCCATGCTTGGAGGTTCAGGTTAACGAATTTCCTGATGGGAAAAGGTTATTGGGACTACATAGAAGGTGAGCATGAAGAGGCACCGGAGATACCGGATATAAATCCGACTGCTGCAGATGTGAAAGAGTTTAAAGACTGGAACCAAGGAGCCAGGAAAGTAATGTATTGGCTTTCCATTAGTATACAGGACACCATGATTGGGCACATTCAGGATGCCAAGTCCCCCAAGGAGGCGTGGGACACCTTGGTAAAGCTTTATGAAACAAATACCAAGGCACGTAAGATACAGTTGAAGAATGAACTTCATACTGTGGAGAAAAAGAGCATGTCTGTGAATGACTATGCGCTGAAGATAAAGGGTATTGTGGAATCCCTTGCATCTATTGGTGTGTCAGTAGATGATGATGACAAGGTGGAAGTCTGTCTACGTGGTCTCGGGCCACAATACAAGGCGTTTAAGACGTCTATTCAGACTCGGGAAAACATTCCCAACTTTACAGATTTGGTGTCTATGCTGATTATCGAAGAGAAGAGCTTGGGTGAAGACCAACAGTCTTCACAAAGTAAAAACAGTTCAGAGCAACAGGCCTTCTACACGAGTTCAGGTAGAGGACGAGGTAGAGGAGGCCGTGGACGCGGTCAAGGTGGTGGCCGAACAGGTAATCAGAATTATGGCCAGCAGCAGCAGCAACAACAACAGTCCCAGAATCAACAACAACAACAACACGCAGGTGGAAGAGGCAAATTCAGAGGCAGGGGGAGTCAAAGAGGCCGTGGAAATTGGCAAAGGCAATATAATGATGCACGTGAATGCTATTATTGTGGTAAGCCTGGACATGTGCAGGCAGAATGTTATAAAAAGCAAGCTGACATGCAAAATGGGAAAGTGCAGCAAAACAACTATGCATCCTCAAGCAGAAATAATGAGGACAATGAAAGGTTGTTTGTTATGCAGCACGTTGTGAATGCCATGTCTGAAAATGCTGATGCAGCACAAAAAGATAATGTATGGTATGTGGATTCAGGCGCTTCGAACCACATGACGAGTCATGGGGAGTGGTTCAAGGAGATGAAGAACCCGGAAAGACCAGGTTTTGTGGAAACAGGGGATGACACTGCTCATCCAATTGCCCACGTTGGAGATGTGCCATTATCTATGCAGGATGGCAAAGTGAAGTACCTTGCAGATGTACTTCATGTACCGAACATAACAAAGAATCTGGTTTCAGTTGGCCAGATGATTGAGCAGGGTTTGCAGGTTCGGTTTAACCCTGATGGATGTTATGTCGAAGACTTCAAAGACAAGTGCAGGTTGGTTGCAAAAGGCAACAGAGTGGGCAGAATGTTTACGTTGGATGTAGACATGCCTGAAATGAGTGCTGCAATGTTTGCAAATGGTTCAGGAGTTGTTGCAGACACAGACATATGGCATAAAAGAATTGGACATGTAAATGTGCAAAGATTGAAGTCTATGCAGACAAAAGGAATTGTGACAGGGCTGCCAAAATTTAAAGTGGAAGGTATGCAGAAAATCTGTGAAGCATGCCAATTTGGGAAGCAAACAAAGCATGTGTTTCCACGTAACAGATATGTGAGCAGAAATGCACTAGATGTTGTGCATTCAGATGTTTGGGGTCCTACGAAGACCGTTTCTATGGGAGGCTGCAGGTACTATGTCACTTTCATTGATGACCACACAAGGAAAGTGTGGGTATATTTCATGAAGGAGAAGAGTGAGGTATTCACTCACTTTCAGAATTTCAGAGTTTTGGTTGAAAAGCAAACAGGGAAATATGTAAAGTGCCTAAGGTCAGATGGAGGGGGAGAGTACTTCTCCAATGAGTTCTCTGAATTCTTGAAGAAGAATGGTATTCGGAGACAGTACACATGCAGATACACTCCGCAGCAAAATGGAGTTGCTGAGCGGAAAAACAGGCACATTGCTGAGATCGCGCGAGCATTGATGGAAGAGAAGAATATGCCGCATTGCTATTGGGCTGAGGCTGTTTCTACAGCAGTATACATCATGAACAGGACTCCAACTGCAGCCATACATGATGTAACTCCAGAGGAGAGGTTTACTGGCAGAAAACCAGATTTGTCTCATCTGAAAGTTTTTGGATGCATTGCATATGTGCATGTGCCAGATGAGCTGAGAACTAAGCTGGATCCGAAAGCTGAAAAATGTGTGTTTATTGGATATTCCCTTGAGCAAAAGGGATACAGGTGTTATAACCCTGCTACACGTGAGTTGAGGGTAAGCAGGGATGTTGTCTTTGATGAGATGAGCAGCTGGTATGCTGCTGAAAAAGAAGCTGTTGGGGCTGATGTGAGTGGAAGTGTGGTTGCACAGAATGCAGGTCAGCAATCACAGTCTTTGAGTGGACCAGGAGAGTCCTCATCTAGTGGGTCTGTTGATAGACCATGGAGTGGCAGGCTGCGTCATAACACCAGCCCTGCAAATGTGATTAGTACATCACGAAAAGGAAAAGAGAAAGTGGTTGAGCCCCTTGGTATGCCTGACATTTCTGCAGGGCATTCTCATGTTGATGGAGAGTCTAGTGGCTCAGATATGAGCCTTGATGAGGAGCTTGGGATCCCAGCTATGAGAACACCTGGTGTAAAGAAGGCTATGGAAGCCATGAATGAAAAGCTGCGAAGATCAGGGAGAGTGAAGAACCCTGTGCAGAGATTTACATATGATGGTTATGTGGCACATCACTATGCATATATGGCAAAGGTTGTGCAGGTTGTTGAGCCCACATGCATTGATGAGGCTGTTGGAAATGTGTGTTGGGAGAAAGCTATGGATGAGGAGATGGATGCACTATATGGAAATGAAACTTGGGACTTAGTGAAATTGCCTGAAGGCAAGAAAGCCATTGGATGCAAGTGGGTGTACAAAGTTAAACATAACAGTGATGGAAGCATAAACAGGTACAAGGCTAGATTGGTAGCCAAAGGATATGCGTAGACATATGGGATTGATTATGAGGAAACTTTCAGCCCAGTTGCCAAGATGGCAACGGTGAGAGTTGTGATAGCAGTGGCTGCGTCAAAGAAATGGTCTTTACATCAGATGGATGTAAAGAATGCATTCTTGCATGGGGATTTGCAAGAAGAGGTGTATATGTTGCAGCCACCTGGTTATGAGGATGAGGGTCACCCCGAGCATGTTTGCAGGTTGAAGAAAGCCTTGTATGGCTTAAAGCAAGCACCAAGAGCATGGTCTGACAAGATTTCTGAATATCTTGTCACTATTGGCTTTCATGTAGCCAATGCAGATTTCTCATTGTATGTGAGACATGGTGATAGAGGGGTTGTGCTTGTTGTCATCTATGTAGATGACTTGATCATTACGGGGGACCATGATGCAGAGATCTTTGATGTAAAGATCTTGCTAAGACAGAAATTTGAGATGAAGGATCTGGGGGAGCTCAGATATTTCTTGGGCATTGAGGTGATTAGGTCACCACATGGTATTGGATTACTGCAGAGACAGTATGGCTTGGACATGTTGTCCAAGTATGGTATGACAGGCTGTAAGCCTATTTCTGTGCCATTGGATCAGAATGGCAAGTTGAGTGCAGATTCAGGAGAGATCTTGGAGGATCCTACTATGTACAGGAGCATAGTAGGAAGTTTGATCTACATGACGATCACCAGACCAGATTTGAGCTATGCTGTTGGGTTGGTGAGTCAGTTTATGCAGGTTCCACGGAAACCGCATTTGGATGCAGTGAGACGCATACTGAGGTATGTGAGGTCTACTTTGCATTGTGGACTATTCTATGAGACTGGGACAGAGATATGTGTACATGGGTACACAGATGCTGATTGGGCTGGTAGTATCTCAGACAGAAGATCTACCAGTGGATTCATGTTTTCTTTGGGGAGTGCTGCTGTGACTTGGAGCAGCAAGAAGCAGCCTACGGTTGCTCTATCGAGTACAGAGGCCGAGTACAGAGGAGCTGCTATGGCAGCATGTGAGGTAGCTTGGTTGAGAAAGCTACTTGGAGATTTGGGTCTATCAGTGGATAGACAAGTTGTCATTTTCTGTGACAACATTAGCAGTATACAGTTGGCCAGGAACCCAGTCTTTCATGCTCGTACGAAGCACATAGAGGTCCACTACCACTTCGTCAGAGAGAAGGTCTTGGCAGGAGACCTTGACCTTGTTTATGTCAGCACAGAGGATCAGGTAGCTGACATCTTCACCAAAGCATTGGGTACAGAGAAGCTCCGCAGATTCAGGGCTTCGCTTGGTGTACATGAGATGGAGTTGAGCTCGAGGGGGAGTGTTGAGATATCGAGCTCTAGTGAGGCGGTGGACACTGATGACCCGCCTGGGGGATAGGCCCCGCACTTACACCACTGGCATGGTTGGTGAGATCTTGGGTGATATGCGGCCAGTGGGATGACAGGCTGTGTGACAGCCACTCTAGAGACTGGCATAGTTATAGCGCCAGCTCATTTAGTCGGGTTCACACTATAGAGAACCCGTGTATGTATTTGGTTGAGTACCTTTCATATTGTGTGTACTCTTATTCTTGTATATGGTGTGTTGAGTGTTGAGTAGAGAAGAAGAAGATTTTCAGCCTCTCACCTTGTGTGTTCTCTATTAGGGTTTTGTGAGTGTGTGTGTGTGCTTGCAAGAGCTCAAGCTCTCTTCCCCCCTGCATCTTTTCACAATGCATATTGGCGTTGCACTAACCATGTACCTACATGGTCTTTGATCACTTCAATTCCAAGAAAGTATCTCAACTCACCCAAGTCTTTCATGTCCAATTGACCACTCAATGCTTTCTTGACATGCACACATATGTACTATGATCACCTGCTACCAATCTTGCTTTATGTCGCTCAATGGAACCATCAGACTTGCATTTCACTTTGTAAACCCATTTACAACCAATGACATTTTTGTCCTGTGGTAATGCAACCAACTTTCCCATGTGTCATTATGAACCAATGGCGTCCATCTCAACATCCATTGCCTTCTCCCATACATGCTTTCCAATAGCTTCTGTATAGCATGTAGGTTCCACATGCTTCACCAAAGAAGTCATATATGCATAATGCATATATGACATTTTTGTCCTGTGGTAATGCAACCAACTTTCCCATGTGTCATTATGAACCAATGGCGTCCATCTCAACATCCATTGCCTTCTCCCATACATGCTTTCCAATAGCTTCTGTATAGCATGTAGGTTCCACATGCTTCACCAAAGAAGTCATATATGCATAATGCATTGCAAAATCACGATACGTCAACTTGTCAACTGGATATCTGACCCTTTGGGATCTCCGCAATGCATGCAGTTTGTGCATAACCAATGGTACACTTCCAACATGTGTAATGGCATGCTGGGTATCATCTCCTGATTCCACATAGCCTTTCACATCCATAGGATTCATATACTCAAACCATTCACCATGACAAGTCATATGGTTTGATGCTCCAGAGTCCATATACCAAGTGTCATCATTTTCAACATTTGTCATCATAGATCCCACAACATGTTTCATGGCAAACAAGTGATTTGTGCTGCCATCATTACTGCTTGATGCATAATTTCCACCACCATGTTGTGCATAATGTCCACGATGTTGTGCTCTACCCCCTCTCAAATCATTTTGTTTGCGGAAACAATCACGTGCCATATGACCAAATTTCCCACAGTAATGGCATTCCACATCTTACATAGATGTTTGTTGGCCTTACCAACGTCCTCTACCACGAGGATTATCTCTGCCTCTCTGAGGTGTATATCCATGACCACCTCTAGCACCATATGAAGGCTGAAAATTCTATTGTGATAACCTATCCTGTCATCCACGACCAATACCACGGCCACGTGATCCGAATCTCCCCCTGCCTCTAAAACCTCTTTGCGAATAGAAAGCTTGATTTCTGCCATTATCATCATGGCTAGTAGATGCATCCTAAAAGGAATCACTGAGTTTGATTTCCTCAACAAGCAAAAGTGAAATCAACTCATCAAAGTCTGGTAAACCTGTACTCCTCACCGAGATGGATGTATCAAAAGATTTATACTCTTTGCCAATTGATTGTTGCCAATGCATCTGCAAACTTCTTTATCTCTTGTACATAATCATGGATGCTCCTTCTATTCCGCTTCACATTATGTATCTGTTGTCGCAACTCAGACTTGCAAGCACTAGTGTCTGTATCAAACAACTTTACCAATGTATCCCATGCATCCTTGGGATTCTCTGCATCATGTATGTGTATGAGCATAGCATCCGAAATACATATAGACAGATAATGCAACACTTTGAATGCTCTTTTTGACCATTGCTTATGAGCTATAACCTGCTGTGCTGTGTAGGTTGTCGGGATAGTTCCGGCTCTGGCTCAGGACCTGTAATGAGATTCCAAAAACCTTTTCCCTTCAGAAAACTTTTGATCCTGTACTTCCATGCTTGGAAGTTCTTCCTATACAGCTTTTCACCAATAATTTGTATTGGATTATCTGACATATTGCTCAATGCAAATACACCTTCCGTACACTTTCAAAAATGTAAACGAGCCTTCCTCAGCTCAACCACACTCCAATGAGTGTTCCAGATACTTCAAGGTACACAACAAACTTCAATTTTGATGTAGAAAATCAACCTGTATGCATCCAAAATGAACTGGCTCACGCAGTCCAAGATACCCTGTTTTGATGTAGAAAATCAACCTGTATGCATCCAAAATGAACTGGCTCACGTAGTCCAAGATACCCTATTTTGATGCGCTTTCTAAGGCTCCAAATTGCAATGTAGTGGTTCAATCAAGTGTGGGTAATTGCATTGACACCTAAACAACCTCAATGTTGAGTATCAACACCAACCAACATGCGTACATATCAATTTTGTCGAACCCCTTTCTCTGTTCTGAGAAAAACAAGAAAAACCAGAAAAACCAGTAGTAAATTTGCTCTAATTTCTTCAATCTTTGTCTAGATTGAGCAACAAGGCATTCATTAGCTTAGCAATGATGTCCACTAACTCCATGTAAAAGGAATTAGACCAATTATTTAAGACCAAAGAGTAATTAGTCGATTAATCACACTCTGTTTCTCTACAACTAGTACAGCTGTTTAATCAGCTCATTTCCAGCTCCATAGATGATAATTGATCAATCCAATCATATAGCCTTCTTCTCAAGTGTATGTAGCAACCAATTGCTAAGTCAATTTTGGAATATGTCAAGCACCCAAGTTGAATTGTGGCCTCCACTCAGTAAAACTATCACAAAATGCTCTGTTTTTGGATAGCAGGCTATGCCGCCTGCTGTAGAGGGATTTAAGAGTGTTTATGTTGCTAATTGATGATGTAATTAAGTACCCAACACACCTAGGCATGTGTGCAATCCATCAATGGTCTGATTTATGCCAAAAACTTGCTCCAAATTCATCAAAATTTGACTTCCTTTTCTATGTTTTGTGAGAGCTCAAAAACCAGTAAATTCCACTCATTCAAATGCATCAAAATTGCTCCAAAATCAGTGTAGGGCTTGTACATGAGTTGCCAATACATTCATCCTTTGCCAGATACATGTTTCTTTGCCAGATTTGCATTTATTTCACCATACATCACCGCTTCCAAGCTTCAATGGAAAGCTTCCAAAAACCAGAATTTTCTTTTGCTTTGGGCAACCCTAATTTGCTTTGTTTTTTCCTGAATCACCTGCAATCTGCTCAAGGATGTTTAGAATACCTTACCCGATAGGTCAAGCTCTCAGATCTAATAGTAATCGGTGTGCTCCAAGCTTCACAGCATCAATGGCAAGCTTCACAGCTTCTTCTCCCTCTTCTCTCACTCACTCATAAACCCTAATAGAGAGCACCAGGCTCTGATACCATGTTTAAAAATAGGTAGAGGGAGAGAATACACACACACAGGAGAAAACCCTAATGTATATTGCAAACCCTAACCATAGAGGGAAGCCATCTCCCTTCTCACACAATGCATAAAGCCATAATCCATAATACACAAGACACACTGTGTTGTGTCCACACACATCTAACCCTAGCTAATGTCCACACACTATGACCAGCTGGACGCGGTCATTTATGTCTCACACATGTTCCTACCTAACATGCCAGCACATAGCATAGCTGGAACACACTGACATCGACCTTGAATCTCAACAGTGAACTCACCGTCTCTATACCAAGAAAATGTCATAGCTCACCTAAATCTTTCATCTCAAACTTCTGCTTCAAAAGTATCATAACATTATGCATGTCAACATTACTATCACTAGTGATAATCAAGTCATCCACATAAATGACTAACAACATGATCCCTCCATTTGTCTTTTCCACCTAAATTGAAAAATCTATATTGGATATTTTAAGTCCAATAGTAACAAGATACTCCTCGATCTTGTTTGACCATGCTATGGGGGCAATACAAAGGTTTGCGTAACATGCACACAAAATCTGAGTGTACATGGCTCTCATAACCAAGTGGCTAAATCATGTCAACTTCTTATTGGTAAATCACCATGTAAGAATATGTTCTCTTTACATTCATGTGATGGAGAGTGTAAAGCCCATTCTTTCAATATAGCCATAGGAATGAAAGCTCTCAAAGTTACCATTTTTATAATCGGGCTGAATGTCTCCTCATATGCCATATGTATGTGCATAATCCTTGGTTAACCAATCTTGTCTTACACCTATTCATAGATCCATCAGAGTTATGCTGCTTGACCTTGTATACCCACTTACATCTTCTTAACCTTAGGTAAAGGTACTAATTCTCATGTCGCCTTTGTATCTAATGTTGCCATCTCCTCATCCATGCAATCTTCCCATTTCTGATTTCCAAGTGCCTACTTAAAGCAAGTGGGCTTTGTCTCTTGTATTTATTTAAACATGTAAGCATAGTGATAGGCTATATGTCTATCATATCTTAACTTGTCAAATAGGGTATCTAACTCGAGTAGACCTATGCATCAGTGCCAGTGGTGGGTGTCCTCAAAACAACCATGGTTCTCTGTGCAACACTAGGAGTAACCACTGCTAGAATGCCAAGCTCCTCATCAAGGCTCTACTCCTTGGAGCCACTAGAGTCACCATCCACATAAGAGTGACCTACTAACAGATCAGGCACAAAAGGTTGATCTACCTTTTCCTTCCCTTACATGTGTATACTAGCACATGTGTGTACTAGCATACACATGTGTGTACTAGCACCTATAGTACTGTGTGTGATGATGCATCTGCGTTCCTTCCATCTATCCTCGCCTAACATTAGATCCACTACTAAAGGACTCTCCAAGTCCACTAAGCACATGTGTGGGGGGACAAAATCATTACCTCTTATATTTACATCTTCAGTTGCCTTCACTGGTGCATGTACAAGTTACTCATCTCATCAAAGACACATCTCTATTTATTCTTATCTCATAAATGGTACGGTTATAGATGTTGAAAGTGTAGTGCCAAGATGCACAAGTGCTTGTACTAATAAGGGGAGGTGTGTGAACAACCTCTTGAGAAGAGGAAGATATTTGGGATATTATGGAGGTGAGGTGGCACCATTTGAATCCACATGATTTGTAACTTTTGGCTATATTAAGAGCCACATGCTAATGAAGGAGATAACTTAGGTGTGTGAACAACCGCTTGAGAAGAGGAAGATATTTGCAATATTATGGAGGTGAGATGGCACCATTTGAATCCACATGATTTGTAAACTTTGGCTATATTAAGAGCCACATGCTAATGAAGGAGATAACTCATTTTGGTTCATCTAAGTCGTGGTCTCTTGTTTATGCTTCCCTAAGTTGATTAAGCACACTAACTCTTCTTCCCCATGCACACCATGGCTTCCTTCACATTTCATCCACCATAGCTCTCCCCTTGCTCATGTATCCATGCCCACAACCCTAATTTCAACTATAGCATCTATAACCTTTCTGCTCTAAATCATAACCAATGAAGATGGATTTCTTTGCCTTTAGATCTGATTGGTTGTCACTTTATAAGGAGCATATCACTGATGTAATACATCCAAACACTTTCAAGTGAGACACAAATGGTTTTATGCCTGTAAACTTTATAAGGAACATACACTAATGTAATACATCCAAACACTTTCAAGTGAGACGCAAATGGTTTTATGCTTGTAAACTTTAGTTTAGGTTTTATGCCATGAACAGTTGAAGTGGGGGTCATGCTCATAATTTCAACAATAATAATTGCTACTAGTTTCAGCTCAAAAATTGTTCGGCATATTCTTTTTAGAAATCAAGGCACAAGTAACTTCTATAATGTGCTTGTTCTTTCTTTCTGCAACACCATTTTGTTGTGTAGAGTGGTGAATTGCCTCTTGATTTCCTACTTTCTCAAGAAATCATTGAAGTCATTGAAGAAATATTATCCCTCTCTCCATCCAATCTCAGGCATTTGATCTCATACCTTTTTCCTTCTCAATCAAGGCTCTAAATCTCTAAAAGTGAGCAAACAAATCACTTTTCTCCTTCATAAAATAAACCCACACTTTCCTAGTGTGATCATCATCAACAATGAATGTAACATAGTACTATCTCTAATTATAGTCTTGGTTAATCTCCCAATACATTAGCCTTGGATAGTCACCATACATCAATTATTACAGTCTTAGTTAATCCCCATATATTTAAATGTAACATAGTACATACAACCTACAATTATTGGAGTCTTGGTCGGTCCCCATACATCATAATGTAACATACTACCTGCAATCTGTAATTATTATAGTCTTGGTAAGTCCCCCATTCATCAAATTCTATAACGACCAAAGGCCTTGTAAGCATTGGCATGCTTTTTATATGAGAAAGCATATTTGGCATGCTTAACATACTTTGTGCATACCATTAACCTTAAACTTTGGTAAAATAATAATACTTTCGGGGCCTGCATAGACTTCAGCCATTATATATTCATATACCTAATGCATTGGTTCCATATGTCAGCCATTGTATATTCATATAACTAATGCACTTGGCCCATATGTCAATATGGATCAATATCTGCGATGACAGTTGTCCCATATACAAACATGGCTACCTTCATCTCAGGCATGCTAACATCTATATAGTAGACAATCTATCATTTCCATTATACTGAGTTTTGAAGTCTTTTAAAAAGCACCCTTGAGAATTAAACCTCACTTGTAGGCCTTGCTCAACCATCTGTTCAATAGAAACATGATATTTGGAATGTGAGATCCCTGTCCCCACCGCGCAACGAATTCAGGGGTGCTAGCAGCACAAAAGTAGCACTTCTTGCGCGGGGCAGGGTCCCACACTCGGGGCCTCGTCCATGGATATTCGAACAGAGACTAATCCATCAGTTCTTCCAAAACCAAACCCGAAAAAACTTCCCTTGCCCGGAAAGCACGGGTGAATCCTCCAAGATAACTTTTCTCTAACGTAGTCAAAAGCCTTAACTAACAGAACTGATCATAATCCTCAAAATCTCTGGTTAAATCCTTATTTCCAATTAGTGTACCTATGGCATCATTGGCAACTAGAACGCTCACCACACCTGTCCGCTCAGGGGCCTTTTCGATATTTCCTAGCTCATAGAAGTAACCAGCAATATATTCACATATCAAAATGGAAACTCCGTTGAAGATCAGCAAGATCAACCAACGGATCCATATAAAAGGGCCATGGACTCATTTGTTGAGAACCAGCAAGGTCAATCAACCAAATCCATACCTAAATTCAGAAAACAACTCTTACTCCTTGTTCCAATATCTTCCATGAAACGCACGCACGATGACCCGGAGCCCGAGCACCGTATGGTCAGCACCCTCTAGGATCCTTCTTCGCAGGTGACGTAATGCTTCACTCATAGGCCGCTTCCTTGGTCCCTCATCCACCATACCAGAAGCTCACCATTTTAATCGAGTCAAGACCTCGGTCGCAAACCTTGCTACGTGAGACGTCCTCCATTGACTCTTCGTTAGCTATTGCTGCAACTTAATTGATTAGGTCTCCAACGACCTCATTCACAAGATGGTCAAAATGCTTCCCCAGCATTCTCTTGACATAAAACATTCATTTAAAAACAGGTCATAAATACATTTTCTATAGCAAACTCTCGTCTTTCTACATTGTTCCACATCAACCACATTATTTAATTCCACAACCATTCCACAAGTATTCCTATTCTCATCCAATCACATCATTTTCATCTCATCACATCTTTCCTCAATTTATCCTATTCTCATCCAATCACATCATCCTATTCTCATCCAATCACATCATTTTCATCTCATCCAATCACATCATTTTCATCTCATCACATCTTTCCTCAATTTATCCTATTCTCATCCAATCACATCATTTTCATCTCATCACATCTTTCCTCAATTTATCCTCATTAGATCTCATCCACTTGCATCTACCCATATCCACATCTCATCACATCACATTCATTCACATCTCATCCATTCAGACCACATCACATCTCATCCATTCAGACCACGTCACATTTGCTCATCCATTCAGACCACATTCACATCTCATCCATTCAGACCACGTCACATTTGCTCACACAACTCATCCATTCATTTTACCTCACTTCTCATTCATTCACATCTATCCCGATTCGCATCCCATCACATCACATTCATTCATATCCATCACATCACATTCATTCATATCCATCACATTCATTCTCATCACCATTATATCACATCACTTCTATCCACATCATATCTCATTCATACACATCTCATCTCATTCATCCACATCCATCCAATCGTTCACATGTACGACTACTCATATCTATCTATACATTCATATCTATCACTTCACATCCACATATATTCATGTCACATCACATCACATTCTTTCACATACACATCTATATCTGTTCTTTCACATACATCCACATCCATTCTTTCACATACTCATTCACATCCATTCTTCACATACACATTCACATTCATTATCATCACATACATTCACTCACATCCCATATCATTCATTATTCTGATTCACATGACATCACATCTCATCCATTCACATTTATCTGATTCACATCGCATCTCATCACATCTATCCACCTCACATTCTCATCACTTCTATTCACATCACATCCATCCATTCCCATCTATCTGATTCACATCACATCTCATCACATCTATCCACATGACATTCTCATCACTTCTATTCATATCACATCCATCCATCCATTCATTCATTCTCATCTATCTGATTCTCATCACATCTCATCACATCTATCCACGTCACATTCTCATCACTTCTATTCATATCACATCCATCCATCCATTCATTCACATCTATCTGATTCTCATCACATCTCATCACATCTATCTGATTCTCATCACATCTCATCACATCTATCCATATCACATTCTCATCACTTCTATTCATATCACATCCATCCATCCATTCATTCACATCTATCTGATTCTCATCACATCTATTCTCATCACATTCGTTTAAACATAGAATTTAAGAGAATTCTAATTTTTGATATAAAGATTCTTTACGCATCTATTTATGCATAAAATCAACTTCAGTGGGAATAACACTTTTAACAAAATCCTTTTATGCATCTATTTATGCATAAATTCAATTTTTAAGGAAAATAACACTTTTAAAATTAAAAATAAATCCTTTATGCATCTTTCTATGCATAAAATCAATTTTAACAAAATTAACACTTTTGGAATAAAATAAATCCTTTATGCATCTTTCTATGCATAAATTCAATTTTAATGGGAATAACACTTTTGAAATAAAAATAAATTCCTTTCTATGCATAAAATCAAAATTAATGAGAATAACTCTTTTGAAATAAAAAAATAAATTCCTTTATGCATCTTTCTATGCATAAAATCAAAATTAATGAGAATAACTCTTTTGAAATAAAAAATTAAATCTTTTAGAATGCACAAACGGAAGGAATTACATTTTTAGAATAACCTAATGATAAACTTGAGCTCCACAAAATTTAAGAAAATTTTACCATAACCTCCTTTGTATGGCTGACCATTTCTCAATTTTAACATTCAATTTATGACTTGAATTAATCCAATTTGAATTCTAATATCTCTAATCTGCTCTATTTTTTAAAAATTAAGAGAGTAAACAATGAAAAGAGTTTAATAAATTATTTAATTAAACTTTCTAGGATTAAGAAGGGCTGAATTGTAAAGAAGAGAAGGGCTGAATTATAAAGAAGAGAAGGGGGTGGCCTTTCCATCAAGGCATAGCATCAGATTATAATTCAAACATTTTCAAAGTATAAAATTTAAGAAAACCACAGATTTAAAATTCACAATAAGTAAGAATCAAGCTTACATGGAGTTTGTAAGCTTTCCTTTGGCTTGAGGGATTGAGGGTTTTACTCTTGTTTGCACAACAAGAGTGGCCACCAGTTCTTTTACAGAGGATTTAGTAAAAAACAATTGAATTATCAAGTGAATTCAATGTATTTGACTCTGGGGAGGAGTAGAGTAATAGTGCATAAACATTATTAATCTTTTACAAGGGGGAGGCTTCTATTTATAGGAAAAAGTGAGCCTTTAACCAAGCAAACTGATTCTAGAATTTTCTAGATCAGTTTGGTCACTTTTTGACCATTTTTTGGTCCGTTTAGCTTACTTTTTGGATCTAGTTGAAACAGGAGAGAGGAGAGATGAAAATATCTCATTATTTGTGAGTTTAAAACTCATCCACACATGTGAAATAGGGGCCTCCTTCATGAGGAAAACTCCCCACACTGAGGTGTCAAAAATGCATCATTTCCTCTAAATATCTCTTCTTTTTTAACTAATAAACCTTGTCCTTAGTCAACTCTTCATCTTATGTAAGTATTTACTCATTTTTGGGGAATTTTTCTTTTATTCTTCAATTTATATCCTCCCTACATTTGGATTAATCTTATTGGTCCATAGGAACCTTAATCCAAAAATTTTCAAAAAATCTGGACCCTCAAGCTAAGGTCCTTTTACCTATTTTCAATTTATTCCAATTGCACACTAGAAAGTTCTTTTTGAATTTCTGTTTCACACTGTTTCACAGAAAATCATTTTAATAAGAAGGGATATTTTTCCATCTAGAGATATCTAGAAACTGAATTATCTCTCTCTAGAATATTTTCTCTCTCTAGGCTAAAACAGAGAAAAACAAGATCTGTTATTATTCTGAAAAGGGGATTGATTACATGGAGAGAAATTGGACATCTTGAGGGGCTGGGGGAGGAATCTTACATGGAATATGAAGTACATGTGCCTGGTACTTTAATTTTTTAATCCTACATAGACAATGGCACTTTACCAACATGTGCAATGGAGTACACAGTATCATCACTTGTTTCCACATACCCTAGTTTTTTCATTTTTTGCATATCTCTAAGCCACTCACCATGACTTGTTATATAATTTAGAGGCTTTTTAATCCACATACTAAGAGATCTCCTAATCTTTACACATCTCCTATCATGGAATTGAGTATGTGCTGCATCACAAACAACTACCCACTTCTATTATCACCTTGTTATATGATTTAGAGGCTTTTGAATCTACATACTAAAAGATCTCCTAATCCTTACACATCTCCTATCATGGAATTGAGCATGTGCTCCTTTACAAACAACTACCCACTTCTATCATCACCTTGTTTACTTTAATGATGCATAGTTGTGTTGTTGCAACTTTGCACTTTTGATATCATTTTGCTTTTTATAGTAGTCCTCTTTATAATGTGCCTTGGTTTGCCATAATAAAAATTATATTTATATATTATTGCCTACCACTCTCACAAGCTCCCCTTGCCTCTAGAGAGTGGCCTCTGTTAATCCCATTTTGGATTAACAAGCATGTTCCTCCAATTGAGGACATTAATAAGTGTCATGAAACGGCACTATAAAAGTTTTACATTATGAGATATTGGCCACCCAAGGCCTAGTTAGGTAAGTTTTGGATGCCCAAGTGTGAATGAGGGCCAAATGGATATAAGGCATTTTCTAATGAAAAGACACAATCCCCTTTTGTGCTATAGAGATCTCTTCTTTATGTCATGAGAGAGATTGAGAGAGAGAGAGAGAGAGAGCATTCTAGCATTGTGCCTCTTCTATGCTTGTATGATTCATGCTTGTATAAGAGAGTGAGAGAGAGTGATTGCCTTATGCGACGATGCAAGCGACTCTACGGCGGTGATAGCATGGAGGTGGAGCTTGGGGGTTTGAAGATTAACAAGTGAGCTTAGAGACCTCAAGGGACTCAAGTTCGAAGCATTGGTAAGTGCCCTACGACAATTGTGATCTATTGCTAATCCTTTAGGTGAATGCATTGAGTTCCTTCTTGGAGGAGTGGTAGCCCATAGCATTCTTGACACCGCTGCGCCGGGGAAACACCTTTGTTTCTTCCTTCCTCTTGGAGTTTCAGCTTCCATTGCATAAGATCCATGATTGTCTTTGCATTCTGGTAGTGCATTATGTAGGAAATGAATGGATAAGAATTGTATAGAAGTAAAAAATTATGTGAAATCAATTGTGTTTGTTGTGTATATGTGTGGTGGAGTGGTCTCGGAATAGAGCTTTCACTGTTTTTTCTGGTTAATTTTGATATTTGCATCATTGGAAGCATCAACGTGAATGATCAGGTTGGTGTTCTATTTTTCTTCTTTTCCAAAAATCTAAAAAAATAAAAAAAAGGAGCCATTGACTGTGCCTTGAACTTGTATTCCACTCCTTAGATGTGGCACAATCATTTTGGGAATGGTTGGATAAGTATTTTGTACCCAAAACCATAATAGTCGATGCAAGAAGTTTCCACGTGAAACTGCAGAAAACGTTCACACTGTGAACAGTTTTCTGTAACTTCACGCTGGCGAACCGCTCACGACATCAGCACCACGATTAATGCCACGAATCATGGGATTATCTTGCCAAAATAGGTAACCTTATCCTAACACCTCTGACGCCACAAGATCTGACAAAATCAAGAATCATGAAGGTGCAAAAATTAGTTCACGCCACCGTGAACTTTTTCAAAACTCTTCACGATGGTGTGAAGCAATTCGTTCACGACGTGAGCCATTTTAGAAGACCTTCATGACATGAACCCTTTTTTGTTCACGACGTGAACTTTTTCCTGCAAACTCATGGTTGCGTCCATCCAACGCACTAGTTGGTATAGTTAGGCGGCTGAGGCTACGAAGCTCTGGAGGAAAGAAGTGACACCTACAACAAGAACGAGGAGTTATGAACCCAAGAGCAAACATTTTGAACACGTGAAAGAGCAGAAAAACGTTCACGGCATGAATAGTTTTTTGACACTTCACGCCGTCAATCTCATGGCCTCAAAAACAGATTGACAGAATCTGATCAAAACTAAATTGGGTCATCAAAGTAGCTTATCAAATCGTATATACATGCACTTAAGATCTGGAAAGCTCATCGGGGGGACAATCTTACACCTGATGATAGTGCATCGAATCACCTAGGATCTTCCTATCAAAAAAGTGTGGGTTTAGGTCACTCAATAAGCATTCACTTGAGTGTACCAAAGGAACTTGACCACAGTGGAAACTAGTAGTGAAGAGTCCATGGAAGAAGGGCTGAGGTACTCTGGGTTTGGGGAAGAGGAGAAACCACCCTCCCCAACTAGATCCAGTGGTATCATTGATATTACCTGAGGATTTTTTGGTCTCCAAACCAATCATGAGACAAAGAAGTGCAATCTGTGGGCAGGTCCATCAACCAATGCTGAACTTGGTCCAAGACAAGAAGTGCCCATCCAAATGTCAAATTCAAGGTTGTCAAACACTAGCACCCCTCGAATGAGATGACGGGACATGAAAAGTGCAGCCAGGATGGGTCATGGGTCAAGTATTTTTTCCCACCTCAGAGGAAGTAGAGTTAGATCTAAGAAGGATCGAGGTGAGAGTTGAGCTTAAGGAAACAAGAGCTTGACACTCGAAGGATGAGAGCTGAACTAAAGGAGATGGGAAGTTCAAACCTACTCCAATCACGGGGTCAGCAGCTGGAATTAGTCATGGGAAAAAGTGAGGGAGAAATTCCAAACTTAGAACCCATAAATGAGGAGCCCATAGCTGAGGAAGGGTTTGTAACCCTAGAAAAAGATGATAATCTAGCAAGAGTGGCGAGTGAAGTGGAGGACCCTCTATACACCAAAAAAGATATTGATCTGATGATCAATCATCCTACGTTCCTACAGGACATGGAACTTTTAATTCTACAAAAGCATATAGAGGCAACTAATGATGATGAGCCACTCTAAGGTACAGTGGGTAGGACCTTCCCACCATGGACTAGAGATACCTAGAAGAGCCAACACAGGAACAGGACGAGGTCTAGGAAGGTGGGAAACAATTCCTCAAAGACCAAGGGTGGATCCAACCATTGACCTTAATACAGCCACAAGGACGGATCTGTTGAATATGGCTGCAGAGATGGGCTGAGGAATGGTCAGGGAACTAGGCACTGCTCTAGAATCCCGACCCTCCCAGATGAAGCCACACATCATTTCCAAACTCATCTAGAAATTCTCTGGGGATGGAGACCCTATCTAACATGTAGATATTTTTGAATCCACATGTGGAACCTACAAACCTGTCAGTGATGACATGACACAATGATTCATGCTTTCTCACTGACCTTGGAAGGGAAAGTGCATTAGTGGTTCCAAACCCTCAAACCCGAGGATAAGATTAACTTCACACGACTTAAGAATGTGTTTGTACCTAGCCAGAAGTGGCAATCGATGGAGCCCGATGGTACAACTACACAATATCAAACAAAAGGAAATGGAGTTAATGAGAGACTGTGTCTCAACTTAAGTACTTAAATTCAAGGTGCAAACTACAGGAGAGGTTAATTGACGACGATCAGTTATTGCCTTGCTTTTTCGGAGAGGCGTTAAAGACCACAAGATGCATGATTATTTGATACTAGCCTAACCAACCACTCTTGATTATTTGGTACTAGCCTAACCAACCACTCTTGATGCATGTTGCAAAATAGCAATTGAATATGAAGATAATATGCTGGAATTGCAGCAACCGGAAGATGTCAGAATATCTTCGGCAACTACGATTTCTCGTGTCTTGAGTCACCGAGAAATTTGAACTCGGAGAAAGCAAGTCAAAACATGACTATGGACAACAAGCTCAGTAATGCAATACTAGATAAATTAAAGATGAAGGAGGGAAGAGAAACATCTAGGCATGGGCGCATCACCATCTTTGCTCCCCCGCAGGGAATTGGTGTGGTGCTCTATGTGCAGATTGAATCACACTACCACCGAATGTCCACAATTAAGAGCAAGGCCATTACTCTATTGTGCACACTGTGTAAAATTAGGGAATCATGACACTTCAATGTGTAGATATCCAAGATTCCAAAAAGTTACATAGCTACCAGCACCACCTAGAGCTCCATTGGCCTTACCAGTGCCACTTGGACATATCACTACTACTGCAGGACAACCCAAATCTTCCTATTTACCCAGGGGGATGTTCCGGGTACAAGACGCTTCACCTTTGTCACCATCAGTTCTATCACCACAACCACCTCAGGCTAAAATTCAATCAAGTATTGATTGAAGAGCCGTCAGAATATGTTGATGTGGTACGTGAAGTAGAACTTAGCAGAGAGTACTATGAGGAAACTACGGAGGTTATGCCTAAATTCTATGTCCTCCTACAGAATAAACGCCAGTACCTATGTTTCAAACCATGGTACAGTGGAAGGGCAAGGACATGAACTTGAACATGAGGAGAGGACCGCTATAATGTTTTGGCTGTGGAGGGCCTCATTGAATCGCTAAGTGCCCAAACAAGAATATGGTATCATTTGATCAAGGATTGTCCATACCGTGCAAGTGGTTTGACTTCCACTGCTAATCAAGCCACCATCTGAACCACTAGTCTCTGCAGCCTGGAAATATCACACCACTCAATGTCCTGACATGAGTCTAAGCCCAATTAAAGATGAGGAAAGAATACCCCAGCTGGCCTCCCTACAAAACATCAACTATCAACAATTCATGCAAGAAACAATGGACAGTCTGGATGAATTGTTAAACCTACCACATGCAAGACTAGAGGAAAGTGCAAGTGTAAGATTCCTCCCCAGCCTCTCAAAATGTCCAGCATATTCCCCTATAATCAATTCCCTCTTTAGAAATATAAAAGATCTTGTTTCTAAGTATTTGAACATAGAGAGAGAAAATATTCTAGAGAGAGAATATTCAGATTTTAAATATTTTTAGATAGAAAAATTTCTCATATTATTAAAATGAATTCCCCTGAAACAGAAATTCAAAAAGAACTTTCTAATGTGCAATTGGAATTTATTGAAAATGGGTATAAAGGACCTTAGCCTAAGAGTCTAGATTTTCAGAAATTTTTGGATTATGGTCCAATTAAGGTTCCTATGGGCCAATAGCATCAATCCATGTGTAGGGAGAAGATAAATCCAATTTGTAAAAGAAGATATCCAAAAATGAGTAAATGCTCACACATAAGATGAAGAGTTGACTATGTACAAGGTTTATTAGTAAGAAACTATGAGTAATATCAAAAACATGAGATATTTTGGGTATCCAAAAATGAGTAAATACTCACATAAGATGAAGAGTTGAAAATGTACAAGGTTTATTAGTAAAAAACTATGAGCAATATTAAAAATATGAGATATTTTGGGTATAATGATTTCATTTTGACACATATGTGTCCATTAAAGGAGGTGCATATTTCACATGCTTGAATGAGTTTTAAACTCATAAAAATTGTGATATTTTTATCTCTCCTCTCTCTTGAATCAAACCAAATCAAAATGGAACCAAACCGAATCAAAAAGGAACCAAACTAGATCCAAATCTAGTCCAAATTCAACCAAACTGAATTTGGAAAATTCTAGAATTCAGTTAGCTTTGGTTAGAGCTTCCCTCTCCTATAAATAGAACATGAGTCCTTTGAAAAAAATAGAAGAATTTTACTATACTAGAGTTATGCAATAATGCTAATTTCTACTATTCTCTAAAATTCTCTCCAAATTGAAGAAGTTGGAGCTTCCCTCTTTCTTCAATCCCCATTGGTGGCTCCATCAACATACTTAACCAATTGATTGGTTGGGGGGCTCTACCGTGAACAAAGAATCAAGCAATTTGTAAGGTAAATGGTGAATTTTGATCTTTTCTATAATTTCTCAATGCTTCTCTCTTCTCAACCCCTCTCAAGCTTGAGAAGCTTAATTGGAATGGTTTTTGTGATGAATGGTAGTGAAGAGTTACATAATTTGATGAATTAATTGATTAATGATATTTAAGAATTACATAAATTTTCACTTATGCTTAATTCAAATGGTTTTTATGTACTTTCTCTCTCTCACTCAAGAAATGGTCATACTCATGACACCCATTCTCAATCCAAACGAAGCTTTTCATAAAGCTTTTCCTTAATCCAAGATTAATCTATGCTTGAGACCAAATTAATGGCTTTTTTCTATGCTTTTAGTTTATGTATTTCATGAATATTAATGATTCAATCCATTATGGATTAATGATCCAATTAGAAATCATTCTAATTATTTTCTTAATGATAAGCTTTATCCCTTAGAAAAATTGAGATTTATCAATCATAGCAGCGGAGCTATGGCAAAATTTTTATAAAAATTATGCATAAAATAATTTCATTCAAAACATGAAAAGGGGACTTCCTACCATATTCTAGGAATTATCATCCTAGATTAATTGAAAGATATTCATTGTAATCCTAGAGAAATTGATTTTTATATTATGCATAATTGATTTTCATGCATAGAGGTATGCATAAAAGATTATTATTTTAACATAAAAGTGTTACTTTTATCATAATTAGATTTCATGCATAGAGGTATGCATAAAAGATTATTATTTTATTATAAAAGTGTTACTTTTATCATATTTGAATTTCATGCATAGAGGTATGCATAAAAGATGATTATTTTATTATAAAAGTGTTACTTTTATCATATTTGAATTTCATGCATAGAGGTATGCATAAAAGATGATTATTTTATTATAAAAGTGTTACTTTTATCATATTTGAATTTCATGCATAGAGGTATGCATAAAAGTTGATTATTTTATTTTAAAAGTGTGACTTTTATCATATTTGAATTTCATGCATAGAGGTATGCATAAAAGATTATTATTTTAACATAAAAGTGTTACTTTTATCATAATTAGAATTCATGCATAGAGGTATGCATAAAAGATTATTATTTTATTATAAAAGTGTTACTTTTATCATATTTGAATTTCATGCATAGAGGTATGCATAAAAGATAATTATTTTATTTTAAAAGTGTTACTTTTATCATATTAGAATTTCATGCATAGAGGTATGCATAAAAGATTATTATTTTAACATAAAAGTGTTACTTTTATCATAATTAGAATTCATGCATAGAGGTATGCATAAAAGATTATTATTTTAACATAAAAGTGTTACTTTTATCATAATTAGAATTTCATGCATAGAGGTATGCATAAAAGATTATTATTTTATTATAAAAGTGTTACTTTTATCATATTTGAATTTCATGCATAGAGGTATGCATAAAAGATTATTATTTTATTATAAAAGTGTTACTTTTATCATATTTGAATTTCATGCATAGAGGTATGCATAAAAGTTTATTATTTTATTTTAAAAGTGTTACTTTTATCATATTTGATTTTCATGCATAGAGGTATGCATAAAAGATTATTATTTTAACATAAAAGTGTTACTTTTATCATAATTAGATTTCATGCATAGAGGCATGCATAAAAGATGATTATTTTATTATAAAAGTGTTACTTTTATCATATTTGAATTTCATGCATAGAGGTATGCATAAAAGATGATTATTTTATTATAAAAGTGTTACTTTTATCATATTTGAATTTCATGCATAGAGGTATGCATAAAAGATTATTATTTTAACATAAAAGTGTGACTTTTATCATAATTGAATTTCATGCATAGAGGTATGCATAAAAGATGATTATTTTATTATAAAAGTGTTACTTTTATCATATTTGAATTTCATGCATAGAGGTATGCATAAAAGTTGATTATTTTATTATAAAAGTGTGACTTTTATCATATTTGAATTTCATGCATAGAGGTATGCATAAAAGTTGATTATTTTATTGTAAAAGTGTTACTTTTATCATATTGGATTTCATGCATAGAGGTATGCATAAAAGATATTCGTTTTATACTAAAAGCGTGATTTTTCATCATAAATGGATTTTATGCATAACTTAGATGCATAAGAGAAATTCTTTTATTCTAAAAGTGTAATTTCTACCAAATTGAATTTATGCATAGGAAGATGCATAAAAGATTGATTCAAAAGTGTCATTCTCATCTAAATTGAATTTATGCATAGGAAGATGCATAAAAGATTGATTTTTACTTCGAAAGTATTAATCTCCTTAAATGGAATTTATGCATAAATAAATGTATAAAGAAATCTTATATCAAATATAAGAATTCTCTTGTATTCTATAAATAGATATGAGATGTGATAGGATGTGATAAGAGGTGTATAAGATGTGATAAGAGGTGATAAAATGCCTATGAAATAAGTTAGCAGGTGATAAGATGAATTAAGATGTGATAAGATGTGTATGAGATGAGGTAAGAAGTGTATGTGATAGGATAAGATGTATATGGGTTGTGATAGGGCAAGAATGGATGTGATGTAAAAGATTAGATGTGAAGGCATATGGGGTAATATGAATGGGAATGTGGATGTGGATGTATGGATGTGGATATGGATGTGTATGTATGAATGTGGATATGGGATGTGGATGTATAAATGAGGATGTGAAAATGGATGTTTGCATGAACTTCCGGCTAGGGGGCCTTGGAACTCTTTTCCTTGGTACCCGGGATAAACCTAACCAAATTCTTAATTGGATCCCATCACTACAGTGGTTGGGCAGTTGGCTAACCCATGGGACTGGATGGGGTTAGGGACTGATGGATCCGTAAATCGAGACTCAATTTTTGTTTACGATAGATAAAGTAAATCCCAGATAAACACTATATTCGTGAGTTTGGGAATTTCCCAACTCCCATTTTTTGAATACCAAAAAGGTGGGACCTGGATAACATGCCTATAAGTTTCTCAAAACCATATCATGTGACCTATTGTTGGAAAGCTCTTGGAAAATGGAATCTAGTGAGCTATAGAGCGCTCAATTTGGAGTAACGACAAGTTATGATTAATCCAAAGATTTGACCATGTGTCCCAAACTACTGGGAAATTCCCATATTCCCCAATATGGTGTTGATAGTAATTGTTCTATGGATAAGAATCAACGGCTGTGCCTCTTAATGGGGAAAAAAGCGTTGATCCCAATGATCCAAGTGCAAGTTTCTTCGTTGATCTGACCGAGTATCTTTATAGGTGCAGTCGGCCGATCAGCTTGATCAGTAATGGTCTTGACTACGTTAGAGTAAAGAGTTATCCTGGTGGAATCGACCGTGCTTTCCGGGTGAAGGAAGTTTTTTCAGGTTCAGTTTTGGAAAAACCGACGGATTAGTCTCTTGTCCGGATATCCGTGGGGCGAGGCTCCGAGTGTGGGACCCCTGTCCCACGCGAGAAGTGCTACTTCCGCTGCTAGTACCCCGAATCCGTTGCTCGATGGGAACAGGGATCTCACAGTTGGTATCAGAGCGAATTGGCTAATAAAGATCAACTGAGAAGCCAAATATATCAAAGATTTATCAAGAAGCACAAAAAAGTTATAATTGTGTGATATAATTCATACAAATTGATATTCAAACTAATTTCGTAAATTAGTAATTGGGTCTTCAAATGGAAGTACCGCAATTATATGGAACCCTAACTTGCTTGAGGCTTAGACGTGATGGTATTTACCTTATAATTCCAAGTATCATGACTAACCGTATATACCGAGGGTATAACTGCAGCTCTTTACCGGCAGTATATACGAGTAAATCTAAGACTTGAAATTATAAGCATTAATTGTAAGGTTCCTCCCCAGCCTCTCAAGATGTCCAGCATCTTCCCGTGTAATCAAATCCCTCTTCAGAAATATAAAAGATCTTATTTCTAAGTGTTTTAGCCTAGAGAGAGAAAATTATTCTAGAGAGAGAATATTCAGATTATGAATATTTTTGGATAGAAAAATAACTCATCTTATTAAAATAAGTTTCCCTGAAACAGAAATTCAAAAAGAATTTTCCAATGTACAATTGGAATTAATTGGAAATAGGTATAAAGGACCTTAGCCTAAGGGTCTAGATTTTAAAAAAAAATTAGATTATGGTCCAATTAAGGTTCCTATGGGCCAATTGGATCAATCCATGTGTAGGGAGGAGATAAATCCAATTTTGTAAAAGAAGATACCCAAAAATGAGTAAATGCTCACATAAGATGAGGAGTTGACTATGTACAAGGTTTATTAGTAAGAAACTATGAGCAATATTAAAAATATGAGATATTTTGGATATAATAATCCCATTATGACACATATGTAAGGAAGGGGAGTTCTTTAAAGGAGGTGCATATTTTACATAAGATGAAGAGTTGAAAATGTACAAGGTTTATTAGTAAAAAACTATGAGCAATATTAAAAATATGAGATATTTTGGATATAATAATCCCATTATGACACATATGTAAGGAAGGGGAGTTCTTTAAAGGAGGTGCATATTTCACATAAGATCAAGAGTTGAAAATGTTCAAGGTTTATTAGTAAAAAACTATGAGCAATATTAAAAATATGAGATATTTTGGGTATAATGATTCCATTTTGACACATATGTAAGGAAGGGGAATTCTTTAAAGGAGGTGCATATTTCACATGCTTGAATGAGTTTTAAACTCATAAAAATTGAGATATTTCATCTCTCCTCTCTTCTCATTCAAGTCTAGTTCCAAAAAAGTTAGCTTAACTGACCTAAAAATGGTTGACCAAACTGATTTAGAAAATTCTAGAATCAGTTTGTTTGGTTAGGAGCTCAATTTTTCCTATAAATAGAAGCCTCCCCCTTGTTGAAAAAAATATATAGTGTTTATATATTGTTACTCTACTCCACCTAAGCCAAGAACTATGAATTCATTAATAATTCATTAGTTTTTGGCACTTCCCTCTTTCTTCAATCCTCATTGGTGGCTCCATCAACATACTAAACCAATTGATTGGTTGGGGGCCTCTACCGTGAACAAAGAATCAAGAAAATTGTAAGGTAAATGGAGAATTTTGATTCTTTTCTATAATTTCTCAATGTTTCTCTCTTCTCAACCCCTCTCAAGCTTGAGAAGCTTAATTGAAATGGTTTTTGAATGCTATTGAGGTTAATTGATTAATGATAGTTAGGAATTACATAAAATTGATGAATGCTATTGAAGTTAATTAATTAATGATAGTTAAGAATTATATAAATTTCCATTTATGCTTAATTCAAATGGTTTTTATGTAGATTCTCTCTCTCACTCAAGAAATGGTCATACTCATGATCCATTCTCAATCCAAATGAAGCTTTTCATAAAGCTTTTCCTGAATCCAAGATTAAGCTATGCTTGAGGCCAAATTAATGGCTTTTTTCTATGTTTTTAGTTTATGTATATTGATGATTCAATCCATTATAGATTAATGATCCAATTAGAGTTCATTCTAATTATTTCATTAATGATAAGCTTTATCCCTTAGAAAAATTAAAATTTATCAGTCATAGCAGCGGAGCTATGGCAAAATTTTTATAAAGAATTACGCATAAAATAATTTCTTTCAAAGCATAAAAAGAGGACTTCCTACCATATTCTAGGAATTATCATCCTAGATTAATTGGAAGAATTTCATTGTAATCATGGAGAAATTGAATTTTTATATTATGCATAAAGGATAATTTTTTTTATATCAAAAGTGTTACTTTTAGTATTTTTAATTTTCATGCATAGAAGTATGCATAAAGGATAAATTTTTTTATATTAAAAGTGTTACTTTTATCATTTTTAATTTTCATGCATAGAAGTATGCATAAAGGATAAAATTTTTATATCAAAAGTGTTACTTTTATCATTTTTAATTTTCATGCATAGAAGTATGCATAAAGGATAATTTTTTTATATCAAAAGTGTTACTTTTATCATTTTTAATTTTCATGCATAGAAGTATGCATAAAGGATAATTTTTTTTATATCAAAAGTGTTACTTTTAGTATTTTTAATTTTCATGCATAGAAGTATGCATAAAGGATAATTTTTTTTATATCAAAAGCGTTACTTTTAGTATTTTTAATTTTCATGCATAGAAGTATGCATAAAGGATAATTTTTTTTATATCAAAAGCGTTACTTTTAGTATTTTTAATTTTCATGCATAGAAGTATGCATAAAGGATAATTTTTTTATATCAAAAGCGTTACTTTTAGTATTTTTAATTTTCATGCATAGAAGTATGCATAAAGGATAATTTTTTTTATATTAAAAGTGTTACTTTTATCATTTTTAATTTTCATGCATAGAAGTATGCATAAAGGATAATTTTTTTATATCAAAAGTGTTACTTTTATCATTTTTAATTTTCATGCATAGAAGTATGCATAAAGGATAATTTTTTTATATCAAAAGTGTTACTTTTATCATTTTTAATTTTCATGCATAGAAGTATGCATAAAGGATAATTTTTTTATATCAAAAGTGTTACTTTTATCATTTTTAATTTTCATGCATAGAAGTATGCATAAAGGATAATTTTTTTATATCAAAAGTGTTACTTTTATCATTTTTAATTTTCATGCATAGAAGTATGCATAAAGGATAATTTTTTTATATCAAAAGTGTTACTTTTATTATTTTTAATTTTCATGCATAGAAGTATGCATAAAGGATAATTTTTTTTATATCAAAAGTGTTTCTTTTAGCATTTTTAATTTTCATGCATCGAAGTATGCATAAAGGATAAATTTTTTATATCAAAAGTGTTACTTTTATCATTTTTAATTTTCATGCATAGAAGTATGCATAAAGGATAATTTTTTATATATCAAAAGTGTTACTTTTATCATATTTGATTTTAATGCATAGAAGTATGCATAAAGATAAATTTTAATCGGAGATCGACGTAAATGAATATTCCTCAAGAAATCCATATTTTTGAAATCAGTAAACAAATATTCATTGAAAGAAATTTTAGAAAAAAAAAAGAGAAATTGAGATATTACCTTCGAGAAAGATAATTTTAGGACCTAGACTCTGACTCAGACTATTGACCAAGACCTAATTCCTTCGTCAGTTTCAATCAATGACGATGTACTAGTTCAGGAAAAATATACCCAAATCACCCACCGAATCTGAAACTAAGTTAAGATTTATGATTTTGATCTAAGGATCAAGTTAACAGAATTCGAGGAATTCTGTTTAGAATTGAGAACTGGATCTAGAAGTAATGAGTTACGGATTTAAGATACCCTCATGGTATTCAAACAAAATCAAAACTGTAAACTTGTATAGAAACCCTGCCTTCTTAAAAGACTGTCTTACGCCACAATGCTGGAGGGAGCATTTGGCATTTATGTTTATCTAAGGGAAGTTCGGTTGCAACAGCTGGCAGGGAGTGTTCGAGGGACAGCTCACGCGGCAAGGCTTGTCGAGGTCTTGACCAGCCTCGGTATGGTTAAAATGGTGCACTTCCGGTACGATGGACGAGGGCCGACGAAGCGGCCCCTGAGTGAAGTGCCAGGACACCTAAGGAGGATCCTGGAGGGTTCTGACCAGGCGATGCACGGGCTCGCGGTGCCGAGGACATCCATGCGTATGTCGAGGAAGATATTATATGATGGACCTATGTTTTTTGCAATCTTTCACTGGATCTCGTTGTTGACTCGCTGGTCTCAACGGAGAGTCTAGAGTGATACTGTTTTGTTGAGAAACAAAGACTCAATGAGAAATTTTGAAGTATGACATGCATAAACCGTAAATTGTTTATCAAGGATTGTTTTTATTAAAGTTTACTAAAGAGGAGTGTGTGCGTATCTGTTTTCTAAAGCTAAAGTTAAGAAAGGCATTTCAATTATGGGTGGGTGAGTACTTGTTTGGTTCCACCAATTCCAGTGGTAGGGTGGTGGCTAACCCATGGGCCGGATAGGCTGGAATCAATGGAGTTTTAATAATCAAACTGAAAAATATTAGAATTACGCTAAGATTCGAATAGTTAGACAATTCCCTGGTAAATTTTTCAAATAAGTGGATCAACGGCTGTGCTTGACCTTGATCAGGAAAAAAGCGTTGAATTTACTAAAATGATCAAATTATATTAGTGATAGTTTCCTTCTATCTGATTTATTCAGTTGAAGGATAGCGTAGAATTGTTCACGTTAGAAAAAAAAAAGAAATTTAAAAAAAAATCATAAAGGTGGAATCGTCCCTGCTTTCCGAGCATGGGAATTTTTCCCGGTTTCGTTTTTTTTGGAGTGACCACCCGCTTAGTCTCGTGCCCGGACATTCAAGGGCAAGGCCCCGAGTGAGAAACCTTGCCTCGCGTGGAGGGGCAGAGGGATCTTACAGTTGGTATCAGAGAGAAATTGAAAGCTAATAAAGATAATTAAATTCTTATCTGAAATGGGTAAAAAGAATTCAGAAACAGCATTTTCATAATGTATTTTCATTCCGTAAGCTTCTTTAATGAAGAATTTTAATCAAAGAAATTGTTTTTATAGATGGAAGTTCCCCAATTATCTGGTATTCCCGACCTCACCCAATCTCAAGATATGATTGCATTTGCCTTCGAGCATCTCATCTCTTCCGCTTCAACTCGAATAAGCTGAACAAGACTCGCACGCCATTTCAAGGATTTATATTTTTCTAACCCAGCGGAGAGAATTCAGCATAAGTGGTTTGCAGGGCAATATGTCCACGCCTCTTGTGACCGCCGTGCAATGCTGTGGGAGAATCGCTCATTGGCTATGATCTTGTTAAAGCTGAAAATCGTACGTGGCGTCATTTTATATCATTCAACGCCTCGGAATTTCAGGCTTGCATGCCAAGTCTATAGACTTCTTAGTTGTTTTATTCCTAAATGGAATATAATAGCTCCCTTGTCAGTAAGTGGACATTTGTATCAGGGCATGGCTATGGCCCAATACCGTCGTCATATGCGTTTCCCGAGGAGATTTTGAATTCTGGAGCCGAGTTGCTCTATGTACATAATGCAACTTTTATATAAATAAAAAAATGTTTTTCGAGAAAAAAAAATTCCTGTTGTATAAATGATTGTTTATGGCGGACGATCTACTGATAAAGAAAAATCTGTTATCGGACATATGTCATAGATCTCCAATAAGATCTTATCTTGTTTAAGAAATTATTTTTCGAACTCTTAAGTCTTAGGATCTCATGAATAATATCAAAATAAAAATTTATTAATATATAAATTTTGGCAGAATCATGAGACGAGGAAACCGTGGTCGTCAGCCAGACCCTGTCTCTGAAGATGACGAGCTTGACCTTGATGTTCGCAAGGCTCTTTATAGGACTCAGCCACGACCCTTCAAAGGAGAAGGGGAGAACCTGGGTGAGGCTATGGAGAAATGGGTGGAAGCCATGGAAGAGTATTTCGACGTCACAGGATACAATCAGCGGAGCAAAATGGCTCTTGGCCGGCTGAAAATAGTGGAAACAGCCAGGGTAGCATGGAGGAACCACTGTGACACCAATCATCTAGACAGAAATACTCAATCCTGGAATGATCTAAAAACCTATCTAAGAAAGAGATTTTGCCCTCCTGGATTTTTAGAAACCAAAATGAACGAATTCTTAGAACTAAAGCAGGAGAGCAAAACCATCGAGGAATATCACCAGGCCTTTGCCCTTCTACTCAAATATTCACCACCTCTTGATGAAGAGCAACTCATGGCCAGGTTCATTCGAGGAATGAACGAACCCTTGGACACACTGGTCAAAAATGCCAAGCCAGTGTCCATGGCTGAAGCAGTAAGAATGGCAAAAGATTTTGCCAAAGCTTTTGTAGTAAAGGTCCCACCAAAACCTGCACCCTCTAACTTTAAGAGATTCCAAGCCCAGGGAAGTACTTCCAACTTTCCACCCCCAAAGAGGCAGCAAGGCCTGAATCAGAATCAGGATGCAGGAAGATTCAGAAGTGAAGGAAGACCCTTCCCCCAGAGTACTTTCTCAGGAACCTCACCACTTTCAAAAAATCAAAAGGATGAGCTCAGAACTGAAAACCGATGTTTTGGATGCCAGGGTTTTGGTCACCAGTTAAAAGACTGCCCGACTCCTACCATGTCAAGGGGACAGGGAAGTCAAGAACCCCGAATTCAGAGACCAACCCCTTCATTCCAGTCTAATCAGGGTCCGTCTCGCCCTAGCCAGGGAAACCCCAGAAGAATTCCAGCCCACCCATCTGCCTCTATCCAGAGTAATCTCAAAATTCCTTCCCAAAATTGGAACAACAAAAGAGAAAGAGTTCTACCTCAGATTGCAGCAGCCAGAGCAGTCACAATTTCAGATGTAGTAGAAGTGGAAAAAGGGCAGATCTATGCTGCAATTGAAAATCAAGGGCCTAACCAGCAGTTCTCCGTCATCCATACTCCAGCAGAGTATCAAGGTAAGCCTTTTAAGCTTTTGATTGATTCAGGCAATTCTCATTCATTCATTTCCCCTGGATGCTTACGTAAGCTAGTCTTAGAACAGAAATCAGGGAAACCTATGCAAGTTGAATTGGCCAGTGGGAAGACTCTTTTCACTCACCATGAGACAGATCTTATCCAGTTCAATCTAGATGGTAATGTAACCGACTGTCAGTTCAAAGTCTTACCTCTAGGAGTTTTTGACGGAATCCTTGGAATGGATTGGCTCCACAAATATCAAGCTGACATACACTGTCACAATGGAACCATTTCCTTCCATGACCTTCACGGGAACAAAGTCCATGGAACTGGAGTTTTTGGATCCCCAGACCTTCAGTTAGTAAAAGCTTCCAGGTTACTGAAAGGACTTAGGAAGAAGCAGCAAATTTATGTTGTCAAAATGAACCCAGTAGACTTAAAGCTTAAAGCTAAAGAACCAAAATGGTTAAGTGAATTTGATGATCTATTCCCAGCAGAGCTAACTGAAATGCCTCCAATTCGAGAAATAGATCATGTGATTGAATTGACCCCCGCCCTACGCTCTTACAAAATGCCAGTTCCTAAAGCCATCGAACTCAAGGAACAGCTTAGGCAGCTGTTAGAACAAGGGTTTGTAAGACCGAGTGTTTCACCTTGGGGTCAGAAAAAGAAAGATGGAACGCTTAGACTTTGTGTGGACTACAGAGGTCTAAATCAGCTGACAGTTAAGAATAAGTATCCTATCCCAAGGATTGATGAGCTTTTGGACAGGCTAAATGGAGCCCAGATCTTCACAAAAATAGATCTCAAATCTGGGTATTACCAGATCAGGATCAATGATCCAGATATACCAAAAACAGCCATCAATACTCGCTATGGACATTATGAATTTACTGTCATGCCATTCGGATTAACTAATGCCCCAGCTACGTTCAATCGCCTAATGCAGGACATCCTCAGAGAATACTTGGATGACTTTTTTCTAGTTTTCTTTGATGACATTCTGATTTACTCAAGAAATGCAGCCGACCATGAGACTCATGTCCGAAAAGTTCTTGAGATTCTAAGGAAGCATCAACTCTTTGCCAAAAAGAGCAAATGCACTTTCTCTGCCGACCACGTTGAATACTTGGGCTTTCTGGTATCCAAAGATGGAATTTCTCCAGATTTCGCAAAAATCCAAGCTGTCATAGAGTGGCATGAACCAAAGACAGTGAAAGAAGTCAGAGGATTCTTGGGATTGACTGGTTGGTATAGAATTTTTATACCAAAGTATGCTCTCATAGCTTCCCCCCTGACTAACCTTCTCAAAAAGAATATCCCATTTCAATGGTCTGCCAAGTGCCAAAGTGCTTTTGATAAGCTGAAGACCACCTTGGTAACCAGTCCCGTTCTGAAACTGCGATTTCTCTCTACCCTTTGAGGTAGTAACTGATGCAAGTGGGAGGTGCACTCATGCAGGAAGGTCATGCAGTGGCCTATGAATCCTGAAAGCTCAGAACACATGAGAGGAATTATGCTGTCTACGACTTGGAATTGCTTTCAGTAGTCTATGCCTTAAAGTTGTGGAGACATTACCTACTGGGTAAAAGATTTACTTTGATGATGACAGATCATCAGAGCTTAAAGTGGATCTTTACTCAGAAGGACCTCAACATGCGCCAAAGAAGGTGGATGCAGACCTTGCAAGAATTTGATTTTGAAATCAAGTACCGCCCAGGCAAAGAGAATGTGGTAGCAGATGCTCTCAGCAGAAAAACCTCCTTACTTGCAATTACTGTAATATCAAATCCTTTGATTACTCAAGCAAGTGAGAAGATCATGCAAGATAGATTCTTTGTCCCTATTGCTACCCTACTTATGTAGGAAAGCAAAACTCTGCAGGAGTTGAACAGAGTTCAAGGGTACAGCCTGGATGATGGCATTATGTATTATAACCGCAGGTTATGCATTCCCAATGATGAGGGAACCAAGAACCAAATTCTGAATGAAGCCCACGACAGCCTTATTGCAGGACATCCAGGTTTCATCAAGACCTACATGTCCGTAAAGAAAAGTTTCTTTTGGCCTGGTTTGAAAAAGGATGTGATGAATCATGTACGTCAATGTCTGACATACCAAAAAGTCAAAGCTGAGAGAGTAAAAATGCCTGGGAAGTTACATCCACCATTGGCAGATGAAGTGGGAATGTATCAGTATGGACTTCATTACTGGATTACCTTCAGTGCAATCAGGTTACAACTCCATCTTCGTGGTAGTCAACAGACTAACCAAAGTTGCCCATCTGATTCCAGTAAAAGAAACCTACAGTGCAGTGGATGTGGCCAGAGTGTTCCTCAAAGAAATCTTCAGATTGCATGGCCTACCGAGGAGAATAGTAAGTGACCGAGATCCCAAATTTACTTCAAGGTTTTGGACTGCATTTTTTGAAGCAGTGGGAACTTTCTTGGATCTCAGCACAGCTTATCACCCTGAGACCGATGGTCAAACTGAAAGGGTAAACCAAGTAATTGAGAAGATATACTTCGGACATGCTGTGGCAGGGAACCCAAGAAGTGGCTAAGCTATCTGCATCTAGTCGAGTTCGCCTACAATGCTTCTTATCACCGAAGTATTGGGATGAGCCCTTTTAAAGCTCTGTATGGACAAGATTGCTTAACTCCATTAACTTGGTCTGACCCATTGATTAAGGTCGAGATGTCCAGACAGATGCTTGACGACATGGAGCAACAGATGCAGTCAATTCGTAAAGATATTAAAGCTGCCCAGGATAGACAGAAGCAATATGCGGATAAGAAGAGGACAAATAGAGAATTCAAAGAAACAGATATGGTCTTCATTCGAGTACGGCCCAAAAGAAGTTCCTTATCTCTTGGGAAGTACAAGAAGTTATCACCCAGATATTGTGGGCCATATCTAATTACAAAGAAAGTAGGTGACTTAGCCTACGAGCTTCTTCTGCCTCCTCATCTCAAAATTCATAATGTATTTTATATAAGCCTTCTAAAGGAATATGTGCCAAACCCAAATCATATCCTTGATGATGAAATCCTAACCTCTTCAACCCAAGGACAGATGGAACTCCAACCTGAAGAAATTCTCGATGTTCGAGAAAAGCTTCTCAGAAACAGAATTCTTAGAGAATTATTAGTAAAATGGAAGTTCTATCCTTTTGAAGATGCCACCTGGGAGAATGAAGCCGATCTGTTTGCGGGATTATCCCCAGTTCGCGAGATGAGGACATCTCGCGTTTTTCAAGTGGGGGAGAATGTAAGATTCCTCCCCAGCCTCTCAAGATGTCCAGCATCTTCCCGTGTAATCAAATCCCTCTTTAGAAATATAAAAGATCTTATTTCTAAGTGTTTTAGTCTAGAGAGAGAAAATTATTCTAGAGAGAGAATATTCAGATTATAAATATTTTTGGATAGAAAAATAAGTCATCTTATTAAAATAAGTTTCCCTGAAACAGAAATTCAAAAAGAATTTTCCAATGTACAATTGGAATTAATTGGAAATAGGTATAAAGGACCTTAGCCTAAGGGTCTAGATTTTTAAAAAAAAAATTAGATTATGGTCCAATTAAGGTTCCTATGGGCCAATTGGATCAGTCCATGTGTAGGGAGGAGATAAATCCAATTTCGTAAAAGAAGATACCCAAAAATGAGTAAATGTTCACATAAGATGAGGAGTTGACTATGTACAAGGTTTATTAGTAAGAAACTATGAGCAATATTAAAAATATGAGATATTTTGGATATAATAATCCCATTATGACACATATGTAAGGAAGGGGAGTTCTTTAAAGGAGGTGCATATTTCACATAAGATGAAGAGTTGAAAATGTACAAGGTTTATTAGTAAAAAATTATGAGCAATATTAAAAATATGAGATATTTTGGATATAATAATCCCATTATTATAATCCCATTATGACACATATGTAAGGAAGGGGAGTTCTTTAAAGGAGGTGCATATTTCACATAAGATGAAGAGTTGAAAATGTACAAGGTTTATTAGTAAAAAACTATGAGTTCTTTAAAGGAGGTGCATATTTCACATAAGATGAAGAGTTGAAAATGTACAAGGTTTATTAGTAAAAAACTATGAGCAATATTAAAAATATGAGATATTTTGGGTATAATGATTCCATTTTGACACATATGTAAGGAAGGGGAATTCTTTAAAGGAGGTGCATATTTCACATGCTTGAATGAGTTTTAAACTCATAAAAATTGAGATATTTCATCTCTCCTCTCTCCTCATTCAAGTCTAGTTCCAAAAAAGTTAGCTTAACTGACCTAAAAATGGTTGACCAAACTGATTTAGAAAATTCTAGAATCAGTTTGTTTGGTTAGGAGCTCAATTTTTCCTATAAATAGAAGCCTCCCCCTTGTTGAAAAAAATATATAGTGTTTATGTATTGTTACTCTACTCCACCTAAGCCAAGAACTATGAATTCATTAATAATTCATTAGTTTTTGGCACTTCCCTCTTTCTTCAATCCTCATTGGTGGCTCCATCAACATACTAAACCAATTGATTGGTTGGGGGCCTCTATCGTGAACAAAGAATCAAGAAAATTGTAAGGTAAATGGAGAATTTTGATTCTTTTCTATAATTTCTTAATGTTTCTCTCTTCTCAACCCCTCTCAAGCTTGAGAAGCTTAATTGAAATGCTTTTTGAATGCTATTGAGGTTAATTGATTAATGATAGTTAGGAATTACATAAAATTGATGAATGCTATTGAAGTTAATTAATTAATGATAGTTAAGAATTATATAAATTTCCATTTATGCTTAATTCAAATGGTTTTTATGTAGATGCTCTCTCTCACTCAAGAAATGGTCATAATCATGATCCATTCTCAATCCAAATGAAGCTTTTCATAAAGCTTTTCCTTAATTCAAGATTAAGCTATGCTTGAGGCCAAATTAATGGCTTTTTTCTATGTTTTTAGTTTATGTATATTGATGATTCAATCCATTATAGATTAATGATCCAATTAGAGTTTATTCTAATTATTTCATTAATGATAAGCTTTATCTCTTAGAAAAATTGAGATTTATCAGTCATAGCAGCGGAGCTATGGCAAAATTTTTATAAAGAATTACGCATAAAATAATTTCTTTCAAAGCATAAAAAGAGGACTTCCTACCATATTCTAGGAATTATCATCCTAGATTAATTGGAAGAATTTCATTGTAATCATGGAGAAATTGAATTTTTATATTATGCATAAAGGATAATTTTTTTTATATCAAAAGTGTTACTTTTAGTATTTTTAATTTTCATGCATAGAAGTATGCATAAAGGATAAATTTTTTTATATTAAAAGTGTTACTTTTATCATTTTTAATTTTCATGCATAGAAGTATGCATAAAGGATAATTTTTTTATATCAAAAGTGTTACTTTTATCATTTTTAATTTTCATGCATAGAAGTATGCATAAAGGATAATTTTTTTTATATCAAAAGTGTTACTTTTAGTATTTTTAATTTTCATGCATAGAAGTATGCATAAAGGATATTTTTTTTTATATCAAAAGCGTTACTTTTAGTATTTTTAATTTTCATGCATAGAAGTATGCATAAAGGATAATTTTTTATATATTAAAAGTGTTACTTTTATCATTTTTAATTTTCATGCATAGAAGTATGCATAAAGGATAAATTTTTATATTAAAAAAGTTACTTTTATCATTTTTAATTTTCATGCATAGAAGTATGCATAAAGGATAATTTTTTTATATCAAAAGTGTTACTTTTATCATTTTTAATTTTCATGCATAGAAGTATGCATAAAGGATAATTTTTTTATATCAAAAGTGTTACTTTTATCTTTTTTATTTTTCATGCATAGAAGTATGCATAAAGGATATATTTTTTTATATCAAAAGTGTTACTTTTATCATTTTTAATTTTCATGCATAGAAGTATGCATAAAGGATAATTTTTTTATATCAAAAGTGTTACTTTTATCATTTTTAATTTTCATGCATAGAAGTATGCATAAAGGATAATTTTTTTATATCAAAAGTGTTACTTTTATCATTTTTAATTTTCATGCATAGAAGTATGCATAAAGGATAATTTTTTTTATATCAAAAGTGTTACTTTTAGCATTTTTAATTTTCATGCATCGAAGTATGCATAAAGGATAAATTTTTTATATCAAAAGTGTTACTTTTATCATTTTTAATTTTCATGCATAGAAGTATGCATAAAGGATAATTTTTTATATATCAAAAGTGTTACTTTTATCATATTTGATTTTAATGCATAGAAGTATGCATAAAGATAAATTTTAATCGGAGATCGACGTAAATGAATATTCCTCAAGAAATCCATATTTTTGAAATCAGTAAACAAATATTCATTGAAAGAAATTTTAGAAAAAAAAAAGAGAAATTGAGATAGTACCTTCGAGAAAGATAATTTTAGGACCTAGACTCTGACTCAGACTATTGACCAAGACCTAATTCCTTCGTCAGTTTCAATCAATGACGATGTACCAGTTCAAGAAAAATGTACCCAATTCACCCACCGAATCTGAAACTAAGTTAAGATTTATGATTTTGATCTAAGGATCAAGTTAACAGAATTCGAGGAATTCTGTTTAGAATTGAGAACTGGATCTAGAAGTAATGAGTTACGGATTTAAGATACCCTCATGGTATTCAAACAAAATCAAAACTGTAAACTTGTATAGAAACCCTGCCTTCTTAAAAGACTGTCTTACGCCACAATGCTGGAGGGAGCATTTGGCATTTATGTTTATCTAAGGGAAGTTCGGTTGCAACAGCTGGCGGGGAGTGTTCGAGGGACAGCTCACGCGGCAAGGCTTGTCGAGGTCTTGACCAGCCTCGGTATGGTTAAAATGGTGCACTTCCGGTACGATGGACGAGGGCCGACGAAGCGGCCCCTGAGTGAAGTGCCAGGACACCTAAGGAGGATCCTGGAGGGTTCTGACCAGGCGATGCACGGGCTCGCGGTGCCGAGGACATCCATGCGTATGTCGAGGAAGATATTATATGATGGACCTATGTTTTTTGCAATCTATCACTGGATCTCGTTGTTGACTCGCTAGTCTCAACGGAGAGTCTAGAGTGATACTGTTTTGTTGAGAAACAAAGACTCAATGAGAAATTTTGAAGTATGACATGTATAAACCGTAAATTGTTTATCAAGGATTGTTTTTATTAAAGTTTAATAAAGAGGAGTGTGTGCGTATCTGTTTTCTAAAGCTAAAGTTAAGAAAGGCATTTCAATTATGGGTGGGTGAGTACTTGTTTGGTTCCACCGATTCCAGTGGTAGGGTGGTGGCTAACCCATGGGCCGGATGGGGTTAGGCTGGAATCAGTGGAGTTTTAATAATCAAACTGAAAAATATTAGAATTACGCTAAGATTCGAATAGTTAGACAATTCCCTGATAAATTTTTCAAATAAGTGGATCAACGGCTGTGCCTGACCTTGATCAAGAAAAAAGCGTTGAATTTACTAAAATGATCAAATTATATTAGTGATAGTTTCCTTCTATTTGATTTATTCAGTTGAAGGATAGCGTAGAATTGTTCACGTTAGAAAAAAAAATGAAATTTTTTTAAAAAAATCATAAAGGTGGAATCGTCCCTGCTTTTCGGGCATGGGAATTTTTCCCGGTTTCGTTTTTTTTTTGAGTGACCACCAGCTTAGTCTCGTGCTCGAACATTCAAGGGCGAGGCCCCGAGTGAGAAACCTTGCCTCGCGCGGAGGGGCAGAGGGATCTTACATTAATGCTATCCAGATGATGATTTCGAATGTGGTTGATATGATTTTTAATTCTGTTTGGGAACTGATGAATTGATTTGGATTCTGATTGAAAAATTATGATCCCTGAAAATTGATTAAAATGTAATAAGCTGAGCGAAACCACAATGTGGATGATTGGGATGAGTCCCTGTAATGATAAATGATGATAATGATTTCAGCAAATCACTATGAGATTAGTGGATTGTACTGTCAAATTGCTACTGTTAATACTTGAGACGGTAGATCAAGTTAAGGGATAACAAATTGAGAACTTGCTTAACTAAAATTACCGTGTCAGAAGGAAATTTTTCGGTCTAATGGACCATTATCGTGTTAAAGATATGAATGATATGAATTGAATGAAATTGTTATGTAATGATGAGTTCTATTTAAGGGATAATTATCCCTTAAATGATATGAATTGAATGAAATTGTTATGTAATGATGAGTTCTATTTAAGGGATAATTATCCCCGTATTCTGTTGGGTTGACCAGAATATAAGGAACCCCAGAATAAATTGGATCTTAAGAAAAAGAGTTGTCCTCTACTTTGCGATATAAGGACATCTCGCACTTTTTAAGTGGGGTAGAATGTAAGATTTCTCCCCCAGCCTTCGAGGTATACAGGAGTAAGAATCTTATAATTATTCCCTCTCTAAATAAAAGAAAGATTCTGTTTAAAAAGGGAAGACACTTTACCCAGAATACCTTCTCAGGAGCCCACCTGTTTTAAAGATTCAGAACGATGAATTCAGAAGTGAGAACCGGTGTTTTGGATGCCAAGGTTTTGACCATCAGTTAAAAGACTGCCCGACTCCTACCATGAAAAGGGCACAGGGAAGTCTAGAACCCAAATTCAGAGACCAATTCCTTCATACCAATCTAATCAGGGTCCGTCTTCGGACAAGATTTCTTAACTCCATTAACTAGGTCCGATCCATTGATTAGGGTCAAGATGACCAGTCAAATGCTTGGCGACTTAGAGCAACAGATACAGGCAATTCATAAAGATATAAATGCTGCCCAGGATCGACAGAGACAATATACAGATAAGAAGAGGACAATCAGAGAATTCAAAGAAGCAGTTATAGTCTTCATTTGAATACGGACCAAAAGAAATTCTTTATCTCTAGGCGAGTATAAGTAGTTATCCCCCAGATATTGTGGACCAAAGAAAGTAGGTGACTTAGCCTACGAACTTCTTTTATCTCTTCATCTCAAAGTTCTTAATGCCTTCTATAGAAAAATGTGCCAAACCCAAATCATGGAAAGACGGTAAAACTTCAGCGGCAAGATACCGTTGGCTTCTAAGTTACGCTAGCTCCTTCCTTTATATAAGTCGTAACTTTTACTTGTCGCTCACAGTAATCTTACTTCCATCGATCTCCCTTCTTCTTAATCTCCTTCATGGCTTGGCAACAGGAATTAGTTTTATCCATGATGATTTCTCACCTTCAAGACGCAAGCGAGTCTGTGAAGAAGAAGGATTTTATAGAATAGTATGAGCACTCACTTTTTCCTCACTTGGGAACTTCTGTAGCTCAGACCAAATGGCGGACCTATCAAGATATAACTAGGGTAACACCCTGGGGTCAGCAGCACTTTTGTACAATGTCCGCTTGGCCATGGTTATTGAAGCCTTGGGTTTGGGTCCCCGATACTACTGCGTCATGAGATCAAGACATCTTGGGTTTTCTGAGCGGGTCTTCTTACTGGCGTGTTTTCTTCCTCATCAGAAGATATGCCTTTACCCCGTTTTTGGCTTGCCTCTCAGAGGTCCTTTTGTTAGATCACCTCATACCACTGAGATAGGTGCGGCAATAACCAACAGAATTATTCCCATAGATGAGTTACCTTATACGTGCGCAGCTTGTGAGTGCTGCTTTTGTGATCATATGATGGACGGGCTTATGGAAGTGTAAAGAGTTCTTCTATCTTTACTGTATATGTTCCAAGAATGAATAAAGTTGAAATCTTGTTCTTGTCTTGAATCTTGCTCTCTTTGAGACTTTTCTTGGTGGTTAATCTTAATTAAATTTTTTCTATAAGTCTCATATTCGTGCATCTTGCGAAATTATCCCAAGTTTGCGAGATGAGGGCATCTCGCGTTTTTCAAGTGGGAGAGAATGTAAGATTCCTCCCCAGCCTCTCAAAATGTCCAGCATATTTCCCTGTAATCAATTCCCTCTTTAGAAATATAAAAGATCTTGTTTCTAACTGTTTGAACATAGAGAGAGAAAATATTCTAGAGAGAGAATATTCAGATTTTGAATATTTTTAGATAGAAAAATTTCTCATATTATTAAAATGAATTCCCCTGAAACAGAAATTCAAAAAGAACTTTCTAATGTGCAATTGGAATTTATTGAAAATGGGTATAAAGGACCTTAGCCTAAGAGTCTAGATTTTCAGAAATTTTTGGATTATGGTCCAATTAAGGTTCCTATGGGCCAATAGCATCAATCCATGTGTAGGGAGAAGATAAATCCAATTTGTAAAAGAAGATATCCAAAAATGAGTAAATGCTCACACATAAGATGAAGAGTTGACTATGTACAAGGTTTATTAGTAAGAAACTATGAGTAATATCAAAAACATGAGATATTTTGGGTATCCAAAAATGAGTAAATACTCACATAAGATGAAGAGTTGAAAATGTACAAGGTTTATTAGTAAAAAACTATGAGCAATATTAAAAATATGAGATATTTTGGGTATAATGATTTCATTTTGACACATATGTGTCCATTAAAGGAGGTGCATATTTCACATGCTTGAATGAGTTTTAAACTCATAAAAATTGTGATATTTTTATCTCTCCTCTCTCTTGAATCAAACCAAATCAAAATGGAACCAAACCGAATCAAAAAGGAACCAAACTAGATCCAAATCTAGTGTAAATTCAACCAAACTGAATTTGGAAAATTCTACAATTCAGTTAGCTTTGGTTAGAGCTTCCCTCTCCTATAAATAGAACATGAGTCCTTTGAAAAAAATAGAAGAATTTTACTATACTAGAGTTATGCAATAATGCTAATTTCTACTATTCTCTAAAATTCTCTCCAAATTGAAGAAGTTGGAGCTTCCCTCTTTCTTCAATCCCCATTGGTGGCTCCATCAACATACTTAACCAATTGATTGGTTGGGGGGCTCTACCGTGAACAAAGAATCAAGCAATTTGTAAGGTAAATGGTGAATTTTGATCTTTTCTATAATTTCTCAATGCTTCTCTCTTCTCAACCCCTCTCAAGCTTGAGAAGCTTAATTGGAATGGTTTTTGAATGCTATTGAAGTTAATTGATGAATGGTAGTGAAGAGTTACATAATTTGATGAATGTTATTGAAGTTAATTGATTAATTATAGTTAAGAATTACATAAATTTTCATTTATGCTTAATTCAAATGGTTTTTATGTAATTTCTCTCTCTCACTCAAGAAATGGTCATACTCATGACCCATTCTCAATCCAAATGAAGCTTTTCATAAAGCTTTTCCTTAATCCAAGATTATTCTATGCTTGAGACCAAATTAATGGCTTTTTTCTATGCTTTTAGTTTATGTATTTCATGAATATTGATGATTCAATCCATTATGGATTAATGATCCAATTAGGGATCATTCTAATTATTTTCTTAATGATAAGCTTTATCCCTTAGAAAATTTGAGATTTATCATCAGTCATAGCAGCGGAGCTATGGCAAAATTTTTATAAAAATTATGCATAAAATAATTTCATTCAAAGCATGAAAAGAGGACTTCCTACCATATTCTAGGAATTATCATCCTAGATTAATTGAAAGATATTCATTGTAATCCTAGAGAAATTGATTTTTATATTATGCATAATTGATTTTCATGTATAGAGGTATGCATAAAAGATTATTATTTTAACATAAAAGTGTTACTTTTATCATAATTAGATTTCATGCATAGAGGTATGCATAAAAGATTATTATTTTATTATAAAAGTGTTACTTTTATCATATTTGAATTTCATGCATAGAGGTATGCATAAAAGATAATTATTTTATTATAAAAGTGTTACTTTTATCATATTTGAATTTCATGCATAGAGGTATGCATAAAAGTTGATTATTTTATTTTAAAAGTGTGACTTTTATCATATTTGAATTTCATGCATAGAGGTATGCATAAAAGATTATTATTTTAACATAAAAGTGTTACTTTTATCATAATTAGAATTCATGCATAGAGGTATGCATAAAAGATTATTATTTTATTATAAAAGTGTTACTTTTATCATATTTGAATTTCATGCATAGAGGTATGCATAAAAGATGATTATTTTATTTTAAAAGTGTTACTTTTATCATATTTGAATTTCATGCATAGAGGTATGCATAAAAGATTAATATTTTAACATAAAAGTGTTACTTTTATCATATTTGAATTTCATGCATAGAGGTATGCATAAAAGATTATTATTTTAACATAAAAGTGTTACTTTTATCATAATTAGAATTCATGCATAGAGGTATGCATAAAAGATTATTATTTTATTATAAAAGTGTTACTTTTATCATATTTGAATTTCATGCATAGAGGTATGCATAAAAGATGATTATTTTATTATAAAAGTGTTACTTTTATCATATTTGAATTTCATGCATAGAGGTATGCATAAAAGATTATTATTTTAACATAAAAGTGTTATTTTTATCATAATTAGAATTTCATGCATAGAGGTATGCATAAAAGATTATTATTTTATTATAAAAGTGTTACTTTTATCATATTTGAATTTCATGCATAGAGGTATGCATAAAAGATTATTATTTTATTATAAAAGTGTTACTTTTATCATATTTGAATTTCATGCATAGAGGTATACATGAAGCATAAAAGATTATTATTTTATTATAAAAGTGTTACTTTTATCATATTTGAATTTCATGCATAGAGGTATGCATAAAAGATGATTATTTTATTATAAAAGTGATACTTTTATCATATTTGAATTTCATGCATAGAGGTATGCATAAAAGATGATTATTTTATTATAAAAGTGTTACTTTTATCATATTTGAATTTCATGCATAGAGGTATGCATAAAAGTTGATTATTTTATTATAAAAGTGTGACTTTTATCATAATTGAATTTCATGCATAGAGGTATGCATAAAAGATTATTATTTTATTATAAAAGTGTTACTTTTATCATATTTGAATTTCATGCATAGAGGTATGCATAAAAGATGATTATTTTATTATAAAAGTGTTACTTTTATCATATTTGAATTTCATGCATAGAGGTATGCATAAAAGTTGATTATTTTATTGTAAAAGTGTTACTTTTATCATATTGGATTTCATGCATAGAGGTATGCATAAAAGATATTCTTTTTATACTAAAAGCGTGATTTTTCATCATAAATGGATTTTATGCATAACTTAGATGCATAAGAGAAATTCTTTTATTCTAAAAGTATAATTTCTACCAAATTGAATTTATGCATATAGGAAGATGCATAAAAGATTAATTTTTACTTCGAAAGTATTAATCTCCTTAAATGGAATTTATGCATAAATAAATGTGTAAAGAAATCTTATATCAAATATAAGAATTCTCTTGTATTCTATAAATAGATATGAGATGTGATAGGATGTGATAAGAGGTGTATAAGATGTGATAAGAGGTGATAAGATGCTTATGAAATAAGTTAGCAGGTGATAAGATGAATTAAGATGTGATAAGATGTGTATGAGATGAGGTAAGATGTGTATTAGATGTGATAAGATGTGTATGAGATGAGGTAAGAAGTGTATGTGATAGGATAAGATGTATATGGGTTGTGATAGGGCAAGAATGGATGTGATGTAAAAGATTAGATGTGAAGGCGGCATATGGGGTTATATGAATGGGAATGTGGATGTGGATGTGGATGTATGGATGTGTATGTATGAATGTGGATATGGGATGTGGATGTATAAATGAGGATGTGAAAATGGATGTTTGCATGAACTTCCGGCTGGGCCTTGGTAGCCGGGACAAAACCTAACCAAATTCTTAATTGGATCCCATCACTACAGTGGTTGGGCGGTTGGCTAACCCATGGGACTGGATGGGGTTAGGCTGGACTGATGGATCCGTAAATCGAGACTCAATTTCTGTTTACGATAGATAAAGTAAATCCCGGATAGTAATTGTTCTATGGATAAGAATCAACGGCTGTGTCTCTTAATGGGGAAAAAAACGTTGTCCCAATGATCCAAGTGCAAGTTTCTTCCTTGATCTGACCGAGTATCTTTATAGGTGCAGTCGGCGGATCAGCTTGATCAGTAATGGTCTTGACTACGTTAGAGTAAAGAGTTATCCTGGTGGAATCGTTCGTGCTTTCCGGGTGAAGGAAGTTTTTTCAGGTTCGGTTTTGGAAAAACCGACGGATTAGTCTCTTGTCGTCCGGATATCCGTGGGCGAGGCTCCGAGTGTGGGACCCTTGTCCCACGCGAGAAGTGCTACTTCCGCTGCTAGTACCCCGAATCCGTTGCTCGGTGGGAACAGGGATCTCACAGCAAGCACAAGTGCATCATGGGAGTAGGAGCAGAAAGTCTAGCATTGCCACCTCCTCACAACACACATGCTCCGTGATAACAATGTTGCCCTTTGGAAGCAGGTTAACAAGTTGAACACACAAGTGTGGACCTTAAAGCACCACTTGGCGGTAGCTGAGGCCACACATAGGGATGTCATAATGAGAATCTTGAAGGCCACAAAGGAGCAAGAGATAAGATATAAAGCACTGGAGAGAGCAATAATGTGGTCCTTAGCCGAACCATTGTACAAAGGATCAAGGAAAATACAGACCTTAAGATAAAGTTAGAACAAGCTAAAGAGCAACTTCAAAGGGAGGTCACCCACACCCATGAGCTCATAGCACTTCATGCCCACCAAGTACAAGATCTCGAGCATAATTCCAAAGTAAAAGAAGAGGAGTTGCCAATGACAGATCCAACAACTATCCTCCAATCTAAAAGTAGTGGAGGACAAAGCCACTCACTTATAGCCAACAAGACGAGAGAGAATAATCAAACAAGGCACATGCAGAAAAAATAAGAACACTTAACGACACCATAAGTGCAAGTCAAGTCAAAATGCAAAGGATGGAATTGGCCCACCAAGAAGCAATGGAACAACTTACACAACAAATACAAGACAGTCAGAGGTTGGTTGTCGAAAGGCTCCATAGAATTACTGAAGCTCAAGAAAGTGAAGTAACAGCCAGGCGTGCTCAAGAGGAAGAAACCCGAAGATTCGAGGAATTGGATGCTACAAGGATTGTTCGTGGTGTGAAACTGCCATCAAACCTCCTCAGCAATAATGACTCTCGGCTACAAGGATGGTTCGTGAAACTACCATATCAAACCTCCTCAGTAATAATGACTCTCGGCTACAAGAGTTAGAATGCCAGTTGGTGATACAAGATAGAAGTCAGTGGTCGGAGCCTACAGTTGACCTACGCCTACTCCTTGAGCATGCTTCGGATTTGGGTCAGTTTGCTAGTAACTCCTCGGGCCCCTCCTCAAACTCTCACTCTGTTTTTGTCTACACTAACCCTCTCTTTACTTTAGTATGATATAAATCTATATGAAGACCTAGGCCTAGGTGAACTAACCCTTATTAAGAAGAATACTGAACGCGATGCTGACCCTGCAATAATAATGGGAATTTTGTAGGGGAACATAGTCTTAACTAATCCACAAGATATTTTCTTTTACCCATTACATCCTATTGTGTTAAACCTTTGTAGTTGGTGTCGAGTAATCCAAAATTCTAAAATTCTAGACAACAATGTCAAAAAATTAGACTTGTTTGTTCCAGATGACATTCCCGGCCAACTATGAGGTGGTAGCACATAGCTATCAATGGGGATTATAATTCATGGGTGGCTCAAAGTTTATAATACTCACCAATATCTTAACTTATGTGAGTCTACCTTATATCATTCTTTTGGAATCCTAAAGCTATACTCTAATATCTACAAACACTTAGAATTCATATTAACCAATGTACAGTACAATTTTGATGCCACCCATATTAAATATCCAACTATAAATCCCAAGGAAATCCCTGACTTACAAGAGTTTATGAAATCTCACAAGCCTAGCCACCCACCCCCTAGCACAGGTCATGTGGTCAGGAAGAATCTTCATCTTCATCTTCAATGTCCACTTACCCCATCTATTCTAATGTCGCTAGTAAGCTCCTTAACCCCTATCCTAATACACCACCTACTAACACATCTCAGGCCGACTGCATATTCTCTACTTTCACTCCTCCATAGATAGATTTTCCCACTAACCCTCTCGCCCCTGAGGAGATACTGGCACCTCACCCATCTCCCCAACGGCAACCTCAAGAGGTATGCTATCCAATTCCCTAGGACAATATTGAAGCCTTCATTGATGACACAATTTTGGAATCATTGTCTGGTGCAGAATACGAGGGCTTCATTCGCGTTGCCAATCCTCTCTTAAAGCCCAAGTTGATGTTCAAGGTGCTCATGCAAGTAACCCCATTTGAGCCAACTCGATGGATTATGCCAAAAGCCTACTCCGAGGTCACACCAACAAAGTAGCATTATGTGCCATACCCTCATAAGCACCTCGCCCTGATTTAGAAGAATTACTTCCCTTGGCTGGAGAAGGCACATTATGGGAAAATGTGGTAAAGCACACAAAATTGGCCAATCCCCAATTAGCGACCTACTAGAAATCAGGATTGTCACCTTTATGATCAATTACTGCTTCCACATGTGGAGAAAGGCGCACCCCGTACACATAAGAGACGGCTATGCCATCATTATCACAGATGAGGCACATCCAAAACTAGAAGATTTTGGAGTAAAGACAGACTAGTGGAAAGAGTACTTAACAATTCTAGAGTACAGCCAAGTCTATATGTGCATGCTACCAACACAGCGGGTGGTTGACCCCTTGTACATGCCAATTAAGAGAAGATGGACTCCGCTGGAGTTTCAGGAGGCCAAACGGCGCGACTCCCATGTCTGCTATAACTTTTCAAATTCGTGCCAACAACCTTTCTAGACATACAGGAGTAAAGGAAGCAAAGGCTTACTTGGATACAAGCATGGCACCAGATTCCGGATCCAACGATTATGGCAAGTGTTAGATTTTTGAAATTGCTGATGGTCTTGATTGACCAACCTAAAGAGTCCTATGATGGCCATGACACTGAGCACCTACAGTTTGACATGAATCAAGGCCCATCCAATTGGGGCATGATGCTGTATTACCATCGCCTAAGGTGTCTTCTGGCTTACATACATGTCACTGTCACGTACGAGTACATGGTGGACACTAAGGTTCTGGCACTCCCACTTAGCGTTCAGGACACACACTTAGGAAGCTTCAATCACGAAGGAATTTTTGCCGACATGAGTTTGGTGACCAGGTCCTTAGACCTCGGTAACAGGTTATGATGACGACAGAACCTACATCAGGAAGGGGGGGATGTTAATCCCATTTTGGATTTACAAGCATGCTCCGCCAATTGAGGACATTAATAAGTGTCATGAAACGGCACTATAAAAGTTGTACATTATGAGATATTAGCCACCCAAGGCCTAGTTAAGTAAGTTTTGGGCGCCCAAGTGTGAATAAGGGCCAAATGTATATAAGGCATTTTCTCATAATGAAAAGACACAATCCCCTTTTGTGCTATAGAGAGCTCTTCTTTGTGTCTTGAGAGATATTGAGAGAGAGAGAGCATTCTACCATTGTGCCTCTTCTATGCTTGTATGATTCATGCTTGTGTAAGAGAGTGAGAGAGAGTGATTGCATTATGCGACGGTGCGCGCGAGCGACTCTACGGTGACAGTGTGGAGGTGGAGCTTGTCTTGGAGGAGTGGTAGCCCCATAACAGCCTTTGCCACCTATATGACATTAATTTTCTTCTTCTTATTATTGCCTTTGGTTTTGATTTCTAAATTGACCCCACTGCATCCTCTAGATGATGATCTGCCTCTACCTCTACCTATATATGAGACCACCGCCCCTACGATGCCCCCTCTGAGGGCACTGACGACGGCGGAAGCGATGTCAGTCTCCCACGTGGGGTAGGGATCCACACTCGGGGCCTCACCCACGGATATCCAGACAAGAGACTAGCCCAACGGTTCCTCTGAAACTGGGCCTGGAAAAACTTCCCTAAAAGGCACGGGCGATTCCACCAGGGAAATCATCTAACGAGAGAATTGATCTAATGAGTCAAAGTCTTAACTATCCAAACTGATCCGACTGAACCCAAAAGTCACATGGTCAGATCAAAGAAGAGACTTGCACTTGGTCCATAGAATCACCGCTTTTTTTCTCCTTTAACGAGGCACAGTCGTTGATTCTTCTTAATCTAACTAACGTAACTTAATCGTAAATCCCCCGATCTAGCCAACTGCCCAACCACTGTATTGGTGGGATTCCTTTATAAAAATTTGGTTATGTTTTGCCCGGGTATTGAGGAAAAGAGTTCCCAGGCCCCCTAGCCGGTGCTTCAAGCAAAATTTAAGGTAGGCATACCACATTAGGGAAAAACGGAGCTCATTTTGGGGCCCTGTAAGAAATTCACTATTTTTCGATTTATTTCTCTCCTAAAAGATCTCAAAAATAATAAAATATGGAAACGTGGCTCAGAACTGTCAGTAAGGACCACTGAACTGTCAGTTCAGAAAAGAATAAGATAATCTTTTGTCTAACTAACACGATTTTGCATTAAATATCTCCTTAATTTTTTTTGTTTCTCGAAGATTTCGCATCTCTTTTGACGACGTGTGCAGGCCTCTCATAAAGAATCCATCACTGAACTTAATGATTGTATGGATACCGCCACACTTCCACAATTCATGTTACAAAAAGACTATGAGATTGAGAAGCCAACTTTGCAACCTCAGAAGCACAAAAATGGCCGATACTAGTGAAGTACAATCTCAGAAGAAGCGATTATATCATCTTCACATCGACTTAGAAGAACAATATGCTCCAGCACAAAAAAGACGAAAGGATACGGTGCTAAATGCTCAACAACGGGAAAATATGAGAAGAGAAGGGCTCCAACATATTGACTTATGGTGTGATGGAAGTATATATCCAAAATGTCCAGTACAAAACTCTACACCTCCATTTGTCAATCCAACCACACTATTGAGGTTTGCGGGCGATGGACAAAATGGACTTCTTGGTTATATTTCAGCACAGTCTGCATTTGCAGAAACATATAAAACAATGTACCTACAAGAAAAGGGAGCCAGGATTCAAGAGATAGCTATTCGTGCAAAATTGGAGCAGTAGTTGCAGAATGAAATTGAGGAGCATTCAAAGAGTAAAAAAGAGTTAACAAGATCAAGAAGGAAGAGAACCATGCTTGGAGACAGACAACGAAGTAGGAAGATTAAAAACATTGCAAATTTGAAGGCTGGGACTGGTGGATGCAAGCGAAGAATTCAGGAAGCAAGGTTAGTTTGCAATTTCTTATTTTTTAAACTCAAAAATGCTCTCAAATGACTATATGTATTTTGTCCATTATTGCAAAACAGGATTGGAAGTGTTGAATAATATAGGCATATTGTGTTGTTACTATATTGTTACTATAGGAAATTATTAGAGCCTGCAAAAGAAAATATGGATCCCAACCTTCTTCCAGTTAAACAAATGAAAGGATTGCTTTCTTGTGGTGTAGCAAAAGGTTTGATTGAAGAAAAAAAATACAAAACAATCAAACGCAATGTTGTAGAGGACTTTATATCCAATAATCAAGTTGATGGTACTACAATCCAAGAGGCTCTTGATGTTAGTGGAGTTAGCAGGAAGGGATATAGTTCGATTTTCCATGCGATATCCTCAACTTTGAGAGATCAAAGGATTAAACGAGTTTTACTGCCAAATCCAGCAACAGTGTGGAAGATAAGAGGTCATTTGAATGAAAGTATAGATGAGTTTATTGGACCATATATCCATATTGAAGATATATTTCATGGTGCTAAAGGAACCACTGTGTATGACCCTTGGAACAATATATTTGTAGATCTACAACAACTTCAAAGAAGAATGGTCGAGTTTTATGGAATAACATTTGAAGAGTGCAAAGGCATTTTGAAATTTGTTATCAAACTGGATGAGTGTGAGGTTGTAAAGGAAAAGAAAATGGAAAGGATTACTATCACATTGATGAATGGAGCACTTGATACATCATTGAATGAAGCGAGTTCGAAGTATTTTAGTGTGCAGTCGGAGAAACACATATGGTGGTTGGGCTCATTCCAGGTATGATCATTTTTTATTTCGTACTTGATTTTAGTCAATGTTTTCAAATCTTTTATAGTAAGACTTTTGTTTTGTATAATCACAGGTAAAGACAGAAGACCATGAAACACTAGATTGGGTGTTTCACCACACGGAAATACCAAGAATAATTAAAAGACAGGTGCAAGGAGAGAATCTCCATGTTGCAGGAAAAGGTGATTTTCAAGTAGAGTGGCACATGGCGGGGGATCTTAAAACACTTAAGTGCATGTATAACGTTAGTAAAGGAGGTAACTCAAAGTCTCCTTGTCTTTACTGCAAAGAATCAGCGCAAGTAATGGATTCTAAATGGTGGAAGAGAGCACCTAATAGAGATAAAGTTGACCCTGACTTCAAGGCCATTCTTGACATTCCACTATGTAATGTTCACATATGCACATTGCATGCTCTATGTCGAATTATTGAGAAATTGGTATTTTTGTATATTGGATTTGCTTGGAAACTCCGTCCCGAAAGAAATAGAAAGGATGCTCTTCATGCATTGGAAAAAGTGTTATCCGATATAGGTCTGCATGGAGGTGATGTTCATATCACAAAGGATTTTAAAAAGTCTAGCAATGGCAAGGAGGTACCAATCAAGCCCTCTATTGGTGGTGTTAAGGCAAGAAGATTCTTGTCTCGACCCAAACACAATAGTAAGCAAGTAAGGCAAGGTAAAACAGTTTCAAGGATTAGTTATGGATTGTGGAAGCAAGTCCATAATGCCGTGAAAGATCATGAGGCAGATGGGGAAGCACGAAATGTGAAGGCAGAGGTGTGGAGGTCTCTTGATCAACTCTTCATGTTCTGTGACAATGTAACATGGACAAAGAGTGATTACAAGAACTTTGAAGAGGCAATAAAACATTTTGGGAAGTCAATGAAAGACGCATGGACAGCCTGCAATATAACTCACTACATGGTAAAGTGATGTCTTCTTCTTTTACTTAAGTGTGATCCTCTTTTCTTTTATAACTTACTATGCATTCTTATGTCTTTGTGAAAACAGCATATTATCTACAACCACCTTCCCTATTTTGTCAAAAAGTATGGATGCCCAGCAATTTGGTCTACCCAAGGCATGGAGAAGTCTCACTACATGGCACGTAATGCATTTTTCAGACACACACAACACTATGGAGGGAGTCAAAAGGCAAATAGTCTGAAGGAAGTCTTCCAATGGTTTTACCGAGGCATTCTACAAAGGCTGCATGCTAAAAGAAAAGTTGCTAGCTCCAAAGTCAAGCTTGCTTTTATTCTAGCCCAAAAGCAAAGACGAAGACAAACTTTGGACAATTCAATGGCAGCAGAGAGACATAGACAGTGGAGGGATTCGAAGATATTTAGAAACCATAAATGGACAAGTAAACATGAATAGCAGTTTGTAACTTATTGGTATTATGTCCACATGTTTTCAAACTCAATCAATAGATTTTTATTCTGTGGAACAAGTGACTCTTGGTGTAATGCCTATATGTTTTGAGACTCTATCAAAAGTAAGTCTTTTGTGAAACATGTGATCTATATTAACAAGCATCAATACATCCATATATTAACACACAAAAAATTCAATCAATACTACTTAATTATGCTAGACATACTGTTGATCCTTACCAATAAAATACTGAGTGTCAAACACTTTTAGAAGCTTTTGAGTGTGGGAAGAGTACTGAAGTGTCGTACAATGATGGGACAAATGCAAAAGGGTACTGATCGTCCGTACGGACAAGGAACTGATGAGGATCAAAGACTTTGTACAAATCAGTTCAACTTCAACATAATGTTTGTGCTATATTTGATGACTAAATCCTATTACTCCCAAGGCTTGCGAGTCGGAACTCTCTTTTTGAACTTGATTGGACTCTTTTTCTTCCTTATTGGCTTGATGTCGACTTTCTGTTTATCAATGCTTGCCTCTGTTGCTTGTGTGAGAGGGGTATCCTTGTCTTCAGCTATCTCCACGTGTTCTTCTTCTTGGATTGTGTGGCCTGATGCAATCATGGGTGGCTCTCGGAACCTTATGAGCTTGTGTTTTCCATAGCCCTCTAGACATTTGGGCTCCTTAACACCACATGCTAATGCATAAGAAGTGTAAGACAAAAAGTAAGAGGCCCTAGAGGCCTGCTTATTCACATAATCCCCAAATATATCTATGGCGGACAACCTCTCTATTAAAATGATCTTTTCCTTTTGCCATGGAAGATCATGTCCACCTAATACCCTAGACAAACATTTAAAGAAGTAAACAATGGCTTCTCCATTGTTGCTTAACTGCCTATGGTAAATCAAGATCTTAGCACTACCTAGATCATGAATATAATGAGCTAGGCTTGACATTTTGCCAAACCCAGCTGGCCTGCTTCCACTTGATCTCTGGAGGAATGTGTCATCCTCAATTTGTAGCTGCCATGTATCAAAAGATTATAGTGAGACAATGATACATAACTACAAAACATTTAAACACAACATAAAGTATTTGATTTGATAATAATATCATACCCTCTCATTTTCATCAGCAACAAGAAGTTCATCTTTCCAAAGATTTATTCCTCTCCCCTCCAGTCCAGCCTCTTCTTTAAGTTTTTCCTTATGAAGTGATGAGAGATTCATAGCTTCCTGGGTGAGCTGGAAGGCAGCTTCATCTGGCTCTTGGAAACTTTCAGCCTCTTTGAAACAAATAGTAAGGGCCTCTGCAGGATCAAAGGTTGTTTCCAAAGCTAGCAGTGAATGGTCATCCTCTATGCCAACCTCCTTGTCAAGCCTTGAAGCCTGGGCAATAAGGGAAATGGCATAGTCCTCCCTCAAATTGAACATACACTCTATATCATGGAGGAAAACATAATCTTTACCACCAATCAAGACACCTGGAAGCATGGGCACTGCATAGTTGCTGCTCTGAACATCAAAGTCTTCAACTGGCTGTGCTGCCCTAAGAGTCTCAGTCCTTAGTTGAACAAGGTCAAGAGCAGCCACTTGCAGCCCCTCATCCTCGAGGTTGATATCTTCTTCCTGCTCTGCTATATCTGTTGCCATAGGAATATTCTCTTTTACCTCTGCCACAGATATATCTTCTTCTTCAGTCTCCTGCCCTTGCTCTTCTAGAGATTGCTGTTGAAAGACAATGTACATGAGGAATGCCATGTTTTCCTCAAGCACTCTACACTTTCTGGTGTGCAAGTTACAACTGAATTTATATTCCTCAGGCAGGCTGTCAAACCTTCTATTCACATGATACCTCAGCTTCTCAATGGAGACAATATGATTTAAATGCACAAAAACCTTTTCACCTTCCACAATCCTTCCTGCCTCTGTCAGTTGTTTGAAGGTATCCCAATGGTCTGAAAGGAAATCTCTGTGATGGTCCAAAAGAGAGCTCATAGTGAACTCCCTGTTGAAAATACTGTGGTATATGTGGAAGTTCCTTTGAGCCTTGCACTTGTGAAGAAAGTCAAATAGGAGCAAATCTGGAGATTTGTCCTCTTCTGGTTCCCTTTGTTTTGAAAGGGAAGACTCACCTTTCTGCTCTAGTCTCTTGCTTTTGCCTGAAGCAAAATTTATATAACATGAATTCTATATGCTCACATATGCAATCAGATAAAGTATAGGATATCACCAAACAAAACTCTTCATCAGCACACATGAATCACCTGGTGATTGCTGTGGTCTGAGTATAGCAGCAGAGAAGTCCAACTTCCTCTTGAAAGGAGGGGCCTGAGGATCAACTGTTCCAAAGCAGAAACATTTCTCATCATCAAGAAAGACATCTCCATGGACATAGAAAGCAAAACAATGAGCAAACAGTAAAAACCAAAAGAGACACAAGACTTTGCAACAAAACGCGATGCAGACCCATTTGAAAAATGTAAAGTGCTCTCCTCGCATTTTGTTGCAAATTCTGAATTTCTACTGACATCCATTTCCAATCAAATGTTAGGGATATCTCACAATGTTCAGGACAGTAAATGATGCAAGGAGGAAATCCCCAGTGCAAAAGAGATTAAAAGAAGGAGAAAAAATAAAAACCAGAACAAATATCAGAATTTGCAGCAAAACGCGATTTGGAGCATTTGGAAAACATAAACCTCTCTAATCGCATTTTGTTGCAAAATTCCAAATCCTACTCATATCCATCTCTAATCAAATCCTAGGGTGATCTGCCAGATTTCTAGGCACTGAGATTTAAGAATTCTACAGATGGAAGAAATATATGTCAGAAAACATTGGAAATGGTATAGATCTCTGACCTTTCTTTTCCTCTTCCATACTGATGGAATAGCCCTGGAGATTGTCCTGCTCTCTTCCAAAACTGAGCTGTAGCACTGGTAACCTGGAGATCTGGTAATGGTAGTAGTCTTCAGACAGGTTGCAGAGTGGATGGAGTGTGTTGGGTAGAAAGTGGTCAAAGTGGGAGAGAAGAGGATGATGGGAGGGTGCTGGCAGGGATGGAATACGGGGAGGGAAAAGTGTTAATGGATCTAATTATGAAATCATGATTGGCACAAGTTCCAAGGCAAAAAGTGACCCACAAATTTCAAATCCCAAAAGATTTGGTGGGACCCACACGTGTTAAAAAACGACTATATCTCACACGTGTGGTATTAATAACTCCATTATTTGTATTTTGTAATAATCTACTCTCCTAACTCAGTTCTCTTACATCTCTACCTCCCTACTCCACACCATCAGCATCCAGACCAGCAGCAGCAGAGGTTCACACCCAGCACAGGATACTCATCATCAGCACAGAACACTTGCAGATACCTTCCAGGTTAGTAAGAAAATCTTTTTCCTCTCCTTCTTGTTTAATAGTATATTAGGGTAAGGAATTGATTGATGTGATGTAGGTTACATATTATGATAAATATTATATGCATTTTTTAGATTTTCTCCACTGCATGTAGAAGCAGGAAGACTTTTTATTTGGCCCTGTTGAATGAAGTTTGATCACTTCTTGATGTCCATAGGCTCAATCTATGTTGCACCAAGCTGCATACACACTGAAATGACTAAAGGCATGCTGAAGTATGTTGTCTCTAGAATTTGCAGCAAAACGCGAGGAGGGGATTTTAGAAATCTCAAAATAGTGCAAATCGCATTTTGTTGCAGATTTTAAAATGCTTCTTTATCCACCCATTTCAGGCCTGCATAGCTCTTCTATAAACACAATACATATTGTTTGTAGTTGGAAAGATAGAGAATTCATCATCTCTACTGTGATCAAAGAATCAAGTAAATTAGAGGTAAAGTGTGGATTATTATCTTTTTCTTATTAAAACTTCAAATGCTTCTCTTCTCAACCCCTCTCAAGCTTGAGAAGCTTAATTTGAATGGCTTTTGATTACTATTGAAGTTCTTTAATGAATTGTAATAAAGAAATACATAAATTTTCATTTATGCTTAATTTTAATGGTTTTTAAGCATTTCTCTCTCTCTCCCCCCCCAAAGAAAGGTCATTCCTATGACATATTCTCAACCCAAATGAAGCTTCTCATGAATCATTTCTTTTATTTAAAAGTAATTTCTATGCTTGAGTCTAATTGGAGGCCAAAATAATGGCTTTTTAATGCTTTTATGATATTTGTTTCATAGAGAAATTATGAATCAATCCATAATTGGATAATGATCCAATTAGTGGTCATTCTAATCATATCAATAATATTAAACTTAATTCTTTCAATTAAGTTATCAGTAATAGCAGAGCGAGCTATGGTAAATTTTTTGTAAAATAAACACATAAAACATTTTCATTCATAATATGAAAAGAGGACTTCCTACCATATTCTAGGAATTATCATCCTAGATTAACTAAATGATTGTCATTGTAATCATGGAGAAATTGATTTTTATGCTTATGCATAATTAGTAAATTAGAAAAAAGATAAATTTCTAGTAATTTATTTTTATGTTAAAAGAGTAATCCCCATGACATTGGAAATCCATGTATTCCAATGATTTAGAGAAAAAAAATGGAATGCTAAAATAATGTATATTTTATGAAAGATTTTAGTTAAATTTATCTTTTTTTGTATAGATAAATTTGAAAGAGGAATTCCCACCATATTGAAATTCAAATATTTAAATAAGGAAAGTATAATTCCTAGTGCAAAGGAATTAATAAAAAATTTTATTTAATTTTTAAGAGAAAATATAGTTAAATTTATCTTTTTGTATAGATAAAGTTTTATGATGATGAAAGAGGAATTCCCACCATATTGGAATCCAATTAATTAAATGAAGAAAATGTAATTCCTAGTGCAAAGGAATTAATGGAGATTTTTATTTAAATTTTAAGAGAAAAATTTAGTTAAATTTATGTTTTTACATAGATAATTTTAAATGATAAAAGAGGAATTCCCACTATATTGGAATTCAAATGTTTAGATAAGAAAAGTGGAATTTTTAGCTTAAAGGAATTAATGGTTATTTTTGTGTAATTTCATGAAGAATTTTAATAGATTTAATTTATGGAAAAGAGGAATTCCCACCATGATAATTGGATTACACTCATTGAAATGAGAAAAAAAAGAATTTCAAGTTTATTCCCACCATGATAATTGCACTCATTGAAATGAGAAAAAAAAGGATTTCAAGTTTATTCCAAAATAAAAGGTATTGATATTTTAGTTAAAAGATGAATTTCCATCATAATTCTACCTAATGAATTAAGGTTGAGAATTTATGTGGGAAAAAGAATATCTTAGATATTTGAATTGGTAAAATCACTAAATGGATATTTACCCAAAAACTAGATGTTTAGTTGAAAGGAATCTTGGTAGAACTAAACTGAATGAATTTAGTTAGACTATGTGAGGTCGGATAGTAAACCTAATTGTCCTTCTCTCGAACTGAATCAGACAAAAACTTCGTGACCAATTCCAATTACTAAATCCAAAGAATAGACTACTGGAACTAATCTAGTTTTTTCGTGACCAATCTCACCAAGAATCTAGTTGGATAAATGGATAAAATGACGGGTAGATTACCCTCATGAGAGATCAAGGATCCTTATTTATGAAATTGGGAATTATTAGAAAAAGGGTCTTTGGAACCGATCTCAAACTGGAATCTCACTTGCATTGGAAACTCTGTTTTTGATTCAAATTGGAAACTCTGTTTTATGCTAGAATGCTAGAGGAAGCATTTGGCTTATGTTTTTCTAAGAGGAGGTTCATTGGAACAGCTCTGCTTTGCTGGGCGAGGAGTCGTCAAGGGACGTCGCCCGTGCGACGACAAAGCCTACCGAGGTCTTGAGACCAGCCTCAGTACGGTTAAAATGGTGCGCTTCTAGTACAATGGGCGAGGACCAACGAAGCGGTCCCTGAGTGAAGTGTTAGGACACCTAAGGAGGATCCTATAGGGTTCTAACCAGGTGATGCACGGGCTCGTGGTTGCTAGGAATCCAGGCGTACATCGAGGAAGATATCTGATGGACAAATGGCCAGTTGGTCTTCAACAGAGAGTTTAGAGGATGCATTTTTGTAATACAATGGACTTGGAATTTTAGAAAATGATGATAAAAAATATTATGTTTTTATTCAAGGATTGTCTTAAAGCCAGTCGAATCTGTTATAAATGGCAATTTCATATTGGGTGTGTACGTGGTATGCCTATTTGATTTTTGCATGAATCACTGGCTAGGGGGCCTGGGAACTCTTTTCCTCGATACTCGTGCAACCCCAATCAAATCTTTAAAAAGGAATCCCACCAATTCAGTGGTCGGGTGGTTGGATCAGAGGATTCCTGAGAAACAACTAGATACGATTAGTTATGTTATTTATTTTAAATCCTGAGAAGACCTTGTTCTATAGGAGGGGATCATCGGCTGTGCCTCGTAAATGAGGAAAAAAGCGGTGATCCCATGGACCAAGTGCAAGTCTCTTCTTAATCTGACCATGTGACTCCAGGTTTGGTCAGATCAGTTTTTTTTTAGTTAAGACTTGACTCGTTAGAGTAATCTCCTAGTTAGAAGATTTTTCCCAATTAGCGAAATCGCCCGTGCTATCTTCTTTCGGGCGAGGGTAGTCTTCGGGGCCTGATCACAGAGGGACCGCGGGCCCCCCGGGCTAGCCTCTCATCCCGGACATCCGCGGGCAAGGCCCCGAGTGTGCAGGACCCCCGCCCCGTGTGCGGGAGGCTGACGCCGCTTCTGTCGCCCGGGCAAGAGCCCGAAGCGGGTGGGCGGGGACCTCCAGCTGGTATCAGAGCATTGTTGAAAAGCTAATAAGGATAAACAAAATCTTATCGAAAATTGATAATAAGAACTCAGAAAAAGCATTTTTCATAATGTATTTTCATTCCGTAAGCTTCTTTAATGAAGAATTTTTAATCAAAGCAATTGTTTTTATAGATGGAAGTTCCCTATTTATCTAGTATTCCTGACCTCACCCAGTCATGATTGCGTTCGCCTTTGAGCGTCTCATCTCTTCTGGCTTCAACTCGAACAAGCCGCGCAATACTCACATGCCATTTCGAGGATTTGTATTTTCCTAACCCAGCGGAGAGACGACAACATAAGTGGTTTGCAAGTCAGTATGTCCACGCCTCTTGCGACCGGCGTCGTGCAATGCTGAGGCAGAACCTCTCATTAGCAATGATTCTACTAAAGCTGAAAATGGTACATGGTGTCATTCTATATCATTCAACGTCTTGAAATTTCAGACTTTTATGCCATGTCTACGACTCAGTTGCTATATTCCTAATAAGGAGAAAATAATAGCTCCCTTTTCAGTAAGTGAACGTTTGTATCAGGAAATGGCTATGGCCCAGTACCGTCGTCTTATGCATCTCCCGAGGAGATTTTGAATTTTGGAGACGACCTGCTCTATGTACATATTGCAACTTTTATATAAATAAAGAAATGTTTTCTAGAGAAAAATTCCCTGTTGTATAAGTGATTGTTTATGGATGAACTGATAAAAGAAAAATCTGTTATCGGTCATATGTCATAGATCTCCAATAAGATCATTGTCTTGTTTAAGAAATTATTTTTCGATTCTCTTAAGTCTTAGGATCTCGTGGATGATATCAAAATAAAAAATTTAATAATATATAATTTGATATCAAAAATCACGGAAACCTATGCAAGTGGAATTAGCCAGTGGGAAGATTCTTTTCACTCACCTTGAGACTGACCTTATTCAGTTTAGCTTAGATGGGAACGTAACAGAGTGCCAGGTTCATAATCCTACCCTTGGGAATATATGATGGAATCCTTGGAATGGATTGGCTCCAAAAGAATCAGGCTAACATTCATTGTCACAAAGGAACCATCTCTTTCCTAGACCTTCACAGGAATAAAGTTCAAGGAATTGGAATTTTTGGCGGATCCCCAGTGTGATGCAATTAGTCAAGGCTTCTAAATTATTGAAAGGGCTTAGAAAGAGGCAAGCTGTGTATGTCATTAAATGAATCCAATAGTAGACATAAAATGTAAATTTTCGGATCCCCAGTGTGATGCAATTAGTCAAGGCTTCTAAATTATTGAAAGGGCTCAGAAAGAGGCAAGCTGTGTATGTCATTAAATGAATCCAATAGTAGACATAAAATGTAAAGCTAAAGAACTAGAGTGGTTAAGTGAGTATGCAGATGTATTTCTTGAAGAGTTGACTGAGATGCCTCCATCTTGTGAAGTAGATCATGAGATCGAATTAACCCCCACAGCTCAGTGTGCATACAAAATGCCAGTCCTTGAAGCCAGAGAACTTAAGGAATAGTTAAGACAACTGTTAGAGCAGGGATTCGTCAGACCTAGTGTCTCACCTTGGGGTGCAACCATTCTCTTTCAAAAGAACAAAGATGGAATGTTAAGACTCTGTATTCACTATAGAGGACTGAATCGATTAACAATTAAGAATAAGTATCCTATTCCTAGGATTGATGAACTTCTGGATCGGTTAAGTGGTACCCAAATGTTTACAAAGATAGATCTCAAATTCGGGTACTACTACCAGATCAGAATCAATGAGCAAGACATCCCAAAGACAGCATTCAATACTCGCTACGGGCATTATGAGTTCACAGTCATGCCGTTTGGATTGGCTAATGCCCCAGCGACATTCAATCGTCTTATGCACGATATTCAATCTCGTTTGTTGGCCAGCTGGTCTTCAACGGAGAGTTCAGAGGATGCATTTTTGTAATACAATGGACTTGGAATTTTGGAAAATGATGATCGGAAATATTATGATTTTATTTAAGGATTGTCTTAAAGCCAGTCGAATCTGTTATAAATGGCAATTTCATATTGGGTGTGTATGTGGTATGCCTATTTGATTTGTGCATGAATCACTGGCTAGGGGGCCTGAGAACTCTTTTGCTCAGTACCCAGGCAAAAACCCGATCAAATCTTTATAAAGGAATCCCACCAATTCAGTGGTCGGGTGGTTGGCTACCCATGGGCTGGATCAGAGGATTCCTGAGAAACAACTAGATACCCGGGCAAAAACCCAATCAAATATTTATAAAGGAATCCCACCAATTCAGTGTGGTCGGGTGGTTGGCTACCCATAGGCTGGATCAGAGGATTCCTAAGAAACAACTAGATATGATTAGTTACATTATTTAGTTTTGAATCCTGAGGAGAAGACCTTGTTTTGTGGGAGGGGATCATCGGTTGTCCCTCGTAAATAAGGAAAAAAACGGTGATTCCATTGGACCAAGTGCAAGTCTCTTCTTGATCTCACCATGTGACTTCAGGTTTGGTCAGATCAGTTTTTTTTAGTTAAGACTTGACTCGTTAGAGTAATCTCCTAGTTAGAAGATTTTTCCCAATTGGTGAAATTGCTCGTGCCTTCCGGGCGAGGGGAGTCTTCTGAACCCGGTCACACGGAGGGACCGTGGGCCCCCGGGCTAGCCTCTCGTCTCCCGGACATCCGCGGGCAAGGCCTCGAGTGTGTAGGACCCCCGCCCCCTGCACGGGAGGCCGACGCTGCTTCCGCCGCCGCCGGGGCAGGAGCCTCGGAGTGGGCGGGCAGGGACCTCACAACTGGTATCAGAGCATTGTTTAAAAGCTAATAAGGATAAACAAAATCTTATCAAAAATTGATAAAAATAAGAACTCAAAAAAAGCATTTTTTATTGTGTATTTTCATTCCCTAAGCTTCTTTAATGAAGAACTTTTAATCAAAGAAATTGTTTTTATAGATTGAAGTTTCCTATTTATCTGGTATTCTCAACCTCACCCAGTCATAAGACATGATTGCGTTCGCCTTTGAGCATCTCATCTCTTCCAGCTTCAACTCGAACAACACAAGACTCGCACACCATTTCGAGGATTTATATTTTCTTGACCCAGCAGGAGAGACGATCGCATAAGTGGTTTGCAGGACAGTATGTCCACGCCTCTTACGACCAGCGTGCAATGATGAGGCAGAACCTATGATTCTGTCTTAAAGCAGAAAATGGTACATGGTGTCATTCTATATCATTCAACGTCTTGGAATTTCAGACTTTTATGCCACGTAGACTCCTTAGTTGCTTTACTCCTAATAAGGAGAAGATAATAGCTCCCTTGTCAGTAAGTGAATGTTTGTATTAGGAAATGGCTATGGCCCCCAGTACCATCATCTTATGCGTCTCCCAAGGATATTTTGAATTCTTATGTACATATTGCAACTTTTATATAAATAAAGAAATGTTTTCTAGAGAAAAATTCCCTGTTGTATAAGTGATTGTTTATGGACGAACTGATAAAGAAAAATCTGTTATCGGTCATATGTCATAGATCTCCAATAAGATCATTGTTTTGTTTAAGAAATTATTTTTTGATTCTTTTAAGTCTTAGGATCTCGTGGACAATATCAAAATAAAAATTTAATAATATATAATTTTGGTGAGTAGAGGAAACCGTGGCCGTCAACCAGACCCTCTCTCTAAGATGATGAGCTTGACCCTGATGTTCACAAGGCTCTTCATAGGACTCAGCCAGGACCCTTCAAAGGAGAAGGGGAGAACCTGGGCGAGGCTGTGGAGAAATGGGTGGAAGCCATGGAAGAATATTTTAATGTCAGAGGGCTATAATGAGCAGAGCAAAATGGCTCTTGCCAGGCTGAAAATAGTGGAAATAGCCAGGGTGGCATGGAGGAACCACTGTGAAACCAACCGTCTTGACAAAAATACTCAGTCCTAGAACGACCTTAAAACCTATTTGAGAAAGAGATTTTGTCCCCCTGGATTTTTGGAAATCAAAATGAACAAATTCTTAGAGCTAAAGCAGGGGAGCAAAACCATCGAGGAATATCACCAGGCCTTTGCTCTTCTACTCAAATATTCACCACCTCTAGATGAAGAGCAACTCATGGCCAGGTTCATTCGGGGAATGAACAAACCCTTGGACAGACTCGTCAAAAATGCCAAGCCAGTGTCCATGGCTGAAGCTATCAGAATGGCAAAGGACTTTGCCAAAGCTTTCATCGTAAAAGTCCCGCCAAAGCTAGCTCCCTCATCCTTCAAGAGATTTCAGACACCGGGATGTTCTTCCAACTTTCCACCTCTCCAAAGGGACACCAAGGTCCTAACCAGTATGTGGAGACGGGAAGCTTCAGAAATGAAGGAAGACCTTTCCCCCAAAGCACATTCTCAGGAACTCCGGCTCTCTCCAAAATGCAAAGGGAAGACCTTCAAAGCAAGAATAGATGCTTTAGATGTCAGGGACTTGGGCACCAGCTCAAGGACAAAGCTTTCATCGTAAAAGTCCCGCCAAAGCCAGCTCCCTCATCCTTCAAGAGATTTCACACACCGGGAAGTTCTTCCAACTTTTCGCCTCTCCAAAGGGACACCAAGGTCCTAACCAGTATGTGGAGATGGGAAGCTTCAGAAATGAAGGAAGACCTTTCCCCCAAAGTACATTCTTAGGAACTCCGGCTCTCTCCAAAATGCAAAGGGAAGACCTTCGAAGCAAGAACAGATGCTTCAGATGTCAGGGACTTGGGCACCAGCTCAAGGATTTCCCATCTCCTTCTCTGGGCCAAGGAAGCCAGGGTCCCAGAGTTCCGAGACATACTCCTTCATATCAGTCCAAAATCAGGGTAACCCCAGAAGAGTGCCAGCTCAGCCTACAGCCTCCTTGCAAAAAGCAGTCTCCAAACTCCCTCCTAGAATTGGAATAACCAAAGAGAGAGAGTTCCACCTCTCAGACTGCAGTAGCCAGAGCAATCCTCACCATAGCTGAGGAAGTGGAGGAAGAGAAAGGACAGATCTATGCAGCAATTGAACATCACGGGAATAACCATCAATTCTTAGTCCTCCAGACTCTAGCAGAGTACCAGGGTAAGAAATTCAAGCTTTTGATTGATTCAGGCAGTACTCATTCTTTTATTTCTCCAAGATGTGTGCGTAAATTAGTCCTAAATCAAAAATCAAGGAAACCTATGCAAGTGGAATTAGCCAGTGGGAAGATTCTTTTCACTCACCTTAAGACTGACCTTATTCAGTTTAGCTTAGATGGGAACGTAACAGAGTGCCAGGTTCAGAGTCCTACCCCTAGGAATATATGATGGAATCCTTGGAGTGGATTGGCTCCAAAAGAATCAAGCTGACATTCATTGTCTCACAAAGGAACCATCTCTTTCCTTGACCTTCATAGGAATAAAGTTCAAGGGCTTGGAATTTTCGGATCCCTAGTGCTGCAATTAGTCAAGGCTTCTAAATTATTGAAAGGGCTCAGAAAGAGGCAAGCTATGTATGCCAGTAGACATAAAATGTAAAGCTAAAGAACCAGAGTGGTTAAGTGAGTATGCAGATGTATTTCTTGAATAGCTGGACTGAGATGCCTCCATCTCGTGAAGTAGATCATGAGATCGAATTAACCCCCGCAGCTCAGCCAGTAGCCCAGCGTGCATACAAAATTCCAGTCCCCTGAAGCCATAGAACTTAAGGAACAATTAAGACAACTGTTAGAGTAGGGATTCGTCAGACCCAGTGTCTCACCTTGGGGTGCGCCCATTCTCTTTCAAAAGAAGAAAGATGGAGCGTTAAGACTCTGTATTGACTACAAAGGACTGAATCGATTAACAATTAAGAATAAGTATCCTATTCCTAGGATTGATGAACTTCTGGATCGGTTAAGTTGAAAAGATGCAGGGGGGAAGAGAGCTTGAGCTCTTGCAACCACACACACACTCACAAAACCCTAATAGAGAACACACAAGGTGAGAGGCTGAAAATCTTCTTCTTCTTCACTCAACACTCACACACCATATACAAGATAAGAGTACACGTAATATGAAAGGTACTCTCAACCAATACATACAAGGGTTCTCTATAGTGTGAACCCAACTAAATGAGCTGGCGCTATTACTATGCCAGTCTCTAGAATGGCTGTCGACCTTCTCTCTGATGAAATGGTAGTGGACCTCTATATGCTTCGTATGAGCATGAAAAACTGGGTTCCTGACCAACTGTATACTGCTAATGTTATCACAGAAAATGACAACTTGTCTATCCACTGATAGACCCAAATCTGCAAGTAGCTTTCTCAACCAAGCTACCTCACATGCTGCCATAGCAGCTCCTCTGTACTCGGCCTCTGGTACTGGATAAAGCAACCGTAGGCTGCTTCTTGTTGCTCCAAGTCACAGTAGCACTCCCCAAAGAAAACATGAATCCACTAGTAGATCTCCTATCTGAGATACTACCAGCCCAATCAGCATTTGTGTACCCACGTACACATATCTCTGTCCCAGTCTCATAGAATAGTCCAGAATGCAAAGTAGACCTCACATACCTCAGTATGCGTCTCAATGCATCCAAATGCGGTTTCCGTGGAACCTGCATAAACTGACTCACCAACCCAACAGCATAGCTCAAATCTGGTCTGGTGATCATCATATAGATCAAGCTTCCTACTATGCGCCTATGGCATAGTAGGGTCCTCCAAAATCTCTCCTGAATCTGCACTCAACTTGCCATTCTGGTCCAATGGCACTGAGATAGGCTTACAGCCTGTCATACCATACTTGGACAACATGTCCAAGCCATACTGTCTCAGCAGTAATCCAATACCATGTGGTGACCTAATCACCTCAATGCCCAAGAAATATCTGAGCTCCCCCAAATCCTTCATCTCAAATTTCTGTCTTAGCAAGATCTTTACATCAAAGATCTCTGCATCATGGTCCCCCATAATGATCAAGTCATCTACATAGATGACAACAAGCACAACTCCTCTATCACCATGTCACACATACAGCGAGAAATCTGCATTGGCTACATGAAAGCCAATAGTGACAAGATATTCAGAAATCTTGTCAGACCATGCTCTTGGTGCTTGTTTTAAGCCATACAAGGCTTTCTTCAACCTGCAAACATGCTCGGGGTGACCCACATCCTCATAACCAGCAGGTGGCTGCAACATATACACCTCTTCTTGCAAATCCCCATGCAAGAATGCATTCTTTACATCCATCTGATGTAAAGACCATTGCTTTGATGCAGCCACTGCTATCACAACTCTCACTGTTGCCATCTTGGCAACTGGGCTGAAATTTTCCTCATAATCAATGCCATATGTCTGCGCATATCCTTTGGCTACCAATCTAGCCTTGTACCTGTTTATGCTTCCATCACTGTTATGTTTTACTTTGTACACCCACTTGCATCCAATGGCTTTCTTGCCTTCAGGCAATTGCACTAAATCCCAAGTCTCATTTCCATATAGTGCATTCATCTCCTCATCCATAGCTTTCTCCCAACACACATTTCCAACAGCCTCATCAATGCATGTGGGCTCTACAACCTACACAACCTTTGCCATATATGCATAGTGATGTGCCACATAACCATCATAGGTAAACCTCTGTAGCACAGGATTCTTCACTCTCCCAGATCTTCGCAGCTTTGCATTCATGGCTTCCATAGCCTTCTTTACACCATGTGTTCTCATAGATAGCTGGGATCCCAAGCTCCTCATTTAGGCTCATCTCTGACTCTCCATCAACATGAGAATGCCCTGCAGAAATGTCAGGCTTTCTCTTTTCCTTTATGTGATGTACTAAACCACATTTGCAGGACTGGTATTATGACGCAGCCTGCCACTCCATGGTCTATCAACAACAGACCCACTAGAAGAGGACTCTCTTGGTCCACTCAAAGACTGTGATTGCTGACTTGCATTCTGTGCAACCACACTTACACTCACATCAGCCCCAATAGCTTCTTTTTCAGCAGCATACCAGTTGCTCATCTCATCAAAAACAACATCCCTACTTACCCTCAACTCACGTGTAGCAGGGTTATAACACATGTATCCCTTTTGCTCAAGGGAATATCTAATAAACACACATTTTTTAGCTTTTGGATCTAGCTTAGTTCTCAGCTCATCTGGCACATGCACATATGCAATGCATCCAAAAACTTTCAGATGAGACAAATCAGGTTTTCTGCTAGTAAACCTCTCCTCTGGAGTTACATCATGTATGGCTGTAGTTGGTGTCCTATTCATGATGTAAACTACTGTAGAAACAGCCTTAGCCCAATAGCTATGCGGCATATTCTTCTCTTCCATCAATGCTCGCGCAATCTCAGCAATGTGCCTGTTTTTTCGCTCAGCAACTCCATTTTGCTGCGGAGTGTATCTACATGTGAACTGTCCCCGAATACCATTTTTTTTAAAAAAATTAGAGAACTCATTGGAGAAGTACTCTCCCCCTCCATCTGACCTTAGGCACTTTACATATTTTCCTGTTTGCTTTTCAACCATAACTCTGAAATTCTGAAAGTGAGTGAACAACTCACCCTTCTCCTTCATGAAGTATACCCACACTTTCCTTGTGTGGTCATCAATAAATGCTACACATAATACCTGCAGCCTCCAATAGATATGGTCTTCGTAGGACCCCATACATCTGAATGCACAACATCTAGTGCATTTCTGCTCACATATCGGTTACGTGGAAATACATGCTTTGTTTGCTTCCCAAATTGGCATGCTTCACATATTCTCTACATACCTTCCACTTTAAATTTTGGCAGCCCTGTCACAATTCCTTTAGTCTACATAGACTTCAATCTCTACACATTCACATGTCCAATCCTTTTATGCCAAATGTCTGTGTCTGCAACAATTCCTGAACCATTTGCAAACATTGCAGCACTCACTTCGGGCATGTTTACATTCAACATAAACCTTCTGCCCACTCTGTTGCCTTTTGCAACCAACCTGCACTTGTCGTTAAAGTCTTCAACATAACAACCATCAGGGTTAAACCGAACCTGCAAACCCTGCTCAATCATCTGGCCAATTGAAACCAGATTCTTTGTTATGTTCGATACATGAAGTACATCTGCAAGGTACTTCACTTTGCCATCCTGCATAGACAATGGCACATCTCCAACATGGGCAATTGGATGAGCAGTGTCATCCCCTGTTTCCACAAAACCTGGTCTTTCCAGGTTTTTCATCTCCTTGAACCACTCTCCATGACTTGTCATGGGGTTCGAAGCACCTGAATCAACATACCATACATCATCTTTTTGTGTTGCTTCAACATTTTCAGACATGGCATTCATGACATGCTGCATAACAAACAATCTTTAATTATCCTCATTGTTTTTGCTTGAGGATGCATAGTTGTTTTGCTCTGTAATTTCCCATTTTGCATGTCGGCGTGCTTCTTATAACACTCTGTCTGCACATGTCCAAGCTTACCACAATAAAAGCATCCACGTGCATCATTATACTGCCTTTGCCAATTTCCACGAGGCCTCTTTGACTCCCCCTGCCTCTGAATTGGCCTCTTCCACCTGTGTGTTGTTGTTGTTGTTGTTGTGAATTCTGGGACTGTTGTTGTTGCTGCTGCTGCTGGCCATAATTCTGATTACCTGTTCGGCCACCTCCTTGATCGCGTCCACGGCCTCCTCTACCTCGTCCTCTTCCTGAACTTGTGTAGAAGGCCTGTTGCTCTGAATTATTTTTGTTTTGTGAAGACTGTTGGTCTTCACCCAAGCTCTTCTCTTCTATAATCAGCATAGACACCAAATCTGTAAAATTGGAAATGTTTTCCCGAGTCTGAATAGACGTCTTGAACGCCTTGTATTGTGGCCCGAGAGACCACGTAGACAGACTTCCACCTTATCATCATCATCTACTGACACAACAATAGATGCAAGGGATTCCACAATACCCTTTATCTTCAACGCATAGTCATTCATAGATATGCTCTTTTTCTCCACAGTATGAAGTTCATTCTTCAATTGTATCTTACGTGCCTTGGTATTTGTTTCATAGAGCTTTACCAAGGTGTCCCATGCCTCCTTGGGGGACTTGGCATCCTGAATGTGCCCAATCATGGTATCTTGTATACTAATGGAGAGCCAGTACATAACTTTCCTGGCTCCTTGGTTCCAATCTTTAAACTCTTTCACATCTGCAATAGTCGGATTTACCGGTATCTCTGGTGCCTCTTCATGCTCACATTCTATGTAGTCCCAATAGCCCTTTCCCATCAAAAAATTTGTCAACCTGAACCTCCAAGCATGGAAGTTATTCTTATCAAGCTTCTCAGCCACAATCTGGGTTATCCCATCATTTGCCAAACACACAATTTTACCAGAAACAGTACTCTGGTTTGTCCTGCACAAACTGCTATATTTTCTGCAGCGGTACTGTAGTACACTCAAATGTCACAACCAGTGACCTCAATATGCATACATACACCCAATGGCAACTGTTGACCTCTTTGCAGCACACCCAGTGTCTGCATAGCCAATCTGTCTTTCTACAGTTCTTAAAACAGAGTTCTGGCAGAGAATCAATGACTTACCCCCCCGCGCAGTGCTTGAAATCGCCTGCTTTCTGAGAAACGGAGGTCCAGACGCGCCCGAAACGCGTTTTCGGCCCAGAAAATTCTATATAGTTGCCCTATAGCTTTACTCCCGCGAAGAAAGCTCCTCAATCAGAGATTGTTTGTCGGTGCCTCTCGTAGAGCTCCCGACAAGGGTGTAGTCACCAACACAAATAGGGAAGAGTAGTTGAAGCTCTTACCCTCGTACCGCTTCCTATGGTTCTCTTCCTTGCAGCTCAGCCCTTAGCATGAACCAGGCTCTGATACCATGAAAAGATGCAAGGGGGAAGAGAGCTTGAGCTCTTGTAAGCACACACACACTCACAAGACCCTAATAGAGAACACACAAGGTGAGAGGCTAAAAATCTTCTTCTTCTTCACTCAACACTCACACACCATATACAAGATAAGAGTACACATAATATGAAAGGTACTCAACCAATCCCAGGAAGTGGTTAAGTTATTTGCATCTGGTCGAATTTGCTTACAATGCTTCTTATCATCGGAGCATTGGGATGAGTCCTTTCAAAGCTTTGTATGGACAAGATTGCCATACACCATTGACTTGGTCTGACCCATTGTTGATCAGAGTCGAAATGTCTAGACAAATGCTTGATGATATGGACCAACAAATGCAATCAATCCATAAAGTTATAAAGGCAGCCCAAGAAGACAGGCAAAAGCAGTATGCAGATGAAAAGAGATCAAAGAGATCAAAAGCAGTATGCAGATGAAAAGAGATCAAAGAGATAGTTTGAAGAATCAGATATGGTCTTCATTCGAGTACAACCAAAAAGAAGTTCCTTATCCTTAGGGAAGTATAAGAAGCTCTCTCCCAGATATTGTGGGCTATGCTATCATAAAGAAAGTGGGCAATCTAGCCTACAAACTTCTTCTGCCTCCCCATCTCAAGGTACATGATGTATTCCATGTCAGTTTGCGTAAGAAGTATGTACCTAGCCTGAATCACGTACTTGATGATGATGAGCAATTGATCTCTCTGACTCAAGGCCAGATGGTACTCCAGCCTGAGGAAATCCTTGACATTCGGGAGAAGATTCTCAAGAGCAAGAGTCCTTAGAGAATTCTTAGTAAAGTGGAAGTTCTTCCCTCTAGAAGACGCCACCTGGGAGAAAGAAGAAGAGTTGGCAAATCTCGCGTTTTTCAAGTGGAAGAGGATGTAAGATTCCTCCTCAACGTGAATATCAAATAAGCCTCCACTTCAATCCCTTGTAATCATTCTATGTTTCTGAATACAAGAAAATATCATTTTTCCTTGTTTTGCCTAGTGAGATAAAAAAATTCTAGAGAGTGGTAAATCAAAATTAGAATATTTTTGGATAAATAAATTCTTCAATATCAAAAAAATATTTTCCTGAAACAGAAAATCAAAATAGATTTTCCAAGGTGCAATTGAAATTAATTAAAATTGATTCAAAAGACCTTAGCCTAAGGGTCCAGATTTTTAAAATTTTTTTGATTATGGTCCAATTAAGGTTCCTATGGACCAATAAGATTAATCCAAGTGTTGGGACAAGATAAATCCAAAGAACAAAAGAAAATACCCAAAAATGAGTAAATGCCCGCATAAGATGAAGAGTTGACCAAATACTAGGTTTATTAGTTAAAATTTATAAGGTATTAATTAAAAAATGAGATATTTTGGAGTAATCATTCATTTTTTACACGTGTAAGGAAAAGGGAGACCTTCAAGGAGGCACCTACTTCACATGCTTGGATGAGTTTAAAACTCAAAAATAATAGGAATCAAACCAAAATCAAAAAGGGAGCCAAACTAGTCCAAAACTTGTCCAAATTCAGCCAAACTAAAGCTGGAAAATTCTAGAACTCAGTTGGACTCAGTTAGTGGCCTCCCTCTCCTATAAATAGACCCTCATCCCTTTGTATTTTTATCTATGAACTAAACTATGTCGGTATTACTCTAAACTAAGCTTAATTTCTATTATCCTCTAAAAACCTCTACAAAATTGAAGAGATTGGGGCTTGTCTCTCTCTTTAATCTTCCTTGGTGACTCCCACAACATACCAAACCAATTGATTGGTTGGGGGCCTATATTGTGATCAAAGAATTAAGTAAATTAGAAGGTAAAGTGTGGATTATTGTCTTTTTCTTATTAGAACTCCAAATGCTTCTCTTCTCAACCCCTCTCAAGCTTGAGAAGCTTTAATTTGAATGGATTTTGATTACTATTGAAGTTCTCATATGAAATGTAATAAAGAAACACATAAATTTCCATTTATGCTTAATTTTAATGGTTTTTAAGCATTTCTCTCTCTCCCCCCAAAGAAAGGTCATTCCTATGACCTATTCTCAATGCAAATGAAGCTTCTCATGAAGCATTTCTCTAATCCAAAAGTAATTTCTATGCTTGTCTAATTGGAGGCCAAAATAATGGCCTTTTAATGCTTTCATGATATTTACTTCATAGAGAAATTATGAATCAATCCATAATTGGATAATGATCCAGTTAGTGGTCATTCTAATCATATCAATAATATTAAACTTCATTCTTTCAATTAAATTGAGAATTATCAATAATAGCAACGAGCTATGGCAAAATTTTCTTAAAATAAACACATAAAACATTTTCATTCATAATATGAAAAGAGGATTTCCTACCATATTCTAGGAATTATCATCCTAGATTAATTGAATGATTCTCATTGTTGTAATCATGGAGAAATTGATTTTTATGTTTATGCATAATTAGTAAATTAGAAAAAAGAGAAATTTCTAGTAATTTATTTTTATGTTAAAAGAGTAAACCCCACCATGACATTGGAAATCCATGTATTCCAATTATTTAGAGAAAAAAAAATTAGAATGCTAAAAATAATGTATATTTTATGAAAGATTTTAGTTAAATTTATCTTTTTGTATAGATAAATTTTTATGATGAAAGAGGAATTCCCACCATATTGAAATTCAAATATTTAAATAAGGAAAGTGTAATTCCTAGTGCAAAGGAATTAATGAAGATTTTTATTTAATTTTTAAGAGAAAATATAGTTAAATTTATCTTTTTGTACTACAGATACATTTTTATTGACTAAAGAGGAATTCCCACCATATTGGAATCCAATTAATTAAATGAAGAAAGTGTAATTCTTAGTGCAAAGGAATTAATGGAGATTTTTATTTAAATTTTAAGAGAAAATTTAGTTAAATTTATCTTTTTGCATAGATAAGTTTAAATGATAAAAGAGGAATTCCCACTATATTGGAATTCAAATGTTTAGATGAGAAAAGTGGAATTTTTGGCTTAAAGGAATTAATGGTTATTTTTATGTAATTTTAAGAAGAACTTTAATAGATTTAATTTATGGAAAAGAGGAATTCCCATGATACACTCATTGAAATGAGAAAAAGAAGGATTTCAAGTTTATTCAAAAAAAAAGGGTATTGATATTTTAGTTAAAAGATGAATTTCCATCATAATTCTACCTAATGAATTAAGGTTGAGAATTTATGTGGGAAAAAGAATATCTTGGATATTTGAATTGGTAAAATCACTAAATGGATATTTACCCAGAAACTAGATGTTTAGTTGAAAGGAATCCTGGTAGAACTAAACTGAATGAATTTAGTTAGACTATGTGAGGTCGGATAGTAAACCTAATTGTCCTTCTCTCGAACTAAATCAGACAAAAACTTTGTTGACCAATTCCAATTACTAAATCCAAAGAATAGACTACCGGAACTAATCTAGATTTTCCCTGACCAATCTCACCAAGAATCTAGTTGGACAAATGGATAAAATGACGGGTAGATTACTCTCATGAGAGATCAAGGATCCTCATTATAAAATTGGGAATTATTGGAAAAAGGGTCTTTAGAACCGATCTCAAACTGGACTCTCACTTGCATTGGAAACTCTATTTTCATTGGAAACTCTTTCGTTGGAACAGCTGCTGGGTGGGGAGTCGTCAAGGGACGTCACCCGACAACAAATCCTGCCGAGGTCTTGACTAGCCTCGGTACAGTTAAAATGGTGGGCTTCCGGTACGATGGGCGAGGACCGACAAAGCGGTCCTCGAGTGACGTGCTAGGACACCTAAGGAGGATCCTAGAGGGTTCTGACCAGGTGATGCACGGGCTCGCGGTTGCTAGGACATCCAGGCGTACGTCGAGGAAGATATCTGATGATGGACAAAAAGGAAAGGTTTTTGGGAACAAAAATCTGATACTGGTTGGCCAGCTGGTCTTCAACGGAGAGTTTAGAGGAGGATGCATTTTGTAATACAATGGACTTGGAATTTTGGAAAATGATGATCGAAAATATTATGATTTTATTCAAGGATTGTCTTAAAGCCAGTCAATTTCTATTATAAATGGCAATTTCATATTGGGTGTGTACGTGGTATGCCTATTTGATTTTTGCATGAATCGCCGGCTAGGGGGCTTGGGAACTCTTTTCCTCGGCACCCGAGCAAAAACCCAATCAAATCTTTATAAAGGAATCCCACCAATTCAGTGGTTGGTGGGTGGTTGGCTAACCCATGGGCCGGATGGGGTTGGGTGGTTGGCTAACCCATGGGCTGGATGGGAGGTTTCCTGAGAAACAACTAGATACGATTAGTTACGTTATTTAGTTTTAAATCCTGAGAAGACCTTGTTCTGTGGGAGGGGATCATCGGCTGTGCCTCTCGTAAATGAGGAAAAAAGCGGTGATTCCATAGACCAAGTGCAAGTCTCTTCTTGATCTGCTGACCATGTGACTTCAGGTTTGGTCAGATCAGGTTTTTTTAAGTTAAGACTTGACTCGTTAGAGTAATCTCCTGTTAGAATATTTTTCCCAATTGGCGGAATCGCCCGTGCCTTCCGGGCGAGGGGAGTCTTCCAGGCCCGGTCTCACGGAGGGACCGCGGGCCCCCCGGGCTAGCCTCTCATCCTCAAGGACATCCGCGGGCGAGGCCCCGAGTGTGTAGGACCCCCGCCCCGCACGTGAGGCTGACGTCGCTTCTGCCACCGTTGGGGCAGGAGCCTCGGAGCGAGCGGGTGGGGACAGCTGGTATAAGAGCATTGTTGAAAATCTAAAAGGATAAACAAAATCTTATCAAAAATTGATAATAAGAACTCAGAAAAAGCATTTTTCATAATGTATTTTCATTCCGTAAGCTTCTTTAATGAAGAATTTTTAATCAAAGAAATTATTTTTATATATGGAAGTTCCCTATTTATCTGGTATTCCCAACGTCACCCAGTCATAAGACATGACTACGTTCGCCTTTGAGCATCTCATCTCTTCCACTTCAACTCCAACAAGCCGCGCAAGACTCGCACGCCATTTCGAGGATTTATATTTTCCTGACCCAGCGGAGAGATGATAGCATAAGTGGCTTGCAAGACAGTATGTCCACGCCTCTTGCGACCGGTGTGCAATGCTGAGGCAGAACCTCTCATTGGCAATGATTCTGTTAAAGCTGAAAATGATACATGGTGTCATTCTATATCATTCAACACCTCGGAATTTCAGACTTTTATGTCACATCTACAGAGTCCTTAGTTGCTTTATTCCTATAAGGAGAAGATCATAGCTCCCTTGTCAGTAAGTGAATGTTTGTATCAAGAAATGGCTATGGCCCAGTACCATCATTTTATGCGTCTCCCGAGGATATTTTGAATTATGGACCCAAGCTTCTCTATGCACATATTGCAACTTTTATATAAATAAAGAAATGTTTTCTAGAGAAAAATTCCCTGTTGTATAAGTGATTGTTTATGGACGAACTCATAAAGAAAAATCTATTATCGGTCATGTCATAGATCTCCAATAAGATCATTGTCTTGTTTAAGAAATTATTTTCCGATTCTCTTAAGTCTTAGGATCTCGTGGACGATATCAAAATAAAAATTTAATAATATATAATTTTTGGCAGAATCATGAGACGAGGAAACGGTGGCCGTCAACCAGACCCTCTCTCTGAAGATGATGAGCTTGACCCTGATGTTTGCAAGGCTCTTCATAGGACTCAGCCACAAGGACCCTTCAAAGGAGAAGGGGAGAACCTAGGCGAGGCTATGGAGAAATGGGTGGAAGCCATGGAAGAAGATTTTGACGTCACAGGCTACAATGAGCGGAGCAAAATGGCTCTTGCCAAGCTGAAAATAGTGGAAACAACCAGGGTGGCATGGAGGAACCACTGTGACACCAACAGTTCAGACAAAAATACTCAGTCGTGGAACAACCTTAAAACCTATTTGAGAAAGAGATTTTGTCCCCCTGGATTTTTGGAAATCAAAATGAACGAATTCTTAGAGCTAAAGCAGGGGAGCAAAACCATCGAGGAATATCACCAGGCCTTTGCTCTTCTACTCAAATATTCACCACCTCTAGATGAAGAGCAACTCATGGCCAGGTTCATTTGGGGAATGAATGAACCCTTGGACACACTCGTCAAAAATGCCAAGCCAGTGTCCATGGTTTAAGCTGTCAGAATGGCGAAGGACTTTGCCAAAGCTTTCATCGTAAAAGTCCCGCCAAAGCCAACTCCCTCATCCTTCAAGAGATTTAAGACACCGGGAAGTTCTTCCAACTTTCCGCCTCTCCAAAGAGACACAAAGGTCCTAACCAGAATGTGGAGATGGGAAGCTTCAGAAATGAAGGAAGACCTTTCCCCCAAAGTACATTCTCAGGAACTCCGGCTCTCTCCAGAATGCAAAGGGAAGACCTTCGAAGCGAGAACAGATGCTTTGGATGTCAGGGACTTCGACACCAGCTCAAGGATTGCCCATATCCTTATGTGGGCCAAGGAAGCCAGGGTCCCAAAGTTCCGAGACATACTCCTTCATATCAGTCCAATCATCAGGTCCCCCGCACCAGAATCAGGGTTACATTCATTGTCACAAAGGAACCATCTCTTTCCTAGACCTTCACACGAATAAAGTTCAAGGAATTGGAATTTTCGGATCCCCAGTGCTGCAATTAGTCAAGGCTTCTAAATTATTGAAAGGGCTCACAAAGAGGCAAGCTGTGTATGTCATTAAAATTAATCCAGTAGACATAAAATGTAAAGCTAAAGGAACCAGAGTGGTTAAGTGAGTATGCAGATGTATTTCTTAAAGAGCTGACTGAGATGCCTCCATCTCGTGAAGTAGATCATGAGATCGAATTAACCCCCAGAGCTCAGCCAGTAGCCTAGTGTGCATACAAAAAGCCAGTCCCTGAAGCCATAGAACTTAAGGAACAATTAAGACAATTGTTAGAGTAGGGATTCGTCAGACCCAATGTGTCACTTTGGGGTGCACCCATTCTCTTTCAAAAGAAGAAAGATGGAACGTTAAGACTCTGTATTGACTACTGTATTGACTACAGAGGACTGAATCCATTAACAATTAAGAATAAGTATCCTATTCATAGGATTGATGAACTTCTGGATCGATTAAGTGGTACCCAAATGTTTACAAAGATAGATCTCAAATCCGGGTACTACCAGATCAGAATCAAGGAGCAGGACATCCCAAAGACCACATTCAATACTCGCTATGGGCATTATGAGTTCACAGTCATGCCGTTTGGATTGACTAATGCCTCGGCGACATTCAATCGTCTTACGCAAGATATTCTCAGAGAATACTTGGATGATTTTGTTCTTGTCTTCTTTGATGATATCTTAGTATACTCGCTATTATGGGCATTATGAGTTCACAGTCATGCCGTTTGGATTGACTAATGCCCCGGCGACATTCAATCATCTTATGCAAGATATTCTCAGAGAATACTTGGATGATTTTGTTCTTGTCTTCTTTGATGATATCTTAGTATACTAAAAGAATGGTGCAGAGACCATGAAGATCATGTGTGCAAGGTCTTGGAAATCCTAAGGAAACACCAACTCTTTACAAAGAAGAGCAAATGTTCTTTCTCTATTGGACTAGGTGGAATACTTGGGATTCATAGTGTCAAAGGATGGGATTTCTCCTGACCCCGCAAAGATCCAAGCAGTAGTTGAATGGCCAGAACCCAAGTCAGTAAATGAAGTCAGAGGATTCCTAGGGTTAACCGGATGGTATAGGATATTTATACCTAGGTATGCTCAGATAGCATCCCCTTTAACTAACCGGATGGTATAGGATATTTATACCTAGGTATGCTCAGATAGCATCCCCTTTAACTAACCTTCTCAAGAAAAGTACACTTTCTCAGTGGACTGCAATGTGTCAGAGTGCCTTTGACAAGCTGAAGACAGCCTTAGTAACCAACCATGTCCTTAAATTGCCAGATTTTACCAAACCCTTTGAGGTAGTTACTGATGCCAATGGATTTGCCTTAGGCGGTGCTCTAATGCAGGAAGGTCATGCAGTGGCCTATGAATCCAAAAAACTTAGAACACATGAGAGGAATTATGTCACCCATGACTTGGAGTTACTCTCAGTAGTGTACGCTCTGAAGTTGTGGAGACATTATCTTTTGGGAAAAAGATTCACCTTGATGTGACAGATCATCAAAGTTTGAAGTGGATCTTCACCCAAAAAGGGATCTCAACATGCATCAAAGGAGATGGATGGAGACCCTGCAAGAGTTTGATTTTGAAATAAAGTATCGGCCATGGAAAGAAAATGTGGTTGCAGATGTGCTCAGCAGAAAAGCCTCCTTGCTTGCAATTACGGTGGTGTCAAATCCATTGATCAATGAAGCAAAGGCGAAAATCATGCACGATAAATTCTTTGCCCCCATTGCTACCCTTCTGATGCAGGAAAGCAAGACTCTTAGGAAATGAGTCGAGTTTTTGGATACAAATTGGATGAAGGATGCAAGTATTTTAATAATCGGCTATGTATCCCCAATGATGCGGGAATAAAGGGAAGAATTCTGAGAGAAGACCATGATAGCGTGATAGCCAGACATCCAGGGTTTATAAAAACCTATATGTCTTTGAAGAAAAGCTTCTTCTGGCCAGGACTCAAAAGGGAATGTAAGGAAATGCTTGATGTGCCAAAGAGTCAAGGCAGAGAGAGTCAAGATGCCAAGGAAACTACAGCCTCTAGACATTCCGCAGATGAAGTGGGAATGCATCAGTATGGACTTTATCACTAGATTACCTTCAGTGCAATCAGGTTACAACTCCATTTTTGTGGTAGTTGACAGGCTAACCAAAGTTGCCCATCTGATTCCAATGAAAAAAACATACTCTGTAGTCGATGTTGCCAGAGTTTTCCTTAAGGAGATCTTCAGATTACATGGTTTACCCAGGAGGATAGACATTTCGCAGATGAAGTGGAAATGCATCAGTATGGACTTTGTCACTAGATTACCTTCAGTGCAATCAGGTTACAACTCCATTTTTGTGGTAGTTGAAAGGCTAACCAAAGTTTCCCATCTGATTCCAATGAAAAAAACATACTCTATAGTGGATGTTGCTAGAGTTTTCCTTAAGGAGATCTTCAGATTACATGGTTTACCCAGGAGGATAGTAAGTGACCGAGATCCCAAATTCACATCGAAATTTTGGACTGCGTTCTTTAAAGCAGTAGGAACTTTCTTAGATCTCAGCACAGCTTATCACCCCAAAACAGATGGCCAAACAAAAAGGGTAAATCAAGTAATTGAAGATATCCTTTGGTCATGCTGCCAGCCAGGGAACCGAGGAAGTGGTTAAGTCATTTGCATCTGGTCGAATTTGCTTACAATGCTTCTTATCATCGGAGCATTGTGATGAGTCCTTTCAAAGCTTTGTATGGAAAAGATTGCCTTACACCATTGACTTGGTCTGGCCCATTGATCAGAGTCGAAATGTCCAGACAAATGCTTGATGACATGGACCAATAGATGCAATCAATCTGTAAAGATATAAAGGCAGTCCAAGACAGGCAAAAGCAGTATGCAGATAAAAAGAGATCAGAGAGATAGTTTGAAGAATCAGATATGGTCTTCATTCGAGTACGACCAAAAAGAAGTTCCTTATCCTTAGGGAAGTACAAGAAGCTCTCCCAAATACTGTGGGTCGTATGCTTTCATAAAGAAAGTGGGTGATCTAGCCTACAAACTTCTTCTACCTCCCCTACATGATGTATTCCATGTCAGTTTGCTTAAGAAGTATGTACCTAGCCCGAATCATGTACTTGATGGGATGAGCAATTGATCTCCCTGACTCAAGGCTAGATGGTACTCCAACCTGAGGAAATCCTTGACATTCGGGAGAAGATTCTCAGGGGCAGAGTCCTTAGAGAATTCTTAGTAAAGTGGAAGTTCTTCCCTCTAGAAGACGCCACCTGGGAGAGAAGAAGAAGAGTTGGCGAAGGATTACCCTCACTTTCCGAGATGAGAAAATCTCGCATTTTTCAAGTGGCAGAGGATGTAAGATTCCTCCTCAGCCTGAATATCAAATAAGCCTCTACTTCAATCCCTTGTAATCATTCTATGTTTCTGAATACAAGAAAATATCATTTTTTCTTATTTTGCCTAGTGAGTTAAAAAGTTCTAGAGAGTGGTAAATTAAAATTGGAATATTTTTGAATAAATAAATTCTTCAAATATCAAAAAATATTTCCCTGAAACAGAAAATCAAAATAGATTTTCCAAGGTGCAATTGGAATTAATTAAAATTGATTTCAGAAGACCTTAGCCTAAGGGTCGAGATTTTTTATTATGGTCCAATTAGGGTTCCTATGGACCAATAAGATTAATCCAAGTGTTGGGACAAGATAAATCCAAAGAATAAAAGAAAATACCCAAAACAGAGCAAATGCCCACATAAGATGAAGAGTTGAGACCAAGTACTAGGTTTATTAGCTTAAAATTATGAAGTATTAATAAAAAATGAGATATTTTGGAGTAATCATTCATTTTTGACACATGTGTAAGGAAAAGGGAGACCTTCAAGGAGGAACCTACTTCACATGCATGGATGAGTTTAAAACTCAAAAATAATACGATATTTTTATCTCTCCTCTCTCCTAAATCAAACCAAATCAAAAAGGGAGCCAAACTAGTCCAAAACTTGTCCAAATTCAGCCAAACTAAAGCTGGAAAATTCTAGAACTCAGTTGGACTCAGTTAGTGGCCTCCCTCTCCTATAAATAGACCCTCATTCCTTTGTAGTTTGAGTAGCCCAGCGTGCATACAAAATGCCAGTCCTTGAAGCCATAGAACTTAAGGAATAGTTAAGATAACTGTTAGAGCAGGGATTTGTCAGACCCAGTGGGGGTGCACCCGTTCTCTTTCAAAAGAAGAAAGATGGAACGTTAAGACTCTGTATTGACTACAGAGGACTGAATCAATTAACAATTAAGAATAAGTATCCTATTCCTAGGATTGATGGACTTCTGGATCGGTTAAGTTGTTCCTAAATGTTTACAAAGATAGATGTCAAATCCGGGTACTACTAGATCAGAATCAAGGATCAGGACATCCCAAAGAGACAGCATTCAATACTCGCTATGGGGATTATGAGTTCACAGTCATTCAATACTCGCTATGGGGATTATGAGTTCACAGTCATGCCATTTTGGGTTGACTAATGCCCCAGCGACATTCAAATGTCTTATGCAAGATATTCTCAGAGAATACTTGGATGATTTTGTTCTTGTCTTCTTTGATGATATCTTATGCAAGATATTCTCTGGATGATTTTGTTCTTGTCTTCTTTGATGATATCTTAGTATACTCAAAGAATGTTGTAGACCATGAAGATCATGTGCACAAGGTCTTGGAAATCCTAAGGAAACACCAACTCTTTGCAAAGAAGAGCAAATGTTCTTTCTCTGTTGACCAGGTGGAATACTTGGGATTCATAGTGTCAAAGGATGGGATTTCTCTTGACCCCGCAAAGATCCAAGCAGTAGTAGTTGAATGGCCAGAACCCAAGTCAGTAAAGGAAGTCAGAGGATTCCTAGGGTTAATCGGATGGTATAGGATCTTTATACCTAGGTATGCTCAGATAGCATCCCCTTTAAATAACCTTCTCAAGAAAAGTACACTTTTTCAGTGGACTACAATGTGTCAGAGTGCCTTTGACAAGTTGAAGACAGCCTTAGTAACCAACCTTGTCTCCTTAAATTGTCAGATTTTACCAAACCCTTTGAGGTAGTTACTAATGGCAGTAGATTTACCTTAGGCGGTGCTCTAATGCAGGAAGGTCATGCAGTGGCCTATGAATCCAGAAAACTCAGAACACATGAGAGGAATTATGTCGTCCATGACTTGGAGTTACTCTCAGTAGTGTATGCTCTGAAGTTGTGGAGACATTATCTTTTGGGACAAAGATTCACCTTCATGACAGATCATCAAAGTTTGAAGTGGCCAAAGGGATCTCAACATGCATCAAAGGAGATGGATGCAGACCCTGCAGAAGTTTGATTTTGAAATAAAGTATCGGTCGGGGAAAGAAAATGTGGTTGCAGATGCGCTCAGTAGAAAAGCCTCCTTGCTTGCAATTACAATGGTGTCAAATCCATTGATCAATGAAGCAAAGGCGAAAATCATGCATGACAAATTCTTTGCCCCTATTGCTACCCTTCTGATGCAAGAAAGCAAGACTCCTCAGGAAATGAGTCAAGTTTTTGGATACAAACTGGATGAAGGATGCATGTATTTTAATAATCGGATATGTATCCCCAATGATTGGGGAATAAAGGTAAGAATTCTGAGAGAAGCCCATGATAGCCTAAAAGCTAGACATCCAGGGTTTATAAAAACCTATATATCTGTGAAGAAAAAACCTATATATCTGTGAAGAAAAGCTTCTTTTGGCCTATATAGGTTTATAAAAACCTATATATCTGTGAAGAAAAGCTTCTTCTGGCCAGGACACAAAAGGGATGTACTTGATCATGTAAGGAAATGCTTGATGTGCCAAAGAATCAAGGCAGAGAGAGTCAAGATGCCAGGGAAACTACAGCCTCTAGACATTCCACAGATGAAGTGGCAATGCATCAGTATGGACTTTGTCACTCGATTACCTTCAGTGCAATCAGGTTACAACTCCATTTTTGTGGTAGTTGACAGGCTAACCAAAGTTGCCCATTTTTGTGGTAGTTGACAGGCTAACCAAAGTTGACAGGCTAACCAAAGTTGCCCATTTTTGTGGTAGTTGACAGGCTAACCAAAGTTGCCCATCTGATTCCAGTAAAAGAAACATACTCTGCAGTGGATGTTGCTAGAGTTTTCCTTAAGGAGATCTTCAGATTGCATGGTTTACCCAAGAGGATAGTAAGTGACCGAGATCCCAAATTCACATCGAAATTCTGGACTGTGTTCTTTGAAGCAGTAGGAACTTTCTTGGATCTTCGAAACAGATGGCCAGACAAAAAGGGTGAATCCAATTAGAAAACTTCTCAAGCTTGAGAGGGGTTGAGAAGAGAAGTCATTTGAGAATATTAACAAAAAACCATAAAATTCATTCTTACCTCAAGGATTAGCTTGCTTCTTTTTCTAGAAGTGAAGCCCCCAACCAATCAATTAGTTTAGCAAGTGGAGAAGAGAGCTCCAAGAGTTGTTGAAGAGAGAGAGAAGCTCCAAGCTCCCCAAAAGTAGAGGATTTTTAAGGGATAATAGAAAATATTATTATTTTAATGTAATACTAGCATGGTATAGCTCACAGATGAGAATACAAAAGAATGAGGGTCTATTTATAGGTGAGCGAGGCCACTAACTGAGTCCAATTGGGTTCTAGAATTTTCCACCTTTAGTTTGACTCAATTTGGACACGATTTAAACCAGTTTGGGTCCCCTTTTGATCCAGTTTGATCCAGGAGAGAGGAGAGATAAAAATATCACAATTTTTTTGAATTCAGAAACCCTTCCACACATGTGAAGGAGGTGCCTACCTCAAAGGTCCCCCTCTCCTTACTAAGGTGTCAAAAATTCACCATTTCTCCAAGATATCTCATTTTTTAGTAATACCTCTAACTAATAAACTTTGTACTCAGTCAACTCTTCATCTTATGCAAGCAATTACTCATTTTTGGGTATTTTCTTTCATTCATTGGATTTTTCTCATCCCAACACTTGGATTAATCCTATTGGCCCATAGGAACCTTAATTGGACCATAATCCAGAAATTTTTGAAAATCTAGACCCTTAGGCTAAGGTCCCTTATATCACTTTTAATTGATTCCTAATGCACCTTGGAGAATTTATTTTGAACTTTTGTTTCAGAGAAATATATTTTAGATATTAGGAGAATTTTATATCTAAAAATATCTTAATATTGAATTACCTCTCTCTAGAATTTTTCTTGTCTCTAGGCAAAAACAATATTTTCTTGTATTATGAAATAGGGAATGATTACAGGGGACTGAGGTAAAAGCTTTTTCATTATTCAGGCTGAGGAGGGATCTTACATCCTCTCCCACTTGAAAAACATGAGATGTTCTCATCTCGCAAAGTGGGGGTAATCTTTTTCCATCTCTTCTTCTTTCTCCCAGGTGGTGTCTTCTAGAGAGAAGAACTTCCACTTGACTAAAAATTCTCTGAGGACTCTACTCCTAAGAACCTTCTCCCGAACGTCAAGGATTTCTTCAAGCTGGAGTACCATCTGCCCTTGAGTTAGAGAGATCAATTGTTCATCATCAAGCACGTGACTCGGACTGGGTACATATTTCTTAAGCAAACTGACATGGAATACATTATGTACCTTGAGATGGGGAGGTAGAAGAAGTTTATAAGCTAGATCGCCTACTTTCTTTATAACAGCATATGGTCCATAGTATCTATCTGGGAGAGAGCTTCTTGTACTTCCCTAAAGATAAGGAACTTCTTTTTGGTCGTACTCGAATGAAGACCATATCTGATTCTTCAAACTCTCTCTCTGATCTCTTTTTATCTGCATACTTCTTTTGCCTATCTTGGGCTACCTCAATATCTTTACACGGATTGATTGCATTTACTGGTCCATGTCATCAAGCATTTGTCTAGACATTTCGACTCTGATTAATGGGTCAGACCAAGGCAATTAAGCTATTTCCATTATTCCTCTTTTTCCAAATTGATAGAATTATCTCTTTCACATTTAGAATCAATTAAAGTAGTTTTTAGCTACTTATAAATAATCTAAAAGAATTAACCATTATTTTGTTAACATAAAAGCATAAAAATACCATTTTCTTATTCTCTAGCTTAACAAGCTTAGAGTTTGGTTTTGAAATAAGAATTTATCAATGAGAAGCATTCTTTTGCTAAAGAATTAGCCATAGGAATGACTATTCTTTTTGAGAGAGAGATATACATAAGAAAGCATTTTAATTAAGCATAAAGATTAACTTTTTCTTGATTACACATTAAAATTCTTAGGGAAAGCTTGATTTTAATTTAAAACAACCAATTAGAAAACTTCTCAAGCTTGAGAGGGGTTGAGAAGAGGTCATTTGAGAATATTAACAAAAAACCATAAAATTCATTCTTACCTCAAGGATTAGCTTGCTTCTTTTTCTAGAAGTGAAGCCCCCCAACCAATCAGTTGGTTTAGCAAGTGGAGAAGAGAGCTCCAAGAGTTGTTGAAGAGAGAGAGAGAAGCTCCAACCTCCCCAAAAGTAGAGGATTTTTAAGGGATAATAGAAAATATGATTATTTTAATGTAATACTAGCATGGTATAGCTCACAGATGAGAATACAAAAGAATGAGGGTCTATTTATAGGTGAGGGATGCCACTAACTGAGTCCACGTAGGTTTTAGAATTTTCTAGCTTGAGTTTGACTCAATTTGGACAAGATTTGGACCAGTTTGGGTCCCCTTTTGATCCAGTTTGGGTCCCCTTTTGATCCAGTTTGATCCAGGAGAGAGCAGAGATAAAAATATCACAAAGTTTTTGAATTAAAAAACCCTTCCACACATGTGATAGTAATCTCTGGCTCCTTTTCATCACATGTGATGAATATCCCAATTTCCTTTTTCCATAAGGAAATTGGTCATCCTGAATTTTCAAGCCTCGAAATTATGCTTGTCCAACTTCTCACTCATAATTTGTGGCAAGCTGTTAGACATATTTACCTACAACCAACCAAATACTTGCAATACAGTTATCTATATGCAACATACAACATGTAACATTGCTCAAACTTCAATGAGCTCACTAGTGGTACTTGTCATTACTTAATGAGTCACATCAAGTGACTAGAGTACATGTACATACATCCACCAACACTTGTAACACTTAGAACATGCGCACAAACTGTTTGTGCACCAAATTCACACTACTGCTCTATAAAAACCACAGTTTGGGCCAAAACAGTCTCAAAAAATAGCACTTTCTCATAGTGCTTATAGAAATGTTACAGTGTCCAAACCGTGCTTGAAATGTGCCGAATTACCTAGAAATATGCAAAACAATGTTAACTACACACAATACAATCTTTTTCTATAACCCATGAGGATTCCTCAATCTGAGACAGTGACTTCCCTATCTGCCTATAGCTCTCACAACTACCCAAAGATGTTGCTCCAAAATCAAAGAGAGAATGAGATGGAATTACCCTTACCCACGTACAACTTCCTTTTCTTGCCTCTTGAGCACTTCACACAAACCGGTGCTATGATACCATGAGAAGAATGTGGGGGAGAGGGTGAGCTTGAGCTCCTTGTATAAGCACAGGCACATACACACACACACAAGAGTAGACATGCACATAAGAGACTTAGATGGTGGATGGCTTAATTTTATTCTATTCTTCTCTTCTCTACAATCATAACATAAAGAGATAAGAGAACATACTCTATGGAAAAGTACTCTTCTATTATAACTTACAAAAGTTGGTCTATAGTGTGAACCCAACTACTACTTGAGCTAGCACTATATCTATGCCATAACTCTAATACACCAAAGTGGCTGTCACATAGCCTATAAACCACCTAGTGCTATATCACCCATAATCTCACCAACCATACCAGAGTGGCATAATTATAGAACTATCACCCAGGCAAGTCATCAATGTTTACAACACTAGTTCAGCTTGATATCTCAATAGAGAAGTGGTAGACTTTCAGGACCACCACAACTAGGATCCACAATCGGATGTAAGGTATGTTGTGATAGTCTTTGGTAGGCCTGGTAGTATAGGCATCTTGTCAAGGCAGTATAAAAGTGTGATGTAAAACTTCTTTGTGCGAGGCCTCCTTTTGTGGGAATGACTTAGGCCCTTCAATTTCAAGCAATTTTGGTAGAAGAACCCTTTTGATTAGTGGAATTAGCATGCCAAAATCACTAATGAATGATTTGCATTGGTAGATGGTGGTCTGGACCTTCTTGGTGTGCGACATGATATTATTCCCACATCTCACAACTTGATACTTAGAGAATAGGGTGCTTTATGTCTAATATGTTGACCAAGGCAAGGTGTGATTATATTCAATTGGAGTTAAAGCAAGGTTGTATTCTTTGAAGCTCTTTAGAGGTACCTGCAAGGCCGATGGTTATCCAAGGGTGATGGGTTATATTGTGGGCATGGTCCCCCCCCATTTAGAGATGTACCTAGAGGATTATCATTGTTGGGTGGCAAAGTTAGTTGCAGATGCATGTGTGCATGCTATTGTTGAGATATCAAGGCTCAACTAGTGTTGCAAACATTAATGACCCACTTGGGTGATACCTTCCACACTTATACCATTGGCATGGTTAGTGAGATTATGATTTATATGCCACCAGCAGTGGATGATAGGCTGTGTGGCCACATTGGAGTATTAGAGTTATGACATAGTAATAGTGCTAGCTCATATAGTCAGGTTCACACTATGGACCCCGACTATTGTATGCTATATGTAGGAGAGTACTTTCCCTTTATGTATGTACTCTTATCTTTTAGTTATGTGGTTGTAGAGAAGAGAAGAAGATAGAAGAAAAATCAACCATCCATCTCTCTCTTGTGTCTTGCACTCTCCTATGTGTGTGTTTACTTTGCAAGGAACTCAAGCTCTCCCTCTCCCCAGCATTCTCTTTATGGTATCAGAGCTCCCGTTCGTGTGAGAGATAAGGAGGCAAGCAAGAGGCAAGAACGAGCAAGCACAGAAGTGGTACACGAGTAAGAGCATCATCATCTCTTCCCCTCCTTGTTTAGGTACAACACCCCCTCAGTAACCTGAGAGCTACACATCTCTGATTGAGGAGCTGTCTTTGTAGGCTTCGAGGTACTTGTGTGGTACTCAATACTTTGTACTATAGTTTTGCAACCAATTTTGCGTTTTGGGCACATTTCAGTCTCTGTTCGATCACTATAAGGTATTTTTTATAGTTTCGGGTAATTCTAGTAAAGAATTGTCTATGGTCAAAATCTAGTCATTGTAGTGTAGAAGTGCATTTTGGTAGTGCAGACAGTGTTTGCACATATATTGTTGATATTGGGTGTATGTACATGTACTTTGGTCAAATTTGGTGACATACAGGTTATGCTAAAGTACCGCTGTAGTCACACAAGATATTGCTATGTTATAAGTTACATGCAAAAATTATCCATTTGCAGGTTTCTAACTGTTGTAGGGAAACATGTCTGATGGACTCAATCAGATTGTCAGTGAGAAGCTAGACAAGAAAAACTTCCATTCTTGGAATTTCAGAATGACCAATTTCTTGATGGGTAAAGGATTTTGGGACTATGTCAAAGGAGATAATGAGGAATCTCTAGAGTTATCCAAAGAGAATGCCCCTCCAATAGATATAAAGGCATTCAAGGACTGGAATCAGGGTGTAAGGAAAGTCATGTATTGGATTTCGATCAGTGTGAGACAAAATGATGATAGGACACATACAGGATGCCAAAACTCCAGCAGCAATTGCATGGAAGAACCTAGTGTGCAGGATGTTCCAAACCAATACAAAGGCAAAGAAACTACAGCTAAAATAAGTGTTGCCATACTGTGGAAAAGAAAAACATGTTTATCAATGCGTATGCTTTAAAGATCAAGGGAATTTTTTAATCCCTTTGGTCTATCAATGTATCGGTGGAAGATGATGATTTAGTGAGTGTCTATTTGAATGGGCTAGGCAAAGAGTATAAGCCATTCAAGACCTCCATTGTAGTCAGAGAGAATGTTCCCAACTTTTAAAACTTGGTGTCTATGCTGATCATAGAAAAAAAGTCTTTGGGTGAGGACTCTTCTTCATAAAGCAATAACACATCAAAACATACCTTTTACTCTAATTTAGGTAGAGGCAAAGGTGGAGATTGTGGTCCAGGCCAAGGTGGTGGTCCATAAGGAAACTAGAATTCTAGACAACAACAATCCATGATTCATACAACAGTCCCAGCAGCAATCATATATAGGTGGCAAAGGCCATTCTAGAGGCAGGGGGAGCCAAAGAGGCCGAGGTGGTTGGCAAAGAAATCAGAGTGTAAATAGCAAACCATGGCACATGGCAAAGGATCGCTTTAAAAAGCTGAATAACATTAAAAGTGGAAAGTTGCACCAAGGAAACTATGCATCATGGTGGCGATGATAGAAATGAGCATCTGTTTGTGATGCAGCACATGCTCAGTTCCATATAACAAGAGATGCGTTAGGATCTCAAGATATACGGCATGTGGATTCTGGCACCTTTAACCACATGACCAATCATGGTGGTGAGTGGTTTAGAGACATGTCGAAAATGAAAAAACCAGGTTATGTAGAAACAGAGGTGATGATACTGTGTATCCCATTACACATGTTGGTAAAGTGCCATTGTCTATGTAGGATGGAAAAATGAAGTCCTTGGAAGATGCACTTCATGTTCCAAATATTACAAAGAACTTACTTTTTGTTGGAGAGATGGTTGAGCAGGGTAGTGAGGTTTAATCCTCAAGGATGTTTTGTGGAAGACTTCAAAAATCAATGTCGCTTGCAAAGGGTAACAGAAATGGCAGGATGTTTGCTTTGGATGTGAACATGCTTGAGGTAAAGGTAACCATGTTTGCGTATGGAACAGGTGTCATTATAGATATTGACATATGGCACAAGCGTATTGGTCATGTGAATATACAACGATTGAAGTCTATGTAGGCCTAAAATATTATTGTAGGTTTGCCAAAGTTTAAGGTTGATGGTATGCATATAGTATGTGAAGCACGTCAGCTTGGTAAGCATGCCAAACATGCTTTCCCACATGAAAAGCATGTTAGTGCAAGGCCATTAGATGTTATACATTCACATGTATGGGGACCGACTAAGACTGCAACAATTGTAGGTTACAGGTATTATGTTACATTTATTAATGACCATACTAGGAAAGTGTGGGTTTACTTCATGAAGGAGAAAAGTGAGGTGTTTTCTCACTTTCATAGACTTAAAGTCTTGGTCGAGAAGGAAAAAGGCATGAAAATAAAATGCTTGAGATCAGATGGTGGAGGAGAGTATTTCTTCAATGAGTTCAACGATTTCTTAAGAAAGCAGGGAATCAAGAGGAGACAGTTTACATGTAGGTACACTCCATAATAGAATGGTGTTGCACGAAGAAAAATAGGCACATTACAGAGAAGTGGCACGTGCCTTGATGGTGGCTGAAAAGAATATGCCACATTATATTTGGGCAGAAGTAGTAAGCAACTTCTATGTACATTATGAACAGGACACCCATTGCAACTATTCATGGTACCATTCCTGAACATAAGTTTACAGGCATAAAACTAGATGTGTCTCACTTGAAAGTGTTTGGGTATATTGCATATGTACATGTTCTTGAAAAGAACAAAGTTGGATCCAGAGATAGAGAAATGTATCTTTATTGGTCATGCTTTGGAGTAGAAAAGTTATAGATTTTATAATCCTACCACTCGTGAGATGTGAGTAAGCAGAGATGTTGTCTTTGATGAGATGAGTAGCTCGTATGCACTATCAATGAAGACAACATAAGATGAAGATGTAAGAAGTACCGATGCTACACCACATATAGAGCGGTAATCACAAGTGCTTATGGACCTGGAGAATCCTCTACCAGTGGATCCAATGGGCAAGTTAAGGACATATATAGGTACACATGTATCATGCAAAGGTAAGGAAAAGGTAGATTAGCCTTTTTGTGCCTCATCTGCAGTAGGTCACTCATATGTGGTTGGTGACTCTAGCGGCTTTGAGCAGAGCTGTGATGAGGAGCTTGCCATTCTATTTGTGGTTACTCCTGGGTGTAAGGAAAACCAAGGCTGTTTTGAGGACACCTGGCAATGATCCAAGTGTATGTAGGTCTACGAGGGTTAGGTACCCTATTGAGACAGGTTGAGATATGATGAATATATAGCTCATCATTATGCTTACATGGTTAAAGATATTTAGGACTTGGAGCCCACTTATTTTAAGCAGGCTATTGGAAATAAGAAATGGGAAGATGCCAGGAATGAGGGGATGGCGGCATTGGATGCAAATGCAACATGGGAGTTAGTGCCTTTGCCTAAGGAAAAGGAGGCAATTGGATGTAAGTGGGTGTATAAGGTGAAGCATAACATTGATGGTTCAGTGAGGAGGTATAAGGTAAGATTGGTTGCCAAGGGTTATGCGTAGACTTATAGCAAGAATGGCAACTGTGAAAGCTATCATTGCTATGGCTGTAGCAAAGGGTTGGTCTTTACATTAGATGGACGTAAAGAATACCTTCTTGCATGGTGATTTTCAAGAAGTATACATGATGCATCCACTAGGTTATGAGAGTGATGCACACCCAGATTTTGTTTGTAGGTTATGCAAAGCCTTGTATGGCTTAAAGCAGGCACCCAAAGCATAGTCAAACAAGATCGGGGAGTATCTTGTTATCATTGGATTTTAGATATCCAATGTAGTTTTTTTCACTTTATGTGAAAAAGATAGATAGAGGGATCATGCTATTAGTAATATATGTGGATGACTTGATTATCATTAGTGATAGTGATGCTGACATACATGATGTCAAGAGGCTTTTGAAGCAAAAGTTTGAGATGAAGGATTTGGGTGAGCTGCAGTATTTCTTGGGCCTAGAGGTGGTGAGATCACCTCATGGAATTTTGTTATTGTAGAGGTAGTATGGCTTGGACATGTTGTCCAAGTATGGTATGATAGGTTGTAAGCCTTAAAGCTATCCACACCATGAACGTGTAGGTGCTATTATAATGATGTTGGTATAGGGGTGCTTTTTTTTTTGGCGCGAGAAAATACGGGCGAGTAGTTTTGTGAAAGTGGCGAGCGGTTGAAATCATAACAAATAGGTACTTCTAACATTACTCTCTCTCTCTCTCTCAGGTTATTGACACGTACACACCAACACATTTCACACTTTTGTGAGATATTGATAAAAGTTGCTTCCATACATGAGACATTGAATATAAAATCCACCAATAAGTGTTCTTGGTTAAAATCATAACACATAGGCACCTCTAACATTTCTCTCTCTCTCTCTCACTTACTCTCTCTCTCTCTCTCTCTCTCTCTCTCTCTCTCTCAGTTATTGACACGTGTACACACCAACACATTTCACACTTATCGGTGTCATTTCTAACCAGGTGGTGGTGGATAATAAGCAAGTTGCTGGGCTATTTTGGTAGCTCCAATGGTGGTGGATAGTAAGAAATTTGCTTAGCTATAGATGTAGCAGCACATGGAACATATGCATCATGCCTTGGCAACCATTGGGGTTGTCCACGCCAAGGTTCCTCCAATGAAATTTGAAAATCAGCTCTGTTTCCTTCAAGTAGTTCTGGTACAATTATTTCTTGGACCACATTTGACATAATCTTGGCCCTACATTTTCAGTGCTCTTGGACAATTTCAATTGAGAAATGTTAATGACATCCAGTTTTTGCTAAACGAGCTTTTCGAGATTGGTTGATAAAGCCATTTTGCAACATACAACATTGCAAATGAGCTTAAAGTCAAGTGTAGAGGTGACTTGTGTGTCTTAAGAGTATATATGTATGTGAGTGTGTTTTAGTTTGTGTGTGTATACCTAGGTGTATGGGAGAGAGAGAGAGAGAGAGAGAGAATCTCTTTTACAACATGTGTAAAATATAGAGAGAGAGTGATTATATGCATTTGTGTTTTTCTTTATGTGTGTATTTGTGGGGGGTAGAAATGCACGCAAGACGTGAGTGTATGTGTACATGAGTGTGTTTTCGTATGTGTGTGTATACTTGAGTGTATGGGGGAAAGAGAGAGAGAGAGAGAGAGAGAGAGAGAGAGAGAGAGAGAGAGAGAGAGAGAGAGAGAGAGAGAGAGAGAGAGAGAGAGAGAGAGAGAGAGAGAATCTCCTTTAGCATGTGTGTAAAAGATAGAAAAAGTTTATCCATTGGCGTGTTTTTATTTGTGTGTGTATTTGTGAGAGGAGAGATGCATGCAAGATGAGAGTTCAAAAACGAAAAAAGATAGAGAGATAACGTCACCTCCTTGCTCTTGATGGTTAAATCTAACCCAACCCAAACCCTTGCCTAACCAACTTGAGTTATACAACTAGATCATATGCAAAATGCAACAAGGAATTTCTTATTCAAAAATATAGTGAAGTGACATCAATTCTTGTAAAATACAGCCCATGTTATTATGGCTAGCATACCATTTATAATAAAAACCATGCACCCAATGAGTGTATGTACTGAATATCTAGAAGATATTATTACTAAATATGTTTAATAATAGATAACCATGTCTAGTGTACGATGCAACAAGTGCAGTAATAGTGGAAACGTTTAATATTGAAGCTCTCTCTCACTCTCTCTATAATAATTTAATTAGAATTTAAAAAAATACAATATGCCTTACCATATCAAAGGTAAGTGAAAATAGCTCCACCCAAGAAAATATAATGTCATTTATATATTTTAAATTTTATATTGGGTTGAGTTGCTTTTCATGTCAAGCACAATTTCAGAAACCTACTGTTACCAAGTGCCTAATAGAAAGGAAAGCCTACAGATATTTGAATATATTGGAATTCTAAAGGCTTTTGAAAGCCTTGAGAAGATACAACAAGTGTAGTATTAATTGCACAAACCTGTGCTGCAAGCAATGTCGAATAGAAAACTCGAACGATCACAACGATGTCGGTAGTGGTGCATGTGGAACTAGAATCAGCGTGAGCTCGAATGGACTCAACGATCGTTCGAGTTTTCTATTCGACATTGCTTATAGCGCAGGTTTGTGCAATTAATACATGCACCCAATGAGTGTATGTACTGAATATCTAGAAGATATTATTACTAAATATGTTTAATAATAGATAATCATGTCTAGTGTATGATGCAACAAGTGCAGTATTAGTGGAAACGTTTAATATTGAAGCTCTCTCTCACTCTCTCTATAATTTAATTAGAATTTTAAAAAATACAATATGCCTTACCATATCAAAGGTAAGTGAAAATAGCTCCACCCAAGAAAATATAATGTCATTTATATATTTTAAATTTTATATTGGGTTGAGTTGCTTTTCATGTCAAGCACAATTTCAAAAACCTATTGTTACCAAGTGCCTAATAGAAAGGAAAGCCTACAGATATTTGAATATATTGGAACTCTAAAGGCTTTTGAAAGAAGATACAACAAGTGTAGCCTTTAATTGCACAAACCTACGCTGCAAGAAATGTCGAATAGAAAACTCGAACGATCACAACGATGTCGGTAGCGGTGCATGTGGAACTAGAATCAGCGCGAGCTCAAATGGACTCAACGATCACGGGTCGAAGAAGATAAATCCAGTGAAAATTAGCACTCTCAAAAAGCATGCCACACTGCCAAGATTAGCATGTCGGCGAGGTGGCAAATGACGTGGGTAGTCAACTACCATGTCATATTGCTGCACATCGGCAATATGAGATGGCAGTTGACTGCCACATCAAATGCCACTTTGCCACGTGTATACCCTCAGACGCCACAATGTCAGCTTCCCAACGTTGCCGTTCCCTTGCTCTATCACTGCCCACGATCTTGTTCCCTTGCTCTATCACTACCCACGATCTCACTCCCTCGCTCTATCGCTACCCAAGATCTCACTCCCTCGCTCTATCGCTACCCAAGATCTCGCTCCCTCTTTTCTATCAGTGCCCAACGATCTCATTCCCTCGCTCTATCGTTGTCGATGCCACGTCTAAGCATGCCCCCTTTTAGCACCTTCTCTCATGAAGCGGCAGTTAACTGCCATGTCATATTGTCGATGCTCGGTAATATGACATGGCTGTTGACTGCCACGTCAACTGCTACGTCTGCTACCATTGCACCACCCTCATGCTGCCATCCTTGTCAACCGCCTGTGTAGCTCCCAACAATGCTCATCGCCATCGTGCGGCATTGAGCCAGGCGTTGTTGTCGCGTCGGCCACTCAACTTCACCTTGCCTCACTTGTCTCCATTGTTGTCGGCCACCCATCAAGTGCAACAAAGCAGTGAAGCCAATGGCCGGCTCGCCGAGTGCACAATAGTAGCTGAGTAGTAGAAGCTGATAAGGGCATGTCTGCATGTTGGGAGGTAGGGGGAAACCTAGTGCTTTTGTATTTCAAATTTTATATTGGGTTGAGTTACTTTTCATGTCAAGCTTAATAATATTGGAAATCTAGTGCTCCCAAGTGCCTAATAGAAAGGAAAAGCCAGGCACCCCTTCTAGAATAATTTAATCTACAAAATGTAAGAATCAGGTCTTTCAGGAAAGTCAATGTGGAAAACATGCTTTAGTAGTGATATGGAGAGCATACGATAGCTCATATTCGAGACTATCATAGAGGTATAGAGAGCACATGTTTGCAATGGATGAATGGGGATGGGGGGGGGGCAAATTTTGCAAATGTTGCATATATGACCTTGCCTATTGACACCTTCACAAACCCCATCTCCTTCAACCCTCTTATGTGGGCTCTGGTTTATTTCTTGCTTATTGCTAGGTGAATTTCTTCTCTCTTAGGGGAATTTCTTCTCTCTTATTAATTGAACATGACCTAGACTATGAACCAACCGTGGCAAAAATAGGCTAGGGAAATATATGAGAAGATAAGGCACCACGTTTGTGTATAACATGCTTTCTTGCTCAAAAAAATCTCAAGCGTTAGTAAGTTTAAAGATGATAGTCCTTGTGGAAGTTATTCACCATTAAAGAAAAATAAATTTGTTGAATGTATTGCCAATGTAAGGTGCTACAAAAATTTGGCATATTTCCCTTATTAAGCTTCAAAAGAATAATAAAAATTACGTTTTCTGGTAAAAATTAAAATTTTAGAAGGACCTCTACCTCCTTGATGACTTGATATCTCTTACATATGAGGTAAGTGTAAGCTCAAAATCAAAAACATCATTTGCTGACCTGCTATCTATTACATATGAACTCTAGTCCCAAGACTGGAGTTCTAATCTTCCTTACCGAAACCTTTACGGGTGTCCAGAGGAGTTAAAACTAGCTACATTGAATGTCAACTCTCCAGGGGTATGTAGGATAAGCCATTGCATTATTGTACATGCCCTTGGTATTTGAACAATGGCTAATGACATTAGTTTCAAAGGGTGCATAAAGAAAACTTGTGCAGTTGGTGTCATAGCGATTAATGATTAGGGCACTGTAATGATTTTAGTATGTATAAGAACCATTGTCTTAAAAAATAATCTTAAATGATATTTTTAATGTCTCTAATTATTGCATAGGTGGAGAACAGTGATCAGTCACTCATGTATACCACGAACAAACTTGTTAGATTCTAAACATGGAAGCTAGTTAGCCAGGGAGGGTTTCAAACAAAAAATAACACTCTACAATGCATGTGTATCAGACATGGCTAATGCTTTATTATAGAGTGTAAAGAAAAAATCATACATGATGGGCAAGCATATCAAAGCAGGTCCAAGTCTTGAAAAGCGAATTGAGAGGGAAAATGCGCATACTCTAAGCCGGGGTGGACAATAACATTGTCCATGCCCCACACAATGTGCCTACTATGGCTAGTGGTGGCTGAAGGCACAAATCTGATAGTTGAGGAGGTCAATGTGTTGGTGCCTGTTGGCTATAACTCCATTGAGCTCAAGTCAACCAAAAGTTCCTAAAGAAGAGACAAACACATTCACCAACCAATTTTAAGAGAAAGGGAGGTTACCGAATGTCTACGCAAAGAACGAACTTACCTTGAATTGGTTTAGTGGACAACTCATGTTTCTAGTTTTTAGTAATTGGTTTAGTGGACAACTCATGTTTCTAGTTTTTAGTAATTGAGAGAGATAGATAAGAGAGACATAGAGACATAGAGAGAGAGAGAGAGAGAGAGAGAGAGAGAGAGAGAGAGAGAGAGAGAGAGAGAGAGAGAGAGAGAGAGAGAGAGAATGAGAAACTGCGCCATATTTGGAAAAATGCTCGCCCGAATTTGCTCGCCAAAAGAAATCCCCCTTGGTATAGTTAAGGCTTGTTGCACATATGCCCCTATGGTTGAAGCCTTTGTTTTGTATAAGGAAGATGAGAATGCACACACACAACTCGCATGTTGGAAGAGTAGTGAAGATGGAGAGTGCCAAAACACAATGATTGTACTTGTTGTGGAGCCAAGCGTTGCAAGTGAAGATGCTACAATAAACAGTTGCGCTTTACATGTCAGAAAAACTTAGAATTTTTCACTTTTCACATCAAAAAAACTTTGAATTTTTCCATCATTACACTCCATGTGTGCGAGGTGTATGAGATCCCTAAAAAAGTGCTAATAGGATGAAATGTATGGGGTAGAGGTGCAAAGGCCCTTTTAGGCTTGGTTCACAATTGGTAGCTTGTGGATGGATGGACAACTTCCAAAACAGGGCGTGCATTTGATGTGGTGCCCCTTGATTCAAGTCTCGGCCACATCAACGGGGACACTTGTAGCAGAAAACACGACTGCCCTCAGCCTCTCGACTTCCACATTTTCGCAAAAAGACATGGACTTGCAATTGGTGGGGTTTGAACCTAAGGGTCTTTATATACAGACCGGAGGCTTCCCGCCCACGAGCCTTCTTCTACAGGGGCAATGTGCCATGCGGCAAAAAGAAATTGCGCCCACCTTTTCCGTGGGGTGGACAACGCTAGGCAGGCAAGACCCCCTGCCCAAGGCTGTGGGCGGGCTTCTTTTCCCTTTGTAGGTGGGACTTGAACCCAACACCTCCCGACACGTAACCATCCATTCTAACCGATGGGCTATGGCGGGCACATTTGGTGTGTAAAGCTCTCATGCCCACCAAAGGCAAAAAAGTTTAGCTTGGCGGGCGCACGCTTTGGTCTGTAAAGGCCCTAAATCTCGTTGGCTTAAAAGAACAAGTAGTGGCACCTTCACACCACTTGGGCAAACATTTTGCTATGGGTGTCCGCAACGTTTTGTTACGGGGTGTGAACCGGTCCTCTCCTGAGGTGTCCGCCGGTACGGTCTGAAAGGGTCCGGAGAAGGTTGAGATTCTAGGGTTATAGCAACACACCCTCATTTTAGGGTTTCGGAGCTCCTACATAATCTCAAGCAACGATGTGCCTATTAGCTGTTTTCTTATCATTTTCATCGCTTCCTCTGCCGCTGATGAGAGAAATGAAGTCATGCACCACTCTGAGAACACAGTGCTGAGGATTGACAATCGTTTTCCTGAGGCATTCTCGGTTATCCCTACCCTCTGTATGTCCACTAGCTATGAAGCTTCTCAAAGGTAAGCTGCGCAAGCAAAGGTGATTGAATCCGGACAGGTCCTGCATATCATGCAAAAATGTAGTGCTGTATTCCCCGTGATGACCTGATTAGCTCTAACTGATCCATGTGCTGACATTGAAGAGCGTGGTCTGAGGGTTACCGTTGAAACTTGATATCATTGTAGTGCCTGTGGGCAGGCTCTTATGAGCCTCTGATTGTTTTTGGCCCAGATTACGCCCTGAGATTACATGCCTGTTTCTGATTGGAAGACCTTAGCATCACTTTTTATCGTTAATTTCCGCCATGTGTTTGGCAAGTAGGGTATCCTACTTATAACAGTATATGGTTAAGTCATTGATCCATCAATATATCCATTCTAATCTCTTTGCTTATGTTTTGTGGGTCAGGCTTTCTCATCAACGACTGTCTTAAAAAAAGGTATTTTTATCACTAGTAATTTTATAATTAACTCAGTAGTTTGTGGATTGTACTTAAGTTTTTTTTATAAAGGCTTTCTCATCACGAATGGGTAAGTATGGGTAAGTTTTTTTTATAAAGGCTTTCTCATCCACTAAATTCCTTAGGTAAGTATGGGTAAGTTAATTTCAAAGATGTATATTGGCAATCACATACATTGCCTAAGTGAGACACCCATGTCTATTTCCTTTTAACAATATTTGCCGCAAAAACTATCCAAGCTCTTGTCTCATTTGTGATTCTAGATAAGAAATGAATTGTTTCTATTACAAGTTTTAGAAACTATAATACAAACCATGTTTGGACCAACAATCTTGGCACCACAGTCTATATGCTCTTAATGTTGAGGTTCACTAGTTTTATTGATGCTTTGTTAATTGTCTATTTATCAAAATCTTGTACAGATCACCATCAATATCCACAAATCTTGGTGATCCACACAGGATTTAAATTTTGTTGGCTAAGAGATGGTTTCTACACCTTTTTATTGCATATTACATGGGTAATCCTTCTTTCTCTTTGTATGGTAGTGTAATTCATTTCCACCTCATTGAGTTGACTACAAGCTAAACAAATAGGGTAGTTTGATTTGTATCTCCTTGGTTATGTTAGCACATAGTCAATAGTGAAGGTTGATGTTTCCATATGTATATGGAAGATAGGGGATCTCAATTTTGGTGCACCTTCAAGAGCCTAGTCAAGTTTATTATATCGTTAACATTCTTTTGCCTATTCAAAGACCACAAATAGTTGATACAATGGCCTTGCAATCTCAACATCGAGCACTATGAACACTGTAATATTTGATATGTTTCATAAAACCTTGTACTACCTTGAAATTTGTGGATAGTGGAAATCTCATAATCAAATGCACTTTGCTTTCACATGTGGAGATATTGCTTTTAAACCACAACGTATCTCAATGTAATGCCATGCTTGATCCAAAATTACCATTAAAATGCTTAAGGAAAAATGTTATGAGTCTAGTTTCTTCAATTTATGAAAGGCAAGTTTGATAATGCATAAGATCTAGGTCTGTCCAAATAAAAATACAGAAGACCTAAATTTATGATCCTAAACTCACGAAGTAACATTTCAATATTTGTTGTGTCATTTCTTCTTTATGAGGTTTGAATCAAGAATACATTTCTAATAAACCCATTTTAGAAAAAATGGTTTGTCTTTTGATGTTTACCCTTGGGGCCATTTAGTCTTTACAATGCCATCTTCAACTTGTAAAATCAAGGCATCTCAAAACCTCATGGCAACTCTACATTTATATTTTGTCCATTCATAAATTTTGATTTAACATTCACAGGAAAATTTGGCCAATTATTATAAGAAACTTCCAAGGCAAGTACCACCCTAAAAGTTATCATGGAGTTATGGGAGGAAAAATTTCAATCGAGTCGGAACTCTCACTTGTATTTTTCAAGTGAGCTATGAGCCTTATACTTGGCTTTCTCAAACCTATTTGATACAAATTACCTTTATGTTTGAATGACTTATGGTGGATGGTTTTTGATTGATGGTAGAGTGGATGGACTTGTCTCTTCCATTGAATATGGTTGCTTCACAAACATCACATCTAAGTTCGTGATTATCTTTTTCACCTTTAGATTATATAGATGATAAGCCCTTGACTCTTAACTATATCTAAGAAAGATATACTTTTTACTTTTGGTGTCAAGCATTTCTTGGATGTATCTAGTATATTTACATAGCATTCACAACCAAAAAGGCTAAAACAAAACATTGAAGGTTTTTTACTGAAGTAGACCACTTGCGGTGTGACATTCTTAAGTGCCTTTGTAGCTTTGATTGAAAATGTGAATTGTTGTGCTTATTGTTTCTACTAAGAAAATGTTTGATAATCCTTGTAACAAAGTAGATTAAGTGTGCACATGCACATGGGGGATGGGACCTAGGCACTTGGGCTAGGTCATTTACATGAACTTTTGGGACCTTGGATTATATTAGGCATAGGGTTCATGGACATTGTACTTTCTTGATACCTCTATTATGATATGACATCTTGTTTTCTTAGAGCTTATCTCCAAGCTTTCATGGTGAGCTTCATTCATATGAGATCTAGGATAGAGACTTCTTACACTCTTGTTGTCTACTCCATATAATGAGTGGGTCTCTTTTTTCAAGTGGTATTAGAATCCTTGGCTTAGATCTTTGTTTGAAGGAGTGATTAGATAATAATCATTTTTAGATTATTTTTAATATAATTTTTAGAATGCATTTTTTTGATTATGATTAGTGATAATCATTTTTGAACAACTATGAATTTAATTTTTTAAAATGCATTTTTTTTGACCATGATTAGTGTTAATCATTCTCGGATTAGAAATCTTCACAAATTTAAAATATATTTTCTTGATTCTTTGCATTTTTTGATGATCTTTAAAATATTCTTAATTTTTTTTGAAATTTAGAGAATCATTGCATAAATCGGAGTTTATTTTAATCAAATCTTTACACAAATCCTAGTTTTTTCTTATCAATTGCAACATCCTTTGAGTCCCTTCACATTTTTGGAGAGATGCTTGAATGTTATGCAGAAAAAAAATCAAGATTCTTGTGTTGGGATTAGATCGTTATACAAAGTCCTCAAATTACTGTGCAAAATATTCAGATTGTTGCGCAGATTTCTTTGATTACTTGTTGAATTGCAGAGAGCAATTGAGTGTAGATCCATTGAGTTTTGAATAAGTCTCAATGCAGATTTTAGTGCATTCAAGACTAATGAAGTTTTCAACAAATCTTGGAATAAGTGCACAAACTTTAACTTCATTTACTGTTTCTTCATTATTTTGTAGTTATGGCTTGTTCAACAAGTAACAAATTGAAAGATAGAGATGCTTAGTGAAAAATTAAGTAAATCTTTAGAACTTTTAACAAAGATTGCATAACAATTGCAAAGAAATTGTGAAAGCTTCAAGAGTAGTGAATTACAAGTGCAATGAAATGATGCAGATTTTGAGCAAGAAAGTGTATAAAAATTGTTAAATTTTTTAAGATCTATGTAAACGCAAGGTCTTATCATAGATTATTGTTAATCTTTGAAAAATTAATGCTATACATACTTCTACAGCAAAAAATAATCAAGCTACACTAATTTGATGCAAAAGTGTCCAAATTTTACAACTTAAAGTTAGAAATTTATTTGCAATTTTAAAAGCAAAAATTTGAAAAGTTTGTTGTTAATATCATGTTAGCAAGTATGATCTTGTTGGGAATTGAACCCAATCCACTCGTGTGTATCAATGTGTCACATACACCACAAGGTTCTCCTAATTTGCATATAAGTTTCTTGAGTGAAGATCTCCAAGCAATAGTGTAGAGTTTGGTTGAGAAGACAAGCTTTATGCATCTTGAATCTTGGCATCATTAAGCCTTGAGTTTCCAGTTGTGTAGAACATCATTGTGCACAAGACAATGTAAGATTCGAGCTAGTCATTTCAACAAATACAGAGTAAGTGCAGGATGCAAATGATGTGATACAAAACTAAACTCAAGAAGGTGCTTCTCTACAAGAAGAGTTCCTTTGTGGCAAAAGAGATAGTGTGTTCTCTACACATAGCACATATGAGTTGGCTTACAATACAAAGAAGATGGAAATAGGCTCCACCAACAGAGATTAGATAACCAACACAATTAGGCATCACCCCTACAGAAAAGAAAACTCGAGTACATGCAAAAGTTATAGTGATCTTGTTGAGAGATAGTTCAAATCTTAATTGCCTCTTTTTAAAGCTCATTGAAGAGAAACAACACATATTATCTCTCTACTCTCTCTACCATTACAGATGATATCTAAGCATGGTTCAATGCCAAGTTTTTATACATCAATAGCACTCAGCTCTATGCCTAGCTTTTGACCACCATTAAAGGAAGGTTGCTCAGCATCAGAGTCTTAGTCATTGACAGGAAGGCTCGACTTGCATCACCCGAGACCTAAGGCAATTCATTGTGTGCATAATCTTTGGGCTCAGCAAACACATCTCTCTCTAACTAAGACTTTGGAATACAAGCTAAGGCTTTTTGAATACAAAGTAATTTGAAGAAGGGTTTTAGGGGAAAAAAAAAGAGGAGTTCAGAGTCTTAAGTAGAATTTTTTGTCAAATGAGCTACAACACATTATCAAGCAAGTTTGTTCATGACAAGCACATTCAGGCTTTGTAGGTATCGCATAGCCTGTGCAATCCAACGCATCGTTCAGACGTTCACGCCCAGCCAACTCGTTTCATTTTCAAGAGATGGCAGTTATTGTCGAGTGCATCGTTCAGACGTTCATGCTCAGCCAACTTTTGCTCGTTTCATTTTTAAGAGCTCGCAGCGCAGACCATCATCACACATGCTCGGTCGCGTAATATTTTCCAGCCCGTTTTGTTCTCTACAACAACGGAGCAGTTCCTTATCATCACATTTGTGAGTGTTCCAAAAGGCTTGGTGCTTCAATTGTGGCACAACAAAAGTGCACGCTAGCCTCAATGGCGCGTGAGGAGGAAATTCAGTGCTTCAACTCTAGCGCACAGCAGATGGCCATGAGCTCTACAGAGGCAATGTTGACTGAGATATGCGTGTATAATAGCATTTTGACGGCCCTTGTCCTTTGTCTCGAAGTACACCCCATAGCCAATGCTCCATCAGTCTCCTTGTACTAATCGTCTCGCTTGTACAACAAAAGGCTGGGCCATGTGAGGAGGTAAAGTGCTAGTGTACTTTGGTAGCTTCAAACCCTTTAATGAAAGTTTTTGCTTTGATCCTTTTTTTTGGAGTACCCTCACGATTACTCAAGGGATGAGAATCTCAAGGTGGCAACTAAGGTACTATAGGTGTTATCATAGTGTAGATATCATTCATAAATAAAGTCATTTGTTCCTGCAAATCATGCATTTGTTCGTGCAAATCATGCATTTGTTGATGAAGAGAAACAAACTTCGGTGATGGTGGGGCAGAGTGATCGGAATCCATTTTTATCATATGCAAAAAATACCAAAGGATAAAAAAAATATAAAGAATAGGGATAAGAACAACTAGGGGGTGTGTATAATAAAACAAGAAATTTCAATTATGGGTGTGTGAGTTCACATTGGCTCCATTGGCCTAGTGGAGGGCGGCTAGACCCATGGAATAGAAGGGGCTAGGTTGAGCCTATGGATCTACTTGAAGTTAATAAAGGATTAAACATTAAAAAAAGGTGGCTGGGTGGACTTGAGATGGGATATGTCTGAGTCTATGGATCTAGTTAAAGTTAATAAAGGATAAAACATCAAAAAATAGGTGGCAGGTGGACTTGAGATTATGGGTGCTTTCCAAATTGAGACTAGAGTTGTATGTAAACATGGAAAGTTCAGAAAAACTAGGAATTAGTTTTAGATTATAGTGAATTTTAGTGAAAAAGTAATGTAGAATAGTCATCTTCATAATCGAGGAATACGACATCGTGTTAAGACCCTTATTTGGAGGAACTGTACTCAATTCCTAGCATAAGGACTATTCTAGTCTAGTTAAGTTGAGAAAGTTGTTGGATAGCCGAGTGATAGGACTATTCTAGTCCTATTTGTTAAGAAATAGGAGATGAGAATGCAATGCTAATGATGGTTAATCACTTAGATTATGAAGCATAAACAAACTCATCAATACACATACACAATGCTAATGTGATATGTGAATAGATGCACTTAGCATATGAAGGACTAACACATAAACACCATGAAGGCAAATGATAAACAATGAATACCACAAGATAACCTTAATGCAAAAAAAGATAGCCTTATGCACCCACAAAGGATCCACCAAGTATATTGCCAACAAATGGTAGCTTGCACTAAGAAATTACAAAGGCTCCTCTCATCACATCAAAATGAGTGTAGGGACCTGTTTATATAGGATAACTAGAGGGAAGCGCTTGAGATCCCTGGGATGTCTCCAAGACTCACCATAAAGTGACTCCACCATTAAGGGTGGAGGGAAGCGCTTGAGATCCCTGGGATGTCTAGAGGGAAGCGCTTGAGATCCCTGGGATGTCTCCAAGACTCACCATAAAGTGACTCCACCATTAAGGGTGCTACCTACCATGTCTACACTGGTTAACCATGGTAATTGGAGACCTTATGACCTTAGAACTTCTATCCCTAAGGTGCACATAGCATTTATCCACTAAGGATTAGTACTAATGGATTCTAGATCACTAAAATCTCAACACCCTTTTTTGATCAAGCATCCATACCACGCAGGGTGTGCTTCAATCAGATCTACCATGCAGGGTGTGCTTGGATGAGATCTACCTCTAAGAAATGTAATGTCACCAACAAATGTAACATGCTACCACTCTTGCTTATTTGATGAAGAATAGGATCATGTTGCCACCCATGACATCTTCAATAAAAAATAATCACAAAGAAGTCACCAAGTCGACATAGGCACCACCAAGGTAGTCATCATGAATTAAGTCCCATCTAGCACATAGGAATGGAACCACCACTAAGAAATGAGCTCCACCAAGAGTTGATGAAGTTTTCCACCAAGGACATAACAAAGATGTGTTACCATTGGACCATGTGAAATCACATAAGAACCACCAAGAGTTTCCTTCAAGGATCACATAGAATCCACTCAGTAGAATCACCAAGTACAAGTGCACACACTTGTGCTCATAAAGTAGAATGATGAGATGATGACCTTGTTGCTTCCATCTCACACATGGAAAGGATGAGGTCACCAGGTCTCCCACAATGATAAAAACCACCAAGGAAGATGTTCTCTCTTCACTTAGAAGGATGTGATGTGCTCTTTATAAACTGAGAGCATGTTACAAAATGATATTGTCACAAAGACATGAATATAATTTTCACTTAGGATGATAAATAGAACTAGGCTCATTAATGTTGTCCTCACAAAGATTGTGTTTGAATGGTTTAAACCTTAGATCTTACAAAATTTAACCACAAAAGAAAGCTTAAAAAATATTTCCCTCCTAAAATTGAGGAGGAAAAAATTAACCACAAAAGAAAGTTTAAAAAATATTTCCCTCCTAAAATTGAGGAGGAAAAAATGAGCAGGCGATAGAGACTTCAATATGCTTCAATCGGGTAGAAATCCACGCTATGCTAGAGGATGCTGCTGGATTTTATCGATTACCACCTGATTAGGTGCTAATTAAAGCTCCAATTAGCACTGGTTTTCCTACAAAGAGCTCCTTCAGAACCAGTTGGAGAAGAACTTGATTTATGCACTCAGAATGCGTAGATTTTGGTTGCCTTTTGTGTTGAGCGGAGGCGCCACACTCAAGACCACAAATGCCCTAAGGAAATTTCTCGAATGCCTTGTAGTGCAAGGCTAATGAAAGCCACCAAAATCACCTTTCTTCTCTGCTCAATACCCACTTGATACCCTGCCTGATGGGTTGGAAGCGTAGGTTTGTAAGGTATTGTTGCAAGCTTAGGGCTTCACTAGAGTTGCCTTGAGCTGGGCTACAAAAGCCCTACCAAAAACCTTGAAGGAGATGCCCACACAAATGCAATGGAAGGCTTGAAATAGGTTGAACTTTCACTGTTTTCACTTAGAAAAAACCAGTAAATGATATCTTCAATGTCGTTGTTCTAACATCAATGATAGACTCCATTTGTACTTGATGTTGTTCTTGAGCTTCAAAACAGACCTGAAGGATTGCTGATGGCCTTGAAAGAGTCCCCAACTTTAGCTTGCTTGGTTGCTCCTTCTAGCTCTCAATGCTTCTCTCACATAGAGGTTGTCACAAAATTTTCTCACACATAGAGGTTATTACAAGGTTGTTCTCTCCTCTCACTCTCTTATACTCAAATAAGAGAATGATTCAAAGCTCTTCCCTCTCTCAATCTCATGTATACCACTCACACAAGTATGGGGGGAATGCCTATGCACCACATACAGATGTTCGCAAAGATAATAACACTCACTAAGATGATAATAGTGCTCACTACAATGGATGTAGCTATACCCACTAAGAGTGTGATCAGAGCTAGATTAAATGCTTCAAATTTCACTCAATGAAGCAAGGGGATTAGCTCAATCTTGTAACTAATGCAATAAGAAGAAGATCTATCACAAATTGTAAGAGAGAGATGAACACATCAAATATGAAAGACCACACAATTTCTCACATACAGAAAGCTCCCAAGAAGGGAGGTTCTAATACCATGTTAAGAAATAGGAGATGAGAATGCAATGCTAATGATGGTTAATCACTAAGATTATGAAGCATAAACAAACTCATCAATACACATACACAATGCTAATGTGATATGTGAATAGATGCACTTAGCATATGAAGGAATAACACATAAACACCATGAAGGGAAATGATAAACAATGAATACCACAAGATTACCTTAATGCAAGAGAAGATAGCCTTATGCCCACAAAGGATCCACCAAGTATATTGCCAACAAATGGTAGCTTGCACTAAGTAATTACAAAGGCTCCTCTCATCACACCACAATGAGTGTAGGGACCTTTTTATATAGGATACCCACAAAGGATCCACCAAGTATATTGCCAACAAATGGTAGCTTGCACTAAGTAATTACAAAGGCTCCTCTCATCACACCACAATGAGTGTAGGGACCTGTTTATACAGGATACCTAGAGGGAAGTGCTTGAGCTCCCTAGGATGTCTCCACCTTCCCCTGATTGTCTTACCAAACTTACCACCATAAAGTGACTCCACCACCAAGGGTGCTACCTACCATGCCTACAGTGGTTAATCATGGTAATTAGAGACCTTATGACCTTGGAAATTCTATCCCTAAGGTGCACATAGCATTTATCCACTAAGTACTAATACTAATGGATGCTAGATCACTTAAATCTTAACACTATCGCGCTAAGTTGAGAAAGTTGTTGGATAGTCTAGCAGAGGATTATTCTAGTCTATCTAAGTTGAGAAGATTATTGGATAGCCAATTAAACATTTATGCATGGAGGCCGTGAGTGAGTCTCTCTACCCTTAGTATAGTCTTTTGCTCTAGTATAGCTAAGCGAACATTAATGTATAGAGGCCCAAAGTGAGTTGCTCTACCCTTAGTATAGTCTCGTGCTTTAGTATTATAGTTATTTAGAGTTATTAGATGTAGGGGTCTCACATTCAGGGATGATTGCTTCTAATTATTTTTTGCTGATGTTGTGCAACTTATATGGCAAAGTGTGAAAATAGTGAGCGATAGAGATGGGGAGAGAGAAATATGGTGATTTTAGAGAGAGATGAGAAAGAACAATTATAGAGAGCAAAATATGGTGATAGAGCGATGACAAGCTCAAGAGAGAGATGATAAGCTTAAGAGAGAGATGATAAGCTCAAGAGACAGAATGATTTGCATGACTCAATGATGGTCATTGAGTGATGATTAAAACCCTTCATAAGTAGATGCCTTTGTAGGTTGGTAATCTTATATTTTGACCCATAGAAATCACACACGCACGCACACACACACACACACACACACACACACACACACACACACACACACACACAACTATATTAATGACATGTGGCACACTTATCTCATCTTCTCATAAGAGGTTGTTCACACACACTAAGATCCGAACTTTAAGAAATCACATATAAATCATAACATGTGGCAAACTTATCCCATATTCTCATAAGAGGTTTTTCACACCTTAAGAAGTTGTTCACACACATTGAGGTCCAAACTCTAATAAACCCCCCTTCGGAGTGAAGGTTGTTCACACCTTAAGAAGTTGTTCACACACATTGAGGTCCAAACTCTAATAAACCCCCCTTCGGAGTGAAGGTTGTCTTAAAAAACCTTTAATAGTCATTGTGGTTTGGAATCTATAGACTGCACCATGTACTCAACACGAAGACAAAATGGCACCAACACCCAAACTATCACATGTGTGAGGCATGATATAAGAGCTTGATCGCAAAATATATCCTATGTGGGTCTATCAAGATAAAGTCCCCTTCAATTTAAACAAGGATATGCAAAGAAAATTGGAGACTTTTATAAGATTCAAGGCTTATCAAAGATGGAACACCCACAAATAAGAAAGGATTGACACAACATTTATTAAAATGTTAGTATACACTCAATGCCTGTCTTTCAGCATGTATCTCACTTTGATGTATAATGCACATTTGTTAGGCTCCCATTTAGCAAAAGGCGGTGACTTAGTGATAGGCGCAGGCAATTTTTTTTTAAGTTCCCTCCTTTCCTTCAACAAATTGGTGGACTGCTGGATCGTGGAGAAAATGATTTGATTAAGCTTGTGCTTAATTTTAATTAATAATTTCTTTGAATTAGCAATCGGTGGCATCAAGGGGTGGTGCAAATTATACAGTAAATAGGCAACAATTCTGGCTGTAAATGTTTTCTCTCTCTTTCAGCTTGAAAAAAACTAGTCAGCGGTAATTGCTCTTTTTTCTTTTGCTACCGTCATGAGAAAAGCCTCAAAAAACTCTTGGTTAAAGCTTTAAATATATATATATATATATATATAGACTTAAAAGCTTTCCAAAAGCTTTAATATAAAGGCCTACAGCTAAACCATTCATTTCTTCAAAAAGGGATAACTTCAAGGAGATTTTCGGCAGCTTTAAAATCTCAAATTTGGGGACTCATCAAAAAATTTTAAAAAAATTGTTCTTGGTGGTGGGAGAATTCATCAATTTACAGCATTGCTCAAAGTGTTACGAGGCCTAACTTTTGGCATCAAGTTGGGGCCAAATAACTTGAGCTATTCGAAAAATTCAAGAGCTAAGTCTCTTGTCTCGTTATGGCAAGTACATACCCACTTTGATATTATCGACGGTCTTTTGGCACTTGTAGATTCTTCTTCTCACAACAAGAGTTGAACAAGCTTTCAACTTCTTACAAATTGCGGGTGAAAGCTAAGTATTACTATTATTTTAGAAAATTTCATTTTTACATTTAAAATCTACACACCTCTCTTTTGTCTCATGAATCCTCTACCCCCAACCATTCAAGAGTAAATTCAATCACTTCAAAATCAAGTTCTTGTTGAGAAAAAGTTGAGGATGGATCTAGAAGGCAAGTTATCCGGCAAGAAGAGGCATGGACATGCTGGTGATTCAAACTCTTCAGACTCCGATGGTGACCAAATTCATCTACAATCTTATAAGCTACTCTTAGAGCTCCGGAGTCTACAAAAGAAAAGAAGATTAGCCACAAAGCTTTTACTTTTCAGAATATTGATGGCAAGAAGGATGCTCACACCATACTTGCTTGGCTCTGTCAACAACTAGATGATTATTGTTCGGGAGAAATTCTCTAAGAAAGATAAAATTAAATGTGCTACCAATCACTTGGTGGGACAATGTAGCATTATGGTGGAATGTCATTAGAACCAGCGAGCGTAAACCAAAATCTTGGAAGAGATTTTAGAAACTCATCAGGAAATATTTCTTGCCTTCACAATACAAAGCTAAGGCTAGACAATGATGGTCTATATTCAAATAGCTTGATAGAGAGAATATGTTGGCTTATGTGGATAGGTTTTGGCAAACTTTGTTACAAATATAGGTAATTGAGAAGGTTCGCACCAAAGATCAAAGAAGAAAGTTCATAGCATGTTTGAAACCTATAATTTGATTAGAGGTGAATATGTTTCGATCGCATTCTCTTAGCTCGGCTATTTCGTTAGCCTTGAAATATAAAAAGAAAAATGGTTTTCCCAAGAAACCAATGACACCCCAAACCTCGACATCAATGTTTTTGAAGCCTAAAACAACATCATTTGATACATCTCTTAATGACCATAGGACAGGTATTGACATCAATGTAGATGATTCATAAAAAGCTAATAAATATGATTGAAAGAAGTGATAGGTGTAACGAGATTGAACATATCACATCCAATTGTCCACGGAAGTCAAAGTTTATTTCACTTAGACTTAATATATGATCGATGATGATGCAGAACAAGACTACCATGATGACTACTCTGACTCTTGAGGTAACATATTCATTTCATTTGATTATCTTAGCAATAAATTTTATTTGAGACTTTTTGTAAATTTCAAGAGGTGAATATGTTTCGACTGCACTCTCTTAGCTCGGCTATTTCGTTAGCCTTGAAATATGAAATGAAAAATGGTTTTCCCAAGAAAGCAATGACACCCCAAACCTCCAACGTTTTTGAAGCCTAAAACCTTTCCAAAATCATTTGATACATCTCTTAATGACCATAACACAGGTATTGACACCAAGGTAGATGATTCATAAAAAGCTAATAAACATGATTCAAATAAGTGTTATAAGTGTAACGAGATTGGACATATCACATCAAATTGTCCATGGAAGTCAAAGTTTATTTCACTTGGACTCAATATGATCGATGATGATGAAGAACAAGACTACCACGATGACTACTCTGACTCTTGAGGTAACATATTCATTTCATTTGATTATCTTTACAATAAATTTTAATTGAGACTTTTTGTTGTAAATTTCAAGGAGAGTTCTTATGCATCAAAAGTAGAACTTCTTGGAGGAACTGGCCCTTGCATCTTGAACTATACTTTATGATTTTTTCACTATGTATTAGTCGTGGTATGGGACACAACATTCCAATGCATACTTATCTCTAGATTTGTGTGGCATAATTTCTAGTGATATGAGACACTAGAATTTATTACACATAGAAGTCCTTGGTATAATGTGTCTGTGTTATAATTAAAGAAGATAATCGAATTTATATATTATAAGACAATTGATCTCCTTTGCTTGCGATAACCAAACATGCAACTGAGGTCAGTTTGCTAGGATGTATGTTACATAATGTCCACCCTTTTGTTGTATGGGGACACCTAGACACTAGTATGCCATCCTAGTGAATTGGTATCGTGGGTGACCCCACATTAAATACTGGTTACCTAGTGTTATTAGTATAGCTTGAGATCATGCTTGACGGGTGTATGTTGTTGAAGTGTAACAAGTATTGCCATGCTTGACAACTGTATTGTGGTCAAAGTGAAACAAGTGGACTATGCTAGATAACTACACATGGTCGAAGCATAACAAGTGGTTTATGCAATTGATGTGCCATGCTAATTGAAGTGTAACAAGTGGTAATACATGACATGCCAGATGATATGTATAATGATACTCTCATTGTAGTGTAACAAGTGGTGAGTGTATGTTGTGTTTGTGCTTATCAACGTTTCATATTGGAATTAATTGTAGAGAAGGCAATTAATTGGAACAACTAATGCGTTTATGTTTGTGAGATAGGTGATGAGTAGTGCACGTGTCGCACATGGAGGATCTTGTCTATATCATCTCGGAATATTATTATTTCATATTATTTTATTGGCCACGTGCCAAATGATTATACATATTATACATGCACGCTTATGCATGGTGTTGCTGTTGGTCTAAAAAATATCAACCCCGATGCCTTTATCCGTGTCCTTGGTTTCGATGCCAAGTGATAGGTGCAAGTTAGTGGCTTCCTTGTCTAGAGGCTTGCTTAGAGCTTTCACTTAGCAATTATTTTCTAAATTATGTTCTTAACTTGATGAACATAGTTTGAAGATGAGCCAGCAGGGTGGTGCACAATTGTAAGCAAGTTGAATGTGCTACACTAGAGGTGCCCATGTGATCACCATAGTTGGTGTTGAGATTGACTGGACCACTCCATGGGCTTGAGGAGGTGGTAGGTGGCTGAGAAGGTAGCTACACAATTAGAGGGGCTCACAACATACGTGAATGAAGGTAACTAGAGAGCCTACACTATGATACCATATATGACTTACATGGTGGTTGTTGCAAACTATGCAAATAAAGAGTGAGGCAGATACATTAGAGAGAGGGAGAGAGATATATGGTGATTATAGAGAAAGATGACAATAAATATTTGCACGATTTAATGATGCTTATTGATTGATGAATAAAACCCTCACAAGTATATGCTTTTGTAGGCTTGTACCCTTATCTTTTGACCCATAGAAATCACACACACACACACACACACACACACACACACACACACACACACACACACACACACACACACACAATCTTAATAACATGTGGCACACTTATCCTATCTTCTCATAAGAGGGTGTGCACACCATAAGAGGGTGTTTACACTCATTGAGATTTGAACCCTAACAGATGCTTTGCTAATCTTATCTTCATATGTGGCACATTTATCCTATCTTCATAAGAGAGTGTTCACACCATAAGACGTTGTTTACACTCATTTAGCTTTGGACCCTAATAGATTCTTTGCTCATCTTATCTTCATTCTTATACAATACAAAATTAGCTTCATCATTATCTTCATCTTCATAGTAGCATTATTCGTCATGTGACTCCATGTTGACGCAATTTTTTGCTATCTTTTTTGTTATTGCCTAGAGTCTTTCCACATTGTTTTGTAGTTCTTCTATTTTGATAATGCTTGAATATGACCCATGGTTTCCCCCTGTTATACTGTAGGTGCCAATGCCTTGCTTCCTTTAGGAACTTTGAGAAATATTTCTGTTCCTTCTTTACTATATTAAGATTTCTAAGCTCATGCTTTGTGTTGGCTTTACAAATGGTCTTAGTGGCTATTGCTTGCATACATATATGATATTTCTAAGCAGACAATATCTTTGCCTATGCCACACCTATGGTATTGGTAGTCTTTCAGTGGATTTTTCATTACAACACTGACACCTTCTATTTTTTGTTATTGTTGAAAAGTGACAATCATGCAAGCTAAGTCATCGTTCTTGCCTATGCCACACCTATGGTTTGGTAGTCTTTATTGTAGTGGCTTTTTTCATTACAATACTTCCTATTTTTTATCATTGTTGAATACTGATAGTCATTCAAGCTAAGTCATCATTCTACACAAGTGCTATCCAACTTATGGTGTCAAGAATGCTATCTACTACTCCTCCTCCCTCCTTGTTGAGGTATGGAAGCCTTGTATAGGTGTAAGGTCCCCAACCTAAAAAGGGGAATCCTTAAGATGGTCCACTAAGCCTTTGAAAAAATTTCCCTAGTCATTGACACCTCGACCATGTAGAGATACGAGGATATGCCTACTTAGGTAAGACCTAGCTCTATCTCGAAGGGGGAGCGTCGTATCTCACCAAGAACACAAGACACATTAAATCTCGCTTATTCGCCCAACAAGATGCAACCACTTCTCCACGCTCTCGCGCGTAGCCCCACTCAATCACGACCATGTGGCAAATGAGTGTACCATAAATATCACATAAAATATCAAATAATTTCACAATTCTCATTTCCATAACATGAGTTGGGTGGAAAGTGGGAGGGTGGATTGCCCTGATGGCACCATCCTATGAACGGGTGGACCCGATTAGTCAGGTAGCTTTCCAACAAATCTAATCAATTGCATTACTCTAGGTAAATAAGTCCCTAGGCCATTCTATTCTAGAGGACTAGGTTAGCGGTTGTGCCTCGCATAGATGGGGAAAAAGGCGTTACTTCTAGGAATCAAGAATAGAGGTTTCCCAAGATAGGTCGATCACTCTATGGATGATTCGATTTTTAGAAATATTTGTGCCAATATAAGATGAGCTACTTTGGAGAGCGCGTCCACCAATATAAGATGAGTTACTTTGGAGAGCGCGTCCACCATTACAAAAATGGAATCATATCCTCCTTGCCCACTTCATTGGAGGAATATCCAAGGATTGAAGCTTTCTAGGCATCTTGACTCTTTCAACTTTGATCCTTTGACATGAGAGACGTTTCTTCAAGTATCAAAGGACACCATTTTTCAAGCGTGCCCAATGATAGATCCTCCTTAAAGCATTCAAGGTCTTTGCATAGCCTGGGTGCTCTACAGTAGGGCTATCATGAGCTTCATGGAGGATTAGCTTCTTTAGGGAAGTGTCCTTAGAAATACATAGCCTGTAATTGAAGTAGAGGCACCCATCATGGGTGAAGTAACCCTTGATTAGATTTTTCTCTTTCCCTGAAAGCTCCCCCTTCTTCAACTAACTTCACCATCCTTTGGCACAGTAAGGATCATGAAATGAGACTTCTTTCACCTTGACCAATATGGGATCATTTGGCAACATAGAAATTGCACTCAAGAAAGATTTGTGGTTAAGTGCATCTGTTATGGGCTACCACACCTCCAAGAGGGAACTCAACACATTCACCTAAAGGATGAGCAATAGATCACAACTGTCATAGGGCACTTACCAATGCTTCAAAATTGAGTCCCTTGAGGTCTCTAAGCTCGCTTGTTAAGCTCCAACCTCCAAACTCCATCTCCACATTGTCACCGTAGAGTCGCTCGCACCATCGCATAAGGCAATCACTCTCTCTCTCAATCTCTTCCACACAAGCATGAATCATACAAGCACAGAAGAGGAACAATGCTAGAATGCTCTCTCTCTCTCTCAATCTCTCTCAAGACACAAGGGAGAGCTCTCTATAGCACAAAGGGGATTGTGTATTTTCATTATGAGAAAATGCCCTATATACATTTGGCCCTTATTCACACTTGGGCACCCAAAACTTACTTACTAGGCCTTGGGTGGCCAATATTTCATAATGTATAACTTTTATAGTGCCGTTTCATGACACTTATTAATGTCCTCAATTGGAGGATCATGTTTGTTAATCCAAAATGGGATTAGCATCCCTCCCTTCCTAATGTAGGTTTTGCCTGCAGAACCTGTTACTGAGGTATATAGACCTGGTCAACAAACTCATGTCGGTAGAAGTTCCTTCTAGATTGGAGCTTTTTGAGTGTGTGTCGGAATGCTGAGTGTGATCTCCAGAATCATGTATCCACCATGTCTTAGAAAGTGATATGCATGTAGCTTGGATGAAATCGTAGTTGGTGGTAGTAGCATGATACCTCTGTCGGATGGCCCTTGGTTCATGTCAAACTTCAGGTGTTCTGCTTCATACCCATCATAGGGCTCCTTTGGTTGGTCTATCAGCACCACCACCAATTTTAAAAATCTGATGCTAGCCACAATTGCGGGGTCTAGAATTCTGCGCCATGCCCTTATCCATGTAAACATTTGCTATCTTTGCTCCTTAATGTTTGCAAATGTTGCTGGTAAGAAAATTGGGAAGTTGTAGCAAACATGTGAGTTGCGCCTTTTGGCTTCTTGAAATTCCAGCAGTGTCCATCTTCTTTTATCTGGCATGTATAGAGGATCTACCCGCAGTGTTGGTGGCGTGCCCATATACACTTGGCTGTATTCCAGAATTGCCAGGTACTCCTTCTGCCAGTCTGGTTGTATGCTAAAGTCTTCCAGTCTGGGGTGCTCTTCATTGGTGGCTATGGTGGCGTAGCCACCTCTTGTGTGCACAGGGTTTGCTTTCCTCCACCTTCAGAAATAGTAGCTGATCATCATGAATGCAATGATCCGTATCTCTAGCAGATCAACTAACTGAGGGTTTGCTAGCTTTGTGTGCCTTGCCACATTTGCCCATAATGTACGCTCTCGAGCCAATGGAAGTAGTTCTTCTAATTTAGGGCGTGGAGCGCGGAGAGGGTATGGCACATTGTGCTGTTTTGTTGGAGTGATTTTTGAATAAGCTTCTGGCATGATTTGTATTGTAGGCTCAAATGGAATTATCTGCATGAGGACTTTGAACATTAACTTTGGCTTCAAAGATTCCAATTAAACCCTCATACTCTGCACCTGACAAAGATTCCAATACGGTATCATCAGTAAATGCCTCAATATTAGCTTGCAGGATAGGATGTCGTACCTCTTGAGAGTGCCGTGGTGGAGATGCGTGAGGTGCCAGTATCTCCTTGGGGGTGAGAGGGTTAGTGGGAAAATCTATCTTTGGAGGACTAAAAGATGAGAAAATGCAGTCAGCTTGAGAGGTGTTAGTAGGTGGCATGTTAGGATATGGGTTAAGTAGCTTACTAGCGACATTAGAATAGACAAGGTAATTTGCTTTTGAAAATGAAGAAGAGGATTCTTCTTGCCCTTTGACCTGTGCTAGGGGGTGGGTGGCTAGGCTTATGAGATTTAATAAATTCTGTAAGTCTGGAATTTCTTTGGCATTGATAGTGGGATATTCTATGTGGGTAGCATCAAAATTGTATTGTACATTTGTTAGCATGGCTTCTAAGTGTTTGCAGATATTAGAATGCCAAAAGGATGATATAATGTGGACTCACATAAATTTAGATGCTGTTGAGTGTTATATACTTCTAGCCACCCATGACTAATAATCCATTGGTAACTATGTGCTACTACCTCATAGTTTGGCGGGCATCTTTGGAATGTCATCTAGGACAAACAGGTCTAATTTTTTGACATTGTTGTCCAATTTTTTGAATTTTGGAGATCGCGACACCAACTATGAAGGTTTAGCACTATAGGATGTAGAGGGTAGAAAAAGATGTCTTGGGGATTTGTTAATACTAAGTCTCCCCTCAAAATTCCCATTATTATGGTAGGATCAGCATCTTGTTCAGTATTTTGTTTAATTAGGGTTAGTTCTCATAGGCCTATATCTTCAGCTAGATTTATGTCATACTGAAGTAGGCCTATATCTTCAGCTAGATTTATGTCATACTGAAGTAGAGAGAGTGTTAGTGTAGACAAAAACAAGGTAAGAGTTTAAGGAGGGGCCCGAGGAGTTACTGGTATAGCTGACCCAACTCGGAGGTGCGCTCAAGGAGGAGTCAGAGATCATCGCTAGCTGGCTGCTGACTTCTATCTTGTACCTCCAGCCAACACTCTAACTCTTGTAGGCGGGAGTCTGTGTTGCTAAGGAGGTTTGAAATTGCTATTTCTCTGACCATCCTTGCAGCATCTAATTCTTCGAATCTTCTTGTTGCGTCTTCTTGGGCCCGCTTGGCCGTTGCTTCTCTTTCCTGAGCCTCAGTATTCTGTTGGAGCCTTTGGCCAGCTAGCCTCTGAGTGTCGTGTAGTTTTTGTGTAAGCTGTGTCACTGTCTCTTGGTGTGCCAACTCTTTTCTTTGTGCTTTGGCATCGCTTGCACTTATTGTTTCATTAAGTACTCTAAGCTTTTCTGCATGGTCCTTGTTTACTTGTCCCCTTTCGTGCTGTAAATGGGTTGCCCTCTCCTCCTCTGCCTTTAGCTATGCTGTTAGCTTCTGGATTTGGCCTTGCAAATCTTCTTCTTTGGGGCCCTGGCATTGGCTTGGAACTCCTGTATTTGTTGTGCATGAAGTGTAGTGAGTTCCTTGGTGTGGGTGACTTCTTTCTGCTTGTTCTAATTTGGCATTGACGTCCACATTGTCCTTGATTCTTTACACTATTGTTTGGCTTAAGACCATGTTATTACTCTCTAGGGTGTTATACTTTTTCTCCTGCTCCTACGTGGCCTTCAAGATCTTCATGATGACATCTTTATGGGTCGCTTTCAGCTGCTTCCAGGTTGGCTTTTAATTTTTGCACTTGTGTGGATGCATCTTTCACTTGTTTCTAGAGGGCGGCGTTACGATCGTGGATCATGTGCATGGCCAGACTTTTTGTTCTTGCTCCCACATTGCACTTGTGCTTGATTTGGCTTCGAGTCCACTTTGTGGTTGGTTGAACATGTGAGACCCCCGCCCCTCTGGGGGCGCTGGCATGGAGGAGGCAGCATCAGCCTCTCGCGCGGGGCAAGGATTCACACTCGGGGCCTCGCCCACGGATGTCTAGCCCGATGGTTCCTCCGAAACCAAACCTGAAAAAACTTTCCTCTCCCGAAAGGCAAGGGCGATTCCACCAGAAAAATCATCTTACGGGAGAATTAATCTAACGAGTCAAGGTCTTAATTAACCAAACTCATCTGACCGAACCCGTAAGTCACATGGTCAGATCAAGGAACAGACTTGCACTTGGTCCATAGAATCACCGCTTTTTTTCCCCTCTAGCGAGGCACATCTCTGTTGATTCCCTCCCATAGAACAAGGGTCTTCTTGGGACTTAATCTAACTAACGTAACTTAATTGTATCTATCTGTATCGCAGGAATCCCCCGATCCAGCCCGTCGGCCCATGGGTTAGGCCTATGGGTTAGCCAATCGTCCAACCACTGTATTGGTGGGATTCCTTTATAAAACTTTGGTTATGTTTTGCCCTGGGTACCGAGGAAAAGAGTACCCAGGCCCCCTAGCTGGTGCTTCAAGCAAAATTCAAGGTAGTCACACCACTTACACACCCAATATGAGATTGCCTTTTTAATAGATTCGATTGTCTTTAAAACAATCTTTCAATGAAACCATAGTATTACTGATCATAATCCTCCAAAATATCTAGTTCGTTGTTTTACAAAAAATATAATCTAGACTCTCCGTTTGAAGACTAGCTAGTTAACCAACGAGATCCAATATCAAAATCTAGTTCACCAAAAATAATTCCTTTCCAGTTCATCCATATCTTCCTTGACGTATGCATGGGTGTCCTAGAAACCGCGAGCTCATGCATAACCTAGTCAGAACCCTCTAGGATCCTACTTAGGTGTCCTAGCACTTCACTTAGGGATCGCTTTGCCGGTCCTCGCCCATCGTATCGAAAGCGCACCATTTTAACCATACCGAGGCTGGTCAAGATCTCGACAGGCTTTGCCGTGAGCGACGTCCCTTGTGACGACTCTCCGCCAGCTATTGCAACAATGAATCTCTCCTTAGTTAAATCATAGCCAAATGCTTCCTCCAGCATTCTAGCGTAAAATAATCCTAAAAAAAAGTAGAGTTTCTATGCAAGTAGAATCCTCGGTTTGAGTTTGATTCCACACAAAACCCTTTTTCCCACAATTCAGATTTTCTTAATTGAGAATCACTAGTCTCGCATCAAGGTAATCTACCCATAATTTTCACTGAATTTCTAATTAATTCTTGGTGATTTTGGTTAAAGGAAAACTTCTCTAATTCAGTGGTTGTCTATTCTTTTGTATATCAAAGATTTGAAATTGGTCACGAGGTCTTTGCTTGATTCAGATTATTTAAGAGATGGGCAAGTAATTTACTGGCCGCCGCCATTCTCACGATCGTGGTCTAAATAAAATTTTTCGGCTTACTTCTAACTTTGATTCCTAAGGATTTTCTTCACATAAGTTAACAAAGACTCCCAACTGTAAGGAAAATTCTAACTTTATAAAATTCCTTCCTTCCTAGACACAATAGAATTAAATAAATAGTTCTATACGAGAATAACGAGATTTTATAAAAATACTCTTCTTCCAATAATCCAATTTTGAGTATATATCATTTTGTTGATTTATCCACATATAAATATCTTAAAATATTCTTTCCATCAATTTGATCTTCAACATTAGTATACCCTTATTTCCTACGTGATATTATGGTGAAAGCTCTTCTTTGAATATCAAAATTAATTTAGATCTTTTTCTACTTAAAATAATAAAAATTTCTTTTTTTAAATAAGTAAAAATATCCCTATTTTGGAATATGCAAATAATTCCTCTTTTAATATTTAAATGTTTGAATCCCAAATATCATGGGAATTCCTCTTTTTATATCTAAATTCCTATGCATAAAAATAAATTTATCAAAAATTCCTCTTTTCTCTTAATTAAATAATTATGCATAAATACTAAAAAAGTATTTTTCATGAATATGATAAAAATCATTATTTTTGTATAAAATATCTAAACCTATAATATGATAGGAATTCCTCTTTTTGCTTTATTCAAAATATGCATAAAATTAAAACTTATTTTTTTTTTCTAAATTATTTTGCCATAGCTTTGCTGTAATTACTGATAATATTTAATTTTCTAATTGAATGAAAACTTGTAATAAAAATATGATAGAAACGCTTATTTTAGACTTAAAATTAAATTATGTATATTTAGCATAATTATAACCATAATTATAAGCATAATTATGATTATTTTCTCTGATTAAACTAAATTAACCATTCCTCATTTTTGAAATTGTTAGTATATTCCTCTTTCAATTTAGAATGAGTTAATGTGATTTTTCCTACTCATAATCAAGCTAAAAGTAATTAACCATTATTTTTACTAAATTAAAAATCATGAAAATATCAATCCTCATTCTCTAGCTCATCAAGCCAAGAGATTAGATTGAAACAAGAGATTATTATTGAAATTCATCCTTTTTCTAACGATCTAACCATAAAGATTATTCTTTTCAAGAGAGATTTTCTTAAAGAAAACATTATAATTAAGCATAAAGATTAACATAATTCTAATTAGACATTATGAATCTTTGGAAAGCTTGATTTGGAAAGCTTGATTTGAAGAAAGAACCATTACTTTGAAAGCTTCTCAAGCTTTAGAGGGGTTGAGAAGAAGAAAATCATTGAGATAATAAAAAAAAACCATAAGAATAGGATTACCTGTAAGTTTGGCTTGATTCTTTGATTAGCAGTGATGCCCCCAAGCAAGTCCTTGGCCACGTTGGAGAGTAGAGAAGCTCCAAGCTCCCAAGAGAAGAGGCAAAATAAGGGATAATAGAAATATGCTAATTTTTAAGATAATACTGGCATGGTATAGCTCAAAGATGAAAGTAAAAAGGAATGAGGGTCTATTTATAGGTGAGGGAGGCCACTAACCAAGTCCAACTGGGTTCTAGAGCTTTCTAGCTTCAGTTTGACCCAATTTGGACAAGATTTGGACCAGTTTGGCTCCCTTTTTGATCCAGTTTACTCCAAGAGAGAGGAGAGATATAAATATCACATTTTTTTGAATTAAAAATCCGCACCTACTTGATGGGGCTCCCCCTCCTTACCAAGGTGTCGAAAATTCATCATTTCTCCTAAATATCTCATTTTAAAACTAATATACCTTAATTTTTAACTAATAAAACTTATACTTAGTCAACTCTTCATCTTATGTGAGCATTTACTCATTTTTGGGTATTTTATTTTATTCTTTGCATTTATCTCATCCCAACACTTAGATTAATCCTATTGGCATATTGGAACCTTAATTGGACCATAATCCAAAAATTTCTAAAATGTGGACCCTTAGGCTAAGGCTTTTAATACACATATTTAATTGATTCCTAATGCACATTGGAGAATTTATTTTGAAATTTTGTTTTAGGGAAATATTTCTTAGATATTAGGAGAATTTTTATATCCAAAAATATCTTAATATTGATTTATCTCTCTCTAGAATATTTCTTCTCTCTAGGCCAAAATAATATTTTCTTGCATTTTGAAATAGGGGATGATTACAGGGGTTTGAGGTAAGAGCTTATTTATCATTTAGGACTAAGGAGGAATCTTACATCCTCTCCCACTTGAAAAACGCGAGATGTCCTCATCTCGCAAAGTGGGGGTAATCTTTTACCAACTCTTCTTCTTTCTTCCAAGTGGCGTCCTCTAAAGGAAAGAACTTCCACTTGAACAAAAATTCTCTGACTCTGCTCCTGAGAACCTTCTCCCAAATGTCAAGGATTTCTTCAGGTTGGAGTACCATCTGGCCTCCTTGAGTCAGAGAAATCAATTGTTCATCCATCAAGCACGTGACTCGGGCTAGGTACATACTTCTTAAGCAAACTGACATGGAATACATTATGTACCTTGAGATGGGGAGGCAAAATAAGTTTATAAGTTATATCTCCTACTTTCTTTATAACAGTATACAGTCCACAGTATTTGGAAGAGAGCTTCTTGTACTTCCATAAAGATAAGGAACTTCTTTTGGGTCGTACTCGAATGAAGACCATATCTGATTCTTCAAATACTCTCTCTAATCTCTTTTTATCAGCATACTGCTTTTGCCTTTCCTAGGTAGCCTTAATATCTTTATTGATTGCATTTGTTGGTCCATGTCATCAAGCATCTGTTTGGACATCTTGACCCTGATTAATGGGTTGGACCAAGTCAATGGTGTAAGGCAATCTTGTCCATACTACAGAGATTTGAAAGGGATCATCCCGATGCTTCGATGATAAGAATCATTGTAAGCAAAATCAACCAAGTGTGGCGTAACCACTTCTTGGGTTCCCTGCTGCCACAGCATGACCGCCGAAGGATATCTTCTATTACCTGATTCACTCTTTTAGTCTGGCCATCTGTCTTGGGGTGATAGGTTGTACTGAGATCCAAGAAAGTTCCTACTGCTTTGAAGAATGCAGTCCAGAATCTTGATGTGAACTTAGGATCTCTGTCACACTTACTATGCTCCTTGGGTAAGCCATGCAATCTAAAGATCTCTTTGAAGAAAACTCTCGCAATATCCACTGCAGTGTAGGTTTCTTTCACTGGAATCAGATGGGAAACTTTGGTTAGTCTGTCAACTACCACAAAAATGGAGTTGTAACTTGATTGCATTGAAGGTAGTCCGTGACAAAATCCATACTGATACATTCCCACTTCATCTGTGGAATGTCTAGGGGCTGTAGCTTTCCTAGCATCTTGACTCTCTCTGCCTTGACTCTCTGACACATTAAACATTTTCGTACATGATCAAGTACATCCTTTTTTGAGTCCTGGCCAGAAGAAGCTTTTCTTCACAAACATGTAGGTTTTTATGAACCTTGGATGTCCAGCTATCACGCTATCATGGGCTTCTCTCAGAATGTTTCCCTTTATTCCCTCATCATTGGGAATGCATAGCTGATTATTATGATACATGCATCCTTCATCCAATTTGTACCCAAAAACTCGACTCATTTCCTGAGGAGTCTTGCTTTCCTGCACAGAAGGATAGCAATAGGGGAAAAGAATTTGTCCTCCATGATTCTCTCCCTTGCTTCACTGATGAGATCAATGAATTTGACACCAATGTTATTAGCACAAGGAGGCCTTTCTACTGAGCGCATTAGCTACCACATTTTCTTTCCCGATACTTAGTTTCAAAATTGAATTCCTGCAGGGTCTGCATCCATCTTCTTTGACGCATGTTGAGATCCCTTTGGGTGAAGATCCACTTCAGACTTTGATGATCTGTCATCAAGGTGAATCTCTATCCCAAAAGATAATGTCTCCACAACTTCAGAGAATAAACTATTGAGAGTAACTCCAAGTCATGGACATCATAATTTCTCTCATGTGTTCTGAGCTTTCTGGATTCATAGGCTACTGCACGATCTTCTTGCATAAGAGCACCGCCTAAAGCAAAACCACTGGTATCACTAACTACCTCAAAAGGTTTAGAAAAATCTGGCAACTTAAGGACAGGGTTGGTTACTAGGGCTGTCTTCAGCTTATCAAAGGCACTTTGACACATCGCAGTCCACTGAAATAGGGTTCTCTTCTTGAGAAGGTTAGTTAAAGGGGATGCTATGTGAGCATACCTGGGTATAAAGATTCTATACCATCCGATTAATCCCAAGAATCCTTTGACTTCTTTCACTGTCTTGGGCTTTGATGACCAATCTACGACTGCTTAGATTTTTGCGAGGTCAGGAGAAATCCCATCTTTAGACACTATGAATCCCAAGTATTCCACCTGGTCATATAGAGAAAGAACACTTGCTCTTTTTTGCAAAGAGTTGGTGCTTCCTTAGGATTTCCAGGACCTTGCGCACATGATCTTCATGATCAGTTGCATTCTTAGAGTATAGCAGGATGTCATCAAAGAAGACAAGAACAAAATCATCTAAGTATTTTTTGAGAATATCCTGCATGAGATGATTAAAAGTCACTGGGAAATTAATCAATCCAAATGGCATGACTGTGAACTCATAATGTCCATAGCGAGTATTGAATGTTGTCTTCGGGATGTCTTGTTCCTTGATTTTGATCTAGTAGTACCCAGATTTGAGATCTATCTTTGTGAACATTTGGGTTCCACTTAACCGATCCAGAAGTTCATCAATCCTAGGGATAGGATACTTATTTTTAATTGTTAACTGATTCAATCCTCTGTAATCAATACAGAGTCTTAACGTTCCATCTTTCTTCTTCTGAAAGAGAACGGGCGCACCCCAAGGTGAGACACTGGGCCTGACAAATCCTTGCTCTGCAGTTTACCAAGGCGGTCTTCAGCTTATCAAAAGCGCTCTGGCACCTGGCAGACCATTGAAATGGGGTATTCTTTTTGAGAAGGTTAGTCAGGGGGGAAGCTATGAGAGCATACTTTGGTATAAAAATTCTATACCAACCAGTCAATCCCAAGAATCCTCTGACTTCTTTCACTGTCTTTGGTTCAAGCCAATCTATGACTGCTTGGACTTTTGCGGAATCTAGAGAAATTCCATCTTTGGATACCAGAAAGCCCAAGTATTCAACGTGGTCGGCAGAGAAAGTGCATTTGCTCTTTTTGGCAGAGTTGGTGCTTCCTTAGAATCTCAAGGACTTTTCGAACATGAGTCTCATGGTCAGCTGCATTCTTTGAGTAAATCAGAATGTCATCAAAGAAAACTAGAACAAAATCATCCCCAAGTATTCTCTGAGAATGTCCTGCATTAAGCGATTGAATATAGCTGGGGCATTTGTCAATCCAAACGGCATGATAGTAAATTCATAATGTCCGTAGCAAGTATTGATGGCTGTTTTTGGTATATCTTGATCATTGATCCTGATCTGGTAATACCCGGATTTGAGATCTATCTTTGTGAAGATCTGGGCTCCATTTAGCCTATCCAGAAGATCATCAATTCTTGGGATAGGATACTTATTCTTAACTGTCAGCTGATTTAGACCTCTGTAGTCCACACAGAGTCTAAGCGTTCCATCTTTCTTTTTCTGAAAGAGAACTAGCGCACCCCAAGGTGAAACACTGGGTCTTACAAACCCTTGTTCTAACAGTTGTCTAAGGTGTTCCTTGAGTTCGATGGCTTCAAGAAATGGCATTTTGTACGTGCGTAGGGCTACTGGTTGAGCTCCGGGGGTCAATTCAATCACATGATCTACTTCCCGAATTGGAGGCATTTCAGTTAGTTCTGCTGGGAATAGATCATCAAATTCACTTAACCATTCTGGTTCTTTAGCCTTAAGCTGCTTTGAGTCTACTGGGTTCATTTTGATAACATAATTTGCTGCTTCTTCCTAAGTCCTTTCAGCAACCTTGAAGCTTTTACTAACTGAAGGTGTGGGGATCCGAAAACTCCAGTTCCTTGAACTTTGTTCCCGTGAAGGTCATGGAAGGAAATGGCTCCATTGTGACAATGTATGTCAGCTTGATTTTTGTGGAGCCAATCCATTCCAAGGATCCCGTCAAAAACTCCCAGAGGTAAGACTTTGAATTGACAGTCGATTACATTACCATCTAGATTGAACTGGAAAAGATCTGTCTCATGGTGAGTGAAAAGAATCTTCCCACTGGCCAATTCAACTTGCATAGGTTTCCTTGATTTCTGTTCTAAGACTAGCTTACGCAAGCATCCAAGGGAAATGAATGAATGAGAACTGCTTGAATCAATCAAAAGCTTAAAAGGCTTACCCTGATACTCTGCTGGAGTATGGGTGACTGAGAACTGATGGGGTTAGGCCCTTGGTTTTCAATTGTAGCATAGATCTTCCCTCTTTCCTCTTCTACTACATCTGAAATTGTGATTGCCCTGGCTGCTGTGCAGTCTGAGGTGGAACTCTTTCTCTTTGGTTGCCCCAGTTCTGGGAAGGAGTTCTAAGGTTGCTCTGGACAGAGGCAGATGGCTGGGCTAGAGTTCTTCTGGGGTTTCCTTGGCTTGGGCGAGACGGACCTTGATTAGACTGGTATGAAGGGGTTGGTCTCTGAACTCGGGGTCCTTGACTTCCCTGTCCCCTTGACATGGCAGGAGTCGGGCAGTCTTTCAGTTGGTGTGACCAAAACCTTGGCACCCAAAACATCGGTTTTCACTTCTGAGCTCATCCCTCTGATTTCTTGAAAGAGGTGGGGCTCCTGAGAAAGTATTCTGGGGGAAGGGTCTTCCTTCGCTTCGGAACCTTCCTGCATCTTGATTATGATTCGGGCCTTGCTTCCTCTTCGAGGGTGGAAAGTTTGAAGTACTTCCCTGGGCTTGGAATCTTTTAAAGTTAGAGGGTGCAGGCTTTGGCGGGACCTTTACTACAAAGGCTTTGGTAAAATCTTTTGCCATTCTTACTGCTTCAGCCATGGACACTGGCTTGGCATTTTTGACCAATGTGTCCAAGGGTTCGTTCATTCCCCGAATGAACCTGGCCATGAGTTGTTCTTCATCTAGAGGTGGTGAATATTTGAGTAGAAGAGCAAAGGCCTAGTGGTATTCCTTGATGGTTTTGCTTGCCTGCTTTAGCTCTAAAAATTCGTTCATTTTGGTTTCCAAAAATCCAGGGGGACAAAATCTCTTTCTTAGATAGGTTTTTAGGTCGTTCCAGGACTGAGTATTTCTGTCCAGACGGATGGTGTCACAGTGGTTCCTCCATGCTACCCTGGCTATTTCCACTATTTTCAGCTAGGCAAGAGCCATTTTGCTCTGCTCATTGTAGCCTGTGACGTCAAAATATTCTTCCATGGCTTCCACCCATTTCTCCACAGCCTCGCCGAGGTTCTCCCCTTCTTCTCCTCCAGCCTCACCTAGGTTCTCCCCTTCTCCCCTTCTCCCCTAGGTCCTGGTTGAGTCCTATGAAGAGCCTTGCAAACATCAGGGGGTCAAGCTCATCATCTTCAGAGAGAGGGTCTGGCTGACGGCCACGGTTTCCTCGTCTCATGATTTTGCCAAAATTTATATATTATTAAATTTTTATTCTGATATCATCCACGAGATCCTAAGACTTAAGAGGTCCGAAAAATAATTTCTTAAACAAGACAATGATCTTATTGGAGATCTATGACATATGTCCGATAATAGATTTTTCTTTATCAGATCGTCCGTAAACAATCACTTATACAACAGGGAATTTTTCTCCAAAAAACATTTCTATATTTCTATAAAAGTTGCAATATATACATAGAGCAGCTCGGCTCCAGAATCACTGTCTCAATCGTAATCGTATAAAGAAGCGAAACTGCGAAGAAGACATACCATGGTACACACGATTCATTACACAAAGGGGTGCTGTAATTCTATTCCTAGGGATAAAGCGGCTAAGAAGTCTAAAAAATTGGCATGAAGTTCTGAAGTTCCTGGGTGAATGATCAAAGAGTTGAACATGCTGAACAAGCCCTAGTCTTATCAAAATCATGGCCAAGGAAATATTTTGCCTGAGCCTTTGACGCTGATTGGTACTGATGTTAATACACCGTCCTCCACTGAACCACATATACCGATGTTGCTCAAGAGGATTAGGAAAGTAAAGACTCAAAAAATGGCGAGCGAGTCTCACTCTGCTCATTCGGGTCGTAGCAGAGTTGATGAGGTGATCAAACGCAAAAGCTATCATATCCTGACTCTGAGAGAGTCCAGGAATTCCATATAGGTTTGGGGTGTCTATCTATAAATTTCCAATTCAATTTATAAGTTTTCAATTTTTGAAGTTCATTCATATAGTATTAACAAGTGAAAAACATTTCTTTCCCAGATTTCTATTAAAAAAATTTAGGCAATTTCTGCTCTGATACCAACTGTGAGATCGCTCTGCCCCCTCCGCGCACTTAACTCCCGATAGATGACAGCGGAAGCAGCCCCCTCATGCGCGGGACAGGGTTTCTCACTCGGGGCCTCGCCCACGAATGTCCGGGCATGAGACTAGGCTGGTGGTCACTCTCCGAAAACCGAAACCGAGAAAATTTCCCATGCCCGGAAAGCGGGGACGATTCCACCTTTTTGAATTTTTCTTAACGAGTTTTTTCTATAACGAGATCAATTCTAAACTATCCTTCACCTAAATAAACCAGATAGAAGGAAACTATTACTGATATAATTTGATCATCTGAGTAAATTCAACGCTTTTTTCCTAATCAAGATCAGGCACAGTCGTTGATTCACTCAATTGAGAAATTTATCAAGGAATTAACTAACTACTCGAATCCTAACGTAAACTTAAGATTTTTCAGTTTGATTATTAAAACTCCACTAATTCCAGCCAAACCCCATCCGGCCCATGGGTTAGCCACCACCCTGCCAACTGGAATCGGTAGATCCAAACAATTACTCACCCACCCATAATTGAAATGCCTTTCTTAACTTTAGCTTTAGAAAACAGGTACGCACACACTCCTCTTTAAAACTTTAATATAAAAATAATCCATTGACGAAACAGATATGATCACGGATTTCATAACTCAAAATTTCCATTCAATCCTTTGTTTCACAAAAACAGTACCACTTTGGACTCTCTGTTGGGACCAGCTGGTCATCCAATAAAACAGACTACAATAATCATTTCGTCAACATACATATATATATATATCTTCCTCGACATATGAATGGGTGTCCTAAGCACCGCGAGCCCGTGCATCGCCTGGTCAGAACCCTCTCGCGTTGTAGTAACACTCCGATGTGTTATGTGAGATCCCTCTGGCCCCTCCGCGCACTGAACTCCCGGTAGTTGACAGCAGCAGAAGGAGCCCCCTCATGCGCGGGGTAGGGTTTCTCACTCGGGGCCTCGTCCACGAATGTCCGGGCACGAGACTAGGCTGGTGGTCACTCTGAAAATAAAAACCGAGAAAATTTTCCATGCCCAGAAAGCGGGGACGATTCCACCTTTTTGAATTTTTCTTAACGAATTTTTTTCTAACGAGATGAATTCTAAACTATCCTTCACCTGAATAAACCAGATAGAAGGAAACTATTACTGATATGATTTGATCATCTGAGTAAATCCAACGCTTTTTTCCTAATCAAGATCAGTCGTTGATTCACTCAATTGAGAAATTTATCAAGGAATTAACTAACTACTCGAATCCTAACGTAAACCTAAGATTTTTCAGTTTGATTATTAAAACTCCACTAATTCCAGCCTATCCGGCCCATGGGTTAGCCACCACCCTGCCACTGGAATTGGTAGATCCAAACAAGTACTCACCCACCCATAATTGAAATGCCTTTCTTAACTTTAGCTTTAGAAAACAGGTACGCACACACTCCTCTTTAAAACTTTAATATAAAAATAATCCATTGATGAAACAGATATGATCACGGATTTCATAACTCAAAATTTCCATTCAATCCTTTGTTTCATAAAAACAGTACCACTTTAGACTCTCCGTTAGGACCAGCTGGTCAGCAAACGAGATCCAGTAAACAGACTACAATAATCATTTCGTCAACATACATATATATATCTTCCTCGACATACGAATGGGTGTCCTAAGCACCGGGAGCCCGTGCATCGCCTGGTCAGAACCCTCCAGGATCCTCCTTAGGTGTCCAGGTACTTCACTTAGGGACCGCTTCGTCGGCCCTCGCCCATCGTACCGGAAGCACACCATTTTTCACCATACCTAGGCTGGTCAAGACCTGGGCAGGTTTTTGTCGCGTGAGCTGTCCCTCGAACACTCCCCGCTAGCAGCTGTTGCAATTGAACTTCCCTTAGATAAACATATATGCCAAATGCTCCCTCCCAGCATTTTGGCATAAGACAGTCCTTTAAGAAAATAGGGTTTCTATGCAAGTTTACAATTTTGATTTTGTTTGAATACCATGAATAAATCTTAAATCCGTATCCCAATACTTCTAGATCCAGGTCTGAATTCCAAACAGAATTCCTCGAATTCTGTTAACTTGATCCTCATATCAAAATCAAAAGTCTTAACTTAGTTTCAGATTCGGTGGGGGATTTGAGTACATTTTTCCAGAACTGGGCACATCATCCTTGATTGAAATTGACGAAGGAATTAGGTCTTGGTCAATAGTCTGAATCAGAGTTTGGGTCTAGAAAGGTTCTTCCTAAACTATCTTTCTCGAAAGGTACTATTTCAATTTCTCTTTTTCTAAATTTCGTTCGACGAATATTTGCTTACAGATTTTTAAAACATGAATTTCTTAGGAGGAATAAAATAATCATTTATCTCGATCTCCGACTTCGATAGTTTAATTGAATTTTCTCATTACCATCTCAATGAATATGAAATGGTATCATTTCTTCTCACAGATTATCTACTTATTATGATTTTTTCAATTTTTGTGAAAATTAAACAGAGGATTAAGGAGAACCCTTATTTAATTATAAAGATTTTATATGCATCTTACTATGCATAAAATCCAATTCTGATGAAAGTCACACTTTTATCATCATAAAAATCATTTATGTTGAAAATCACTCTTTTATCATGAAAGAATTTCATTTATGCATATGTTTATGCATAAAAATCATTTATGATGAAAATCACACTTTTAATATAAAAAATATCTTTTATGCATATGTTTATTCATAAAAATCATTTATGATGAAAATCACACTTTTAATATAAAAGAATATCTTTATGCATAAAAATCATTTATGATGAAAATCACACTTTTAATTAAAAAAAATATCTTTTATGCATAGGTTTATGCATAAAAATCATTTATGATGAAAATAATACTTTTAATATAAAAAATATATCTTTTATGCATACTTTTATGCATAGAATCAATAATGATAAAAGTAACACTTTTATAATAAAAAAATATTCTTTTATGCATAGAAATCAATAATGATAAAAGTAACACTTTTATAATAAAAAAATATATTCTTTTATGCATACTTTTATGCATAGAAATCAATAATGATAAAAGTAACACTTTTATAATAAAAAAATATTCTTTTATGTATAAAAATCAATATGATAAAATTAACTCTTTTGTAATAAAAGAAATATATTTTTATGCATAATTTTAAGCATAAAAATCCATAATGAAGAAAGTAACACTTTCATAATAAAAAAATTATCAATAAGTATCTTTCATAGAATTTAATTCTATTAAAAATTATTCTTTTATAAAAATTAATCAATATGCATCTTTTTATGCATGAATGAAAATGACACTTTTAGAATACTCTAACGATGGGGATTACTCTTTTTGATTAATAAAAGATAAAATTTATTTCACAAATTTTCAAAATTTTTTGCCATAACCTCCTTTGTATGGCTGACCATTTTTCAAATTTTAACTTACTAAAATTAATTAAAAGTTTACCAAGAGTATTTAAATCATTCTAATGTAAACAATCAAAGAGAAACATTATGAAAAACTTGATTTTATTCATTAATCATTCATCTAGGATAAGAATGGTTGGATTTACTAAAGAAGAGAGGGGAATGTCTTTTTTCAATGAGGCATAACATCATTTGCAATTTAGAGAAGACAAAAATCATAAAAAACCATAAAATGAATGGGAAAGAGAAGAATCTCCAACTTACTAAGGAATTTGAGAGCTTTCCTTTGGCTTGATGGTTTGAGGGTTCTACTCTTGTTTGGAAACAAGAGTGGCCACCAATCTTTTGGAAGAGGGTTGGTCAAAAACTAATGAATTATGAGTAAAATTCACTGTTTTTGGCACCTGGGAGAGGCAGGGTAACAGTGCAAAACACTATTAAGTTTAAACAAAGGGGAAGGCTTCTATTTATAGGAAAAAGTGAGCTTCTAACCAAGCCAACTGATTCTAGAATTTTCCAGATTAGTTAAATCAATTTTTGACCATTTTTGGGTCAGTTTTGCTCACTTTTTGGATCTAGTTGAAACAGGAGAGAGGAGAGATAAAAATATCTCATTATTTGGGAGTTTAAAACTCATTCAAGCATGTGAAATAGGTGCCTCCTTCATGAGAGGAATTCCCCCATACTGAGGTGTCAAAAATGCATCATTTCACCTAAATATCTCGAGTCTTTTTTTAACTATTAACCTTGTCCTTAGTCATCTTATGTGAGTATTTACTTATTTTTGGGGGATTTTTCTTTTATTCTTCTATTTATCTCCTCTCTAAATTTGGATGAATCTTATTGGTCCATAGGAACCTTAATTTAAAATTTCGAAAAAATCTTGACCTTCAGGATAATGCCTCTTGATTATACTTAATTTCTAATGCACCTTCTGAAAATCTTTTTGAACTTCTGTTTCAGGGGAGCTTATTTTAATAAGACGAGATATTTTTCTATCCAAAAATATTTAAAAGTTGAATTACCATGCTCTAGAAGATTTTCTCTCTCTAGGCCAAAACTGGTAGAAACAAGATCTTTTATATTTCTGAAGAGGGATTTGATTACAGGGGAAGATGCTGGACATCTTGAGAGACTGGGGAGGAATCTTACATGTTATGGGAATTGCTGATACAGATAGCACACCACTTGTTGTTCATCGCACATTCCGTTGTTGCTGGATGGCCAGGATTATGGCAACAAGAACACCAGACTTCCTTCGTGGACGAAGACTCCCTTACGGGAACCGTGCTGACCTTCCCACTTTTGTGAGATTTCTTGGTCTCTCGCACACTGATGCCTCATCAGAATCTGTATTGCTACTATCCTCCGATTCACTGTGCGAGCTCCGTGAGTCCGAATCCTCCTCCGAACTGTGTCGACGGCATCCTCGTGACGTGCTGCTGCTAGATTTCTTCTTGGATCGCTTCATAGTGGTGGAATCGTTATCCTCTAACGATTCCCCTGTGAGAATAGACTGAGCAATGACATCCGCCAAACGACGTATTCACTTTGTCCACAGTGGCCATGGCTGTGCGCAAATCCTTTGCTAACCCTTTCAAGAAATAGTCATTCAAGACCTCCTGGGCTGGCCGCTGTGCCAGCAAAACCCGCTGCAATAACACTCAAAATTTTGCAGCATAATCCTCCGCTGTGCGCTTGCCTTGCTTGAGGACCCGTAGCCGCTCCAGAGTTTGGGCTATTGTCTTCTCCACCCGAAACTTGCGCAAAAACGATAGACGTACCGCAACAAGGGGTGGAGGCACATTCAAGCCATAAGAGTTGTCAAATTGCAGCACATGTGCATCTGGATCTTCTCCTTGTTTCCCTTGAAACTTAGAATACTTGATGTTGTTGGCTGGCGCGGCCATCACTCTACAGGGTGCGGGTGTGTAACCACCGGTGGTGAAGGAAACAACCATCGCGTAGCCGTCCGAGGAGTGGTTGGGGGTGTCAAAGAGCACCCACCTACATTTGGAGTGCGGATAGGAGGACAGGAACGGCTCCGTCTCGTCGTCGCAACCCGGGCTCTGGCCCTGCACACCGGGGAAAGAGGCGGGCTACTCGTCGAACCATGACGAGCTTCGTCAAATAGACGGTGGCTGCGCCGCCCAATTGCTAGGACCACCAACTCAGGAGGCCCCTGAGAACACATGCGCATTCGCAAACATCATGGTCGCCAAGTGTAATCGCATTTACTTCTTGTGCAGATATAGTAAGTGATTACGAGACTGGTTACCTTCATATACAACATACTTATCTTACAAATTGATAAAGATTAAGATAACAGCATGACAGATTTAAGACAAGTATGGAAAATTTGCATAGAACATCACAACAGATTTGATTGATTGATTTGTGCATACAATTACATCCATATATAGGAATAGTATCCTGTGATCCGAATAGACATATCTTCCCATGACATCCCCTGGAATCTCTAACTGACTATTGCGCATTACAATTTACCCAATGCGGTTGCAAGAATGCGGTTGCGGTGTGCGGTTAATGCCGCAACATTCCCTCTGCATTCTAGAAAGAGCCGGAGTTCCTGAAAAAGAGCTTCGAGGAAAAGGTCTTCCTTCATTTCTAAAACTTCCTATCTCCTGATTTTGATTGGGACCTTGGTGTCTCTTTGGAGGCGGAAGGTTGGAAGAACTTCCCGGTGTTTAAAGAAACAGACTATGACATATGTCTGATAGTCAAATCACTTAGATAACCGGAAATTTTTCACAAAACATTTTTTATTTACATAAGGTTGCAATATATACATAGAGCAACATGGCTCCAGGAAATCAAAACCTCCGTGGTATAAGCATGAGATGGTGATACTGGGCTACTGGCATGCCGTGATACAATCGCTCCCTTCTGCTAAAGGTGCTACAATCTTACTACTTGGGATAAAATATCTAAGAACTCTATAAATATGACAAGAAAGCCTAAAATCTCGAGGTGTGGGGTGATACATGATAACACCGCGAACCACCTTTAGCCTCAACAGAACCATGGCTAAAGAGATATTCTTCCTCAGCATCAGGCACGCTGGTTGCAAGAGGCATGGAGATATTGCCCTACATGCCACTTATGGTGCTGTCTCTCAGCCGAGTCCGGGAAATATAATTCCTTGAAATGATTTGCAAGTATTTCTTTGCTCGTTCGATTCGTATAGCGGAGGAGGGGATATGCTCAAAGAGGCGAAAGCAGTCATATCCTGAGACTGAGTGAGATCGGGAATACCAGATACACATGGAACTTCCATCTATAAAACAAAATTCATCGATTAAAAGTCTCATTAATGAAGCTTAAGGAATGAAAACACAATACATAAATGCTCTTTTTGAGTTTTTATTATAAATTTCTCATAAAATTCATTTTTCCTTCTTAATCTTTCAACAACGCTTTTGTGAGATCCCTGTTTCCACCGAGCAACAGATTCGGGATACTAGCAGCGGAAGTAGCACTTCTCGCATGGGACAGGGGTCCCACATTCGGGGCCTCACCCACGGATATCCGGATAAGAGACTAATCCGTCGGTTGTTCCAAAACTGAACCCGGAAAAACTTCCTTTACCGGAAAGCACGGGTGATTCCACCAGGATAATTTTTTACTCTAACGTAGTCAAGATCATTTCTGATTGAGCTGATCCAATTACATCTATAAGATACTTGGTCAGATCAAGGAAGAAACTTGCACTTGGATCATTGGGATCAACGCTTTTTTCCCCATTCAAGAGGCACAGCCGTTGATTCCTATCCATAGAACAGTTACTGTCCGGGATTTATTTTATCTATCGTAAAAACAAAAGTTTGAGTCTCGATTTGCGGATCCATCAGTCCAGCCTAACCCCATCCGATCCCATGGGTTAGCCAACCGCCCAACCACTGTAGTGATGGGATCCAATTTGGAATTTGGTTAGGTTTTGTCCCGGGTACCAAGGAAAAGAGTTCCAAGGCCCCCTAGCCGGAAGTTCATGCAAACATAAAACTAGCCACACCACTTACACACCCAATATGAAATTGCCTTTTTCTTAGCATCAGCTAACTTTAAAACAATCCTTTAATGAAACCATAATACCACTGATCACATTCTTCCAATTTATCCGATTGATTCATAATTTCCCATCATTCCTTCATCAGAGTATCTATGGCATCATTAGCAACTAGAACGCTCACCACCTGTCCACACAGGGGCCTTTTCAATAGTTCCTAGCCCATAATACTCGGCAATGTAATCACTTATAAAAATCAAGATGGACTCTCGTTGAAGATCAGCAAGATCAACCAACAGATCCATATAAAGAGCCATGGACTCATCCATTGAAGACCAGCAAGGTCAATCAACCAGATCCATGCCCGGTTTCACAAAAACAACTCTTACTCCTTGTTCCAATATCTTCCTCGACGCACGCGTGGGTATCCTAGGCGACCCAGAGCCCGAGCACCGTATGGTCAGCACCCTCTAGGATCCTTCGCAGGTGACCTAGCGCTTCACTCATAGGCCGCTTCCTTGGTCCCTCATCCACCGTACCGGAAGCTCACCATTTTAATCGAACCGAGGCTGGTCAAGACCTCGGCCGACCTTGCTACGCGAGATGTCCTCCATTGACTCTCCGTCAGCAGTTGCAACTTTATCAGTTAGGTCTCCACGACCTTAATCACAAGACGGTCAAAATGCTTCCCCAGCATTCTTGACATAAAACAGCCATTTACAAACAGCATTTACAAACAGTTTACAAATACAATTTCTATATTAACTCTCATTTTTCCACATTATGCCTCATTAATCCACATTACTTATTCCGCATTCCATTTATATGTGTACTCATCCAATCACATCATTTTCCATCTCTTCACTTCAGATTCCTTCACATCACATATCATATATTCACATCCATATCTACATCCATACATCCACATCCACATCCACATTCACATCCATACATCCACATCACATATCATATATTCACATCCATATCTACATCCATACATCCACATCCACATCCACATTCACATCCATACATCCACATCTACATGCTTACCTCTATTTTCACATCCACATTTATACATCCACATCCCATATCCACATTCATACATACACATCCATATCCACATCCATACATCCACATCCACATGCATACATCCACTATCACGTCCTCATTCATACATCCACATCCACATGCATACATCCACTATCACGTCCTCGTTCATACATCCATATCCACATGCATACATCCACTATCACGTCCTCATTCATACATCCATATCCACATACATACATACATCCACATCCACATTCCCATTCACATCTATACATCCACATCTACATCCACATACATACATACATCCACATCCACATTCCACATTCACATCTATACATCCACATCTACATCCATATACATACATACATCCACATCCACATTCCACATTCACATCTATACATCCACATCTACATCCACATCCACATTCCCATTCACATCTATACATACACATCTACATCCACATACATACATACATCCACATCCACGTTCCACATTCACATCTATACAACCACATCTACATCCACATTCACATACATCCACATCTACATTCACATTCACATCTATATCCACATCTATATTCCCATTCACATCTATACATCCACATCTACATCCACATACATACATACATCCATATCCACATTCCACATTCACTTCTATACAACCACGTCTACATCCACATTCACATCTATGCATATACATCTTCATGCATACATCCATTTTCACATGCATACATCCACACTCCCATCTCCACATCCACACATCCACATACATACATCCATTTCCACATTCCCATTCATATAACCCCATATGCCTTCATATCTAATCTTTTATATCACATCCATTCTCACCCTATCACAACCCATATACATCTTATCTCATCTCATACACTTCTTATCTCATCCCATACACATCTTATCACATCTTAACTCATCTTATATGCATCTTATCATATCTTATCACTTCCCATATCTTTTATGCATACTTCAATGCATGAAATTCAATTATGCTAAAAGTAACACTTTTATAATAAAATAATCATCTCTTATGCATACCTCTATGCATGAAATTCAATTATGCTAAAAGTAACACTTTTATAATAAAATATTCATCTCTTATGCATACCTCTATGCATGAAATTCAATTATGCTAAAAGTAACACTTTTGATATAAAAATTTATCCATTATGCATACTTCTAAGCATGAAAATAAAAATGATAAAAGTAACACTTTTGATATAAAAATTTATCCATTATGCATACTTCTATGCATGTAAATAAAAATGATAAAAGTAACACTTTTGATATAAAAACTTATTCTTTATGCATAATATAAAAATTTAATTTCTCCATGATTATAATGAATTCTTTCAATTAGTCTAGGATGATAATTCCTAGAATATGGTAGGAAGTCCTCTTTTTATGCTTTGAATGAAATTATTTTATGCGTAATTTTTATAAAAATTTTGCCATAGCTCCGTTGCTATGACTGATAAATCTCAATTTTTCTAAGGGATAAAGCTTATCATTAAGGAAATAATTAGAATGGTCTCTAATTGGATCATCAATCCATAATGGATTGAATCATCAATATGCATAAACTAAAAGCATAGAAAAAAAACCATTAATTTGGCCTCAAGCATAGCTTAATCTTGGATTAAGGAAAAGCTTTATGAAAAGCTTCATTTGGATTGAGAATGGGTCATGAGTATGACCATTTCTTGAGTGAGAGAGAGAAATTACATAAAAACCATTAGAATTTAACATAAATGGAAATTAACTTCAATAGCATTTATTAAATTATGTAACTCTTCACTACTATTCACCAATTAACTTCAATAGCATTTAAAAAAAAACCATACCAATTAAGCTTCTCAAGCTTGAGAGGGGTTGAGAAGAGAGAAACATTGAGAAATTATAGAAAAGAGCAATATTCACTAATTACCTTACAAATTGCTTGATTCTTTGTTCACGGTAGAGGCCCCCAACCAATCAATTGGTTAAGTATGTTGATGGAGCCACTAATGGGGATTGAAGAAAGAGGGAAGCTCCAAAAACTAGTGAATTATTAAATGAATTCACAGTTCTTGGCTTAGGTGGAGTAGAGTAACGATGCATAAACACTATCTATTTTTCAACAAGGGGGAGGCTTCTATTTATAGGAAAAATTGAGCTCCTAACCAAACAAACTGATTCTAGAATTTTCCAAATCAGTTTGGTCAATTTTTGACCATTTTTAGGTCAGTTAAGCTAACTTTTTGGAACTAGACTTGAATGAGGAGAGAGGAGAGATGAAATATCTCAATTTTTATGAGTTTAAAACTCATTCAAGCATGTGAAATATGCACCTCCTTTAAAGAACTCCCCTTCCTTACATATGTGTCATAATGGAATCATTTTAATATTGCTCATAGTTTTTTACTAATAAACCTTGTACATTTTCAACTCTTCATCTTATGTGAAATATGCACCTCCTTTAAAGAACTCCCCTTCCTTACATATGTGTCATAATGGAATCATTTTAATATTGCTCATAGTTTTTTACTAATAAACCTTGTACATTTTCAACTCTTCATCTTATGTGAGCATTTACTCATTTTTGGATACCCAAAATATCTCATATTTTTAATATTGCTCATAGTTTTTTACTAATAAACCTTGTACATTTTTCAACTCTTCATCTTATGTGAGCATTTACTCATTTTTGGGTATCTTCTTTTACAAATAGGATTTATCTCCTCCCTACACATGGATTGATGCTATTGGCCCATAGGAACCTTAATTGGACCATAATCCAAAAATTTCTGAAAATCTAGACCCTTAGGCTAAGGTCCTTTATACCCATTTCCAATTAATTCCAATTGCACATTGGAAAGTTCTTTTTGAATTTCTGTTTCAGGGGAACTTATTTTAATAAGATGAGATAATTTTCTATCCAAAAATATTAAGAATCTGAATATTCTCTCTCTAGAATATTTTCTCTCTCTAGGTTAAAACAGTTAGAAACAAGGTCTTTTATATTTCTGAAGAGGGATTGATTATAGGGGAAGATGCTGGACATTTTGAGAGGTTGGGGAGGAATCTTACATTCTCTCCCACTTGAAAAATGCGAGATGCCCTCATCTCGCCAACTGGGAGTAATTTCGCAAGATGCACAAGTAAGAGACTGAGAGAAAATTTTTAATTAAGATTAACCACCAATTAAAAAAAGTCTCAAAAAGAGCAAGATTCAAGATAAGAACAAGATTAAAACTTTATTCATTCTCGGAACATATACAGTAAAGATAGAAGAACATCTTTACACTTCCATAAGCCCGTCCATCATATGGTCACAAAAGCAGCATTCACAAGCTGCGCACGTATAAGGTAACTCATCTATGGGAATAATTCTGTTGGTTATTGTCGCACCTATCTCAGTGGTATGAGGTGATCTAACAAAAGGTCCTCTGAGAGGCAAGCCAAAAACGGAGTAAAGGCATATCTTCTCATGAGGAAGAAAACACGCCAGTAAGAAGACCCGCTCAGAAAACCCAAGATGCCTTGATCTCATGACGCAGTAGTATCGGGGACCCAAACCCAAAGCTTCAATAACCATGGCCAAGCGGACATTATTACGAAAATGTTGTTGATCCCAGGGTGTTACCCTAGTTATGTCTTGATAGGTCCGCCATTTGGTCTGCGCTACAGAAGTTCCCAAGTGAGGGAAAAGTGAGCGCTCATACTGTTCTATAAAATCCTTCTTCACAGACTCACTTGCGTCTTGAAGGTGAGGAATCATTATGGATAAAACTAGTTCTTGTTGCCAAGCCATGAAGGAGATTAAGAAAGAAAGGAGATCGATGGGAGTAAGATTACTGTGAACGACAAGTAAAAGTTACGACTTATATAAAGGAAGGAGCTAGCGTAACTTAGAAGCCAACGGTAACTTGCCACTGAAGTTTTACCGTCTTTCCATGATTTGGGTTTGGCACATTTTTCTATAGAAGGCATTCAGAACTTTGAGATGAGGAGATAAAAGAAGTTCGTAAGCTAAATCACCTACTTTCTTTGGTCCACAATATCTGGGAGATAACTTCTTATACTTCCCAAGAGATAAAGAACTTCTTTTGGGCCATACTCGAATGAAGACCAAAACCTTGATATTCAAAACATCGATTCTCACTTCTGAACTCATTGTTCTGAATCCTTAAAACAACGTGACTCCTGAGAAGTATTCTAGGGAAAGGGTCTTCCTTTTTTTAAACAGAATCTTTCTTTTATTTTTGAGAGGGAATAATTATAAGATCAAAAAGGGAGATTCTTACTCCTGTATACCTCGAAGGCTGGGGAGGAATCTTACATTCTACCCCACTTAAAAAAGTGCGAGATGTCCTCATCTCGCCAAGTAGAGGACAACTCTTTTTCTTAAGATCCAATTTATTCTAGGGTTCCTTATATTCTGGTCAACCCATTAGAATACGGGGATAAATATCCCTTATATAGAACTCATCATTAAATAACAATTCATTTCAGATCATATCATTCATATCTTTAACACGATAATGGTCCATCAGATCGAAAATTTTTCTTTCTGAACATTCCTCCACGGGAATTTCAGTCAAGCAAGTTTTCAATTTGTCATCTCTTAACTTGATATACCGAGTCAAGTGTTAACAGTAGCACTTTGACAGCACAATCCACTAATCTCATAGTGATTTGCTGAAATCATTATCATCATTTATCATTACAGGGACTCGTCCCATTCATCCTCATTGTGGTTTTGCTCAGGTTATTATATTTCAACTAAATTTCAAAAATCATCATTTTTCAATCAGAATCCCAATCAATTCATCAGTTCCCAAACAGAATTAAAAATCATATCAACCACATTTGAATTCATCAACTGGATAGCATTAATGCTTATAATTTCAAGTCTTAGATTTACTCGTATATACTGTCAGTAAAGAGCTGCAGTTATACTCTCGGTATGTACGGATAGTCACGGCCCTTGGAATTATAAGGTAAATACCATCATGTCTAGGCCTCAAGCAAGTCAGGGATTCTATATAATTGCGGTACTTCCATCTGAAGACCCAATTACCAAATTACGAATTTCAGTTTGAATATCAAATTGTATGAATTATATCACACAATTACAACCTTTTTGTGTTTCTTGATAAATTTCTGACCTATTTGTCTTCTCAGTTGATCTTTATTAACCAAATGCTCTGATACCAACTGTGAGATCCCTGTTTCCACCGAGCAACAGATTCGGGATACTAGCAGCGGAAGTAGCACTTCTCGCATGGGACAGGGGTCCCACATTCGGGGCCTCACCCACGGATATCCGGATAAGAGACTAATCCGTCGGTTGTTCCAAAACTGAACCCGGAAAAACTTCCTTTACCGGAAAGCACGGGTGATTCCACCAGGATAATTTTTTACTCTAACGTAGTCAAGATCATTTCTGATTGAGCTGATCCAATTACATCTATAAGATACTTGGTCAGATCAAGGAAGAAACTTGCACTTGGATCATTGGGATCAACGCTTTTTTCCCCATTCAAGAGGCACAGCCGTTGATTCCTATCCATAGAACAGTTACTGTCCGGGATTTATTTTATCTATCGTAAAAACAAAAGTTTGAGTCTCGATTTGCGGATCCATCAGTCCAGCCTAACCCCATCCGATCCCATGGGTTAGCCAACCGCCCAACCACTGTAGTGATGGGATCCAATTTGGAATTTGGTTAGGTTTTGTCCCGGGTACCAAGGAAAAGAGTTCCAAGGCCCCCTAGCCGGAAGTTCATGCAAACATAAAACTAGCCACACCACTTACACACCCAATATGAAATTGCCTTTTTCTTAGCATCAGCTAACTTTAAAACAATCCTTTAATGAAACCATAATACCACTGATCACATTCTTCCCCGAATGTATGAGATAGATACTAGTGCAAGGAAGATACAACTAAGGCAACAGATTCACAGTGTAACACAAAGGAATAGGAGTATACATGAGTATGTTCAGGAAATCAAGGGTTATGCAGATTCCTTGTCATCAATCCATGCCCCAATGGATGATGATGATTTGGTTGCGCTCACATTGCGTGGTTTAGGCAAAGAATACAAATCTTTTGACACTTCCATCTCAGTAAGGTTGGGAGGAATGCCAGACTTTAATGAGCTTGTGTCATTGCTCATTGTGGAAGAATTGAAGCTTGGACTTGGTGGTATGAGTCTTACAGGTGGTGCATCCTCGTCGAGCAATGATGAGCATGCAAGGAATCAGGCTTTTTACTCATCTAGAGGCTCTCGAGGCAGGGGGAGATTTACCCCTCGAGGCCGTGGAGGACGTGGTTGGAATGACAGGTCTACTCAACCACAATCAAATCAAAATTTTCAGAATTCACAGTCATCATTTGGATCACGTGGAGGTCGTGGATTTCAATCCCATAGGGGGAGAGTTGGAACAGGTGCTCGTGGTAGAGGACGATGGCAAGGTCCTCAACAAAATTTGAATGGGATTGAATGTCACTATTGTGGCAAACTTGGACATATGGCAAAAGATTGTTACAAAAAGCAGAATGATGTGAGGAATGGAAGACCACAACGAGACCACAACATGGAAATTATGCATCTACTAGTAACAATGATGGGAGTTCAAATCATCTTTTTGCAATGAAGCACATTATGGGGACAATGGATTCTCAGAATGCTGGAGATGAGTCATGGTATATGGATTCATGTGCCTCAAACCACATGACATGTCATGGTGAGTGGTTTGAGAAGATGCAACCATTGGGTACAAATGGTTATGTGGTCACAGGAGATGATACTCAGCATCTTATAACACATGTTGGCAGTGTGCCTTTGAGGATGCATGATGGAAATGTGAAGAATATGTCAGAAGTGCTATATGTACCATCCATTACAAAGAATTTGGCATCCGTAGGCCAAATGGTTGAGCAGGGACTACAAGTAAGATTCAATGAGAATGGCTGTTTTGTGGAAGACTTTAAGCATGGCTGTAGATTGATTGCCAAGGGCAAGAAGGAAGGAAGGTTGTTCAAATTGGATGCAGGCATACCAGAATTGAGCTCAGCCATGTTTTCTAAGAGCAATGGGATTGTGCAGGATATTGATATGTGGCACAAGAGGATTGGACATGTCAATATACAGAGATTAAAGAACATGCAAACAAGAGGCATTGTCAGTGGATTGCCTAGATTCAAATATGATGGACATATGCATGTTTGTGAAGCCTGTCAGTTTGGAAAGGCAGGCAAGGTTGAGGTTTCCTAGAGAAGGAAATATGAGTAACAGGCCACTTGAGATAGTACACAGTGATGTATGGGGCCTTGCACAAAACACATCTATCAAAGGCAGTTTATACTATGTGACATTTATAGATGATTTCAGCAGGATGACATGGATATACTTTCTGAGAGAGAAGAGTGAAGTGTTGGAAAAGTTCATGGATTTCAAAGCTCTTGTAGAAAAGCAATATGGCTGTTGGATTAAATGTTTGAGAACAGATGGAGGTGGTGAATACACCTCAAAAGCTTTTGAGAATTTCTTGAGGAAGCATGGAATAAGAAGACAGTTGACTTGCAGGTGTACACCTCAGCAGAATGGTGTGGTTGAGAGAAAGAATAGAGTCATTTGTGAAGTGGCAAGGGTAATGCTCAATGAAAAGAGCATGCGAGATTACTATTGGGCAGAAGCATGTGCTACTGCAGTGTATATTCTGAACAAAACACCTACAGCAGCCATTCATGGAAGCACGCCAGAGATGTGGCTTACAGGTTACACACCAGACATTGGATATCTCAAAGTCTTTGGATGCGTAGCTTATGTACATGTGCCTGACGAAAGAAGAAGGAAGTTGGATCCTAAGGCAGAGAAATGTGTATTTGTTGGATATGCACAGGATCGAAAGGCATACAAATGTTATAACCCTCAAACTAGACAAGTAGTCATCTCATGAGATGTAGTGTTTGATGAGCTTGCTAGTTGGTACAAAGCAAAAGATGAGGGAGTCATTGAGTCACTTGAGGCAGATGTGCCTGTGAACTTGCCACAAGCAAGTTCTAGTTCTACTACTATATCTGGGCCAGCAGAGCAGAAGCTGAGAGTAGCAGTGTACGTCCATGGTCAGGACGTTTGAGGCATGAGAGTGTGAGCACTGGGAGTAGTGCTATGGATAAAGGAAAGAAGAAGGTCGAAGGAATTGGAATCACAGGTTATGAGTCCTCTAGTTCAGAGAGTTTGGATGAGGAGCTCGGCATACCTGTTTTACGCACACCTGGTGCTAGGCAGGACAGATATGTGCCACCACATGCTAGAGTTACAGGTGTACAGAGTGACCCGCATGCATTGCAGAGATCCCAGAGAGTCAGATATCCAGTTGAAAGATTGACATATCGAGATTTTGCTATGCACTATGCATACATGACATCTATGGTGAAGCATGTGGAACCTACATGCTATACAGAGGCTATTGGAGAGCATGTATGGGAGAAAGCCATGGATGAAGAGATGGATGCTTTGGACAAAAATGATACATGGGAATTGGCTGAGTTACCGCAAGGAAAGAATGCAATTGGTTGCAAATGGGTGTATAAAGTAAAGTGCAAGTCAGATGGCAGCCTAGAGAGACATAAAGCAAGGCTGGTTGCTAAAGGATACGCACAAACTTATGGTCTTGATTATGATGAAACTTTCAGCCCAGTGGCTAAGATGGCTACTGTGAGGTCTATCATTGCACTAGCAGCACAAAAAGGTTGGGCTTTACATCAAATGGATGTAAAAAAATGCTTTCTTGAATGGTGAACTACAAGAAGAGGTGTACATGGAACAGCCAGAAGGATATGTACATCCAAAATATCCTACCTTTGTTTGCAGGTTAAAGAAAGCAATCTATGGTTTGAAGCAAGCACCTCGTGCCTGGAGTGACAAGATCAGCAGATATCTTGTCAGTATTGGATTTGTGGTTGGAAATGCAGACTCTTCACTTTATGTGAAGAAGACACATGATGGTATCGTGATGATAGTCATTTATGTTGATGATTTGATTATCACAGGTGATTGTGGGAAAGGCATTGATGAGGTTAAGGCCTCTTTATGCAAAGAGTTTGATATGAAAGACCTTGGTGATTTAAGGTTCTTTCTTGGCATTGAGGTGATAAGAACAAGCAAGGGTATATGGCTGGTGCAAAGGCAATATGCACTTGACATGCTGGCAAAGTATGGTATGACAGCATGCAAACCAATGTTGACACCATTAGAGCAAAACATGAAGCTTAGGGCTGATTTGGGTGATGAGCTTGATGATATCACCATGTACAGAAAAATGGTTGGTAGCCTTATCTACATGACCATTACGAGGCCAGATCTCAGCTATGCAGTTGGTTTGGTAAGTCAGTTTATGGAGAGTCCTCGTAAACCTCACTTGGATGCTGTGAGACGTATTTTGAGATACGTCAAAACTACCATGCATTATGGTCTTTTCTATGAGGCAGGAAAAGACATGCATGTCTATGGATATACAGATGCAGATTGGGCCGGTGGTGCATATGACAGGAGATCTACCAGTGGCTATGTTTTCAGCATTGGTAGTGGAGCTGTGAGTTGGAGCAGTAAAAAGCAACCTACAGTTGCTTTATCTACCACAGAGGCAGAGTATCGTGGAGCAGCCATAGCTGCTCCACGATACTCTGCAGCCATAGCCTCACATGCAGCCATAGCTGCATGTGAGGCTATGTGGTTGAAGAAGTTACTAGATGATGTCAGGTTACAGAGTGATATGAGAGTTGTCATTCATTGTGACAACATGAGTAGTATTCAGCTTGCTAGCAACCCAGTTTATCATGCCAGGACCAAACATATTGAGGTCCACTATCATTTCATCAGAGAGAAAGTGCTAGATGGGCATGTTGATTTGACATATGTACAGACAGATGAGCAGGTTGCAGATATCTTTACCAAAGCACTTGGTAAGGATAAGTTCAAGTATTTCCGTACTAGATTGGGAGTCCTAGAGATGGACATGTCGAGCTTGAGGGGGAGTGTTGAAATGTCAAGCTCGTATACAGCTGGAGGATAGCACATGGGTGCTGACAGAGTGACAGTATGGTAGATGGATATCGTGTGCTGTGTTTATGACCGCGCCCAGCTGGTCATGTGTGGTGTGGACATTACATTAGGTTTACTTTGTAGTGTGGACATAACACTACAAAGCTCGTATACAGCTGGAGGATAGCACATGGGTGCTGACAGAGTGACAGTATGGTAGATGGATATCGTGTGGTGTGTTTATGACCGCGCCCAGCTGGTCATGTGTGGTGTGGACATTACATTAGGTTTACTTTGTAGTGTGGACATAACACTACAAAGCTCGTATACAGCTGGAGGATAGCACATGGGTGCTGATAGAGTGACAGTATGGTAGATGGATATCGTGTGGTGTGTTTATGACCGCGCCCAGCTGGTCATGTGTGGTGTGGACATTACATTAGGTTTACTTTGTAGTGTGGACATTACATTAGGTTTACTTTGTAGTGTGGACATAACACTATGTTGTGTTTTCTTTTGTGTGTGTGAGAGAGATGGTGACTATGGCTTCTCTCCTTCTTTATGATTGATGGATATGGATTAGGGTTTGCTTCTCTTGTGTGTGCTCCCTCCTTCTTCTGTTTTTTATTAGTCGTTTGGCCGGCAAGGACTCAAGCCGACATGTTGCCCTCTCAGGCTCCATCGTTTGATCCTCTCGCTCCTCGAAGGGATGACTACGCACCAGGGTGGGCTTATTCACTGTACTAGCATGGGCCCACAAGACTAGGCAGTATCCATAACCCTCGCCAAACTGGCAAGTTCCAGCTTCCCAATAGTAGGTGGGATACCTTCGGCCCTTTGGGCCTTGCTAATGTCGCCACCCAGCTACATAAGCACAGGTTTAACCCAATCTCATAAGATACAAGAAACCACATTATCTTTTCGAGAAAACAACAATTCTACAAGAAAATTGATAGTTTCAAAATAAGGAAAAGTAGCATCCTTTATCTTTCTTAATTAATGCTAACATTTTGGATCAATCCAAAAACCTCTTTTTTAAGATGATTATCAAGATAGCCTAGACATTGCCTCCATGACACACTCCCAAGGGAAGAGCTAGGGAAATGTTTGGAGCATTCCTTCTTGTGGCATTGTCGTACATGCTTCCCGAGGTAACATTTTGGCATCTTCGAGGAGGAACCATACTGTCCACTCTCTCATAGCTCGTGCAATAGTGAACTTAATTCTCTAGATGGATTGCAATTCGGAGTCTCCTTGCCCACTTTGATGTGCGTTTTCCAAGGAGACATCTTTTGGGGCGAGGACCCCATTTTTTGGGGTGCCGGCCTCAATATGTGTGTTGGCGCGTCCGACAGCTGCAAAAATGTTTTTCGATGAAATTGTCTGGGGTGTTTTCCTGGTTTACGTAGAGGCTTATTCTGATGTCTGTTGAGTGCTGTAAAGTCCTATATTATAGTAAAATCACACGTAGATTTCAAATTTAGACTCAGAATTTTAAGATTCCAATTAAACATAGATCAATTATTAGCATGTTGATTTTTACACTATAAAAAGGACCATAATTTCATCTATCAGAAGGATATATATTATTATTAAAGATAGGCAAGTTACAATAGGTCTACAAAATGTTGAATTTGAGGTCAGGTGTGGTACCAACTTATTCAGGAGGAGTTGGCACATAATGAGGAGTTGGGATATAATGTTATTCATGAGAGGAGTTTGCACATAATGTTATTCATCACAACTCCCTTACCTTGATTAATTCCTTGGCATGGTAGGCATGTTTCCATATTGTCTCTTCATCAGCAAGTGTTGAGTGTGCTATCTCCTTCTACCCTCACTTGTTGAACTCTTTCCCAGAGCTACCCAAACCATGGAGAGATGGTGGTGGAAAATTATTCTAGTGAGTTAGAGCAAGTCACTGTGCTCTATCGGGGTGATCTCATTATATTGTTCCAGCATTTTATTGTGAAGTAATGTGATGACATGATTAAGATGAAGCGCAATCAACATGGTTGCAACATCGTGGTAGAGCTTAGGGGCTATTGCTATGTGTTTTCCAAGGATTGACACCATTGTTGAGGTGGAGATCTATTACCATTAGCACTTTGTATGTTCCATAAGAATCTTAAAGCTCCCTAAAGTACTATTTGTAGATTAGTCCTACCAAGCATGCCGAAAGTGTTATCGGTCAATAGCAATCAACTTGGATGTTTCATAAGAATCATAAAGCATCCTAATCAGTACTATGTGTAGCTTAGTACTATCAAGCATGCCAACAGTTTTGGCAGTCTATAGAAATCAACTTGGATGCTCCATAAGAATCATAAAGCTTCCTAATCGGTACTATGTGTAGCTTAGTTCCATCGGGCATGCCAAAAGTGTTGGCGATCAACAATGGCGAATCAACTTCTTGTAGAGGTGGGTTAGCACACACATAGAGGCAGATTCTGATTAGACATATAGACAATGTGCCAAAGAACTAAATGGAACACATAATGGCCTCTCATTGCAAAACACATCTAAGAGAAACATCATTGTATTGAGTCAACCTCTAGTTCGCAATGCAAGTTAACTATCCATTCGGTTAACGTCTCTTATTCCTAATGCATCATCAAGCATGGAGGCTTTTAAACCCAAATACTAAGGTGATGAATGGTGCTCTTTAAACAACCTACACCAACATGCCACATCATAACTACTTATGCAACATTACATCCCATCATGAGCATAACCTCCTAGGTTCTTGAATGAGTATCTTAAGTGGTGGTGAATTATTCCTAGGTGTTTGTGGCTTCATGGTTATATCTATGGCAAGTGTCCTAGATAATAGCCCCATGAAGACCCTCATGTCACTAAGGCATGAAGTCAACCTACTACCAACTTTGTCACATGCCCAGTAATAACCAATGTAACTTGTAGGTCATCCTCCTAAGAAGAATGCAAGGGAGAGGGTGATATTGAGCTTCTTGCAAGCAAACTTCTTCACACACACACACACACACACACACACACACACACACACACACACACACACACACATGCACACACGCACACACACATGCACGCATGCACGTGCACACACACGCGCATGCACGCACGTGCACGCGCATGCACGTGCACACACACGCACATGCACACACACACACACACATACACACACACACAAGAGTAGAACCACTTACATCCAATTTCCTTCTTGTTTTTCTTCAATGAAGGCACCAAATTTCGTGTCTCATTAGCATCTAAACATAGCCACTCTTCATACATGGAATCTTTAAATGCTTATTTTGAAGTGCCTCCTCAAAACATGTGGGATCTATTATGCAGCTTTGAATATATATGTATAATGATGGATTGTATACTCATCATATCTCAATCTGGCCAACACCACTGGTTATAGTAGGTTGACTCTAGTTGACATGTATACACCTAGATCACTACCAAGTTGGCCCTTTCATTAGGAAAACTTTGGACTCACAAAATGACCCTCTAAGGGCTTTCTCTCTCTTCCATGAATCAAGGAAAAGTGCAAAAATAATGTTATAATATTTCTCCTCTCTCTTCTCTTTTTGAATCGTGTTCATCTCAAAATATTAGTTTTATAATAGATTCACTTAAATTATTTTATTGACTATCCAAGAACTGTACTAGACTTGCTTAGAACTCGAATATCTCAAAAACTATTTTTTTATTTGAGATGGTTTCGAATATCTCAGAAGACATGACATTCTTAAATGCCCATATTCATTTATGAACTGAAGAAACAATCATTTCGTGATTCTAGAAGGATTTTATCTTAAAAATGGAATATCTTGATTTGTACTTTGTATTTCATAATTTCTTTTACAAGTACGTAGATCTGTGCTTTATCTACATTTTGGTGCGTTTTTATGTTTTTTTTATAGAGATTTGAAGAGAATAGACATTTTTAAAGATTTTAAGAATGCATTTAGATTTATTATTTTAGAGAATAGTGCATTACAAATTTTTCTTTTTTTGTGATAGAGCTTCTTCTTCTCTTTAGGTCATTTCTTCTTTCCATAGCTCAATTCTTCTTCTACTTTCAAATTTGTATCTCCAAACAGTTTGTATTTCCCTCTATCTCCAAACAGTTTGTATTTCCCTCGTGTTCTATTACACTTGTTCTCACTATAAAGCTAGAGAATGAAGAGTGATTTTATTTTTTGGTGTCATTTTCTTGGAGCCAACAAACCATTTCCCTCTTCATTAATCTTGTTATCAAGGAAAGAAGCAACAAAGAGACAGAACAGAGCCAACACAGAGAAGCAATAGAGAATAAAAATGGAGGTTAGCAATGTTTTGATGTTGGTTATGTTCAATTGAGTTCCAGAAGTTATGTTTTCCTGTTGGTTATGTGCATTACTATTCATAAATAATAAAGTTAATCATAAGATATGTTTTACTATTGGTTAATAATAGTAATATGTGCATTACTATTGGTTAATAATAATAATATGTGTTAAAGTTGGTGTTAAGTTACACATATGTGTTAATAATCATGAAATTTTGTAAGTTTTCTTGTAGGCAGCATTGATTGTACTCAATGGAGATAGTGATGTATCTAACTGTTTCTAGTTTTTTGATGTTTTAGGAAGCAAGAAGCTCTAAGAAGAGAACTATACACTTCTAGCTAGATGAAGAGTATGCCCCATTGTACAAGAGAATTGAGGTTTCAATGATGAATCCATCGGTGATGCAATTACAATGAATAGCAGGGAAAAAACATATAGATCTTTGGGTTGATGGGTCTATACATCCACCTAATCCTATTACACAACAATACCCCCAATTCTCACGACTATCATTTGTCAGGTATGTTTGTGAGGGTAATGTAGGGTTACAGGGTTATACTTGGAGACTTACAACCCAAGCCCATGTTTTTGCACAACAGATCATGAAACTTAATAGATCATTGTTGGCAAAACAAGAAGAGAACAATGTTTTGCAAGATACTATGCATGACATGGCAATGCAAAATGTCAGTTTAATTAACCAGGTTAATGATTTATAGGCTAGCAATAAGAAGATGAAGACAATGCTAGAGAAGACTGTCACTTATGGGTCCACAATGACATAGGAGGTACGTGAACGCCAAAGGTCATATAAACCTATGCACATGTTGGAAAAGACAGGTGGACAATACAAGCAAAGGATCTATGCACAACATGATAACATGCAAAAGATGTTTAGCAATCTATAAAATGAAGTGAATCAAGGAATTAAAAAGGTACTCAGTAAAGATATGGTGAAGTCCATGCTTCAATGCCCAAAGTTTAAGTGATGAAGTTATCATACAATGCTTACAAGAGGTAAGTGATTTATTCACATCAAATGATATGCATGGAGTATGCAATAAGGTAGGAATAAGTTCTCGGTCTTATGGCATCATTATACAAACATTTAGATACAAGGTTTAAAAAAGTGTTGCAAAAGAAAAGGGTATTGCCTCTTCCTAAACCATTTCATGTGGTGCACTTTTCTTTAACTTGACAGAGATACCTAATACAGTGCAACGTCAAAATCATGGTGAAAGTTTGCACGTGGAAGGTTATGGTGGTGAGTATCAAGTGGAATGGCACCTTGCTGGAGATCTCAAAACTTTGAAGTGCATGTTTGGTGTGTCAAATGCAGAGTTTCCTTGCATATATTATATGTGGTCTAGAAAGAAAGGTAAGAATAGGAAGAAACAATGGGAAGAAACATGCAGAGAAGGGTGTCCCACACGTGCACACGTGATCAATTTGTTTGCCGTGGGGGCCAAATGGTATGAGTAGATCCTAAGTGGGATCCTATTCTTAACATCCCCTTGACAAGAGTACACTTTTGCACTTTGCATGCACTAGTGAGGATCATAGACAAATTGGTTTATGAATATGTGTGTTTTGCTTATAAAATGCAACCAGCTTCTGATGCCCAAGAAACATGTAAAAGGATGGAAGAAGTATTATATTGGATGGGTTTACATCGAGGCCCGGTAGAAATAAAGAAGGATGAAAAAAAGTCCGAAGCTAGTAGCAATGTACCATGCAAGCCTTGCTTTGGCGGCTTAAAAGCAAGGAAATTCCTTTCTACACCACAAAATGAAAATGGAGAACTACTAGTACAACAACCAGAGAAATATGACGTATGGAAAAAGTTACATACGACCTCCTGATCGAAGCAATGGAGGAAAGACTAGAGTAGCAAAAGCAAATGTGTGGATTTCTTTTGACAAATTGGCAGTGCTTTTGCATAGAAGATGACATTTGGATCAGATGGTTCCAAGGAGTTTAAGGTGATTGGTATATTCTATGCATTAGTTTTGTTGAAGTCTTGACTTCAAGTAGTATAACACATTACATGGTAAGTGTGACATTACAATTAATTTATATGGTTTTAGAGACTAACTATGATTACATTGTTTATTGATGTAGCATATATTACATGCTCATGGTCCTTACTTTGCAAATGAATAAAGTTAGCGATATGGTCTACACAGGGCATGGAGCGATCTCATTGTTGGCAAGCATGATGTGCTTTCCAAAAGACAACTCCTCATGGAGGTAGAATCTATGATGTAAATCCAATGAAACAATTACTTCTATGGTGGTATAGAAAGATAGTAATAAGGTTAGAGGAGAAGAAACCTGTGTCCAATGTACTTGTAGTCTATGAGAAGTGTTTTTAATACAAGTATAATTTGATGTTTCTTTCTCAATATCTTGGGTATTATTATCTTTTTCTCTCGTATAGTTTTTTAAGTGTATCGAAAGCATTATTTTTTTGTTCATAGGCCTCATATGGATTTAGGGTTTTTCACACAATATGTATGCACGAAAGACTATAAGTGTATAAAATTTCAATGAATTTTATAGGCCTCATATGTATTTAGGTTTTTTCACACAATACGTATGCATGAAAGACTATAAGTGTATAAAATTTCAATGAATTTAGAAATTTTAATTTTTTTTCTTTACTGAAAAAATATAATAAAAATGACTCAAAATTAGATTACTTTAAACATCAGAACGAAGTTCTAGAAACCCTAGGAAATTAGTGAGATGTTGCATATAAGAGAGGCTCTTATAAATAAGGAAATTACTAAATATAATAAATTTTACTAAAATTTTTAAGAGTTATTTATTTTTATTCTATAAAAATATAAATATAAGTTATATTTTCAGTTTTTGAAGTTATAAATATAAGTTTAGAGTCTTTCATTTTCATTCTATTCTTGTTTTATCTTCTTCAAGAACATGGCTCGCACCGAGCAAAATGCCAAGAGGGTTGATCCCGTGAAGGTCAGGCCCCCACCACTGCTCACACATCGCAAACGTCGGTGGAGACCTGGCACCATCACTCTTCGAGAAATAAGAAAGTATCAGAAGATGATAGACCTTCTGATCCCGCGAGGAGACCTTTTCATCGCCTTGTTAGGGAGATCATGGATGATTTGAACAAGAGCGGGATATCTCAATGGCATTGTCGTGTTGGCGATAGTGAGGCTCCCACACGATGGATAGCAGTAGCTTTGGAAGCTCTTCAAGAGGTTGTTGGAGATGGAAATGTATGGTGACACAGTATACGTAGCAGTCCAAGAGAGTCACCATCACTGACAAAGATATGCGGCTAGTTCTACGCATGCGAAAGTGGAAGGAAGATTATGGTGATGAGCCGCAGTTTTAGGGAGATCTTGTAATCTCATGTATATGCCACAATGTAATCTCATGTGATCATGATGTAAATGCTTTAATATATTTCTTTGATCCTTTCCAAGTGTCTACTTGATTATATCTAGAAATCATAATTGTATTGTGATTTCAATTTCAAATTAATGATTAAATATTATTGTTGATCGCACGAATATAACAAAACTTCAAAAATATATTTTTATTAATATAGAAACTGTTACATCATGACATAGAAGCAAGTACAAAAACCCTAAACTCTCTGCCTCTTAGTACTAGGCTCAGTAGAGTCAATAGGAGCTTTAAGCAAAGGAATTACAACAAAATTTCCATCGAGCTCGAGTTGGATAGCATGAAGATCAATCTTCCCAATAGCAAGGCCTAGGCCAACAAGTGAATGAATCTTCCCTCTACGCTGAGCTTCAAACAAATATAGGAGCTTGGAGCGCTTCACAAGCACCACCTTCTCTAAGCTTGATTTCATAGGCATGGACTTGAATGCAGCACCCTTTGTTAAAGCCTTGATCTTCATGAGAGAGACTTGTCATTCAAGTCTTTGATTTAATTTTTGATATATTTCATGAGTTTTTTTATTATTTTCTTTAAGAAGATTAAAGGGTCCCGTGACAGTGGTATCAGAGCTTTGGTGTAATTTAATCTTCTTAAAAGGTGGTCAAAAACTTGTGGACAAAGAGGTGAAAGAGACAAAAACATAGATGATCTTGGTAATTTTCTTGAATTTAAATTGAAGAAGAGAACGTTTATGGATTTATGTTTATACATGGGTTGAAATAAGGCTTGTTTTTAACCATTGGGTAACCAATCTCCATCAATCTATTTCCCAAAGGATAAAACTAGGTGGTAAACCATTCTGAGAAAACCATGAAACCTCTCTCAAAATTGAAAAGTGATTTTGCTAAATTCTTGACCTCTCTATGATCTATCTGTATGGATGGATTCCAAAATTGAGAGCAAATCGTGCTTAGCTTTCTAATTGCTAAACCGTTGAGGGAGGAAGGAACCTATAATGGACGGTGTACAAATCACCAAGAACCAATTTATAGAGAAAGTAGCTCTCTGAAGAAGAAAAATGCAAAAATTGATCTTTGATTAATTTGAACAAAAATTTCCCTATTTTTCTTCCTCCAACTCACAGCCAAGTAGTAATTAGCTTTAAGAAAAATTTTCTTTTTCTTCTTCTCTCCCACAACCCCTTTGCCCCGGTGTGCCACCTATGCTGAGAATCACGGAAGCGAAACTCGTTGTTTGAAGAGATCTTGTGGGATTGCTTTTATATATATATATATATATATATATATATATATATATATATAGACTCATACTGAACCCACTGTGTGTGCTGAATTATCCTTCAAAGCATCATGCTGTGTGTACGTTTATCATAAGGGGGTGGGGCAAAAGCCTTAGAGATTAAGGCCTCTTATCCATATATACATATATATAAATATAAATATAAATATAAAAATATATATATATATATATATATATATATGTATGTATATGTATATATTCGTAGTCTGCAAACCCATCCCAACTTTACCGAAACTGTGGCCAAAGTTTGAAAGATTATTTAATATTATATGGTGATCGATATCAATGCCCGATTTTCAATCTTAATTTTTTTAACCAAAATTCAATTGTATTCTAGGGTAATGTTTAGCACAAATTTTCAATTGTTTAATTTCAAAACTTCTACCAAGCCTTATGGTATTCCATGTTCAAGTCTCCATAGCTTTCTCATTAAAGGTTTATTTTCAGTTTTGAAAATTTTAATGGATTCGAAATTTTCAAGACTCGGGGGATCAAGCTTATGGAAGATATCTTGGAGATTGTCTGCGAGCACATGGCGACCAACCCACAAAAATGTTGCTTTGTCATTATTGAGACTTCAGTTAATTTCTTTTAGAATAATATTAAACTAATAATATTTTTGGAAAAATTAAGGGTAGTAGATTACTATCTTCTTAGACCAACTCACCATCCTTTGAATTATGATTTCACTTTTTATGATTTTATTCAAAAATGTAATCTACTCAGTCTCTTTCTACCCCATCGGAAATTCTTTCAACCACCAGAGAATGATACCTAACTAATAAAATTTTCTGTTTGATCCGTTAATATCCTCTTTTTCAACCTGACAAATTATGAGATAAGTATTTTCTCATACTTTGAAAATCTTATAAAATAATTTTCTATATTTTCCAAACATTTTGATTTTTGCAGCTTGACTTCGACAAGTTTTGAGTTAAGTTTTCGTATCCGCATTCTAGATTAATTAAATTATGGCATGCATATTTTGTGTCATCCAAGTCAATTATTTTTTGTAGCTCGATGAATCAAATTCATGCGAGCTAAGTCCTTCACTGCCCTCTCTATTTCTCTTGATAATTTTGAGTATTTAATTTGATGATCATAATAATTAAATCTCGATTTATTGTTTCTTCAAATTATTAATTTGTTAAAAATTATTAGATCGTATCCTTTTAAATCCAAATAAATTTCATTAATCATTGTTTAGATTATCACTTTTTCTTTGGATGATTAATTCATTTGCATATTTAAAATTAATTATTTCAACGTTTATTTCCTAGTTTTTAATTGAAAATTATTATAGTTGCATGCTAGAAAAATCCATAAAAATCAAATTTTAGTTTCTAAATATTATCAATTAATTTTATATTTTAAAGGTATTTTTAAATTAATTTTTATAATTTATTTCATTATATAATACATTAGTAGACTAAAATTATAATAAAATTAGTAAAAATAATAGAAAAATTTCAAGAAAAGTTTTAGTAAATGTTTAAATGTTTTTAAAATTTTAGAAATTCGTTTCTATAAATTTAGTTATTTAAATTAATTATTCAATGATTTTTCTTTAGAATTATATGAAAATTCATTTTTACTGCTAGGAAATTATAAAAAAATCATGTAAGTTATAACTTTAATCTCTTTAATCCTCTTTAGTTTTAAAATTAATTTTTGGTCAATTTTTTACTATTTTAAATTAATTATTTTATTCAAGTTTGATTATAAATGATTGAAATTTCATTTTCAAGGTTAAGAAAATTTGTAAGCATTTATTTTACTGTCTTTTATATGTTTAAGTTTTAATAATTAATCATTAATCAATTGTAAGCAAGACACATCAATTGTAAACAAGACACATCAATTGTAAGCAAGACACATCAATTGTAAACAAGACCTCTTTCAAGATTTAAAATCCCTGAAAGCCATACTAGACCGAGGAGTTTAGTATGTTATGTGTAGAAAATCTACGTTTAATACAGTATCATACCAAGATCAATAATAAGTATTAACTTTCATCTTTTTCTTACAGACAAGTTAGAAATAATCTGTTGACCCAGGTGGCTTTCACGACACCATCTTCAAGACTGAATAGGAAACTGAGATTTCTACCTTAAACACATGCTTCTTGAAAGCATCATTGGAATAAGATAGTAGGTGTGAGGGTACCGAATGAGGTGTCGCACCAGTGAAAGATTGTGTGAGGGTATCGAACGAGGTGTCACACGAGAGAGATGCGTGCGAGGGTACCGAATGAAGTGTTGCACCACCAGTGAAAGATTGTGTGAGGGTACTGAACGAGGTGTCACACGAGAGAGATATGTGCGAGGATACTGAATGAGGTGTCACATAGGTGAGTATTAGTGTGAAGGTCATCGAACGAGGTATCACACTATGCGAGGGTCACCGACGGAGGTGTCGCACCATACGAGGGTATTGAATGAGGTGTCGTATGGGTCCTCACGAGATACCATACTAAGCTAGTGTTATTGATGTATCATCTAGTGTTATTGATGTATGTAGTATTGCCAGGAATGGTGATTGAACTATGTTTAATTATTTGAGTTAACCTTGTTAGGTTGTTGATCATTTCACGCAATTTTTGACAATTGCTTCCCCAAACGGGAGGACTGTTATAGGTATACATTTATTCATACTTTTGATGCATTACTAATCTTACAAAATTATGTTTAATTTAATTTATGCAGGATTCAGTTTAATGGAATATGCAAATGGGCACGAAATTAATTGCGCACATAATCATAGATGTAAATTGTGCACATCATCACTTTATGTAAAAAGGCCCACTAGCAATTTTAGTTGGGCAAGGTTTATTTTATTTTGATGAAAAGCTTATAAAGCATTGGACTAAGGTTCAAATTTGTAAATAGCCCTATTTTGAAAAATCTATGCTATTAATGGCTCCAAGGGCTAAATTTATGAATATGATTAAAATACCGCGTGTGTGGGAGTGGAGCCACACACGTCGGGGGGGAGATTGCACCCAATATTGTGTTGATGGTGATGTTATTCTTTCTGTTGCTTTAAGTTATACTATGTGATTTGATTTCAATTTAATTCAAGTCTTTAATTTAATTTTTGATATATTTTATGAGTTTTTAATTATTTTCTTCAAGAAGATTAAAGGGTCCCGTGACACTCCTCATCATTCTCCTCTTCAGAATCAGAGCATAATATACAAATAGCAAAGGCAATATCCCGCTCGATGAGATCAATCGGGTCTCCCTCCTCAAAAGCGAGGAGCAAAGAGGTAGATGGAAAAAGGGGGGGGGGAACATGTGCAAGTACTTTTTGCACAACCTATCTATGGCTATCACCACTCTTCATGGAGAAGAGGAACTCTAGGGGTATCCACCGAGTAGTGGAGTCAGGGATAAAAAATGTGATATCATCACATCCCACACAAAAATATGCAAGCACTGAGCTATCGGGCTCTAGAGTCCTAAATATATTCTCTAGCTCAACACTATAACAAAACCTAGGGTAAATCTGGTCCCACATACCTAGGGTAAATTTGGTCCCACATCTGACGGGTTTCACTCATCCACTGTGCGAACGCATCATGTGATCTGAGAAGCCATGGTGAAGGCGTAAAGGGAGCAACAACCAAGGTGGATAGAAAGTGAGAGATAGAGAATGCAATAGAAGTGAATGAAAATAACCCCTACTTATACTTATAAATATAAATTTATATATTATTTCATTAAAACTTTAATAAAGTAATATATATTTTATTAAAATTTTAATGGAGTAATATTTATTTCATTAAAACTCCAAGAGCTCCAGCTCCACCCCTTCAATGGTGATGGCACTCAATGAAGCTAGTGGTGGGTCATGACTTTCGTGAGGCTGGATGGATACAATTTATACTTATGTTTATTATTGTACTTAAAATATGTATAAACTTATATTTAATTTAATACCTTATGTTTATACTTTAGTAAATAAAGGACACTTCAATAAAATATAATAAATAATAAATCATACTTCTATTTCTTGTTACATATTATTATTATTATATATTATTTACAAAGTTACTTATATTATTATTTGCACTTAAATATATACTTAAAGTTATATTTATTTTTATACTTATATCCATAGACTTAAAATTAATGACACTTCATTAAAATATAAGAAATCATAAATCATATTTATATTTCTAGGATAATTAATTATATTATTGTTTACACATATACTTATATTTACAATTATACTTCCTTATACTTATCTTTATTTTCTTACATATTAATGGGTTTGAAACACAGTAGACTTAAAAAAATCACTACAATTTATGAAAATGAAATAAAATTAAATTTACAACACTTTTAGAGAAACAGTTTTAAATATTCACTTAGAAGAATAAGAATTACATGGACTCTACAATTTCAAGGATGTGTGGAGCAACACACTACTTGCATGTTTTGTAATGTTCACTTTGACTGGCAACCTTCCTACCATCCAACTTGAAATAAAAATTACAAGGGGGATCATTAGACATGAGTTGGATTTCCTGCCTCAGAAAACTAAGGGACCAATGACTTTCTACATTAACACTAAAAGGGTCATGACCCTCCCAAATAATATTCAAATCAATGAGTGTTAAATGCATGCCATCTCACATGTCTTGGTCCAAGCTGAGCCACTCCCCTCGTAGAAGTTGCCACCTCCTATACTTGAAGCGAATGCACGAAGTTTGTCTTGCAATGAAGTACCTGTCATAAACAACTGACATAAAAAATACAATCAACAATAAACAACAAACATGAAAACATAAAAACAACAACAACAATCAATGATCGGTGTCTTGAAATGAAGTACTTATATATATAATAAAAACTATAAACAATCAATAGTAGTGTAATCTTACCTAAAGGTAACATCACAATGATTCTGCACTCAATGATATCATCATGGTAAGTTCTCTTGAGATGCCATGACTCACCTAGTAACTGAGTCATCCAATCCTCAGACAAGCACTTGCATTGATACGTAATCTTAGTTTTCTTTACTACTTCATAGGATCCAAACAAATGTGCAAATAAACTAGCTGGAACAAACCAACTTAGACGCACATCTCTAGAGCATGTGGAGGGTTTCATGGTAGCATGAACATCACTTTTTATCTTTACCCTACATGCTTCTGACATGTCTAAGCTAGGATTATACCATTTCTGGCTAGACAACGGTGGTAGTGGAATGTACTCCAAACTATGTCTCTCCACAACATATGTGGAATCATAAAAGTAAACATTCTAAGACGCCAATTCACTTGCACTCTTGTTGTTATAGATCAAGGCACCTATCTCTGCATGTAAAACATTTAGCTTTCCACTTAAGCACTCTACATTTTGCCATTCATGCAGAGTTGATGGGCAAAGTTGATGGATATAAGTAACAAACATGCTTGTATTAAAACTCTATCTAATAACCATGGACTCAAAGCACAATAACACAAAGCACAGAGATGTAAACTTACTGTTAGGCTTATGTCTCCCACTGAAGTTGTCATGATGCATTCAAATCTCTTTGTGCATACAAACATGCTGAATGAAAGCCTCTATTATTGTACCATTGCTGCATCTCCTGAACTCTATGATTATGCCTTTCCATTGTTTGTTGGGGTCTGTTACATCTTTCAGCTTGACCTTAAAACTCCCATGAGTACTTGGTCTCATTAAAATCCAATTTAACTTACTGTATTGATTAGGGATCCAATTACCTTCATCATCTCTCCTATTAAACACCTCCACTGTGTGAATATTACTGATATTCCTCCTCCTTAAAGACATCTACAATAAAAAACAAAGCACAAAATTAACGAAGTTAGACTGCATGATTAATAAATATCTATGTTAAGATTGTAAGCAACAAATTAACATTATAACAACAAGAAATAAATAGCAACCTATTGCTTTGATTCACACAACCTTGTTGCTTACAACCTATGAAAATGAACATAAACACATCAAGACAAAACATAAACAAACCCTAAATCTGTGATCATTACTCATCACAAGTATTTTATGCCACTTAAAAATCAAGATAGTTATCTGTGGTGTAGAGAAGATTATAAGCAACAAATAAAGATTAAAACAACATGAAATAAACAACATGAAATAAATAGCAACTTACTACTTTGATTTGCACAATCTTGTTGCTCACAACCTTGCTCCTGTGAAAATAAACAACAACACATCAAGACAAAACATAAACAAACCTATCTTACATCAAGACAAAACATAGACAAACCCTAAACATATGATCATTACTCATAAGAATTTGATGCCACTTCAGATCAAGATAGTTATTTGTGGCACAAAGAAGAGAAAGTTCATATGAGAAAACGTACATACCTCATAGAGGTTTTTTCCAGATGAGATGAAATTTTATGAGGAGAGAGCTATGGTGGAGAACAACATACCTGTAAAATTTTGTGAAGAAAGAGCTAGAGTTGCAAAAGATATGGCAAAATTGAATTCCGCTAAAAAAGGGGGGGAAATGAAAAGGTAGTGAAATGCAAAAGGAGGGAAAGTAAAAAGAACAAAAAAAAGGGAAAAAAGTAAATTTGGTTTTCAAACTTCCATGTGGTTTTCAAAAGTACATCTGACATGAAAGAATAGTTTATGACATGAAATCTGACATTTCTCTATTTTTTAAAGTTATGGGCTCTATTATTTTATTGTCCTAAGAGATTTGGGTAAAGATATGACAAAAAAATCCATGTTACATGGATCTAGAATCCTAGCTCTCTCATTGGTCATGCCAATCTTTTTTTATTCACTCCTTAAGGGGCAAAAGGGAGAGTCCATATTTCTCCTAATGATACAATGTGTAATAACAGTCATGATCCTCTAAACTCCGCATCAAAGATTTATTTTGAGCCACTATCTCCATCAATATAAAAGAGTGAAACATTAGGCATTATAAAACGCTCATCCACTTTTCCTTTTTCCTTGCTTGCTAAATAACAAATGGTAATAACAATTCCTATTTCCATATTGACATGCACCTCCACCTCTAGATGAAGATCTACATCTGCCTCTACATCTACCTATATCTATGTAGGAAGCCTTCTCATACATAATATCAATGCATAATTTACTCTTGACATTTATCTCCTCACTAATCAAAAGGGCTATAAGATCTTGAAAGATAGGAAGTTTTTCTTGAGTTTGGATAGATGTCTAAAACTGCTGTTCATAGTCTTTCCCAATCCCGTTCAATGTAAAGACATTAAGTTATCATCATCAACTCGTACTCCAATAGAGACAAGAGCATCTCCAACCCCTTTCATTTTAACGCGTAATCATTGATGAGTCATTGATACATATCTTTTCCAAGCCAACTTAGTGTAAATAACGGTAATGTGTCATCAAATGGTACTCCAATAGAGACAAGAGCATCTCCAACCCCTTTCACCTTCAATGAGTAAAATTTTTTACCTAACTTTCTCCTTAACATGTTATGTAGCTCTTGCTTTAACTACACCTTTCTAGCCTTAGTACTTGTGATGCAACTTAAACAAGGTATCCCATGCGTCTTTAGGTGTCCCATCATCCCTGTTTATGGCCAATCATAGAATCCAACACACCAATTGAGAGCCCATACATAAACTAGCTAGTCCTCTTGTGCCATGCTTTAAAGGCATGTAGGAGTGGGTTTCTCATTTAGGAAGCTCTGAATCCTTCTCATCACCTCTAATAAACTCCCAAAAATACTTTTCCCACCATGAGAAAATTTGTCATCCTGAACTAGCATGCTTGAAAGTTGTTCTTATCTAGCTTCTTGCTCATAATTTGGGATGGATTGTCAGACATTATTTTTTTTAGTAACTTTCACTTACACTAAATCATAATAAACCCCATAAGATCATCTACACCTCTTGATGAATGTAACGAATATGTAACCAATCTATATGGATTGTATACTCCTGACTTCTCAATCTGGCCACCACTGGTGATAGTAGGTTGACTCTAGTTCACATGTATACACCTAGATCACTACCAAGTTGGCCCTTTGTACATTGTGTAATAACAGTAAACGATCCTAAACTCTACATCAAGGCTTTTTTTTGAGCCACTACCTCCATCAATATAAAAGAGTGAAACATTAGGCATTATAAAACGCTGATCCATTTTTTCTTTTTCCTTGCCTGATACATAGGAACTTGCTGAATAACGAATGGTAATAACAATTCCTATTTCCATATTGACATGCACCTCCACCTCTAGATGAAGATCTACATCTGCCTCTACATCTACCTATATCTATGTAGAAAGCCTTCTCCTACATATTATCAAAGCATGATTTACTCTTGACGTTTATCTGCTCACTAATCAAAAGGGCTATAAGATCCTGAAAGATAGGAAGTTTTACTTGAGTTTGGATAAATGTCTAAAACTGCTGTTCATAGTCTTTCCCAATCCCATTCAATGTAAAGACATTAAATTATCATCATCAACTCGTACTCCAATAGAGACAAGAGCATCTCCAACCCCTTTCACTCTAACGAGTAATCATTGATGAGTCATTGATACATATGTTTTCCAAGACAACTTAGTGTAAATAATATTAATGCATCATCAAATGGTACTCCAATAAAGACAAGAGCATCTCCAACCCCTTTCACCTTCAATGAGTAACCATTTTTACATAACTTTCTCCTTAACACGTTATGTAGCTCTTGCTTTAACTACACCTTTCTAGCCTTAGTACTTGTGCTACAACTTGACCAAGGTATCCCATGCGTCTTTAGGTGTCCCTTCATCCCTGTATATGGCCAATCATAGAATCAGACACACCAATTGAGAGCCCATACAAAAACTAGCTAGTCCTCTTGTGCCATGCTTTAAAGGCATGTAGGAGTGGGATTCTCATTTAGGAAGCTCTGAATCCTTCTCATCACCTCTAATAAACTCCCAAAATACTTTTCCCATGAGAAAATTTGTCATCTTGAACTAGCATGCTTGAAAGTTGTTCTTATCTAGCTTCTCGCTCATAATTTGGGATGGATTGTTCAACATTATTATTTTTAGTAACTTTCACTTACACTAAATAATAATCAACCCCATAAGGTCATCTACACCTCTAGATGAATGTAACCAATGTAACCAATATATATGGATTGTATACTCCTCACTTCTCAATTTGGCCACCACTGGTTATAGTAGGTTGACTCTAGTTGACATGTATACACCTATATCACTACCAAGTTGGCCCTTTGTACATTGTGTAATTACAGTAACGATCCTAAACTCTGCATCAAGGCTTTATTTTGAGACACTATCTCCATCAATATAAAAGAGTGAAACATTAGGCATTATAAAACATGGATCCACTTTTTCTTTTTCCTTGCATGATATGTGGGAGCTTGTTGAATAACAAATGGTAATAACAATTCCTATTTCCATATTGACATGCATCTTCACCTCTAGATGAAGATCTACATCTGCCTCTACATCTACCTATATCTATGTAGAAAGCCTTCTCTACATATTATCAAAGCATGATTTACTCTTGACATTTATCTCCTCCACTAATCAAAAGGGCTATAAGATCTTGAAAGATAGGAAGTTTTTCTTGAGTTTGGATAGATGTCTAAACCTGCTGTTCATAGTCTTTCCCAATCCCATTCAATGTAAAGACATTAAGTTATCATCATCAACTCGTACTCCAATAGAGACAAGAGCATCTCCAAACCCTTTCACTTTAATGAGTAATCATTGATACATGTCTGTTCCAAGCCAGCTTAGTGTAAATAACAGTAATGCATCATCAAATGGTACTCCAATAGAGACAAGAGCATCTCCAACCCCTTTCACCTTCAATGAGTAACCATTTTTACCCAACTTTCTCCTTAACATAATATGTAGCTCTTGCTTTAACTACACCTTTATAGCCTTAGTACTTGTGATACAACTTAACCAAGGTATCCCATGCCTCTTTAGGTGTCCTGTCATCCCTGTTTTTGGCCAATCATAGAATCCAACACACCAATTGACAGCCCATACATAAACTAGCTAGTCCTCTTGTGCCATGCTTTAAAGGCATGTAGGAGTGGGATTCTCATTTAGGAAGCTCTGAATCCTTCTCATCACCTCTAATAAACTCCCAAAAATACTTTTCCCATGAGAAAATTTATCATCCTGAACTAGCATGCTTGAAAGTTGTTCTTATCTAGCTTCTCGCTCATAATTTGGGATGGATTGTCAGACATTATTTTTTTTAGTAACTTTCACTTACACTAAATGTGGTAATAAACCCCATTAGATCATTTACACCTCTTGATGAATGTAACCAATGTAACCAATATATATGGATTCTATACTCCTCACTTCTCAATCTGGGCACCGCTGGTTATAGTAGGTTGACTCTAGTTGACATGTGTACATCTAGATCACTATAGAGCTGGCCCTTTGTTTATTGTGTAATAACAATAAAGATCCTAAACTCTGCATCAGGGCTTTATTTTGAGCCACTATCTCCATCAATATAAAAGAGTGAAACATTAGGCATTATAAAACGATGATCCTCTTTTTCTTTTTCCTTGCCTGATACATGGGAACTTGCTTAATAACATATGGTAATAACAATCCCTATTTCCATATTGACATGCACCTCCACCTCTAGATGAAGATCTACATCTGCCTCTACATCTACCTATATCTATGTAGAAAGCCTTCTCGTACATATTATCAAAGCATGATTTACTCTTGACGTTAATCTCCTCACTAATCAAAAGGGCTATAAGATCCTTAAAGATAAGAAGTTTTTCTTGAGTTTGGATAGATGTCTAAAACTGCTGTTCATAGTCTTTCCCAATCCCATTCAATGTAAAGACATTAAGTTATCATTATCAACTCGTACTCCAATAGAGACAAGAGCATCTCCAACCCCTTTCACTCTAAGGAGTAATCATTGATGAGTCATTGATACATATCTTTTCCAAGATAACTTAGTGTAAATAATATTAATGCATCATCAAATGGTACTCCAATAAAGACAAGAGCATCTCCAACCCCTTTCACCTTCAATGAGTAACCATTTTTACATAACTTTCTCCTTAGCAGGTTATGTAGCTCTTGCTTTAACTACACCTTTCTAGCCTTAGTACTTGTGCTTCAACTTAACCAAGGTATCCCATGCATCTTTAGGTGTCCCTTCATCCCTGTATATGGCGAATCATAGAATCCAACACACCAATTGAGAGCCTATCCATAAACTAGCTAGTCCTCTTGTGCCATGCTTTAAAGGCATGTAGGAGTGGGATTCTCATTTAGGAAGCTCTGAATCCTTCTCATCACCTCTAATAAACTCCCAAAATACTTTTCCCATGAGGAAATTTTTCATCTTGAACTAGCATGCTTGAAAGTTGTTCTTATCTAGCTTCTCGCTCATAATTTGGGATGGATTGTCAGATGGATTGTCAGACATTATTTCTTTTAGTAACTTTCACTCACACTAAATCATAATCAACCCCATAAGATCATTTACACCTCTAGATGAATGTAACCAATGTAACCAATATATATGGATTCTATACTCCTCACTTCTCAATCTAGCCACCACTGGTTATAGTAAGTTGACTCTAGTTGACATGTATACACCTAGATCACTACCAAGTTGGGCCTTTGTACATTGTGTAATAACAGTAACGATCCTAAACTCTACATCAAGGCTTTATTTTGAGCCACTATCTCCATCAAAATAAAAGAGTGAAACATTAGGCATTATAAAACGCTGATCCACTTTTTCTTTTTCCTTGTATGATACATGGGAGCTTGTTGAATAACAAATGGTAATAACAATTCCTATTTCCATATTGACATGCACCTCCACCTCTAGATGAAGATCTACATCTGCCTCTACATCTACCTATATCTATGTAAAAAGCCTTCTCGTACATATTATCAAAGCATGATTTACTCTTGACATTTACTTCCTCACTAAGCAAAAGGGCTATGAGATCTTGAAAGATAGGAAGTTTTTCTTGAGTTTGGATAGATGTCTAAAACTGCTGTTCATAGTCTTTCCCAATCCCGTTCAATGTAAAGACATTAAGTTATCATCATCAACTCGTACTTCAATAGAGACAAGAGCATCTCCAAACCCTTTCACTTTAACGACGAGTAATCATTGATGAGTCATTGATACATATCTTTTCCAAGCCAACTTAGTGTAAATAACAGTAATGCGTCATCAAATGGTACTCCAATAGAGACAAGAGCATCTCCAACCCCTTTCACCTTCAATGAGTAACCAATTTTACCTAACTTTCTCCTGAACATGTTATGTAGCTCTTGCTTTAACTACACCTTTCTAGCCTTAGTACTTGTGCTACAACTTAACCAAGGTATCCCATGCGTCTTTAGATGTTCTGTCATCCCTGTTTATGGCCAATCATAGAATCCAACACACCAATTGAGAGCCCATACATAAACTAGCTAGTCCTCTTGTGCCATGCTTTAAAGGAAAGTAGGAGTGGGATTCTCATTTAGGAAGCTCTGAATCCTTCCCATCACCTCTAATAAACTCCCAAAATACTTTTCCCATGCTTGAAAGTTGTTCTTATCTAGCTTTTCGCTTGAAAGTTGTTCTTATCTAGCTTTTCGCTCATAATTTGGGATGGATTGTCAGACATTATTTTTTTTAGTAACTTTCACTTACACTAAATCATAAATAACCCCATAAAATCATCTACACCTCTAGATGAATGTAACCAATGTAACCAATATATATGGATTCTATACTCCTCACTTCTCAATCTGGCCACCACTGGTTATAGTAGGTTGACTCTAGTTGACATGTATACACCTAGATCACTACCAAGTTGGCCCTTTGTACATTGTGTAATAACAGTAACGATCCTAAACTCTGCATCAAGGCTTTATTTTGAGCCACTATCTCCATCAATATAAAAGAGTGAAACATTAGGCATTATAAAACGCTGATCCACTTGTTCTTTTTCCTTGCCTGATACATGGAAACTTGCTAAATAACAAAAAGTAATAACAATTCCTATTTCCATATTGACATGCACCTCCACCTCTAGATGAAGATCTACATCTGCCTCTACATCTACCTATATCTATGTAGAAAGCCTTCTCCTACATATTATCAAAGCATGATTTACTCTTGATGTTTATCTCCTCACTAATCAAAAGGGCTATTAGATCCTAAAAGATAGGAAGATTTTCTTGAGTTTGGATAGATGTCTAAAACTGCTGTTCATAGTCTTTCCCAATCCAATTCAATGTAAAGACATTAAGTTATCATCATCAACTCGTACTCCAATAGAGACAAGAGCATCTCCAACCCCTTTCACTCTAACGAGTAGTCATTCATGAGTCATTGATACATATCTTTTCCAAGACAACTTAGTGTAAATAATATTAATGCATCATCAAATGGTACCCCAATAAAGACAAGAGCATCTCCAACCCCTTTCACCTTCAATGAGTAACCATTTTTACATACCTTTCTCCTTAACATGTTATGTAGCTCTTGCTTTAACTACATCTTTCTAGCCTTAGTACGTGTGCTACAACTTAACCAAGGTATCCCATGCGTCTTTAGGTGTCCCTTCATCCCTGTATATGGCCAATCATAGAATCCAACACACCAATTGAGAGCCCATACATAAACTAGCTAGTCCTCTTGTGCCATGCTTTAAAGGCATGTAGGAGTGGGATTCTCATTTAGGAAGCTCTGAATCCTTCTCATCACCTCTAATAAACTCCCAAAATACTTTTCCCATGAGAAAATTTGTCATCCTGAACTAGCATGCTTGAAAGTTGTTCTTATCTAGCTTTTCGCTCATAATTTGGGATGGATTGTCAGACATTATTATTTTTAGTAACTTTCACTTACACTAAATCATAATAAACCCCATAAGATCATCTACACCTCTAGATGAATGTAACCAATGTAACCAATATATATGGATTCTATATTCCTCACTTCTCAATCTGGCCACCACTGGTTATAGTAGGTTGACTCTAGTTGACATGTATACACCTAGATCACTACCAAGTTGGCCCTTTGTACATTGTGTAATAATAGTAACGATCCTAAACTCTGCATCAAGGCTTTATTTTGAGCCACTATCTCCATCAATATAAAAGAGTGAAACATTAGGCATTATAAAACGCTGATCCACTTGTTCTTTTTCCTTGCCTGATACATGGGAACTTGCTTAATAACAAAAAGTAATAACAATTCCTATTTCCATATTGACATGCACCTCCACCTCTAGATGAAGATCTACATCTGCCTCTACATCTACCTATATCTATGTAGAAAGTCTTCTCCTACATATTATCAAAGCATGATTTACTCTTGATGTTTATCTCCTCACTAATCAAAAGGGCTATAAGATCCTAAAAGATAGGAAGATTTTCTTGAGTTTGGATAGATGTCTAAAACTGCTGTTCATAGTCTTTCCCAATCCAATTCAATGTAAAGACATTAAGTTAACATCATCAACTCATACTCCAATAGAGACAAGAGCATCTCCAACCCCTTTCACTCTAACGAGTAGTCATTCATGAGTCATTGATACATATCTTTTCATGAGTCATTGATACATATCTTTTCCAAGACAACTTAGTGTAAATAATATTAATGCATCATCAAATGGTACTCCAATAAAGACAAGAGCATCTCCAACCCCTTCCACCTTCAATGAGTAACCATTTTCACATACCTTTCTCCTTAACACGTTATGTAGCTCTTGCTTTAACTACATCTTTCTAGCCTTAGTACATGTGCTACAACTTAACCAAGGTATCCCATGCGTCTTTAGGTGTCCTTTCATCCCTGTATATGGCCAATCATAGAATCCAACACACCAATTGAGAGCCCATACATAAACTAGCTAGTCCTGTTGTGCCATGCTTTAAAGGCATGTAGGAGTGGGATTCTCATTTACGAAGCTCTGAATCCTTCTCATCACCTCTAATAAACTCCATACTTTTCCCATGAGAAAATTTGTCATCTTGAACTAGCATGCTTGAAAGTTGTTCTTATCTAGCTTCTCGCTCATAATTTGGGATGGATTGTTCAACATTATTATTTTTAGTAACTTTCACTTACACTAAATAATAATCAACCCCATAAGATCATATACACCTCTAGATGAATGTAACCAATGTAACCAATATATATGGATTGTATACTCCTCACTTCTCAATTTGGCCACCACCACTGGTTATAGTAGGTTGACTCTAGTTGACATATATAAACCTAGATCACTACCAAGTTGGCCCTTTGTACATTGTGTAATAACACTAATGATCCTAAACTCTGCATCAAGGATTTATTTTGAGCCACTATCTCCATCAATATAAAAGAGTGAAATATTAGGCATTATAAAACGATGATCCACTTTTTCTTTTTCCTTGCATGATACATGGGAACTTTCTGAATAACAAATGGTAAAAACATTTGCTATTTCCATATTGACATGCACCTCCACCTCTAGATGAAGATCTACATCTACCTCTACATCTACCTATATCTATGTAGAAAGCCTTTTCGTACATATTATGAAAGCATGATTTACTCTTGACATTTATCTCCTCACTAATCAAAAGGGCTATAAGATCCTGAAAGATAGAAAGTTTTTCTTGAGTTTGGATAGATGTCTAAAAGTGCTGTTCATAGTCTTTCCCAATCCCATTCAATGTAAAGACATTAAGTTATCATCATCAACTCGTACTCCAATAGAGACAAGAGCATCTCCAACCCCTTTCACTTCAACGCGAGTAATCATTGATGAGTCATTGATACATATCTTTTCCAAGCCAACTTAGTGTAAATAACATTAATGCATCATCAAATGGTACTCCAATAGAGACAAGAGCATCTCCAGCCCCTTTCACCTTCAATGAGTAACCATTTTTACATAACTTTCTCCTTAACACGTTATGTAGCTCTTGCTTTAACTACACCTTTCTAGCCTTAGTACTTGTGCTTCAACTTAACCAAGGTATCCCATGCATCTTTAGGTGTCCCTTCATCCCTGTATATGGCCAATCATAGAATCCAACACACCAATTGAGAGCCCATACTTAAACTAGCTAGTCCTCTTGTGCCATGCTTTAAAGGCGTGTAGGAGTGGGATTCTCATTTAGGAAGCTCTGAATCCTTCTCATTACCTCTAATAAACTCCAAAAATACTATTCCCATGAGAAAATTTGTCATCCTGAACTAGCATGCTTGAAAGTTGTTCTTATCTAGCTTCTCGCTCATAATTTGGGATGGATTGTCAGACATTATTTTTTTAAGTAACTTTCACTTACATTAAATCAGAATTAACCCCATAAGATCATCTACACCTCTAGATGATCATCTACACCTCTAAATGAATGTAACCAATGTAACCAACATATATGGATTGTATTCTCCTCACTTCTTAATTTGGCCACCACTGGTTATAGTAGGTTGACTCTAGTTGACATGTATATACCTAGATCACTAACAAGTTGGCCCTTTGTACATTGTGTAATAACACTAACAATCCTAAACTCTACATCAAGAATTTATTTTAAGCCACTATCTCCATCAATATAAAAGAGTGAAACATTAGGCATTATAAAACGCTAATCCACTTTTTCTTTTTCCTTGCATGATACATGGGAACTTGCTGAATAACAAATGGTAATAACAATTCCTATTTCCATATTGACATGCAGCTCCACCGCTAGATGAATATCTACATCTGCCTCTACATCTACCTATATCTATGTAGAAAGCCTTCTCGTACATATTATGAAAGCATGATTTACTCTTCACATTTATCTCCTCACTAATCAAAAGGGCTATAAGATCCTGAAAGATAGGAAGTTTTTCTTGAGTTAGGATAGATGTCTAAAACTGCTGTTCATAGTCTTTCCCAATCCCATTCAATGTAAAGACATTAAGTTATCATCATCAACTCGTACTCCAATAGAGACAAGAGCATCTCCAACCCCTTTCACTCTAACGAGTAGTCATTCATGAGTCATTGATACATATCTTTTCCAAGACAACTTAGTGTAAATAATATTAATGCATCATCAAATGGTACTCCAATAAAGACAAGAGCATCTCCTTTCACCTTCAATGTGAGTAACCATTTTTACATAATTTTCTTCTTAACACGTTATGTAGCTCTTGCTTTAACTACACCTTTCTAACCTTAGTACTTGTGCTTCAACTTAACCAAGGTATCCCATGCATCTTTAGGTGTCCCTTCATCCCTGTATATGGTGAATCATAGAATCCAACACACCAATTGAGAGCCCATACATAAACTAGCTAGTCCTCTCGTGCCATGCTTTAAAGGCATGTAGGAGTGGGATTCTCATTTAGGAAGCTCTGAATCCTTCTCATCACCTCTAATAAACTCCAAAAATACTTTTCCCACCATGAGAAAATTTGTCATCCTGAAGCATGCTTGAAAGTTGTTCTTATCTAGCTTCTCACTCAAAATTTGGGATGGATTGTCAGACATTATTCTTTTTAGTAACTTTCACTTACACTAAATCATAATCAACCCCATAAGATCATCTATACCTCTAGATGAATGTAACCAATGTAACCAATATGTAACCAATGTAACCAATGTAACCAATATGTATGGATTGTATACTCCTCACTTCTCAATCTGGCCACCACTGGTTATAGTAGGTTGACTCTAGTTGACATGTATACACCTAGATCACTACCAAGTTGGCCCTTTGTACATTGTGTAATAATAGTCACGATCCTAAACTCTGCATCAAGGCTTTATTTTGAGCTACTATCTTCATCAATATAAAAGAGTGAAACATTAGGCATCAAAAAAGGTTGATCCACTTTTTCTTTTTCCTTGCACGATACATGTGAACTTGCTGAATAACAAATGGTAATAACAATTCCTATTTCCGTATTGACATACACCTTCACCTCTAGATGAAGATCTACATCTACATCTACATCTACATCTACATCTACATCTACCTATAGCTATGTAGAAAGACTTCTCGTACATATTATCAAAGCATGATTTACTTTTGACATTTATCTCCTCACTAATCAAAGAGCCATAAGATCTTGAAAGACAGTTTTTCTTGAGTTTGGATAGATGTCTAAAACTGTGGATCATAGTCATTTCGAAGCCCATTCAATGTCAATGACATCAAGTTATCATCATCAACTCGTACTGCAATAGAGACAAAAGCATCTCCAACCCCTTTCACCTTAACGAATAATCATTGAGATTAGTCATTTGATACATATCTTTTCCAAGCCAACTTAGTGTAAATAACATTAATTCGTCATCAAATGGTACTCCAATAGAGACAAGAGAATCTCCAACCCCTTTCACCTTCAATGAGTAATCATTTTTACATAACTTTCTCCTTAACATGTTATGTAGCTCTTGCTTTTACTACACCTTTCTAGCCTTGGTACTTGTGCTACAACTTAACCAAGGTATCCCATGCATCTTTAGGTGTCCCTTCATCCCTGTATATATGGCCAATCATAGAATCCAACATACCCATTGAGAGCCCATACATAAACTTGCTAGTCGTCTCATGCCATGCTTTAAAGGTGTGTAGGAGTGGGATTCTGGTCTAGCAAGCTCTGAATCCTTCTCATCACCTCTAATAAACTCCCAAAATCCTTTTCCCATGAGAAAAATTGTCATCGTGAACTAGCATGCTTGAAAGTTGTTCTTATCTAGCTTCTCGCTTATAATTTGGGATGGATTGTCAGACATTATTATTTTTTAGTAACTTTCACTTACACTAAATCATAATCAATCCCATAAGTTAATCGACCATGCCAGTTGGACTATCAGACATTGTTTTTCTATAGTAAATTGTTCATGCACCAAATATGGTATTTTGTACCAAATCATAATCAAGCCCATAATCTCACCAACCATGCTAGTTATGCATACGTGTGGAGGTGTCATCTTGGCATGTCATCTATATCCACACTAGTTGAGGTTGATATTTTAATAACTAGATGGTTAGGAGACATTTTATATGGACTTAGCACTTTCCCAAATAGAATGCATGCTTGTGCAGTCTATGTGACCGCATTTGTGAGCGCTAGACATCAAAACAAGGACACACTATTCTCATGTTGTGGGGCTTGTTTAAGAGTCTATATGACCTCATATGATCGCCATCAGAGGATATAATTAATTGGTCATTTTAAATAACAATGTTGTAGGTTTTTTGGACATGGTTAGCCTACATCTATGCCAATCCTCGATACTATACATAGACTACTTCAGCAACGTCGATACTATACATAAACTACTTCAGTAACCTTTTTTTTTATCATCAAGCTCATTATGTTCAAGCGTTCTTGTACGCAAGACATCCTCTATCTCTAGAGTCTTAAGCAATCAAAGATCCTTACATAGAGCACATGGGTGAGTAGACAACCATCATTTGTAATTAAATTTTTCCATCAATAATACTATTTATAGGGGTGGAAAAATAATCATGAATTTGTAATCAAGCTTGTAATCAAAGATTATAAGTAGTAATATTATTTACTCTCCATTTCTTTCTGCTATTCAATGCTTTATATTGTGAAGATTTTTCTTCCACTATTGTGTTTTTCTTATAGTAATCAGAGGTGATTATGATGAAGCTTACCTAGGTTCCCTGATAATGGGACCCATAAAGTCTAAGCACCTTTTTACAAATGGTTGTTCCAAAATTACAGGGGTTACCAGGGGCATACAATCCTTTCCTTGGATCATGGAAAACATTCATTACAATGTTTGATAGTTGTATCTCCAAGGAGTGTAGGCCACCATAGTCCCACCTGGAGAAAAACTATATAGGCTATCGTGTCCCCCCCCCATAAAGTGTCCTCCACTGATGCCAAAATTTCTCAAGGACAATGACAAAGTCATCTAACCGTCTTTCAAATCATGAAATCGAATGAAACAAATTTTAACTCTCTCTCACCTGTCTATACACTCTGTGATAGTCAATCAACAATGTTAATTAAGATAAAGGATGACATCAACAATGTTAATTAAGATAAAGGATGACAACCCTTTTCTCTACATGGTATCTATGAGTCAATGTCTTAATTACTCAACTGGGAGGCCAACGCCTCAAATTAATGAAAAAACAGGAGCAAAGATCCTCTCTCTCCTCGAGGGGTTCTACACAGGCAAAGAGGAAGGCCAAGATGCAATTGCGTCCTCTGAGGCGGCCCACAAAAGAAGCCAAGATGCACAAGCATCCTCTGAGCACTATAAAGGTGTTTGCCAAGGTCTACCCATGGTGGCGGATTCCTCTGAGCGTCCCCAAGCAATCCAAGGTGGCAAACAAGCCCCCCAAATTAGGAGCATGATTAACCCTAAATATACAGAATTGGAAGCTGAAAATTCACACGACCAAGATGCAGCAAAAATTGACGCTCATGATGCAGTTAAATGTCTACGAGACGCATCCTCTAAGCACTTCGAGTTGCAAGGCCAAGATACGCTAAAAATCTTCTCTGTGTCTGAAATAGAGGCTGGCCTAAAACCCCAAAGCTCATGTGCAACACACATCCGAGCTTATGCTATTCTATCTCATGAAGAATCTCCTAAATCCAGGATAATGCATTGGCATAATGTAATCAATCCAATATAGCATATAGTATAGTATAGATATTTAGAGGGTGAATCTATTTTCTCGTTCTAGGAATTAGCAATAAAATAATCTTAATGCTGAGATTTGGCATTAAGGGGGAGTGTTGAATGTAATGCCCAATGTCCACCCAAATATGGACAGGCGCGTGGTGCGAAGGGACAAGCACCCAATGTAACCACCTTTCAGATCATGCAATCGAATGAAACAGATTTCAACTCTCTCACATGTTTACACACTTTGTGATAATCAATCAACAATGTTAATTAAGATAAAGGATAACAACCCTTTTCTCTACACTGACATGCAACAAAGCACAATAATCATTATCATGATCACAAAAAGCATTGAGAGGAGTATGGATCTACATTGAAGGAGTATTGACAATATTTATTTACAAAAATGGATCATCTACATTGGAGGATCTATTGACCTGCTGATGTATACGGCATCCTACCATGTTTGAAAAGTTAGACTATAAGCATTACCAATATTTTTGTTTGCAAAATGGATCATCTACATTGGAGGCTGAGGTATTGAATTCTCAATACTAAATTTTATGGAATGTTTATCATTGACATAAAGCTAAGTCAATGTTATTAGTTAAAAGCACTACTATGTATTTATCATACATACATACTCGACTTTTTTCACAAAATGAAATTTGCAAGTATGAAGATTTTAATCTAGTATCTTTCAAAGGTCAAAGCTGATAGTGTGATAGTGGAAGACATTTGAAGAAGTTGCTTTGCCATATAATTTAGTGTGCCTTTGACACTCGAGCAATATCCTCTTTCATGCTTGATGAGCCAGAAACCAACACTCCAATGTTTTGTCCTTGGTACTCATTATTCAAACCATCGAATATTTCTATAGAAAAAACATGTAGTTAGTTATGATATCTATTGTTCCAAAACATATGTGTGTGTACAACCTCTGACAATTTAGAGTTGCAAGTGTTAGATTGTGTATCTTTGTTGATATAAAACCAAAATCTAAGTGAAAGCGTGAAATTTTTTATTAAGCCTAGATACTGAGGATCACTCTCTTCATGTTCAATTTCAACAACTATTATGGTGGTGACTAGAAAGTTTCTTTTTTATGAAGCTAAACTTTAAGTGTAATAACTTATAGGTTTAAATTTTGGTCCATCATGACCCCATCCGCCTCTCTTTTCCCCTCAAACCCCTATATGAGGAGACTCAATTGGTGATTCTAGATATGTAGGTTGGCATTTTGCAAGAGCTAATATGACATTGAAGGAAATGTATGCATCTACATTCAATCCTAGATTTGGAATATAGAGTTCAATTATGTGAGCATAGCTCAAACTAGTAAATGCTATAAATGTAACCTATGTACTACAATTAAGCTATAGCTTATAGCCACAAAGTGTCAAACTAAAAGAAATGATTTAATGAAAGAGAGCAGACAATATATATGTAACCTATGTACTACAATTAAGCTATAGCTTATAGCCACAAAGTGTGAAACTAAAAGAAATGATTTAATGAAAGAGAGCAGACAATATATATGGTTCAACAACTCAATTGTAGAAATGTGTACTATGTGAATGTATTGTGAGATGTATCCTCATAAGTACTTGTGCATTATATTTATAAAATGGACCAATAAAAAATAGTCACACCTAGGCTAAAATAGTGTAATTGTAGAAATGTGTACTATGTGAATGTATTGTGAGATGTATCCTCATAAGTACTTGTGCATTATATATGATAAAATGGACGGATAAAAAATAGTCATGCCTAGGCTAAAAGTAGTGCAATCAAAAGACATTGATATGCATATCAATTACTCATTTCAATGATAGGTATGATTACTCATTTTATGTAATGTGGGAATTAAGAGAGGAATGATACCTGTCCAACGAGGCCTACAACGAAGGTGCAAGCTTCCATTCCATGGGGAGCAAGTGTCTTCTTTCTTATGCATCACCTCTCCTTACCCAATAGAAGGTCTTGGGTAAGGAAAAGGAAGGCAACGAAGAATGGATGAAGCATTATGCCAAAAGGTGAATATATTCTGCATTCTAAATAGTCCTATCATATGGAGAAATGGATTGGGAGATACAAGGATGCAATCAATAGACAAAAGGATGAGAGAAGAGCTTTTAGAAGATCAAATAGACACTTGCTATTTTTGCCCAGCTTCTCCCAAATGTAATCAATATAGAATGGATTCATAAGTGGCAATATCGATGGCATCAAAAAATGGAGTGGTGATCACAAGAGAAGAGCACGTTGAAGCTGAATCTCTGGAGGATGAGGTACAAGTACTACCTCAAATTGACTCATTGTTGGAAGAAGATGATAATGAAAATGAAGAAAACAACTTAGAGGAGGCCGATCAAGAGCATGAGGAACATCAATTTGAAGAAGATGATGAGTCACCTATTGATCATGACAATGCTTTATTGAATAATGATAGTGATATTGATATAGAACCCCATATTTTCATTGAGCTTCCATTAGATACAGAGATTAATGGCGTGACACAAATGGATCTATTACAAGATGAGATGGATTCATGATCTTGACATTAATTATGTAATTATTTCTCTTCAAAAGTTTTTAACTATATTCTTTTTTGCTTTTTAAACATGCCTTTAAGGGTTCTAAAGGATGTTTTTTTTAAAACTATCATCATTTTCTCTATATATGTGATATGTATAACCTAATATCAATCTTCAATAACTCTCTGGAAATTTTTATAATATATAGCAGCATTATTCCATTGTTATTTTCCCTACCCCAGCAGCAAAATTATAGTGTAGCATTGAAATTTCCCTACTACTAATGATGCCCTGTAGCAAAATTTCACTACTGATGAGCAATGAGAACAATGTCGAAATAGCGTTACTATTTTCATTTCCCAAGAACAAAATTTCACCTATTGAACAACATTATGAGCGCAGCGACAAAAAGCCCAACATCTCGAAGGCCTCAACGCTACTAGAAAATGTTGCTATGCCCCCGACGTGTTGTAGTGCTAGTGGAATTGTATTTACATTAATGCAAGGTGTGTATTCATTTTTGATACATTGATGTGCAAGAAGACTGAGAAGATCCATAATATAAGGAGGAGAAATGCAAGATAATGAGGACAACGACCTAGCCTTGGCCCAGTCCCTTTACATTTTGCCATGTATATTTTTATAGGCAATGAATTTTGTTCTAAATAGTTTCATAAATACAGACAATTTTATTTCAAGTGTCTTGTTTATTTGCAAGTATGTATCTACTTTAGCTATGTTGCGTGCTTTTTTAGACTAGTAGCTGGGATGGATATGCTAGTGTTGGGCACTTTGTTATAGAAATTTTGTGCATGGTAGTAGGACATGCAAAAATAAGAAACCAAAGATCTCTCCTTGTAGGCTACATGGTGCAGTCTCAAGGCGAGCTCTTTATTTTTTCATTACATACACAGGCACCACCATGTGCACAACTATATTCACTGCCATGCATGGCCACATGCATGCCCATACACATGACCATTTGTGTAGCCAACTGGCTGTGTGATGGTGGCTCTGCTCATGGTGGCAAAACAAGCACCAAGATGTGCATCTAGCTACATTACTGCTTGTGCATAGCAATTTTTTTTATTTCTCTTTTGATTTTTTACGGGCATAGTTGTACTTGCAGCCATAGCCCTTATCCTTTGTAGTGTTCCTCATTGAGAATGCTTGGATGTGTTTATGCATAATGTTATTTAAACTTTAGGTGAAGCTGAGTGTTCCTAGTTTTTAGTTATGCCTTCAGAGAGCGGCAACCAAATGGCATTGATTGGGCTAACATTGATTGATGTGTGAAGAAAGAGACATCAATCTATGGTGCGTATAGCCTTAAGGGGATCTAACCTCTAGTTGCTTTCATAACTGCATGTCTTGAGATCTCTCATGAGTGAAAGGATGATTTGATTGTTTTGTTGTTAAAGATTTCTCTTCATTAAAACCATATTTTTTACACACCCATACTCACAAGAATATGTAAGAAAAATAAGAGTTGAATTAGATTTTATTCCTTGCCTATTCCATAAAGAACATTTGGCATAAATAAAGTTTCCATTATTGTGTGAGGAAAAACCTCAATTATATATAAGAAGATTTAAGTGGCCCACCCTTATTTACATTAGTATGAGGCCTTACTGATATTTTGAAACACTTTGAAACCTTAAGGCAACCGGTTTGGCATATTCTATATACATGGACTTACATTATGGGCTATTAACCTAATCAAAATGGTTCACATGGGTGCTATTTTTCAAAAGGTTTATAGGGATAGACTATTGTTTAAGTTATTAGACACTCATACTTTAGCATATCACATGTATTTGATTTCCTAGGATATGGTTGTAGTGTAAAATTATCGAGCATAAAATTGACATGTTGATGTATAATGAGGCAACTTACCATGTTTGTAAAATTAGATCATTATAAGTATTAACAAAAATGGATCTACATTGAAGGAGTATTGACAATATTTATTTACAAAAATGGATCATCTACATTGGAGGAGCTATTGACCTGCTGATGTATAAGGCATCCTACCATGTTTGAAAAATTAGACTATAAGCATTAACAATATTTTTGTTTGCAAAATTGATCATCTACATTGGAGGCTGAGGTATTGAATTCTCAATACTAAATTTTATGGAATGTTTATCATTGACATAAAGCTAAGTCAATGTTATTAGTTAAAAGTACTACTATGTATTTATCATACATACATACTCGACTTTTTTCACAAAACAAAATTTAATGTTATTAGTTAAAAGTACTACTATGTATTTATCATACATACATACTCGACTTTTTTCACAAAACAAAATTTAATGTTATTAGTTAAAAGTACTACTATGTATTTATCATACATACATACTCGACTTTTTTCACAAAACAAAATTTGCAAGTATGAAGATTTTAATCTAGTATCTTTCAAAGGTCAAAGCTGATAGTGTGATAGTGGAAGACATTTGAAGAAGTTGCTTTGCCATATAATTTAGTGTGCCTTTGACACTCATGAGCAATATCCTCTTGCATGCTTGATGAGCCAGAAACCAACACTCCAATGTTTTGTCCTTGGTACTCATTATTCAAACCATCGAATATTTCTATAGAAAAAACATGTAGTTAGTTATGATATCTATTGTTGCAAAACATATGTTTGTGTACAACCTCTGACAATTTAGAGTTGCAAGTGTTAGATTGTGTATCTTTGTTGATATAAAACCAAAATCTAAGTGAAAGCGTGAAATTTTTTATTAAGCCTAGATACTGAGGATCACTATCTTCATGTTCAACTTCAACAACTATTATGGTGGTGACTAGAAAGTTTCTTTTTTATGAAGCTAAACTTTAAGTGTAATAAGTTCTAGGTTTAAAGTTTGGTCCATCATGACCCCATCCGCCTCTCTTTTCCGCTCAAACCCCTATCCGAGGAGACTCAATTGGTGATTCTAGATATGTAGGTTGGCATTTTGCAGGAGCTAATATGACATTGAAGGAAATGTATGCGTCTACATAGCTATAGCTTATAGCCACAAAGTGTCAAACTAAAAGAAATGATTTAATGAAAGAGAGCAGACAATATATATGGTTCAACAACTCAATTGTAGAAATGTGTACTATGTGAATGTATTGTGAGATGTATCCTCATAAGTACTTGTGCATTATATTTGTAAAATGGACCAATAAAAAATAGTCACACCTGGGCTAAAATAGTGTAATTGTAGAAATGTGTACTATGTGAATGTATTGTGAGATATATCCTCATAAGTACTTGTGCATTATATATGATAAAATGGACCGATGAAAAACAGTCATGCTGCCTAGGCTAAAAGTAGTGCGATCAAAAGACATTGATATGCATATCGATTACTCATTTCATTGATAGGTATGATTACTCATTTTATGTAATGTGGGAATTAAGAGAGGAATGATACCTGTCCAACAAGGCCTACAATGAAGGTGCAAGCTTCCATTCCATGGGGAGCCAGCATGTGAACCCACATTCTCCTCATCTTTTGTGGTGATTTCCTGAAGCTCTTGTTGGGAATTACTGGGTGAGCTATTTGCAATACCAATTTTTCTTGAATCAACCATAGGACAAGATCTTTGATGCTTCGAGTGAAACCACCAAAGTGAAACAATTATGCCTCCAAATATGGTAGTGCCCAAAACCATGCTTGCTACCACTAAATGTGCTCGGTTGTAGTTGGTAAAGTGAGCATCATAGTTTTTGATGATGAAGACATTGGAGAGACCCCATAGGATATAGAATCCCACCATGGATGCAAGGATAGTAGATGCTACCCAAATTGATTTACCTTTAGTGCTATTGCATGATATTCCTTGAGGGGTAGGTCCACTTATGGGGGATAATAATTCACTTCCAAACTCATTTGAGGGTTTCCAAGTAGAGCCTCCAAATGTGGCAAGGTCAAGCCTTTGATGGGTATTTGATTCTATATTCATTATACCTGCCATATTGCTGTAGTCTACAAGAGAAGTGGAAGTGATATAAGCAAAGACACGCAGGTCCAATCCACGTGTTTCATATTCGGGCGCTATGTCATTGGGATCTATGCTGTTCAGAACACAAAGCTCCTCTGGCTTTCTCACACAATGATAGAGTTGGATCGAAGATGGCAAATCTCTATGTCCGCGTCTCTGTCTATGCAAGACATCGCGCAGGATAGCAAGAAGGGGAGTGACCCCAATACCACCACCAACTAGTATCAGTACATTATACCTGAAAAATGGTCAAGAATTCCATGATTGTTACTGATGCGTGCATGCTTGGGATTGTGCTATATAATATAATGATTAAGAGTAATTTGTGTATACATGCATGCATTGCGTGTGTGTGTGTGTGTGAGAGAGAGAGAGAGAGAGAGAGAGAGAGAGAGAGACTGAGAGAGAGAGAGAGAGTACTTCAAGAAGAAGTCTGATTCATCTCCATAAGGGCCCTCAACCCCTGCCTTGAACGAGAAAGGACACCCAGGGGTGGTTCCATGTGCTTGGGCGGACTTCAACAGTTGGTCTTTTAAACTTGTCGTCCACTTTCCAAGAGGCTTAATCACAATAGAGAGCTCTTCTTTTTCATCTATGGCCGTTGATGTCACACTAAAGAAGTGCCACTGTAGCTTCATCAGCCTTCACAGGCTCGGAAATCGAAGGTACCAGCTGCTGAGTGCATGGTATACTAGTCCTTTTGTCATTCCACCATGATAACACAAGAAAAAGCACTGTGTAAAGGGAGGGGAGCATAGTATAAATTTGAGATTTTCATAAAATTACCATTGGTAACATATTCCAAATTTTGAGTTACAATTTGGTAATTTTTTAGATCTTAAAGTTTCCAAAGATCTCTTCATTTCTTTCATACATGCTAGATGTTGTATGAGTTTCAAAAAATTAAAGCTATTTCTATCAGTCATTGAGAGAACTTGGAAAAAATAGCAAGATATTATAGTGATTTCTACTTGGTGAGCCTCAAGTTATCAATTTGAGCCTTGTTAAGCATGCATCATATAGGCTTATAGAAAAACCCTAATGGTAATTTTTCTTAAAAGGTGAGTTATCATTTGGTAATTTTTTACTAGTGCAAAGTTACCAAATGGTAATCATCAATCTAAATTAGATTACAATTTGTAACTTTTTAGTCGTTTGGTTCCAAGGTGGTTACTAAATTTATACTGTGGAGGGGAGGGTTGAGAAAGCATTGAATCATGGAGTGTATGATGTTATTATGGCACTATTAGGTATGTTACCTTGGGTACTGTTCCTTGCAATCCTTAGCTCTAGTGAGCCTGACTCCAAGACCTTGGCCGAGAGCACATCAACAGATTGTCGAGATTGTAGCATGCGCAGGAAGCGATCGATGAAGAAGAGCAGGCATGGTATGATGAAGAAGTGAATGGTCCACATGACATGGTAGAGCCAAAAGAGGAAAAAGACGATGTAGAGATGATGCAACCCAAAGAACAACTCATACCATCTCCTCTGGAAAAATGAAAGGGAAGTTGCCCACATCACTAATCCAGCTATCAAGGCTACGACCCCCGCGACTACTGAGCATGCCTCCCCTTCTACTTCCCATCCAACAATCTATCATGGACAGCCAAAACCATAACAAAATACAGTCAGAAGAGACTTGAACCACATCAAGGATAGGATAGGAAGGAGTATAACAGAATGCCAAAATTATCCCGGAATGCAATGATTAGCCGCCTTATATTAGCAGATTACAGGTCCAGGGACCGTGTCGGGCCGTCATGGTCATGGGTCGTGGGAAGGAAGATCTCATCCATTAAATCGGGACACTTTATTTCAGGGAATCCAAATCTCATATACATAGCTATCAACATCTATATAAATTCTGCAGCTTGCTGATGTGGAATAACATGATTTGCTGGGCTATCAACATCTGTGCAGAATGATTTCCAACCTGCTGATGGGGGAAAATTCCATTGGCCTGGTTGTCAACATCTTTGGAGAATATTCCACTCCCCATGACCATGACGGTGTAAGGAAAGGCCATGGGTTTGGCCTTTCCCTAGGAAAATGGGTCGGCGGCCTCCCAATGGCCTTTCCTTACACCTTGATTTACACTCGTTGAAGTGTTAATGACATGGGCACATGCTTGTATATATGATAGAGTGTTTTATATACATGCACATGCATATTAATTACACTCGTTGAAGTGCATAATGACATGGGCACATGCTTGTATATATGATGATATGATAAGAGTGTTTTATGTATGCACATGCATATTAATTACCTCCTTGGCCGTATGAGAGGCAGCATAGTATATTATGTAGCCGATGCCATGGACGGTTAGAAGGGCGAGCGTCAGCACGGATAACCATATGTGGTACTTGACAGCATGCTCAAATGGCATTTTGATCAGTCGCAAGAACGGGGAACCCCTTGACACCGGGATCCAAAGTAGAGAGAATGGAATCATGGCAGATCGACCCATGTAGTAGGCAGCGTAGGCCACCTTGGTTACTTGCCTGTTGACATGCAACAAAGCACAATTTTAGACAGTTAATTCTCACTGAAACCGAACTAATTAATATGCTTTAGGGCGAAATAATCATTATCACAATCACAAAAAACATTGAGGAGTGTTCGATCTTGCGGTTGTATGATTAGTGAGGTAATTAATGAGTATGATAGTCTCCAAAGAAAAAACTATGTAGTTAATTCTCAGTGAAACTGAATTAATTATAATTTAGAGCGAAGTAATCTTTCTTTGTCACTGTGACGCGTTTCGTCAGATTTCGACGTTTTGGCTAAAAACGGCCAAAACGGCCGTTTTCCGTGACGCGTCGCGGGATTTCTATCCGGAGGGACATGGTGCCCGAGGGGGAGACTAGACCGCCCCGAATATAATGCATCTATATGGGGAGGAAGTGCTTGGAGGGGCAAAGCATGGACCCATGGTAGGCACGTTGATGCACTCACGCACCGGGTAGGCACGTTAGGCCTCTCGTGTTGTGGTGGGGGTTAACGGGGCCGAGTGCCTCCGGAAAATGCCGTCCCAACCTTGGCGGTGTCGGGACCGATTGAGCTGACGGGACCGTGGACAGTGGAAAAACGGCCGCCGCCGTGGCCGGCGAGCCGGGCCGTGCCGACGGGGCCGCGATGGACCCTAGGCCGGCGGGGCATGGATGGAAGGCAAGTCCCGGGTGAGGCCCACGGAGCCGAGCCGGGCATGAAGGGCAAGTGAACGGCGAGACTCGCAAGGCAAACGCGCGCAACGAGCGCGCAACGCGCTCGACGGGCCGGTGGAGCCTCATGAGCCGAAGTGGCCGCGTGCGGCAAAGACGTGGTGTTTCGTGCCGGACGTCCGCTTGTACTGGGCTCGCGTCCGTACGGCCATCACACTTGGTATCAGAGCCAACATGGGCTTCAGAAGTGAAAAACGGCGGGACCGTCAGAAACGGCAGAAACGTCGAAAACGGCAAAAAGGCCGAAAAAAACGGCGAAACGGCGAGTTGAGCCAAAGTGACGGCCACGAGCCGAAAAACGGCACAAAACTGCCAACTGAGATTCGGGCCTCCAAACGATGGAATTTGCCCGTCGTGACCTTTACCGACCTCGAGGAGCAGGGTGCAAGGCACAGGATGGCATGGTCGGCCGGACCCATCGGGACCCCGAGCTAACGGCGCCGCCTGGGGGGGTGGACCGCGCAGCTCCCGTTGGGCCTCAAGATGAAGGAATTTGGGGGAGTGCTATATATGAAAAATGATCAGTCTTTCGAGGGGATCGCAATCGCGTGGTCCTTTCGGACAAATTCCTAAGTTGGCCGACATGTTTTGGGATCAGTGGAAAGCTGGGTTCAAAGCCAAGGTGAGGTCACAGGTGCAAAGACCCAACATACGACGTTGGCAAAGCGCTAATCAGAGGAACATGCAACTGGATCCTTGTGGGGGCCGTCAGCACTTTTAGAAATGGAAGATCAGCGGGCTTGGGGATCTCTTAGAGTTACCACCAAAGAGAGCTGAATGAAGAAATCTACTTGATCCTCGTGGGGGCCGTCAAAGGCTTCGGGATCTTTCAGAGTGACCACCAACGCCAAGACAAAAGCTACAAAGAAAACGGCGAGGCTGGCTAGACAAGGGTGGCACGCGGACCAGCAGCACCTCAGATGAGGACCGTGGGCTGGAGGTCACTCGAGGTCCAAGAAAGACAAAGACAAAGGGGCCACGCATGCGGAGACAGCGCCGGGAATGGGACCGGGTCCGCTTATGCTAAGAAACTGGAGGCGGCGGAATGGGACGTCGTCTCGGTGTGGTGCCCATGAAGAGCAGAAAGACGCCGCCGAGCCAACTCAAGGACAAAGACAAGCGGCAAAGGTGCCCGCTGAGGCCATGGCGAGCCTCGTGGCGAAGCAGCCACACAAACCTCACCAACGAAGCAACGGGCTAGGCAGGAGAAGCCGACGCCCTTCCAGATCAAGAAGGATTGCGCCTTGGGTGGAAGCAGCAAGCTGAAGCCCCATCATCTCCAAGTGCTGAGCAAGAGCACGAGGGCTAGGCCGGAAGGAGTCGAAGCCTCTTCAGATCAACCAAGGATCAACAAGGGGGAGGCAGCAAGCCGAACCCGCCCTCCTTCGCAGGGCAAAAGCAGGGTGAGACCAGAAGGCATCAATACCCCTTTCAGGCTACCAAGAGCCACACAACGAACCTTCGCGATCCGCCTGGGGTGAGGGTAAGCCCTATGGAGAGGCACGAAGAGCCCTGGGTCTTCTTAACCTCTACTCCGACGTTCCGCCTGGGTGAGGGTAAGTCCTAAGAAGAGGCACCAAGAGCCCACGGCTTCCGGGCATGCGGTTGAGGGTAAGTCCCTTCGATGGCACCAAAACACCCATGACCCATTCACCTTCTTGTGGCCGTGCCGCCCGCCGAGGCCAGCGCGCATGCGTCACCCTCTTTTCCGTTGTACCGAGCCGGGTGAGGGTAAGCCCTAGGAGAGGCACCAAGACCCCGCGCTCTCTCGTGGCCGTGTAGCCCGCCGTGGTGCACGCGTCACATTCACCTCCGACTCGCCTGGGTGAGGGTAAGTCCGCGCGCGGCACCAAGAGCCTGGGTATCCCGTCAAAGTCCAAGGATTCATCGTGCCGAGGGCACACCGGCCCGAGCTGGAGCAATCCGGGGAGGGCCACGCTGAAGGAACGTGCCATATCTAGCCGTCAAAGGGCTGCAGGGGCACAAGAGCTGTGTGGTTTGGGAAAGCAGGTTTGAAGAAGGGGACTACTTGGGAGCTCTGGATCGCAGCCTAAGGACCGTGGTGCCGGGCAGATAGCACTCTGGGTGAAGGAGCAAACGGGTATAGCTGGACTCACTCCTCGTGGACTCAAGTTGTGCGGCTCACGAGTTGAAGGGCTGTGGAAAGCGAGCTTGATGAAGGGGACTACTTGTGATCGCTCAAGCGCAGGACATGGAACCGTAGTGCCGGGCACATAGCACTCTGGGTGAGGGCGTGACCTTGTACATCCGAGTGGACTGGAGTCATTTGGCTCTCCAAGGTCATACCTGAAGATGGAAACAGCTGGATGTGCAGGTGGCAATGTGCATGCAGTTGGGTGGGTTAAGGTGGCAATTGGCTCACTGAAGTTCGAAGGCGTGTTCTTGGACCAGGTTACCAGAAGACGGAAACAGCTGGGTGCGCAGGTGGCAATGTGCATGTAGTTGGGTGGGTCAAAGTGGCAGCTGGCTCACTGAAGTTTTATGGTGGCAGCTTGGATGTGGAAAGCACTCAGATCAAGCCGTCAAGGGCAAAGGAGTGCAAAAGAAGAAGATCCGGCCCGAGGCGAAGTTCACGACGCAAGGAAAACTTGGCTCCTAGCCGTCCAAGGGGAACTTGTTGGGATGACGTCAAAGAAGACTGGCGCTTCGCAGTGCGGAAGGACACACTCAGGACTTAAAGGTTCAAGGTGATGGTGCAGAGTCAAGAAACGGAGCCGTGTGAGGGTCATCATGGTGTCATGGGGGCCTAAGCAAGACGAAGTGGAGGGACTTTGCGCCTTGGTGAACAGGAACAGGCAGATGATGGCTTAAAGGTCAGGACCGCCTAAACAGGTTGAGGGAAAGTTTGGCTGGAGCATGGCAAAGCAAGTCTTGGTGTCAAGGCAAGCTAGGGCACTCGAGTCAGGTGAACCAAAGCCGAAGAAGTGCAGAAATTTGAATGCCAAAGGTTCGCGGTGGTTTTCACTTGGTGTCAGGTGGGGCCAAAGGCACTTTGTCACAGAGAATGGATGCACTTGTGTATTGAAACAGGTTGAAGCTGGGCATCAAGGTCCAAGGTCAACAAAGTGTAGAGTTTGAAGTGGTACAAGAAGGGGCAACCAAGCTGGCGTCAGTGAGGTGGGCAACTCTTGTCCATTAAAGATTCGGCACAAAGAGCGCAAGGGGCATCGGAGAGCATCAAGGCTCACTACAAAGCTCCAACGACAAGGAAGGTGAAGTCAGATTTGAAGTAAAGATCTTGCAAACCAAGTTGGCGTCAACTCGGCAAACAAGTCTGGACTCCACTGAAGACTCTTACTTTCCCGGCAACGCTGCATTGCTGAAGGTAACCACTCTTACTCAGCTCAGACAGGAGCTCCGGCGAGACCATGCAGTCACCTCGCAAATTTTGTTGGGTTGGGGGACTCTCAAGCGGGGGCTTGAAGTCCAGGCCATATAGTGAAGAAAGCCAAAAAATTTGAAAAATGGCAAAAATACAAAAATATGCACAGTTTTTCTTTTGTAAACGGGTTAGACACCTACTCTGCTCATGGCTATAAAGCAGGGTAAGGACCTCCCGTCCTCAATATATCTATCTACCACGTTGCACAGATGCGTTATAATCAGGTCATGCATCCCACCTTTCGTTTCAAAGTAATTGACGAGGGCGTCAATTCTATAAAGGGGGGGTGTATGTGACGCATTTCGTCAGATTTTGACGTTTTGGCTAAAAACGGCCAAAACGGCCGTTTTTCGTGACGCGTCGCGGGATTTCTATCCGGAGGGACATGGTGCCCGAGGGGGAGACTAGACCGCCCCGAATATAATGTATCTATATGGGGAGGAAGTGCTTGGAGGGGCAAAGCATGGACCCATGGTAGGCACGTTGACGCACTCACGCACCGGGTAGGCACGTTAGGCCTCCCGTGTTGTGGTGGGGGTTAACGGGGCCGAGTGCCTCCGGGGGATGCCCTCCCAACCTTGGCGGTGTCGGGACCGATTGAGCCGACGGGACCGTGGACGGTGGAAAAACGGCCGCCGCCGTGGCCGGCGAGCCGGGCCGTGCCGACGGGGCCGCGATGGACCCTAGGCCGGCGGGGCATGGATGGAAGGCAAGTCCCGAGTGAGGCCCACGGAGCCGAGCCGGGCATGAAGGGCAAGTGAACGGCGAGACCCGCAAGGCAAACGCGCGCAACACGCTCGACGGGCCGGTGGAGCCGTCATGAGCCGAAGTGGCCGCGTGCGGCAAAGACGTGGTGTTTCGTGCTGGACGTCCGCTCGTACTGGGCTCGCGTCCGTACGGCCATCACAGTCACGATCACAAAAAGCGATCACAAAAAGCGCTGAGAGGAGTGTGATCGTCTCTGACATGCAGCAAAGCACAATAATTATTATCATGATCACAAAAAGCATTGAGAGGAGTATAATCATCATCAAGATCTCAAATTAAAGCATTGAGAAGAGTGCTCGATTTCGGTACTATAATTAGTCAGGTAATTAAGGAGTATGATCGCCTCTGATCTGATCTTACAGAGATGTTTCGAAGATTTCGGGTGGTTCTGTCTTGAATCTCTCCTCGATTTCTTTGAAGCCCAAGTAGGTCATTCTCCCAAAGCTATACGTGACCAGTAAGAGGATGCCCAGGATGAAAAGCACGTCTGCAGCCGTCAGCACTCCCATTAATGGGCTTTTTACCACCAATGGGTAGGTCGTGATGCTCGGGCGAGTCGGCCTGTGCAGGGTGGTATCCTCCTTAGTTGTAGCTACCGTCCTGTAAGTACAGTATTATAGCACCCAAAATTAAGTGTTATTGATCCAATATTATTAAAGCACCCACCATAATGAAGTGCAGATGTATTATTAAACCACCCACAAAAAAGTATTATTGACCCAATATTTAGAAATCCTAATCACTCCAAGTTGGTCAGTACCCCCATATCCTTTTGAATTATCTAGCTAATCCTCTTACCGAGCACATTATCACGACGAGTAAAGCCACCGATTAGACTTAATCATTATCCTGTAAGAGCAAATTAACACAGGGAAGTTGGTTTTTTAAGCGTCAAAAGCAGCTGGCTTACTTGCTTTTCTTTCTCAGCTCAATCACTGCAAAGCTAAGCAGGGCCACAATTATGAATGGGGTTGTCTGGTAGATCAAAACGGACCCTGCAAAAGTGTGGGAAACAACCAGATTACGCATTATTAATCAGTCAATCCAACTGCAAATCAATAATTTAACACGACGTGCATGGTCATCTTTCCAATAAGAGCTGATTTAGTAGCACGTGATTGATAATATGGGACACCCATCTTAATGATCCCATGCAGCTACCATCTTGTATCTGGATTTTGTAGCTAACAATGTTGAACTAAAAAATGGCCCTACGGCTACATCATAAAGCAATTTAATCTAAGATTACTAATTTCTAACGACATATTACTTCCTTGTAATTAAGGGCGATTAACTAGAAATGAGTCAGTATATTGATAATTTACCATCGCCTCGACCATTGTAACTCCAGAGTCCATGGCCTTTTAACAACCAAGGGCCTTGAATTTTAATCAATGGAAATAAATTAAGTTTAGATATAGCAGGTTATAGGAGCCCAGGATTAAGTATTAAGAATGTTATGATAATTAATAACGATTACAAGGTGATGACGATTACCATAGTAGCCATCAGTGCGGAAGAACCTGGAGTGCATGCGGCCCTCAAGCCGATCAAGGTACTTGGGGTCATTATTGGGCTCAGAGGACATGATCCAATACAGCGCCCAGATGAGGCTTGCTGCACAGATGATGGAAAGCAAGCCATGCCTGGCTATGGTGAGAAGAAGCTGCCTCTTCATCTTACTAGGTGCTCTTGCAGCTACTGCAGCTCCCTTACTTAATGAGCTCTCTTTATATAGCTTTGTGCTTAATTCCCATACATTAATGGCCAACAGTTGACTACCAAATCTATTTTTATTAAGGTAATTATATAATAAACGTTGACTGTGCAGTTTACAGGTTTGGTAATGATAATTTCTGCTTTTTTTTTCCCCTACTTTAGCACACTGTTTTCAAAGAGAATCATTTCCTTCGTTTTCTTACATAAAAAAGCATCCTCTTTTTGACAAAAAAAGAAAAGAAAAAGTTACACTCAACAGCAACCACTATGTGGAATTGTAGCATCGAGTACGCAAATTTTCGCAGGCTTCTCACAGCTTTCCATGGATGAAAGCTGACCGGTTCTATCTGTGCGTGATGCTCTGATAGAAGCTGTACTGCTCTGTGCGGCATGTGAGCGCAGCATGTGCGAGGTCGTCAACGGGGGTGAAACGTGAGGAGGCCAGCTTTCGGCACACGCGCCAGCACGTGCAGGGTACGCGCGGTAGCTCGTAGCTTGAGCTTCTCGTGCACACTCCTCTCGACTAGCATGCCATCTGCTCACTCCTCTGGTGCATCAAATCTCCATACAATCATACGGCACCTTAATTATGCGCCTTAATCTCATTGCCCCCCTAATTTCACTTTGGCCTTGGCAGCACCGACACCCCAGTCATGGGCCACCTTGAGCCTTTCCATTGTCTACTTTGGACTACTCATCTCGATGAGCGCTTATCAAATTTCATCAGTCATATTGGTGTCCTCATGCATGCCAACATTCTTTTGGAGTAGTGATTTTGCAGGTGTTATAACAAAATGGACATTCCATATCCATATGTGTGTAGGTTCAAATATATCCATCTGCAAAAAAAAAGATATATATATATATATATATATATATATAGATAAGTGCACATGTAATGGACACTCCACATCCATGTGTGAGTTATAGTGAATGTACGTTCACTTGTAGTGGAGGAGAGTGAGTCTCTCATCGTGTGCACTAACAACATATAACTAACTACTATTGCTTTGAAGATGCATCATGCAACCATAGTTATGTGCCTTTCCAACTTAGTTTGAATAGGAGACTTCATCAATTTACCGCCAATACTAAGAGGTGGATTGACAGTCTACATCGACCAAAGATATTGAGACCAAAGATGACTTTACAATGCCCAACGATCAAAAACCAAGAGCATAACGATAGAAAGCCATTTTTAGCTTAGAGTTTCATTTAAATAAGTTAATGTACTATTAGATGCCATCATGAATTTGCAATATCCCAAACTTTCCTAGACATTGAATACTTGTGTTGAAAGACTCTAGCTTAGATTTGACTAGCCATCAATTATAGTAGGTAGGAACAAGGAGTGAAAGCAAACCCATAGAATAGGGTAAGTAGAATCATAGTGTTGGTATCAGCCCTTTGAATCTAATGCTATCTCTTTTAGGTAACAGCTAGAAGAGGGAAGAATGAGTAGATCCATGTAATAGAGTTAAGTGTTATGTCCAATCTCTCTTGAAACTCTAATTTAGCATTGTGGATGTGATTAGGATTAGTCTGGGATATGCTTTGCACTAATCAGTTCGTCTTCTCCTTCTTCCCTTCTCTTCCCTCTTTCTTGAGGGTTAGGCATAGCATAGTAATCGACTTCATATAAGAATTTCATTCCAACCTTTGTGAGGAGTGGTTGCACCACCCATTGGAAATTGGTGTGACACGAGTGCAAGAGAAGTGTAAGACCAAGAAGCTCTACACATGCAAGGGTGAAGCTCTTAGGCTAAGCTCGAGCTTGGAAATTTAGTAAGTCTTCCACAAGTATTACTCCCACAAGGAGTGCCTTATCACTTCTAGTTGATGAACTTCTAACTCCTTTTTAATGGATTCAATATTGAGTAGTAGCACACCAAGGAAGAGGTATGGAAGTGAAAGTAGTTTGTGTTGTTTTTAATGTTGATACTTCTAGTTGATGAACTTCTAGCTCCAATTTCAATGGAGTTAACCATTTGATATTGAGTAGTAGCACACCAAGGAAGAGGTATGGATGTGAAAGTAGTTTGTGTTGATTTTGTGTTGTTTTTAGTGTTTATACTTTGAATTTATGCTTTATTTTATGTTTAACTAGTGTTGATGTTACCACTTAACTAATTAACATGGTTTTACATGCTTATCCTATTGTAAGGCTACTGCAAGGAACTTTTCTATCTTACCCACTCAAACAAGCACCTATCTTTTATAAGATAACATAGAAAATGGTTTTACCTACACCTACAGTAAGGCTACTTCAAGGAACTTTTCCATCTTACCTGCTCAAATAGGCATCTATCATTTATAAGATAGTCTAGGAAAATGGGCAATGGTTGTACAATGACTGTCTTGACTTTGGGGTCAAGTCATGTGGATGGGACACCTTTGACATAACTCAATTGAGTTATCCTTCCAATCATGTCATGCCACGTGGCATTCAATATAGACTCGTGAGGTAACTCGAGCGAGTTACCCCCCCTACCACCTTGGACAACACTACCACATAACTTGATCGAGTTATGCAGTGGGTGGACATCTACGAGACACCACGTAACTCAACTGAGTTACGTGGTGGATATCCACATACTTTTTCTCAAGTTAGGAGGTGTACATCCATGTAACTCAATCGAGTTATGTGATGTGGACATCTACGAGACACCACGTAACTCAACTGAGTTACGTGGTGGATATCCACATACTTTTCTCAAGTTAGGAGGTGTACATCCATGTAACTCAATCGAGTTATGTGATGTGGACATCCACATAGGTACCATGTAAAACATGATCAAGTTATGCAGACATCCAACATCGAAATCAATCAAGTTATGAGCTGTCTACATGGAGGTCTACCATTTAATTTGATCAAGTTACTTACTTAACCCAAGGTATGCATGCACCCCAAAATCATTACATAGAGAATGCACAATTCAAAAAAGTGCATTTTCCTAACTCGATCAAGTTACATGGATGCACATAGTGATACTGTATCTCAATGTGCTTCGTGCAAGCATGAAAAACTACAAGAGGATGATTGTATAGTTGTGTGATGTAGTGAGAGAAAGTAGTGAGAGTTGCGACTGCATATGCAAGGGGATTTTTTTCACAATTACATAGAAAATGCACAATTCAAAAAAGTGCATTTTCCTAACTCGATCCAGTTTACAGGGATGCACATAGTGATACTGTATCTCAATGTGCTTCGTGCAAGCATGAAAAACTACAAAAGAGGATGATGGTATAGTTGTGTGATGTAGTGAGAGAAAGTAGTGAGAGAGTTGTGACTGCATGCAAGGGGATTTTTTTCTAGTATGCAGCTACTAGTGTGGCTATACATGTGGCTATTGTCATAGCTATACATGCGGCTCTTGCATGGCTAGCTCTTGCATGGCTATAGCTGCATGTATAGCCACGATAGTAGCCGCATGTATAGCGGTGCGTACTATTTATAAATAATTGGATTCTTCCACGCTGCATGCATCCTTTCTTTGACACTCTTTTCTCTCCTCCTACCTTTCCCCCAAAACCTGCACTAAACTCGTTTCTTCTCCCTTAATCTTTCATACCTCAAGCATGAAACTCATGCTCTCCTTCATTTATGTGCTTTCATCTCCAAAAGCATAAGTTTTATGGTGAAGGTAAGGGTTTGTTCTCTCTATTCTCTCATATTTGTTTCAATCGCTCTGTGTATACTTAGGTCTTGATTCTTGTCTTCTTCTTCTTCTTCTGCTTATCACTTGTCTTCTCACTTTTCTATTTGTTTTTTAATTAACTTTATTTGTCTTCTTCTTCTTCTTCTGCTTATCACTTGTCTTCTTGTCTTCTCACTTTTCTATTTGTTTTTTAATTAACTTTATTGTGTGTGCTTGTTTTCCAAGTTTAAGGTTTTTGATGCTTGCTCATTCGGCTTTGTTTGCAAAAAGACAAGGTAAAGCCTTTTTTTCCTCGTAATCTTTTATGTAACCTCTATGTATACTTCTTTCCTCTCTCTTTTTCCTAGTGTTAAATGCTCTTTTTCTCTCAAAATGCCTATGTATGCTCTATGCATATATACATATTAGAACATACATAGAGTATGCATAGCTCTAATATGCATGCATAGAGGCTCTATGCATACAAATTAGAGCATACATAACTCTAATATGCATGTATAGAGCCTATGTATGTGCATGATCTAATATGCATTCATAGAGGCTCTATGCATGCATAGATCTAATATGCATGTATAGAGCCTATGTTTGCTCTATGTATGCTCTAATATACGTGCATAGAGACTTTTATGCATGCATAGCTCCAATATGCATGCATAGAGCCATATGCATTAAGATTTTACATCAAGCTTATGCTTATGCTTTTACATTAAGCTTCATGCACATAAGCCTAATGCATATGGCGTATGAACTCCGTATGCGTAAAGCTTTTGTTTAAGCTTATGCACAAAGCTTTTGAAAAAATGGTGTATACATAAGATTTATTTAAAAAGCCAGTACGTAAGCTTAATGTAAATGGCTGATATGCATAAAGCTTTTGGTAAAATGGTTTATGCATAAGCTTTAAAAAATCTAATGCATAAAGCTTTACGCATAAGGTTATGCGTTTCCATTTACTAACATATATATTTTCTTAAACTTTTAGATTGATGCTCGACCCATAAGCTCATCTTTGTAACACAAACTCTACTTCTCTTCTTCAAGGTAAGAGTACTTGTCTTTTATAATCCCTTTCTTTAATTGTTTATGGTACACCCCTGGTGCTTGGGAGCTTTTTTTTTCATTATGCATTAGATTCATTTTTATAAAGCATAAGGCTCATGCATTATGGCTTTATGAATAAACCTTAAACACAAGGCTTTACGCATTAAGCTTGTTCATAGAACCATATGCATTAAGATTTATGATTTATGCATTGAGCATAAAGCTTTATGCATATGACTTATATTTATGCATAAAACGTTTACATTAAGCTTTATGTACAATCTTATGCATAAAGTTTAAGCATAAGCTTTATACACATAAAGCTAGCTAATGTATAAGGTTTTAGCATAAAGCTTTATACATAAGGCTTTTGCGTAAAGGTTTAATCTTTATGCATAAAGCTTAAGCTTTATGGATAAGGCTTTTGCATAAAGGTTTAAGTTTAAGCTTAAAACTTTATACATAAGCTTTGTGTATAAAGCTTATGCATAAGTCATATGCATTAAGTCTTCTATACCTAAGGCTTAAGCTTTATGCATAAATCTTTAATGTAAAATATTTAAGTTTAAGCTTAAGCTTAAACCTTTATATATAAGCTTTTTGTATAAAGCTTATACATGAGCCATATGCATTAAGCTATATTCCTAGTGCTTAAGCTTAATTTATAAAGCTTTAATGTAAAATATTTAAGCTTAAGTTTTATGCATAAAGCTTAATGTAAAAGCGTTATGCATAAAGCTTAATGCATATGGCTTAAGAATTAAGCTTAGTGCATATGGCTTAGGCATTAAGCTTTATGCATAAAGCTTTAAGAAAAAGCCTTATGGATAAAGCTTAATGCTTAAGCCTTATGCATATACCTTTTGGGGCGGCAGACCTCCTTAGAGTTCAGTGGGAAGTGACATTACATGCTTATGTAAGGAGATATGGCAAGTATTGTGAAGTGGGATCCTCTCACATATTAGAGTATACATAAGCTCTATGCATGCATAGGCTCTATACGTGCATGCATATTCAAGATCCTAATCCCAATATGTTAATCCTAGTGGTATTAATTTTTATAGATGTGACCACCACCAGAAAATGATCGAGCATATGGAGAGGTATCCTGGAGTACACCTCCTATACTAGAGGATGACCAGATTTACATAGTATCATGAGGCACAAGCATCTTAGTGGTGGCTAAACTCAAAGTACAGGGCTGAGCTATTGAGATTATTGAGAGTATCCCCCACCTTCTATGTGCTGGAGCCTTTATCTATCCTATAGTCACCCTTTTCCATGTGTCTCACCAGCTTCCCTACCCCTCTCAATTCCACTTTGCCTACCCCTCTCCCTTCCACTTTGCCTACTCCTTGTCCTTCAGCTCCTACCCACAACATGGCCTACTCCTATCCCCTCCACACAACAAACCTCGCTCACATCCCACGTGGTGCCATCTCCCAAACATGCAGTAAACTCACGATGCCACTCAGGTGGTGAAAGTGCAAGGGCTTCTCAGAGCTATCAAAGATTTAGTAGTGAGGGGGTGGATATAGAGGATGCTTTGGAGACGGTTGAGTGATCACCTTCTCCTATGGTGACAAACGAGGTTCTTGGGGATGGTATACTTTATTATACTCTTGATGTGAGGAGGGTAGGCCTTTTATGGATGAGATGGGGCGAAGGGTTTATTATATGTTGAGGCAGCCTCCTCAGGTGCACGACTTCACCCCCACCACAAGGGTTGCTGAGAGCTCATCTACTCCACCCAACCAACAACCAAAAAAGACACCCGACCTTCTATCCTTGGACCCCATTCTTTTATTGGCTAGTTTCCCTTCACATGTACTCGGCCACTCTTATTAGTGTCCGGTCACCCTAGAGTTCGTATCTGGTCATTTTTGGCTCTCCTAAACCCTGACCGTGCCTTGCTCGGCTGGTCGAGCTCTCTAGGCCCCACTAATTCCATTGTCATGACATTATTCCGCCCTTAAGAGGAGTTTTTATCCTTGAAAACGAAATTTGGAAACCTCTTTCTAAATGTTCTTACCTTTTCCTAGGTAGAACCTTCTTCTCTATCCTTCCACTTGACTAAACACTCCTGTCCTTTTTTCTTGGAAATCCAAGACTTTTTCCGGTTCGTGTGGTAAGGATGGGGGTTCGATAAGTTCTACTAGGATCTCTTGGTTGACGAGATTATCATCATCACGCAACTTCTTATTTAGTGTACTAACATGAAAAACTAGATGAACTTTAGAGCTTTCTGGTAAAGCTAACTTATAAGAAACACTACCTTCTTTTTTAAGTATTGCAAATGGACCACAATACCTTGGAGATAGCTTCGGAATTCTCCCTTGTTTCAAAGATTTGGAGTGTGCAGGAACCTTTAAAAACACTTTATCACCTTCCTCAAAGATGACTTGTCTACGATCTTTGTCTACATAATGTTTAGCACTGTCCTGTGCTCTCTTACCATTATCTTTTGCGATTTTCGTCATCTCCTAGAGATCTTGAAGAAAATATTTAACCTTTTGTATCTTTTCTTTCTCGAGTCCAATGGCCACTAGAGCTCATGGCTAAAAACCATACATCAACATAAATGGACCAAATCCCATTGTTGAATGTTTGGCACTATTATAAGCAATTTCCAATATAGGTAAATAATCTTCCCAATTGGTTTTCTTTTTCCTTACATATGCTCGTAGCATGTCTTCATACTTATCATATCCATCGCTTTGAGGATAATTAGATATACTCATACTTAGCATGGTGTCCAATCTCTTGAACACAACATGCCAGAAATGATTGCTAAACTTTGTATCTCTATCACTAACTATATCGGCACAGGTAAGCCATATAGTCGATAGATATTTTCAATGAAAAGCCTTACTAACTCAGGTGTACTCACTATCGTCTTTGTCAAAAATAAACAAACACATTTTTGTTAACCTATCTATGACATCCCAAACCGAATTGTGGCCTCTGTTTGTTTTAGGTAATCCAACTATAAAGTCCATTGAGATACTCTGCCACTTGCCATTCGGGATCTCTAGTGGACTTAGTAAACCACCTACCTTTAGGAGTTTTGCTTTATTGACCTGGCACTTTTGGCAATTTAAGACATAGTCTTAGACACCCTTACTTAAGACAGACCAATAAAATTGTATCTTAACCAGTGCATATGTCTTTCGTATTCCAAGATGACCAGCACTCGGACTATCATTACATTCAGATAAAATACAATGCCTAATGTCTGAGTCCAAAGGTATACATACTCTACATTTGTAAAGTAAGTAACCGTTGTTGATGGAAAAACTCTTCCACCGATTTCGTTCATCACTCGTAAATGACATGTCTCCTTGAGACATCTCTCAAGACTTACTGCTAGTGGAAGTGTCTGTCTCGTGAATGGGGCTATCTTTATTTGTAGTCAAGGGATCCCTCTTCTTTATGTGACACTCCACACGTGGGCATAATACGGATCATCAACGCACTTTCCCTTAAGTGATTGCAAAAAATCACTCTTAATTTGAGTAAAACTCAACTTGTTAACCGTGGGCATGCAACTCAATGAATCAGCTACCACATTGTAACATCCTTTTCTATATCCCAATTGAAAGTCAAACTCTTGGAGCAACTCTATCCATCAAGCTTTGAGTCCTTTCAACTCTTTTTGACTAGATAGCCATTTGATACTTTCATGATCAAAGACTATCTCAAATCTGGCACCATATAAATAATGCCTCTACTTCTTTAAGACATGAATTATAGCATATAACTCCCTTTCATAAGTTGCATAATTTTTTTGAGCTCTGTCAACTTTTTACTTTTAAATGCAATAGGTTTCCCCCGTTGTAAGAGGAATTCTCCTAGTGCATCATTACTAGCATCTATCTCTACCACAAAGGGTTGATTCGGATCGACAACTTGGAGAATGGGAGTTGTAGCTATAGCTACCTTAAGTTTTTCAAAACTTCTTTAATGGGAATCTCCCCAAATGAAGGTCTTTCCCTTTCCTTTAAGCTGATCCGTCATGGGAACATCTATCTTAACATAATCTCAAACATACTTTCTATAGAATCCAGACAAACCAAGAAAAATTTGTAATTCTTCTAAGTTTGTGGGATGTGGCCATTTCAATCTGGCTTCAACTTTTGTTGGATCCATATGAATGCCATCTTTCGAGATTATGTGGCCTAATTATTGAATTTCTTTTACGAATAATTCACATTTATACTCTTTGGCATAAAGTGAATGCTTCATAAGTAACTCAAATACTTACCATAAGTGTTCGAAATGTTCTACGACTGTAGATCAAGATATCATCTAGGAAAACCATGGTAAATTTTCCTAAATAGGGTTTTAAGACACTATCCATGAGTGTCATGAAAGTGCCGGAGCATTAGTCAAACCAAAGGGCATGATTAAAAACTTATACTGATGACCAAACTTAGTTTAGAAAGTAGTCTTTTGGACATCCGCTTCCCGAATTCTCACTTGATGATATCTAGATCATAAATTGATTTTTCGTAAATTACTTTTCCCCTTGGAGTTGATCAAACAAATCATCTATTCATGGCAAAGGATACTTATTCTTAATCGTGATTTTATTCAAACTATGGTAGTCTACGCATAGTCGCATAGACCCATCTTTTTTCTTCATGAATAGAATTGGTGAAGCCCAAGGGATACTTATTCTTAATCATGATTTGATTCAAACCATGGTAGTCTATGCATAGTCGCATAGACCCATCTTTTTTCTTCTAAGTTTTTGGGATGTAGCCATTTCAATATGGCTTCAACTTTCATAGGATCCATATGAATACCATCTTCCGAGATTATGTGGCCTAATTATTAAATTCCTTTTACAAAGAATTCACATTTACTCTTTGGCATAAAGTGAATGCTTCCTAAGTAACTCAAATACTTGCCATAAGTGTTCGAAATGTTCTTTCTTGGTACGACTGTAGATCAGGATATCATCTAGGAAAACCATGATAAATTTTCATAAATAGGGTTTTAAGGCACTATCCATGAGTGTCATGAAAGTGGCTGGAGCATTAGTCAAACCAAAGGGGATGACTAAAAACTCATACTGACCAAACTTAGTTCAAAAAGTAGTCTTTTGGACATTCGCTTTCCAAATTCTCACTTGATGATATCAAGATCATAAATGGATTCTCGTAAGTTACATTTCCCCTTGGAGTTGATCAAACAAATCATCTATTCGTGGCAAAGGATACTTATTCTTAATCGTGATTTGATTCAAACCACAGTAGTTTATGCATAGTCGCATAGACCTATCTTTTTTCTTCACAAATAGAATTAGTGAAGCCCAAGGCGAAGCGCTTGGTCGAATGAATCCACTTTAAAGGTATTCCTTTAACTGTCGTTCTACTTCTTGTGCTTCCTTAAAACTAAGTCGATTCTTTATGCTTAATTAGGATGCTTTTTATGTATATATCTCTCTCTCTCTCAAAAGAATAGTCATTCCTATGACTAATTCTTTATTCAAATGGATGCTTCTCATTGATAAATTCTCAATTCAAAAATCAAAGTCTATGCTAGTTAAGCTAGAGGTTAAGAAAATGGCTTTTTTATGCTTTTATGCTAATAAAATTATGGTAAACTTATGATTTAATTCTATAGATTGGATTTAAGTCTAAGGATAGTTATTCTATCATAATTGTATTGCAAAGTCTTATTCTTTCTAGAAATATTAAAAATTATCAGTAATAGCACCAGCAAAGCTATGGCAAAATTTTTAGAAATTAATACATAGTTCATTTTTATGCATAATGTGAAAAGAGGACTTCCTACCATATTCTAGGATTGGTCATCTTATGCTAAAAGAATGATTTTCATCATATTCATGGAAAACTAATTTTTAGTATTTATGCATAAATAATTAATTAAAGAAAAGAGGAATTTTTGGTATTTTTATTTTTATGCAAAAAGAGGAATTCCCATGATAATGGAGATCCATGTAATTAAATGGAAAGAGAGAAAATTTGATATATTAAAATAATTAATATTTTAATTTTAATTTAAAGATAAATTTTAGATAAATTTATTTTTATGCATGAGAAAATTTATATAAAAAAATGAAATTCCCATGAAATTTGGAATTCAATCATTTAAATGGTAAAAGTGGAATTCTTGGCATAATTGAATTAATGGATATTTTTATTTAAATTTAAAGATGAATTTTAGATAAATTTATTTTTATGCATGAGAAAATTTAAATGATAAAAGAGGAATTCCCATGAAATTTGGAATTCAATCATTTAAATGGTAAAGTGGAATTCTTGGCATAATTGAATTATTGGATATTTTTATTTAAATTTAAAGAGGAGTTTTAGATAATAAAAAAATTTATGCATGAGAAAATTTAAATGATAAAAGAGGAATTCCCATGACATTTGGGATTCAATCATTTAAATGGTAAAAGTGGAATTCTTAGTATAATTGAAATAAAGAATATTTTTATTTAATTTAAAGAGAAATTTCAGATAAATTTATTTTATGATAAAAGAGGAATTCCCATGACAATTGGAATCCAATCAAAAAGAGGAATTTTAAGCTTATTTGGATATTTGTAATTAGTTAAAAGAAGAATTTTGATGGTATTTAATAGAGAAAGATTTGAATTAAATTTTGGTGACAAAGAAGAAATTTTCATCATAATTCCACCTAGAGAATTAGGGTTAATAAATTAAACTAGTAGAAAGAATATCTTTAGATATTTTATGTGGTTAAATCACCAAATTGATATTTACCCAAAATTAGATTAAATGGAAGGAGAGTATTTTCATCAAAATCTGATATTCTCATATAGAACCAATTCTTAATCTATTATGGTTAGGAAGGAATGAAATTCATAAAGATGAAATTTTCTTACGGTTAGAAGTTTAGTAGATGTTTATCAGACAAAAATCCTTGTTAGAACTAAACCGAATGATTTTGGTTAGACCACGACTATGAGAGGGACGGTCAGTAAACTACTTGTCCATCTCTTGATCTAAATCAGGCAAAAACTTCGTGACCAATTCCAATTCTTAATACAAAGAATAGACCACCGTTGAATTAACCTAGTTTTCTCTTGACCGAATTCACCAAGAATATAGTTGGACAGTCAGTCAACTGATGGGTAGATTACCCTGATGAGAGATCAATGATTCTCATTATGAAATTATGGATTAAAGAAAAAGGGTTTTGTGGAACCAATTTCAAACCGGGAATTTTACTTGCATAGAACCTCTGTTTTCTTTTAAAGGACTGTTTTATGCCAGAATGCTGGAGGAAGCATTTGGCATGTGTTTAACTAAGAAGAGGCTCGTTGCAACAACAACAGTTTGGCGGGGAGTCGTCGAGGGACGTCGCTCGTAGCAAAGCCTGTCGAGGTCTTGACCAGCCTCGGTATGGTTAAAATGGTGCGTTTCCGGTATGATGGGCAAGGACCGACGAAGTAGTCCTTGAGTGAAGTGCTAGGACACCTAAGTAGGATCCTAGAGGGTTTTGACCAGGGGATGCACAGGCTCACAGTTGCTAGGACACCCATGCGTGCATCGAGGAAGATTCGGATGGACTAAAAAGAATGACTTTTGTGAATCAAATTTTGATATTGGATCTCGTTGGTTGGCCAGCTGGTCTTCAACGGAGAGTCCAGATGATATATTTTGTAATACAATGGACTCAATATTTTTGGAGGACTATGATCAGTAATACTATGATTTTCATTGAAAGATTGTTTTAAAGACAGCCGAATCTGTTATAATGGCAATTTCATATTGGGTGTGTACGTGGTATGCCTACCTTAATTTTTGCATGAAACGCCAGCTAGGGGGCCTAGGAACTCTTTTCCTCTGTACCCGGGCAAAAACATAACCAAATTTTTATAAAGGAATCCCACCAATACAGTGGTCGGGCTGACCCATGGGCCGATCGGGTGATACAATTAAGTTACGTTAGTTAGATTCAATCCTAGGAAGACCCTTGTTCTGTGGGAGGGAATCAGCGGCGGCTGTGCCTCGCTAAAGGAGGAAAAAAGTGGTGATTCTATGGACCAAGTGCAAGTCTCTTCTTTGATCTGACCATGTGACTTTAGGTTTGGTCGGATCAGTTTGAATAGTTAAGACTTTGACTCGTTAGATTAATTCTCTCGTTAGATGATTTTTTCTGGCGGAATTGACCGTGCCTTTCGAGCGAGGGAAGTTTTTACGGGTTTGGTTTTGGAGGAACCGTCGGACTAGTCTCTTGTCCGGATATCCGTGGGAGAGGCCCCGAGTGTGGATCCCTGCCCTGCGCGAGAGACTGACACTGCTTCCGCCGCCAGCGCCCTCGGAGGGGCACCGCGGAGGGGACGAGGGTCTCACAAATGAGGCATCGCTTTCTTTTATCCCTCTCTCATTCATCAATGTAACCCCATTTTACTGTAGGTGCATGAAACTTCCTCTTTATCCCATGCTCTCTCAAATAGTCAATGAATTGCGATACATTGATGAGAAACGTTTGTCACCCCATTTTATTGCAGTGCACAAAACTTCCTCTTTATCCCATGCTCTCTTAAATAGTCAGTGAATTCATTGGAGAAATATTTTGCTCCACCGTCTAACCTTAGGCATTTTATTTGAATGCATTTATCTTTCTCTATCATAGCATTAAAGCTCTCAAAAATTGAGTAAATAGTTCACTTTTATCTTTCTCATAAAATAATAAACCCACACTTTCCTAGTGTGGTCATCGATGAAAGATACATAATAAATCTTCTAATTGATGCCATCTTTGTTATGATACACCCAAACATTAGAATGCATCACATCCAAAGGTCTTTGACGTATATGCTTATCATGCAAATTGCATGCTTAGCATGCTTGCCCAATTGGCATGCTTCACATACTCTTTGCATTTCATCCACTTTAAAATGTGGCAAACCTATAATAGTAGTTGAAATATATGTATGTGTCAGTCTGGTGTTTGGTGAGTCGATAATGAGTCAATGTAGACTCAATCAGAATCAGATGAAAAGGTTCAAAGTCAGATGAGGTAAGTTGAGCATCAGGTATGATCAGCTGAAGGTGTAGAAGGCTAGGATTGCCTTATCTGGGTCAAAGGGTTGTGTTTTTGAGTCAAGTCTGATAGTGATTTTGGTCAGCCATGTGCAGTCAGCACTCAAGCAGGTTTGTGGTCTGAATGGTGTTTCAATGTCAATTGTGAGTCAGCTGAGTGTGTCCATAGTGCTGGATCCTTGTGAGGTTTGAGTGTTTTGAGGGACTGAGAATGTTAGAGGACACATAAGACAGGAAATCTGATTCAACTAAATCAACCGAGTTTGTTTTTGTTAGCTGAGTCAATTTTCATTCTAATTCAATCAAGTAGGAGTCAATAGAAGGTCAGCAGAGGATCAGCCAAGTGTTTGATAAGCCTCTGGGGTTGTGGATTTTAGGTTAAATGATGCTAGAGGACAATAGGAGAGCCTAGAGGACTCATTTCAGCTTGGGGCCAGTGTCAGCATTCTAAATCGGTTTACAATCAGCTGTGTGTCAGGTGGGGAGGATTCTGGTCAGCTGGTTATGAGTTGAGGTTAGTTGAGGCTTGGAGGTGGAAGATCAGAGGTGTTGGAGGTCAAATATGACTTGGGAGGACATTTGGAGGAGTCAACTAGGTCAGATTGGTGTGGAGTTGTCTGATTTTGTCATTTACATTTTCTTCTTATGTGCCTACTCTGGTGGTGTTATAGAGGCCATCACCCATTAACCTCACATGCTTTGGCGCTCCCACTGAGGATCAAAAGGTTCTTGTTTAGGGCTTTGATTAGCAGGGTAGAACCCACTTACAGATCAACTCAGGACCAATGGGACTGGATTTGGATTTGTGTTGAGATTTGTGTGATCTAGCATCCATTAGCATTAGTCCTTAGTGGATAGATATTGTGTGCACCTTAGGAATAGACATTCTAAGGTCATTTGGTCTCTTATTACCATGGTTTACAAGTGTAGGCATGGTAGGTGGTTCCCTTAATGTAGGACTTTATGGTGAGACTGGTGAGATAATTACGGTATGGTGGAGCCGATCTAGGAACCTCCCATGTTTTTCCCTTTGTTCTCTATATAAATAAGGTCCTACACGGATATGTAGAGAGAATCTCTTGTAAGTGCTTTGTGCAAGCTACCATATGTTGGATGCTTTTTGGGCATGAGCTTATCTCCTCATTGCATCAAGGTAATCTTTGTGGTATTCATGTTTATCATTTAATTCATGGTCTTTCATTTGTTAACCCACCACATGGTATCATAGCTCCTTTCCATGAGAGTGTAATCTTTCATGAATTGATAGTATATACATCTTTGTGATTGTGGGTAGCATTCTCTATTAACATTGAGTGGTATTCTTTGTGAGTGACTCATTGTTGCATTTGAGGGCTATTTTTGCTTCAATTGAGTGGTTTTTTTGGAGCATTAAGAAAGCCAACATCCAAATCCCTTTGTGAGATTCTATGTGAACCTTGCTTTGTACAACGCCCCTTGTACCTTCTTCTCATTCACATTGAGTGTGAGTGAGATCTATGTTTGCAACTCTTTGAGTAAGAGCAAGCATTTTGGAGTGAGAGAGAGAAGGGAAAGAAGAAAGAGTTCTATTGAGTAAAAGCGAGGGAGAAAACAATCAACTAATTTAGTGTCACTCCACTGAGCGTGGATTGCATAAGTGAAGGAGATAGCTCCATTCTCAGCTCATTTTTTGAGCTCAATTTGTTGTCTCTTTGGCGCATCATTCAGCATGCGATAAAGGGTCCTTTATGACATCAAAAAAGACTTCAATCGACTCTGTGTGAAATCCCTATTAGAGCTACTACAGTGAGCTCAATAGGAACTGTGTGATCAGCTTCAATCCAAGCTTAAAGACGACCCCAAACAGCAGAAAATTGCATCAAGTCACTACACATTGGTGGTTCTTCTTTAGCACAGATGTAAGCAAGCTCTCTTGTGAAAAGGTGGCTGCAGCTGCTTATTCATTGTGCATAGGGCATTGAAAGCCGCCCTATTTTCAGTACAATCAAGGCGAGTCTTCTCACGTGCGGTGCGCAGGTCAATTCTGGCTCAAAAATCAAGGAACGTCGCCTCCTTTATCTCCTTGAGAAGAGGGAACTGGTTTTTTGCACTCAAATAAACATTTCTATTTTTAAACCTTAATGATCATCACCCTTCACACCTTGTGATATTATCTAATACTTTTTGTAGTGCCCTAGTGATATAAAGGGATTTCCATGTCTTTGCATTGCGCCGCTTCCATTCCCAAAGAAGAGCAGCATCTGGTGGTGGAATCATTCTTGTGTTATCACTGGTGTCAATGGTTTCCACACCGGTTCTTGGTTCGCTCTCAGAACGGTCTCTAGCAGCTCATAGGAATCAAGGATGGCATTAATTTTGAACTTCTAAAGAGTGTAATTTGTCCCACCTAATTTTCCTTTAGTGAAGGCAGGTAAGACGGATGCGCAGCACTGGAATAGCAGCACCAGCACTGGGGACCCTGAAGCAGACATCACTCCAAGCTACTTTTATGCAAAGAAAGACTAGACTTTGTGTACTATTGTTGCTAAGAGAACCTAGTGCTCTGATACCATGTAAGAATATGGATTCTCCCACTTCTTGGGAGGTCACCCATCCCAGTTGTGTTCCTACACAAGAGTGCTTAACTGAGGTGTTCCACAAATTGGTCTAGCCATCCAGACCCTAAAACCTTAAGGTGTTAGGTGACCTCTCGTTATCCAATTTGTAGAAACCTCAACTTGCCAAGATTCAAACCTAGTCTCATCACATGAGCTGAATCTCTCTAGAAGTGTGGATTGCATCTCCAACAAAAAATGTATTTGCCCCCTTCTCATAGTTGAGTTTATGTCTTTACCTTTCCATTGTACCATGGTTTGAAACACTGGCATTGGTGTGTTGTTCTATAAGACATAAAACTCACGTGTGATCATCGCGGGCTCCTCATAGTAATCATTATTGATTTCTATCTCACGCATAACTTCACCCGGCTCATCCAAGGGCTCCTCGATCAACACCTGGTTAATTTTAGCCTGTGGTGGTACAACAAGTGGTGGCAAAGGTGGCATGTCCTGTATTCGGAACATCCCTCTTGGTAAGTAGGATGGATTTGGCTGCCCTGCAGCTACAGTGGTTTGCACTGGTGGTGTTGGTTGAAAGATCTCTGCCCCCTCCGTGCAACGAATTCCGGGAGTGCTAGTGTAGCAGAAGTAGCACTTCTTACAGAGGACAGAGCCTCTCACTCGGGGCCTCGCCCACGGATATCCGAACAAGAGACTAATCCCTTGGTTCTTCCAAAACCGAACCCGAAAAAACTTCCCTCACCCAGCAGACATAGGCGATTCCTCCAGGATAATTTTATTCTAACGTAGTCAAGGTCATCACTAACCAAACTGATTCGACTGAACCCGTAAATCAAGGAAAAGACTTGCACTTGGATCATAGAGTCCAACGCTTTTTGCCTCATCAAGGGGCACAACCGTTGATTCTTTTCCATAGAACAAGGGTTATCCAGGGTTTACTTCAACTATCGTAACTTAACAAAATTGAGTCTCATTTTAGGGATCCATCAGTCCAGCCTAACCCCATCTAATCCCATGGGTTAGCCAACCACTGTAGTGTGACAGGATCTATTTAGAAATTTGGTTATGTTTTTTCCCGGGTACCAGGAAAAAGAGTTCCTAGGCCCCCTAGCCGGTGCTTCAAGCGAACTTCAAGATAGTCACACCACTTACACACCCAATATGAAATTGCATGTTTCATAGATTCAGCTGTCTTTAAAACAATCTTTTAATAAAACCATAGTATCACTGATCATAATCCTTCAAAATATCCAGCTTGAATTCTAATTTTCAATCATTCCTTCATCAGTGTACCTATGGCATCATTGGCAACCAGAATGCTCACCACATGTTCACTCAGGGTCTCAACATCATTCATGGTCTTCTGGTGTCACTCCTCCCTCATAGCATCAATTCTGCTCGTGGCTTTCTTAACATTAATGCACATCTGATCATCCAACTCCAACTCAGGTTCATCATCCTGCAGACTTTCTATATCCCACTCATCCCACAAAGGTACATTATCCAAAGACTCAAAAGCATACTCTTCCACATCACATGCATACATCTGCTCATGATTCACTTGTATCTCAACCATAGCATCCAAAGGAAGTACATCAGGATCTTGAAGGAAATCTACCTCAAAAAACATATACTCTTCAAGGGCATCCTCTATCATAAAATCAGTCTCGCTACTTCCTCGCATTCTTCTTGTATGGCCTCCTCTTGTTGGGCAACCTTATCACTAAGCACTTTCTCATCAATAACCACGGTAGCCATGTCTGCATCCTCCTCACTGGATGAAGTGTCCTCTGTTCCCTCACTAGTAGTGGTACTACTAGTCGTGTCATCAACACTCGAATCAACACTATATTCGTGAGTTTGGGAATTTCCCAACTCCCATTTTTTGAATACCAAAAAGGTGGGACCTGGATAACATGCCTATAAGTTTCTCAAAACCATATCATGTGACCTATTGTTGGAAAGCACTTGGAAAATGGAATCTAGTGAGCTATAGAGCGCTCAATTCGGAGTAACGGTGTTCAAGTTATGATTAATCCAAAGATTTGACCACGTGTCCCAAACTACTGAGAAATTCCCATATTCCCCAATATGGTGTTAATCTGCTTCATCCTCCTCTTCATCATCAAAACAGGCTTCTGATTATCCATATTAAACTGCTTTTTTTCCCTCGCATGTCATACGAGTAATGACCCCTTTCCTCCAATCTTGAATAGCTTTCACCGCTCTCAGCCATGGTCTTCCCAAAATGATGGTGGGGAATGCACCCATTCCTACCAGCATAACATGACAGTCCACAAGCACCTTTACATCAAAAGCCTGCAGTTCTAACCCCTTGATCACACCTTTACATCAAAATGATGGTGGGGAACGCACCCATTCCTGCCGGCATAACATGACAGTCCACAAGCACCTTTACATCAAAAGCCTGTAGTTCTAACCCCTTGATCACACCTAAGCATTTGACCTTCTGGTGATTGGCCAACCGAATACGGAAACCAGACGCTTCAGTAATATGAAGACCAAGCCTCTCCATAGCTGCTAGTGTGATTTTGCAAATTTGTGCACCACGGTCCACCATCTATGTATGCTTCTCCCAGATTCTTTCCTTTGTGCCATACATCCACCACAGGACATATATCAGGCAACTCCTCAACAGATAAAACAGTCATTGTCCCTCTGGGATGCTCTTTCTCTCTCGGGTTCACGAGACTTTTCCATCCTTTATTCTCTCCCAGTAGATTCTTCTCACCTTTTCACATGTTCTTTCACAATTACATCTTCTCTTTTACAGCCTCTATCCAAGAGCTTGTTCCCACACACACCCTATTCACTTGTATATTTCAACAGTTACAGCTTCTGATGAAGGGCTTCAACAGGACATGAGGCAAATAGTGGATTGTATGAAGAATCTGAGTTTGAAAATGATGGGGAACAAAGGTGGTGGTGGACGTGGCCGAGGCAGAGGTTATAATCAGGAAAGGGTTGAAGGTCAGAGAGGCTATGGAAGTGGCCTTGGTTTTGGCAGGGGTAGACGGTTTATTCCTACATGTTGGAATTGTGGTGAATTGGGGCATCTAAGTCCCAACTGTGACAAGTCGCCGCGAATGGGGGGTGATATGTATCCCTTACCCTCTCAGATTTCCAATAGGGCAAATGATTATGGAATTGAAATTAAAGGTGAAGCAGGGACCAGTGGGTTGACAAATGAGGAGAAGGGTAAAACGAAGATGGTGAATGTGGTCACCCTTGAGAAGACGAAGGAGACGGAAGCTGATGTAATGCCTTTGGGAAAACGAACGCCACAGGAAAGGGAAGGCAGGGATGCTGCAGGGCCTAGCAAGAAGAAAGGTAAAGCAAAGGAAGGAGGGGATGTAAAGGTCAAGCGGAAGCGAAAGCCTCGTAGGAAGTTTCAAGTGACTGATTTTCCACTAGGGGTTAGGCAGGATAGCTATAATTTGCAGGAGGACATAGCCGGAAAGAAAGCTAATATTAATTTTGGGCAATTGATGGAGTTAGCTCCCAAATTGAAACGTCTAGCATGAGAGAATTTAGGAGTGTGGAGTTATTCTGGGAGATATTCAGGGAAAAGAGAAGAGGTGGAGAGAATCAGGCAAAAGGTAGAGATATTCTGGGAGAGTGAATCATGGAGAAATCAATGGGATTTGATGCTTGATGTAAACTCTATAAATTTAGGCATAGCCCTAATGAGAATTTGCTGGTTTTTGAGTATCCATGCCTACATTAATCTATTTGCTAATTATTCACTAATTACGTCTTAATCATTTGCTAATCACTTTGTTAATGATGTTGATTCTAGTGTATGATCCACCATAGCTCATCATTATGCTCAAATTTCAACATGGTATCAGAGCCATGCTAATTTGTGAGCCAATTATCTTGCTAATTATTTTGCTAATTAGGATTAGTAGAAAATTATAATTTTTCCTCTTTTTTCAATTAGCCTCTGTACCCCCAGCCAGTGGAGGAGCTCCCTCTTCTTGCACACTAAACCATTGCCCAAACCCTTCTAGCCCAAGATAGTTAACCCATAGGAGCTTCAGCCCATCAAATCAGAAGTGCAAACTGCCTACGCAAGCTCCCGATTTTTGCTGATTAAAAAGCTACGTTTTTGTGCAGTAAATCAATGATTTCTACTTCATCAAATCAAATGGGTCTAATTCCTCTTAGCCCCGGGGGTTTTCAAGCATGCTCTACAAGCTGGTGAAGACAGAATTTAATTTCATCAAGTCTACATTGAGATCAAAGCTCTTCATCAAATCTGCAGGTGACTTTGGTAAAACAGAGATTAAGCTTTCATTATTTGGTCAAATCTTGTGTTTCTTGGCTTAATCCTCTACTAGACTCATTGCTATTGATGCCTTTGAAAGCATTTGAGCTCATTTGAAGTGGAAGGCACCAGATCTGGACTCCCCGCATACTCTGTTTTCTACACACAAAACAGAGCATTAATTTGCTAATCAGTGATTAATCAATGCTAATCACTATATTTTGGTACAATTGAGGGTTCAAATTAACCATTAGGTATCTGATACAGATCCCTATAACTTCAGATTTCAAATCGGAGTTGGTTTGATACTCCAACCATCCCGTACAAATTGGTTACCCTTAATTTAATGTAATTTCTGGTAAAATTATGCTGATAAAATTGTGAAAATCATCATTTTGCATTTTACCCTTGGTTAATGCGTGTAAATCTCACTCAAATTCAAGATTATTCACAGCCAGAGTTGCATTTGGAATGTGCATGAGAATGAATGCTATACGCATTATGTATTGGGCACATTATATCAGTGTAAATATGGGATCAGACACTGCCCTTGTCCAGAATAAGGCAAGAGGTAAGACCTCCCGCATAAATTTGGGTTTGCATTGCATAATCATACAAGATAAACATAAAAAGCCCAAAGGAACTGTCAGCAAAACATTGAAACATGTTGCTCACATGGAGCAAAATGACCTGACGGACGAGCTCATGGCCCCAGCCATGAAAGAAGAAGAATATCTCTTCCCAAGAAGAGGATCCACACCGAGAAGAAGATCTAAAGGAAGACATGGACACGAGAAGAGAAGCTGCCACAAGAAGAGAAGCTGCCCCAAGAAGACTGAAAGAAGAGACGGACGCGTGGAGAGAAGATGCCCACGAGACAAGAAGACTGAAGACAAGAGAAGATGTGAGGCTCCAAAGAGTGAGGAGCCATGTGAAAATCTCTGAGAGAGAGAGAGAGAGAGACCCCACAACCCAATGTAACCTGCCCCAACAAAGTAAAACCACCTTTGAGCCACCGATGATGTAGGCCACGTGGTAGAGAGATGTATGTGTGAGCACTTTAGTCAAGGTCACGGGCAACTATAGTAAGCCTTGGACACATAGAGAGAGAGAGTGTCAAGGACTATGGGTTTAGGGATCTGAGGCACTGGTCGCAGGCTATCAAGTAAGAGAGAAACTTGATATAGGGTCCAGGTGTGCTGAGATAGCTTGAGGGGAGGAGTAGACACTAGTCGCGGACTATCAAGTAAAGGGAGGCAAACTTGGTATAGGGTCTAGGTGTACTAGGAGTATTCACTTGAGGGGAGGTGTTGAAATATATAAGTGAATAGGGTGTGTGTGGGAACAAGCTCTTGGATAGAGGCTGTAAAAGAGAAGATGTAATTGTGAAAGAACATGTGAAAAGGTGAGAAGAATCTACTGGGAGAGAATAAAGGGTAGCATGAGAGAATTTAGGAGTGTGGAGTTATTCTGGGAGATATTCAGGGAAAAGAGAAGAGGTGGAGAGAATCAGGCAAAAGGTGGAGATATTTAGGGAGTGAATCATGGAGAAATCAATGGGATTTGATGCAGTGGAACTCTTTACAAGAGCCCTAAGTATCTTTTTTGTTGCATCCTTGTATTGATCTTCATTTGCATGCAACACTCCCCCCTTCCTATTTGGCGCACGTCCTCGAGCGTGGTAGTAGTAAGAGCTGCAACAAAAAAACAATTGATACGAGTAAAGTCCTTTATTGAAAAAAAAGAAAAGAAAAGAAAAACCAGCTATGATAATTTACACACGTGAGCAATCAAGTGCAGGGCTGATTAAAGTTGTAATGAGTACTAAAATGGGTGAGTAAAGACTGGTCAAAGTGAGACTTAAGTAGTAGATAGTGCTATGTAAAGGCAAGTGTGCTTAGTACACCGCCGGTTATGACCTCAGTCTCAATGTCCTACAAGTATATAAGTTATTCCTAAGTGGCAAACCTACTCCTGAATATGAGCAAAGGTGATTGGAACTCTTTTTTTTTTTTTCTTTTTTTTTAAATATGTGTGTAGAAGGTGATAAAGATTAAGGTTCTATCCCAAAGAGACCCAAGCAATGGCCAAGAGACCTCCGCCAAGAGAATCTAAAGACTGCTAAGTATCTCAAGGGCGACAGACCCTTTTTCTTTCTGTTATGACCTAAGGAGTACCCCATGAAGATGAAAGCATCGGTCTTGAGGGCCCGTAGTGTACCCCCGAGTCCTACCAACATCTATCAAGGCGATAGATTCCTCAAAGTTCTTCTTCTGAAGTTTTTAGACATCAGTGTTCACCCCATGGAAACGAAGGCATCGGCCCCAAGGTGCTAAGACAACCCCAGGTCCTACCAAGCATTTCACATGGCGGTAGACACTTCATGTCTCAATTCACTTTGTACATATTTTTTTTTAGGGTATAATTTTTTTTATAAATTATTATTACTCCTAGCACCTAGCTCATATCTAAGAGGTAGCTACCACTAGGGATAACTAATATACCTTGAAAGCATAAGAACTTGGCATATTCCCTTGGTATATATCCTACACTGTCTTTAGATAGAAATATCCTTTTCCTAAGTCTTCTAAGACTCTAGAATTCACTCACCATATTTTAACAACTAATCAAAAACTTAAACCAGCCAACATTGTGTGAACATGCAAACCATATATTCGAAAGATAAGAGCACATAAAGAAATAAAGATTAAGATTTGAATACACCTGTTGTAGTGCCCTGTTGATGTTGTTCGTTTGCATTGATGCATTTGCTGATTTTGTGTAGATTGCTCCTCCTTGATCTTGGTAGGCGTAGCATGTCTCCCCCCTTCCTAATTTGTTTGCACGATAGGTGGACTATTGGGGCGTGCTTGATGCTCTTGTTTTTTACGGAGATTTCTGTAAAATTTTTATTAACAAACACGAAAAGAAAGAAAATAAAATTTGCCATTGGTGCCAAACACCGAATATAGCCGAGGGGAAAAAAACCCAATGGGAGAAAAGTGCCCTGGCTTGTCGATCTTATTGTGGAGTCGTTGATGAACTTACCCTTGTGCTGGTGATGGAGATTATCTCAAAAAGAACATAATCCTTTAAAGGCGTAAGGCACCACACTATTCAAACATTGATTTACCAAAGAGCTTTAATTGTAGTGTTAATGCCTTATCTTTAGTTTTTGGTATATCCTTTTTAAGAGGTGGACACTTTAGCAATTGTCTTGGAATTTGAGCAAGATAAGAGGATTTAGGCATTGAAATGCTAGAATCTATGCTCAAATGAGACTCATTTGGACTTGTCGCCGTAGGTACACAAGTTGATGGTTGAATTGTGTTACAAGAAGAAATCGGGACAACCGGTGTTTCAATACATGTTTTAGGAAGATCAACACAAGTAGTTTTGTAGGTGCTATCACAGCCACCTATCCTATCTTGAAGAGTTTGTGTTGAGTTCTTTTGCACCCACTGGTATGGAAAATCAAGAGTGGCTTTTGGAATCTTTTTGAAACACTCTCTTACCCCTAGCAAAGCATGGCATTTTGGAAGCCAAATTGCTGTTGCACCCTCATAATAGCCTTGTGCTTTGAGCACACGTTTTGGGACCCATCGAGTAATAATCCGAGTTTTAGGCTTGGAAATGATGTGCTTCTTAAGAGGCTTAGCAACTGGACTAGATGGTACAAGTTTGTACGCATCTTTGGGTAGCCACATTGATAATTCCTTCTTGCCCGGCCTTCTTTGAGCAGCAACTAGAGTAGTTGGAACATGCCAGCCATGGCCCTCACTTGAGTACTCATCAATTATCCACATCATTTGTTTTGGAGCTTCAAGAGCAAATTTTGATTGTGGGTTGGGTAAGGTAGAAACATTACCCCTTTGACATGATAAAGCTCGTGGAGTAGCAGAGACTTTCTCTACATGCAGTGCTGTTGTGGATGCATTCCTATAGTACAAATCATCTAAAAGGTCACGTGGTTGTACCATTCGTATAGGAATAATGTCATATCCATCTGAGTCACAAAATTGAATTGGCTTCGGTAAAGAACATGTCGATAATGTTGCAAGGACATGACTCCATTCTAATGGATCAATTAAATGCTCAAGGAAGGGTTGTGGAATGTATGCCTCATCTGATACACTTCGATTACCCTTAAGTCTCTCAGTGTTGAAATCCCTACATGAGGCTCCACACATCCATAGATCTTCTCGCCCATCTGACAATGTAACTTTTGAGCCCTCAGATGAAGCAGAATCAAACTCATCTATCGGAGACCTTGTTACATCACGATATGAGTGATTCCTTAGGTTGACCCTTGTGATAACAGAATCATGTCGGAGGTACAAATAATTGTATCCCCAATCTTGAATCATTTTAAATTGTCGCATGAATGGTCTACCCAATATCACTTCGTAGTTTGGATGCTTTCCAAAATCCACTACTGCAAAGGTGTGCTCATATTCAATCCCACATGTGGTGACCAATATGTTCTCAAGCAGCCCAAGGAGATGTTCTAAGCTTCCATCTGCTAGCTGCAAGCGCATCCTTGTACTCCTAATAGCTGGTTTGCCCCACTTTTCCCAAATGGACCTTGTCACAATGCCCACTCCTGCGCCACTATCAAGTATTGCAGTTGAAGATACTTTTTGCACTTCTAATGGGAGGGTAGCATTTCCCTGATCGTCCTCACAAAATTTTCCTACTTTGTTGATAGGAACTGGCATAACATGTTTTGTCTCAGGGTGTATAGTACACTCATGGTGACCCTTTTGTAGCAATACCTGCTCTGACAAACATGTGGCAATATCATTCCACAATTCAGGTCGAATTTTTATCAAATCAAGCAAAGGTAAGGTACACGCCACTGGTGCTGACAAAATAGCTTGCACCATACTCATATCTTTCTCCTTTGTCAACCTTTTATGCATGGAGGGTATCCTCAAGGTTTGAGAACAGTTCTCATATTCTCCCAGATATGATGGTAAGGTTTTCATTGTATGCTTACTTCTAGGAGAAACAATTGTTTGAACTTCCTCCTGGATGCTCAGGTGTCTAAATTTGTTTTCCGTGCCCCTGGTAAAATCCACCTCAAAGAATGGAGGCGAACTAATAGAAGACATGTTCTCATTAATTTTCTCATGAACTGCAGCCCACATCTCATTTGCCATGTCCTCATTAGCATCAATAACTTCATCATTGCATGGGAAGACAAGGCTAGGTGATGGCAGAATGTCATCTTTCAATGGAGTGTCAATTGGTGCAGACCTTTCGCTCTGAGCTTGTGAAATGAGCTCACTTTTCATTTCCCGACTTGATGACACTTCTGGTATAGTTTCTAATGTTGGTTTAAGAGAGGTTGGGCCCCGAGGAATAGGTGGTGGTGGTGGTCCCTCAAGTATTGACTGAGATTCCCTAATGAGTTGCTGATGTACAGCTAGATTGATCTTCTCCTCACGAGGGTTTGGGTATTCTTGAAGCTTCTTGGGTAGCTCAGATAAAGCTGCAATGCGACTTCTATGAGCATCAATAATGGCCTCTAGAGTCTCATTCACTTTATCCACAAAAACAGAACCCCCAGAACTATCCTCAGTCGTACTAGCCTCATCTTGTTTAACACTAGGTTCAGGTTGAGGTTGATGTTCCTCACGCACTTCTTGGGATGTAAAAGTTTTATCCCTCATGTTTTGTTTAGAGGTTTCTTGAGAACTAATGGATGTACTTTTAGTTTTTTTGTTTCGGTTCTTCTTCCGCCGAGTGGTTTTTTTTCTACTGGACTGTAGGGTCTTGTCCACTAGATTTGTCTTTGCATCCCTAGTTCGAGGTGTCTCATCAGTTTGCATTTCTGCATTTCGTGTCTGTGATCTAGTCATGACTCTAAGTGGCACGACATCATCATTCTCAGATGAAGGTGGCGATGGAACTGTGCCTACAAGGTTGAGTGAAACCTTTGGTTGAGAGGTGCCTTCCTCATGTGGTTTCAGCAGACAGTCTTTTGGGAAGTGTTCTACACAACACCCTAGACAATATCTTTCAATCGGTGGAAACTGTTGTACTGTTGTATTTGACCGAGATGCTTGCCTTGAGCGATGTGGACAATCACGAGCCCAATGAGGTTCTCCGCACTCATAACAGGGGCCCATTGGTTTGGCCTCTACTTTCCTTGGCTGCCATTGACCTAAGGGGCCTGGAGTCCTAGGTTGGTAGCCGCCTAGCAACATTAAAGAGTTTTGTTCCCCTGGTTGAACGTCCAGTGCTGGGCTTGGGTATGCGGGACTTTCAAAGAGATTATCTTTGGATGAATATGATACATATTCCTCCTCCACATAGCCTGGGTTTACCAAGTCTCTACACATATTTGAATTGTCATAGTCGACAACCCTCACAGGAGCAGTCCCTGGAGCAGGAGGTTGAGCACCAAGAATAGGTCGTGCTTGCTCTTGTGTCATCGGTGGCTTACGTTCAAAATTAGTATACTGTTGATACATTTGTGGAGCCACTCCACCCCTCGGCTGCTCACGTTCCTGTCTCATTCTCGCAATGCGAGTACAATCCTGTGTGGTATGAGTAAAGTTCCAAGCACAGGCTTGGCACCACTTCTTTGTGGGTTGGTTTGTGACTAGAGGAGAAAAGGTATTACAGTCCTCTGTTTTATGGTCACCGCCACATGCTCCACAAAGATGAGGACCTGTAGGAAGTACACTCCTCATTCTCTGCTGCTGTTGTTGTGGCTGCATGGGTGGACGATAGGTCTGTCCCAATCTCCTTAGTACTAGGTTAGCTATCTGGTCGGGATTTACTAGCGCGCTAGACCCTGAACTTTGGTCATCACCCCATTGATTTCTAGGTTTCACCTCTGGGCCAGAACCATCTTGGAACTTGAAGTTATCGGTGAAATCCATAGCATCATGGCAACACTCATTGAAACTTGTATGCTTCTTCGCATAGAGATGTGTATGCAGTGTCGAATTTTTGAGGCCTTTTAAGAAGAGAGAAATTAATCGACTTTGGGCGGGCTTCTCATCTTCTGGGCAACGATTAATGTACTGCTTCATTCTATTTACACAGTCTCTAACACTCTCATTCTCGCCTTGTTTGAAAGAGTAGATGTGTGCTACCGTGTCATGTTGAATTCCCATCAAGGAAAAAGCAGCAATGAATCTCTCTTCCAAAACTCGTAAAGAAGTTTTGTCTGAAGCCTCTAATGCCTGAAACCAAGCCAGGGCTTTTCCCTCAAGAGTGAGTCCAAACCCTTCAATTTGAGTATGCTTATCAGCCACTTGCTCAGCTCGAACTGCTTGCCTAAAAGTTGCTACATGGTCGTATGGATCTCCCGACCCTTCATACTTCTTTACCAGTTTCTGAAGAGTTGAGGGCCTTACTTGTCGTGAATACTCATCATAGGGCCTACGGCCTCTTACTCTCAGTGGGAATTGTTCCTCTCTTTGGAAAGATGGTCCATATGTTTCCAAAATTGGTGTGGGTACCCTATTACCAGCCTCACCAAACCCCTCCAAAGATCTTGTCACCCTCATTTCAGGAGGTGCATTTATAGGAGGCCGAGTTGGCTCCCCTATCCTCCGATTGTTATAGTGAGAAAGATGTTGTTGTGGTGTGACCTGTGGTCGCACATTTGGTGTAGGACGATATCTTGGTGCTAGAGTTGGGCTACTAGCAGTGGTCCACTTAGATGTTGAAGGTCCCTCTCTAGTGAACTCTCGTAGGGGAGGAGCAACAGTTTCTCCAAGAAAGGCTGTCTCTCCTGGTTTGGCTGTATGTGTTCAGAACACTTCCATGAATAATGGTTGTCCTTTCCACGTGAGTTCCCGAATCTCTTTCCAATCTAAGGTTCGGTATTCATTGGCCCATTTATCAATTATTCTGTTCATGTGTCCTGCACGCTTCTCAACTACCACCACATGAGCTAGAGGAAGATCTAGCTGTGGCAATTTAGTTGTGGCATAATATCCCTCTAACGAATCCTTATAGACCTCTTGAAGTGGGTCATCCTGTAAGACCTTTGTCACTGGAATTTGTCGTACAAACTCCCATTGATTCTCAGCCCCCTGATCCATTTTACTCTTGCCTTTCCTATCCCTTTCCAAATTTAGATCTACAAGAAGTAAATCATCTATGGATGGCTTTGAGGACTGGGCATTGGATGGTCCAGGCATGTCCGGCTCAATGAGCCAGTCATCTCTAGACTCCCTTGCTCGGGAAAGTTCTGATACGTCTAAGAACTCGGTTTTAGAGAGCTCCCCTAATTTGTTTACCTTCTCTGGATGGTAGGTGACTTCGTAGCGAACACCATCTCCACCCATATACATGTTACCCTGGTCATTGACTAGAGGTGCTCTATCATTTTCTGAGAATATGTCGGTGATCTTAACAAGATACCGTTGTTGTGGGTCCCTAAAGATCTCAGCTCCTTGAGCATTTGTGTAGACATATTGGAGTCTCACATTAAGTGTTAACCCCATGGTGTCGGCTTCAAATGGATTAAAGGATCTTGTGGGTGTCCTATTTGGGGCTACGGGATGACTATTTGTCGGCCCTAGATTGTCCATGGACAATGAACTAGTTGTTCTAGAGGAAAGGGTATCAGAAAGGGTTTCAGCAATATCTGCCAAATTGCCTACCGATTGGGTCCCACTTTCTTGCGTAGGTACTCTAGAAGGTGCCCTAGGCCCTATGGTAGAGTCTATAAGACGTCCCGACCGTAAGTGCATAAGGTCAAAAATTTTTTGGTTTTTGGGTTTTTGTCTTGTTTTGTTTTTGTTTTTTGTGTTTTTTTTGATATATATATATATATATATATATATATATATATATATATATATATATATATATGTATATATATTTTTTACCCTACCTAACCACTAAAGAAATAAATATGTGTGGCGTAACTATCTATCCTATTTTTTTATTATTTGTTTTTTAAATATTTTTTTTAATGATTTTATGTTTTTATGATTTTTACCTTTTTTTAATAATATACACAAAATTATGAATCACACTAAAAAAATACTAATTATGCACAAAGTTACAAAAATTAAAAAAAAATGCAGGTTACACTAATTATGCAAAAAATTAAAAATATGAAGAATTACAGAATATGCAAAAAATAATAGACTCCTAAAAAATCAAAAATTTTCTTTTGTCTTCTTTTGTTTTTTCCTCCTTTTTTTGGTTTTTATTGTTTGTTTGTTTGTTTGTTTTTATTTTTATTTTATTTTTTTAAATAAATTTCGTGCCATAAAATATGAGTTTACTAATTATGCATCATTTACATACTTCTAAAAAATAAAAATAAAAAATGCAAGCTTCTTTAATTATGCAAAAATTTAAATGATGAACAATGATTTCAAAATAAAAATTGTTTTTTTTTCTTCTTTTTCTTTTTCTTTTTTTCCTTTTGTTTTGTTTTGTTTTGTTTTGTTTTGTTTTGTTTTTTTTTAAATTTCTTTTTCTAAATTTAAGTGTTTTTTTTTCTTCTTTTTCTATTCTTTTTTAATCTCTTTTTCTTTTTTTTAAAAAAAATATTATTTTTTTTGTTTTTTTATTTAAAAATATAAAATAAACATAAAAAATTAATGAAAATAATATAAATAATAATAATAAAAAAATTCCACCTACCTTATCGGCCTCGCCGCTCGCTGCTCTCCGAAAGTGTCGCTGCATCCACGTGCTTGCCTTCTCCCCGTTTGCTACAGCCAGCTGCTCGTCGGCCCCCACCTTCTTCTACAAAGTTGATGCCTTTAATGCTTCACCTGCCAGCCACTTCACCGTCTTCTTCAGTTCGCAGCGTGCTTCCTCCTTACCGCAGCCACCGCAGCCACTGCTTCCACGCCGGCGAGTCACCTTCTTCACTCGCCTCACCACCGCTTTCCTCACGGCGTTAGCTGCAGCTAGCCCTTCTCGCCTCTTCCTCAGCTCACTGCTCTCAAGCCAGCCAGCTTAGCGCCGGCTCCTCTGTCTCCTTCCACCACTGGCAGCCGGCCTTAGTTGCAGCTCCACACCGGCCTACGCTCTGCAGCAGCGCCGGCCTTCTGCAATGCCTACGGCCAGCCGATTTTTTTTGTTTTATGTGTGTTTTTTTTTTAAAATTCCTCTCCTTCGCTTGTTGGCCTCGCCGCCTTCTATAGCTCTTCAGGGAACAACCACTCTCCTCCACAACCTTCGCCCGGCCTCCACTCGCCTTCTGCAGCTCCCTTTCGCCTCTACGTCCGTCAGCTTCTCCGCCTCTTACCGGTCGCCTCCACGCAGCCCGTCAGCTGCAGGTGGCTTTTTTTTTTTCACCTCCTTGCCGTCACCACCTCTGCTGTCGACCACCTCTGCTGTCGACCACCACTGATTTCTCCTCGCCGCCTCTGCTTCCGGCCACTGCCTGCACAGCTGCCTCTCACCGGTCACTACCTCCTTCTTTTTCACCCGCCGGCGCTGACTTTACATCCACGCGGCCAGTCTACCACAGCTTCAGTCGGCGGCCTTTGTCAATCCTTCGCCACCAGCAGCAGCTGAGACTTGGCCTCCGCCTACGCCTTCGCTCGGCCACCCTCACTGCAACTGGGCGCCTACGCCTCACTGCAACTGGGCGCCTACTTCCACGTGATTATATATATATATATATATATATATATATATTATTGCCGCCTTCGCCTGCACTTGTTGGCCTCGCGACCCCCTCCACGATGCAGCTCTCAAAGCAACTGTAAAATAGAAATATATATCTATAAATATATAGATTTATATTTCTTTCTTAAGGCCGCCTTCAAGGCTCTTTCAACGGCCACTCAATACTTCCACGCGGCCATTCTCCACGATGCAACAGCCTATGCCTTTTGTGTGTTTTTTTAAAAAAAATATATATATATATATATATAACAAAAATAAAAAATAAAATTTGCAACCACTCTCCTCCTTTTTTTTCCTTTCTCCCTTCTCTTTCCCTCTCTCCTCTCTTCCTTGAGTGGGCTTCACGCTTGGGAGTCTATGGAGCTTGCATAAGCTATGGAAGAGCTTAGCAACGCACCTCTTTTCTTTTTCTTTTTTTCTTTTTTTACTAATCACGTGTTAACGAAGAGCATGAAAGCATGAAATGGCAAAAAACAATGAATGTAAGCATAATGACGGTACTTGAAAAGGAATAAAAACAATAAAACTTAAAAAACAATGCGGGAGAAACCTCAACCGCTCAATAGTTTTTTTCTTATCCTAACCTTATCTACTCACACCGGGATCGCACACCCAAACTTAACCTAATCACTCAATGGTTTTGCAACCAAAAGAGGAAATAGTGGTGGTTTCCACACACTCTCAACCGGATTTGAGTCTTTTCCCCGGCAGCGGCGCCAATGGAGAGACGGAAAACTCTCACTTGTAGCAAGAGTAGTATGATCCACACTTAGCTCAATCCAATGGGATTTGCATCCCTTTCGGAGCTAGGGATTCAACCCGTACCGGTGCACAAAAGCTTATCCATTTGATGGAGAGAATGTGAAGAAAACTACTACTATTGACATAGACTAAACACACACTCAAGCTCAATCTTGCTATTGCTCACTCAACTCCACATTCCATTCATCCATACATCCAAACAAGAAGAAAGCCTAGCTATTGCTTACACATGATCAAAGCATTCTTCATTCTCAATACTCATTTCCCTAGCATGCACACAATCCTTTAAGCTATCAATAAGAAACATGCATACTAGAGAATTGACAAGAGAAGAGAGACAAATATCAACTCATTGCATTGAATTAACAAAAGAATAGAACTTACAACAATGTTGATGGGGAGTGAGAAGAGCTTGCACCTCTATGGATGAAGAGGGAGAGCTAGTCTCAAGAGAGCTCAAACATGAGTTTGTCCAATGTGTCCATGCTCTCAAATGAGCCACCTTTTATACAAAAATTCTAGAACTCCCAAAAGTTCCCATGTGGGATTATTGTCAAGCCCTCTCCCACATTCATCTACAAAGTGGAACTCTTTACAAGAGCCCTAAGTATCTTTTTTGTTGCATCCTTGTATTGATCTTCATTTGCATGCAACAATCCATGCCTACATTAATCTATTTGCTAATTATTCACTAATTATGTCTTAATCATTTACTAATCACTTTGTTAATGATGTTGATTCTAGTGTATGATCCACCATAGCTCATCATTATGCTCAAATTTCAACAGTAACAACTGTGGGTGCCACCTTTGTCCCCTGTGGTGTGGCATTATTCATTTGAGCTTCTGTCGGTTGCACTCTTTCCAGCACAGTTCTCATCGGTATCGTTTCTATCCTTCTAATTTCAGGCCTCACTACCACTGGAACCATCCCCAGCTGGTTCATCCGTTGCAACTTCCAATCCTTTGATTTGGCAATCTCCACAGCATCCTCATAAGATTTGGGCTTTTTTAGTTCAACCTTCCAGTGAATGCCCTCCTTCAATCCCGCAACAAAACGATCCTCCTTCATCATGTCCGGAGGCACTTGGTCCTCCCCCAAAGCCCTGCACAAGGTCTCCCACAACAAGGAGAATTTCTTTATATAATCATCAATTGGCTCCAATTTGCCCTGTGTAGACCCTTGCACTTCATGCCGTCTGGATCCTCAACCTTCTTGAACCTGTTCAAAAGTGCAGTCTTCAATCCATCTTCGGTCATTGGAATGCGTGGCTCAGCATCCCTTAATGACTCTTCAAAAGTTCTGAACCATGTCCTCGCATCTCCCTTCAAACATATACTCAGCAACCGCAATACTTGTGCTGGCTCGTCGATGTGGTTGCTTATGCACGCAACCTCCATCTTTTCAAGAAAATCCGCTACATCTTCACTAGGACCACCAAAAGACTCTGGATACGACATCATTGTGATCCCCAAGCTTCACCTCAAATCCCAAGAAAAATCAAGAAAAACACCTTCCCTCAAAACCTTCAACCCCTGGGGCATACACCCTTGTAGGCGAAGAAAAACACTTGGCCCTCCTCAGTGGGGGCACCAAAAAGTTATGGAGTGGAAAAAAAACAAGAAAACAAGCCTCTAGCTAGATAAAGTAATAACCCAACAAACACATGTGCTTCCACTGTGTGCATGACGAGGTAGTCGAAGGCTGGTACAAGGTGCGCTGTGAGAGTGTAAACCCATGGACTACACCACCAAACACGTCAATCATGCCTTCTCCTTCAAATCAACACACACAAGAAACAAACACACAAACCATAGCCAAATACATCACCAATATCATCCATCTTTGAATTCCCAACAACCAACACTTCCATACAAGCTTCTTTCGACACACATAAGCTTTTGCTTCACACCATCTCACATACATAACACCTTCCAAACAACCCAATCCTCAAGGCACATGGCCTCGCTGCTTCCTTTGTATGGCAACCTGCTGAAATCGAGGGCCTACACCCTTGCCAAAATGAGAAGATACCCGCCGTGTACACTTGTCCTGAAGAGAGACAAAAGTTGAGCAAACACGTGGCTCAAATACAAGGGCTCCCTGTATTCTCTTTCTTGAACAAGCCTTCCACAACACTCAAGAAAACAAGGCTTTATCCACAAACAAAAACATGGCCTTCATTATGAGCATAGATGCTCCATCTCCTCCAACTCCAAGGCATCATATATGATAAGAGTGCACCCATCAAAAACATGACTCCATACATGCTTTGTCCAATCATTATCCCAATATGGAGGCATTACCAAGAGCTCTTAAAAGAGCATGAAACCACCCTGTTCCAACATACATGCATCAAAGCCCAAAGGCTGCCAACATTGAAGGCCTTTCGCAAGCTTTCCACACATTGGAGACCAATCTTCCCCAAGGCCATACGCACAACTACAATGAAAAAAAAACTTCAAACCTCAAGCACCTGCTCCTAGAAAAAAACCATGCATGTACTAGCCTACTACAAAACCATCCACTCTGTACACCTGCTGCCAGGGCATTCAGGGCAAAGCTTTTTTGCATGCCATGCATCCCATATATACACAAGCCAAAAACACTTTTGCAAAATTTTGCCTGACACTGGGACTTATCAATTTCAAATTTAGAGCTACTCCTTGTAGTTTCTTTTGATGTTGTTAGCTCTGTTTTGCTTGTGGTAACTGAGAAATTGGTGTCGGTTTCGTTCTCTATTTTAGACTCCTCATCACCACCATTGGTGCTTATGTCCAAGTCATCCCATGTGGACTCAAGCTCACTATAACCATTACCATCGGCATAAGAATGTAGAGTACAAATCATTCGTAATGGCACAACCTTGGGGAGATCCTCACCATTAGGTGTAACCCATGTAGATCCTCTGGTCCCCAACTATCTATTGTAGCCATCATATGTATCTACTTTAGATCATCTTTAAGCTCAATAGCTTGTTTGTCAGCATCCTTCTGGATTGGGTCCTTCCCTACATCAATATATTGCAATGGGGCTGAATAAGTGGTGGTGTCTGAATGATTTTTAAAAAGTCCTCCAATACCCACCATAGGATGTATGCAGCTCGCACAAGATCAACCTTGATGATGGAATTGGAGGTAGACATGGTTCTTATACTAGTCATGTTCCATCTTGGCAGCTCGCACAAGATCAACCTTGATGATGGAATTGGAGGTAGACATGGTTCTTATACTAGTCATGTTCCATCTTTGCCTCTCTAATGAACAAAAATCCTAAGATCATTTCATACAATTTGGGTGTGAAGGCACCGCGCCGGGGAGGGGGATGATGGCATAGATCCATAGAGGGGGGATTTGCTATTTGGAAAAGTCCATAACAATACAATTTGGGTGTGAAGGCACTGCCAGGGAGGGGGATGATGGCATAGATCCGTAGAGGGGGGATTTGCTATTTGGAAAAGTCCATAACAATACATGTATGTTTAACTTGATGTTTAAGAAGCTTGATCTTTAAATCTCGTAACATCCCAATAGGTTTGGCGATAGTTCCGACAGGCATCTTGACAATGATGTTTGAGACTTCTAGACATAGCTTGACTATCTTCTCCCAGCATTTCTTAGTGATTGTGCTCACTCTTGCACCACTATCTAGGACTGTGATGCGCTTGGCAGTGAGACTGGTAGTAATGCATTGGACTCATCACCTTATTAGTGATTATGCTCACTCTTGCACCACTATCTAGGACTGTGATGCGCTTGGCAATGAGACTGGTAGTAATGCATTGGACTCATCACCTTCAAAGTATTGTCCCAATTTATTAAGTGGAATTTCAACCACAGATTTAGCATTTTCTTCTTCCATTGGGACTGTTGATTCGGGCTGTGCTCGATGTGTCTCCATTGTATAGTGGAGACGTGCCTTATGCATGTTGGCAAATGGTGGTAATCCTACATTGAAATCTCCATTAAGGAGAGCTCTCATCACTTCAAACAATTCAGGATCTCCACTCAATCGGGCGGTTATAGTTGTACTTGTTTGTGAGGCCATAAAATCCAACAATTTAGGGATTTTCAATGGCAAACTCATGACCTCCTTTCCATAAAAAGGTGTTAGCGGTGAGATTGGAAAATCCATCTCTGAGATGGGCTCAGGGTTTCCATATGGTATTTGTCCCTTGAACCCATCAGGGATCAAACTATGAGAGGAGACCTCAGTCTCTTCCATGATGACACTCGGCACATTTAGATATTTGTGAGTCTTAGTAGTAGACGTTAAGGTACTAGGGTGTATAGGATACGAGACTCTCACTTTCTTGTGCTTTGGTTCAAGCTCCTCTTGTGTTTTTGCAACTAAATCACTAAATTATTAGACTTACTCAATCTCCTTTTTAGATTCAAGATAAGAGCCAAGTTTTGTCATGTGTGATCTAGTTTCAGGAATTACAGGTTCCCATGGGGTCTCCTTCCCTGTGTTCTTGGTTTTGGAGGGTATTTCCCTACCAAGTTCAGAGTAGGCCCTTGTGTCATCCAAAAAGAAGTCAAGTCCTCATCTAGGTCCCTATTAAAAGACTGACTCTTAAGGCGTTCCAAGATTTATCTTTTTGGTTTCTTTAATTTTGGTTTTCTTCATTTTCCCATTCTTAACTGACTTTTTTCTCCTATGGCCCTTCTTCTTCTTAGAATTTGCTACCAAGGCCACATATTGTTGCTCGAGAACATGTTGGTTTTGGGCTTGTAGTGGGGTGATAGCATTCAAAGGTTTGTGATCTTGATTTTTTAGGATCTGCCTTTGAGTTTTATTACTTACCCCAATCATGTTTAGGAATGTGAGGATGGGTCCCGTTTGTGGACTTGTCACCATAATCTTGTTGGGATAATCTTAATCCAATGATCTATGCCACAATAGTTATAGGTGGCCAATGGCAAGTTTGAGGGCACAACTTGGTTGAGTTGAGAAAACTTAAGAGGGCATTCTAAAACTCGATGGGGACCTTGACAGTGGTAACATTGAAGAGGCATTCTCCTTCCCATTGCATTAATGTCCCGGCCCCTTTCCACTGTAGCAAGTTGGTAAATTGGCTTGACTCCCCCTCTCCCATCCACTATATAAAGCTCTGTGGGGTCCTCAAAGAGATGTGGGGTGGGTTCGACATCCACCTCATATTCTTGGTAATCTCAGTAGGCTCCTTGAAGCTTACTTGATTAAGAGGTGTCACCCTTGGTGGAGGTGGTTGTGGTCCTAAGACTAGTCAAGGCAATGGCACATTGGGTGCATTGCTTGCCCTTTGATAGAAGTTGTTGCATGGTATACTCAACCATTGCTTGATTTTCAAGATCGAGGGCTAGTGTTTGTTGTAGTGCTGGTGTGGCAAGGCTAGAAGTGGTCTCGTTGTGTTGTGTAAGATTTCTCCCCAGCCTCTCAAAATGTCCAGCATCTTCCCCTGTAATCAATCCCTCTTCAGAAATATAAAAGACTTGTTTCTAACTAGAGAGAGAAAATATTTTGGAGAGAGAATATTCAAATTTTTAATATTTTTGGATAGAAAATTATCTCATCTTATTAAAATAAGTTCCCCTGAAATAGAAATTCAAAAAGAACTTTCCAATGTGCAATTGGAATTAATTGAAAATGGGTATAAAGGACCTTAGCCTAAGGGTCTAGATTTTCAGAAATTTTTGGATTAAGGTTCCTATGGGCCAATAGCATCAATCCATGTGTAGGGAGGAGATAAATCCAATTTGTAAAAGAAGATACCCAAAAATGAGTAAATGCTCACATAAGATGAAGAGTTGAAAATGTACAAGGTTTATTAGTAAAAAACTATGAGCAATATTAAAAATATGAGATATTTTGGGTATCCAAAAATGAGTAAATGCTCACATAAGATGAAGAGTTGAAAATGTACAAGGTTTATTAGTAAAAAACTATGAGCAATATTAAAAATATGAGATATTTTGGGTATAATGATTCCATTATGACACATATGTAAGGAAGGGGAGTTCTTTAAAGGAGGTGCATATTTCACATAAGATGAAGAGTTGAAAATGTACAAGGTTTATTAGTAAAAAACTATGAGCAATATTAAAAATATGAGATATTTTGGGTATAATGATTCCATTATGACACATATGTAAGGAAGGGGAGTTCTTTAAAGGAGGTGTATATTTCACATGCTTGAATGAGTTTTAAACTCATAAAAATTGAGATATTTCATCTCTCCTCTCTCCTCATTCAAGTCTAGTTCCAAAAAGTTAGCTTAACTGACCTAAAAATGGTCAAATATTGACCAAACTGATTTAGAAAATTCTAGAATCAGTTTGTTTGGTTAGGAGCTCAAGTTTTCCTATAAATAGAAGCCTCTCCCTTGTTGAAAAATATATAGTGTTTATGCATCGTTACTCTACTCTACCTAAGCCAAGAACTGTGAATTCATTAATAATTCACTAGTTTTTGGAGCTTCCCTCTTTCTTCAATCCCCATTGGTGGCTCCATCAACATACTTAACCAATTGATTGGTTGGGGGCCTCTACCGTGAACAAAGAAACAAGCAATTTGTAAGGTAAATGGTGAATTTTGATCTTTTCTATAATTTCTCAATGTTTCTCTCTTCTCAACCCCTCTCAAGCTTGACAAGCTTAATTGGAATGGTTTTTGAATGCTATTGAAGTGAATTGATGAATGTTAGTGAAGAGTTACATAATTTGATGAATGCTATTGAAGTTAAGTGATTAATGATAGTTAAGAATTACATAAATTTTCATTTATGCTTAATTCTAATGTTTTTTATGTAATTTCTCTCTCTCACTCAAGAAATGGTCATACTCATGAACCATTCTCAATCCAAATGAAGCTTTTCATAAAGCTTTTTCTTAATCCAAGATTAAGCTATGCTTGAGGCCAAATTAATGGTTTTTTTCTATGCTTTTAGTTTATGTATATTGATGATTCAATCCATTATGGATTAATGATCCAATTAGAGACCATTCTAATTATTTCTTTAATGATAAGCTTTATCCCTTAAGAAAATTTGAGATTTTTCAGTCATAGCAGCGGAGCTATGGCAAAATTTTTATAAAAATTACGCATAAAATAATTTCATTCAAAGCATAAAAAGAGGACTTCCTACCATATTCTAGGAATTATCATCCTAGATTAATTGAAAGAATTTTATTATAATCATGGAGAAATTGAATTTTTATATTATGCATAAAGGATAAATTTTTATATCAAAAGTGTTACTTTTATTATTTTTATTTTCATGCATAGAAGTATGCATAATGGATAAATTTTTATATCAAAAGTGTTACTTTTACCATTTTTATTTTCATGCATAGAAGTATGCATAATGGATAAATTTTTATATCAAAAGTGCTACTTTTATTATTTTTATTTTCACGCATAGAAGTATGCATAATGGATAAATTTTTGTATCAAAAGTGTTACTTTTACCATTTTTATTTTTATGCATAGAAGTATGCATAAAGGATAAATTTTTATATCAAAAGTGTTACTTTTATCATTTTTATTTCATGCATAGAAGTATGCATAATGGATAAATTTTTATATCAAAAGTGTTACTTTTATCATATTTGAATTTCATGCATAAAGGTATGCATAAAAGTTGATTATTTTATTATAAAAGTGTGTCTTTTATTATATTGAATTTCATGCATAGAGGTATGCATAAAAGTTGATTATTTTATTATAAAAGTGTGACTTTTATCATAATTGAATTTCATGCATAGAGGTATGCATAAAATTTGATTATTTTATTGTAAGAGTGTTACTTTTATCATATTTAAATTTCATGCATAAAGGTATGCATAAAAGTTGATTATTTTATTATAAAAGTGTGTCTTTTATTATATTGAATTTCATGCATAGAGGTATGCATAAAAGTTGATTATTTTATTATAAAAGTGTGACTTTTATCATAATTGAATTTCATGCATAGAGGTATGCATAAAAGTTGATTATTTTATTGTAAGAGTGTTACTTTTATCATATTGGATTTCATGCATAGAGGTATGTATAAAAGATATTCTTTTTATACTAAAAGTGTGATTTTCATCATAAATGGATTTTATACATAACTTAGATGCATAAGAGAAATTCTTTTATTATAAAAAGTGTAATTCCTACCAAATTGAATTTATGTATAAGAAGATGCATAAAAGATTGATTTTAATTTTGAAAGTGTTAGTCTCCTTAAATGGAATTTATGCATAAATAAATGTGTAGAGAAATCTTATATCAAATATAAGAATTCTCTTAAAAAAGATATGAAATGTGATAAGATGTGATACGAGGTGTATGAGATGTGATAAGATTTGATAAGATGCGTATGGAAAGTGATAGGATGTGATAAGAGGTGTATGAGATGTGAAAAGATGTGATAAGATGTGTATGAGATGTGATAGAATGTGTTAAGATGAGTTAGGATGTGTTAAGATGTATACGGGATGTGTTAGGACGAGAATGGATGTAATATGGTTGTATGAATGTGATGTGGATGTATACATGTAGATGTATATGTATGAATGTGAATGTGGATGTGGATGTGGATGTATGGATGTAGATACGGATGTGTATGTATGAATGAGGATGTGAATGTGGATGTGAATGTGGATGTGGATGTGGATGTATGGATGTAGATACGGATGTGTATGTATGTATGTGGATGTGTATGTATGAATGAGGATGTGAAAATGGATGTATGTATTTAGATGTGGATGTATGGATGTGAATGTGAATGAAGAGGTGGATGTGGATGTATGGATGTAGATACGGATGTGGATGTATGTATGTGAATGTGGATGTATGAATGAGGATGTGAAAATGGATGTATGCATGTGAATGTGGATGTATGAATATGAATGTGGATGTGTGGATGTGGAAATGGAGGTATGGATGTATGAATGTGGATGTGGATGTATGCATGTAGATGCGTATGTATGAATGTGAAATTGGATGTATGATGTGGACGTACGAACATGGATATGTATGTAGAATAATGAATATGAAGGTGTATGTGAGATAATGTGTAGTCTATATGAGTGAATGGATGAGAACGAGTACACATTGAATGGAATGTGGAATAAGTAATGTGGTCCGAGAGTGGATAATATGGAAAGACAAGAGTTCGTTATAGAAACTGTATTTTGTGACTGTTTGTAAATGACTGTTTTATGTCAAGAATATTGGAGAAGCATTTTGACCGTCTTGAGGATTAAGGTCATGAAGACCGAACTGATAAAGTTACAACTGCTGACGGAGAGTCAATGGAGGACGTCTCGCGTAGCAAGGTCGATCGAGGTCTTGACCAGCCTCGGTTCGATTTAAATGGTGAGCTTCCGGTACGGTGGATGAGGGACCAAGGAAGCGGCCTATGAGTGAAGCGCTAGGTCACCTGCGAAGGATCCTAGAGGGTGCTGACCATACGGTGCTTGGGCTCTGGGTCGCCGAAGATACCACACGTGCATCGTGGAAGATATTGGAACAAGGAGTAAGAGTTGTTTTCTGAAACTGGGCATGGATCTGGTTGATTGACCTTGCTGGCTGGTCCTCAAAACGGATGAGTCCATGGCTATTTTATATGGATCTGTGGGTTGATCTAGCTGATCTTCCACGGAGATTCCATTCTATTATATGAATATATTACCGGTTACTATGAGCTAGGAACTATGGAAAAGGCCCCTGAGCGAACAGGTGGTGAGCGTTCTGGTTGCCAATGATGCCATAAGTATACCGATGAATGAATGACTGGAAATAAGGGTTCAACCAGAGACTTTGAGGATTGTCATCAGTGACATAATGGTTTTATTAAAGGATTGTTTTAAAGCTAGTTGATGCTAAGAAAAAGGCAATTTCATATTGGGTGTGTAAGTGGTGTGACTAGTTTTATGTTTGCATGAACTTCCGGCTAGGGGGCCTTGGAACTCTTTTCCTTGGTACCCGGGACAAAACCTAACCAAATTCTTAATTGGATCCCATCACTACAGTGGTTGGGCGGTTGGCTAACCCATGGGACTGGATGGGGTTAGGCTGGACTGATGGATCCGTAAATTGAGATTTAATTTCTATTATTACGATAGATGAAGTAAATCCCGGATAGAAATTGTTCTATGGATAGGAATCAACGGCTGTGCCTCTTGATGGGGAAAAAAGCGTTGATCCCAATGATCCAAGTGCAAGTTTCTTCCTTGATTTGACCAAGTACCGTTAGAGGTGTAGTCAGATCAGTTGATCCGTAATCATCTTGACTACGTTAGAGTAAAGAGTTATCCTGGTGGAATCGCCCATGCTTTCCAGGTAAAGGAAGTTTTTCCGGTTTCGGTTTTGGTCAAACCGGCGGATTAGTCTCTTGTCCGGATATCCGTGGGCGAGGCCCCGAGTGTGAGACCCCTACCCGCACACGATGTGCTACTTCCACTGCTAGTACCCCGAATCCATTGCGCGGTGGAGACCGGGATCTCACAGTTGGTATCAGAGCAAAATTGAAAGCTAATAAAGATAATTAAATTCTTATCTGAAATTAGTAATAAGAATTCAGAAACAGCATTTTCATAATGTATTTTCATTCCGTAAGCTTCTTTAATGAAGAAATTTTAATCAAAGAAATTATTTTTATAGATTGAAGTTCCCCATTTATCTGGTATTCTCGACCTCACCCAGTCTCAAGATATGATTGCATTTGCCTTCGAGCATCTCATCTCTTCCGCTTCAACTCGAACAAGCCGAGCAAGACTCGCACGCCATTTCGAGGAATTATATTTTCCTAACCTAGTGGAGAGACAACAGCATAAGTGGTTTGCAGGGCTATATATCCACGCCTCTTGCAACCGGCATGCAATGCTGAGGCAGAACCTCTCATTGGCCATGATTTTGATAAAGCTGAAAATGACGCGTGGTGTCATTCTATATCTTTCAACGCCTCAAAATTTCAGACTTGCTTGCCGAGTTTATAGACTCCTTAGTCGATTTATCCCTAAGGAGAAAATAATAGCTCCCTTCGCAATTAGAGAAATTATGTAACAGGGCATGACTATGGCCCAGTACCGTCGTCTTATGCGTCTCTCGAGGAGATTTTGAATTTTGGAGCCGAGCCACTCTATGTACTTATTGCAACTTATACAAATGTTTTTTTTATTTAAGTGATTGTTTACGGACGATCGGATAAAGAAAAATCTATTTATCAGATTTATGTCATAGATCTCCAGTAAGATCAATTGAGGAGCCAATTATGTCAAAAGTTATCAAGACGCACGAAAAGGTTGTAATTGTGTGATATAATTTATACAAATTGTTAATTCAAATTGAAATTCGTAAATTAGTAATTGGGTCTTCAATTGGAAGTACCGCAATTGTATGGAACCCTGACTTGCTTGAGGCCTAGACATGATGGTATTTACCTTATAGTTCCAAGTATTATGACGACCCGTATATACCGAGGGTATTTAACTGCAGCTCTTTATCGGCAGTATATACGAGTAAATCTAGGACTTGAAATTATAAGCGTTAATGTTATCCAGATGATGATTTCGAATGTGGTTGATATGATTTTAATTTTGTTTGAATTGATTTGGATTCTGATTGAAAAATGATGATTTTTGAAATTTAGTTGAAATATAATAACCTGAGCAAAACCACAATGCTGTCAAATTGCTCTGTTAATACTTGACACGGTAGATCAAGTTAAGGGATGACAAATTGATAACTTAACTGAAATTCCCGTGGAGGAATGTTCAGAAGGATATTTTTCAGTCTAATGGACCATTATCGTAGGAATGATATGATCTAAATGAATTATTATTTAATGATGAGTTCTATATAAGGAATATTTATCCCAGTATTCTGTTGGGTTGACCAGAATATAAGGAACCCAGAATAAATTGGATCTTAAGAAAAAGAGTTGTCCTCTACTTTGCAAGATGAGGACATCTCGCACCTTTTTAAGTGGGGTAGAAGTTTGTAAGATTCCTCCCCCAACCTTCGAGGTATACAGGAGTAAGAATCTCCTTTTCTGATCTTATAATTATTCCCTCTCTAAATAAAAGAAAGATTCTGTTTAAAAAGGGAAGACACTTTACCCAGAATACCTTCTCAGGAGCCCACCTGTTTTAAAGATTCAGAATGATGAGTTCAGAAGTGAGAACCAGTGTTTTGGATGCCAAGGTTTTGACCATCAGTTAAAAGACTGCCCGACTCCTACCATGAAAAGGGCACAGGAAAGTCTAGAACCCAAATTCAGAGACCAATTCCTTCATACCAATCTAATTAGGATCCGTCTCTCGGACAAGATTTCTTAACTCCATTAACTAGGTCCGACCCATTGATTAGAGTCGAGATGACCAATCAAATGCTTGGCGACTTAGAGCAACAGATGCAGGCAATTCATAAAGATATAAACGCTGCCCAGGATTGACAGAGACAATATACAGATAAGAAGAGGACAGTCAGGGAATTCAAAGAAGCAGTTATAGTCTTCATTTGAATACGGACCAAAAGAATTTCTTTATCTCTAGGGGAGTATAAGTAGTTATCCCCCAGATATTGTGGACCAAAGAAAGTAAGTGACTTAGCCTACGAACTTCTTTTATCTCCTCATCTCAAAGTTCTTAATGCCTTCTATAGAAATATGTGCCAAACCCAAATCATGGAAAGACGGTAAAACTTCAGTGGCAAGATACCGTTGGCTTCTAGGTTATGCTAACTCCTTCCTTTATATAAGTCGTAACTTTACTTATCGCTCACAGTAATCTTACTTCCATCGATCTCCCTTCTTCTTAAACTCCTTCATGGCTTGGCAACAGGAATTAGTTTTATCCATGATGATTTCTCACCTTCAAGACGCAAGCGAGTCTGTGAAGAAGGATTTTATAGAACAGTATGAGCGCTCACTTTTTCCTCACTTGGGAACGTCTGTAGCTCAGACCAAATGGCGGACCTATCAAGACATAACTAGGGTAACACCCTGGGGTCAGCAGCACTTTCGTAGTAACAATGTTCGCTTGGCCATGGTTATCGAAGCCTTGGGTTTGGGTCCCCGATACTACTGCGTCATGAGATCAAGACATCTTGGGTTTTCTGAGCGGGTCTTCTTCCTGGCGTGTTTTCTTCCTCATCAGAAGATATGCCTTTACCCCGTTTTTGGTTTGCCTCTCAGAGGTCCTTTTGTTAGAACACCTCATACCACTGAGATAGGCGCGGCAATAACCAATAGAATCATTCCCATAGATGAGTTACCTTATACGTGCGCAGCTTGTGAGTGCTGCTTTTGTGGTCGTATGATGGACGGGCTTATGGAAGTGTAAAGAGTTCTTCTATCTTTACTGTATATGTTCCAAGAATGAATAAAGTTTAAATCTTGTTCTTGTCTTGACCCTTACTCTCTTTGAGACTTTTTTAATTCGTGATTAATCTTAATTAAAAAATTTCTCTCAGTCTCATACTTGTGTATCTTGCGAAATTACCCCCAGTTTGCGAGATGAGGGCATCTCGCGTTTTTCAAGTGGGAGAGAATGTAAGATTCCTCCCCAGCCTCTCAAAATGTCCAGCATCTTGCCCTGTAATCAATCCCTCTTCAGAAATATAAAAGACTTGTTTCTAACTGTTTTAACCTAGAGAGAGAGAATATTTTGGAGAGAGAATATTCAAATTTTTAATATTTTTGGATAGAAAATTATCTCATCTTATTAAAATAAGTTCCCCTGAAACAGAAATTCAAAAAGAACTTTCCAATGTGCAATTGGAATTAATTGGAAATGGGTATAAAGGACCTTAGCCTAAGGGTCTAGATTTTCAGAAATTTTTGGATTATGGTCCAATTAAGGTTCCTATGGGCCAATAGCATCAATCCATGTGTAGGGAGGAGATAAATCCAATTTGTAAAAGAAGATACCCAAAAATGAGTAAATGCTCACATAAGATGAAGAGTTGAAAATGTACAAGGTTTATTAGTAAAAAACTATGAGCAATATTAAAAAACTATGAGCAATATTAAAAATATGAGATATTTTGGGTATCCAAAAATGAGTAAATGCTCACATAAGATGAAGAGTTGAAAATGTACAAGGTTTATTAGTAAGAAACTATGAGCAATATTAAAAATATGAGATATTTTGGGTATATGACACATATGTAAGGAAGGGGAGTTCTTTAAAGGAGGTGCATATTTCACATAAGATGAAGAGTTGAAAATGTACAAGGTTTATTAGTAAAAAACTATGAGCAATATTAAAAATATGAGATATTTTGGGTATAATGATTCCATTTTATGACACATATGTAAGGAAGGGGAGTTCTTTAAAGGAGGTGCATATTTCACATGCTTGAATGAGTTTTAAACTCATAAAAATTGAGATATTTCATCTCTCCTCTCTCCTCATTCAAGTCTAGTTCCAAAAAGTTAGCTTAACTGACCTAAAAATGGTCAAATATTGACCAAACTGATTTAGAAAATTCTAGAATCAGTTTGTTTGGTTAGGAGCTCAATTTTTCCTATAAATAGAAGCCTCCCCCTTGTTGAAAAATATATAGTGTTTATGCATCGTTACTCTACTCCACCTAAGCCAAGAACTGTGAATTCATTAATAATTCACTAGTTTTTGGAGCTTCCCTCTTTCTTCAATCCCCATTGGTGGCTCCATCAACATACTTAACCAATTGATTGGTTGGGGGCCTCTACCGTGAACAAAGAAACAAGCAATTTGTAAGGTAAATGGTGAATTTTGATCTTTTTTATAATTTCTCAATGTTTCTCTCTTCTCAACCCCTCTCAAGCTTGAGAAGCTTAATTGGAATGGTTTTTGAATGCTATTGAAGTGAATTGATGAATGTTAGTGAAGAGTTACATAATTTGATGAATGCTATTGAAGTTAAGTGATTAATGATAGTTAAGAATTACATAAATTTTCATTTATGCTTAATTCTGATCTTTTTTATGTAATTTCTCTCTCTCACTCAAGAAATGGTCATACTCATGAACCATTCTCAATCCAAATGAAGCTTTTCATAAAGCTTTTCCTTAATCCAAGATTAAACTATGCTTGAGGCCAAATTAATGGCTTTTTTCTATGCTTTTAGTTTATGTATATTGATGATTCAATCCATTATGGATTAATGATCCAATTAGAGACCATTCTAATTATTTCTTTAATGATAAGCTTTATCCCTTAAGAAAATTTGAGATTTTTCAGTCATAGCAGCGGAGCTATGGTAAAATTTTTATAAAAATTACGCATAAAATAATTTCATTCAAAGCATAAAAAGAGGACTTCCTACCATATTCTAGGAATTATCATACTAGATTAATTGAAAGAATTTCATTATAATCATGGAGAAATTAAATTTTTATATTATGCATAAAGGATAAATTTTTATATCAAAAGTGTTACTTTTATTATTTTTATTTTCATGTATAGAAGTATGCATAATGGATAAATTTTTATATCAAAAGTGTTACTTTTACCATTTTTATTTTCATGCATAGAAGTATGCATAATGAATAAATTTTTATATCAAAAGTGTTACTTTTATTATTTTTATTTTCATGCATAGAAGTATGCATAATGGATAAATTTTTGTATCAAAAGTGTTACTTTTACCATTTTTATTTTCATGCATAGAAGTATGCATAAAGGATAAATTTTTATATCAAAAGTGTTACTTTTATCATTTTTATTTCATGCATAGAAGTATGCATAATGGATAAATTTTTATATCAAAAGTGTTACTTTTATCATATTTGAATTTCATGCATAAAGGTATGCATAAAAGTTGATTATTTTATTATAAAAATGTGTCTTTTATTATATTGAGTTTCATGCATAGAGGTATGCATAAAAGTTGATTATTTTATTATAAAAGTGTGTCTTTTATTATATTGAATTTCATGCATAGAGGTATGCATAAAAGTTGATTATTTTATTGTAAGAGTGTTACTTTTATCATATTTGAATTTCATGCATAAAGGTATGCATAAAAGTTGATTATTTTATTATAAAAGTGTGTCTTTTATTATATTGAATTTCATGCATAGAGGTATGCATAAAAGTTGATTATTTTATTATAAAAGTGCGACTTTTATCATAATTGAATTTCATGCATAGAGGTATGCATAAAAGTTGATTATTTTATTGTAAGAGTGTTACTTTTATCATATTGGATTTCATGAATAGATGTATGCATAAAAGATATTCTTTTTATACTAAAAGTGTGATTTTCATCATAAATGGATTTTATGCATAACTTAGATGCATAAGAGAAATTTTTTTATTCTAAAAAGTGTAATTCCTACCAAATTGAATTTATGCATAAGAAGATGCATAAAAGATTGATTTTAATTTTGAAAGTGTTAGTCTCCTTAAATAGAATTTATGCATAAATAAATGTGTAGAGAAATCTTATATCAAATATAAGAATTCTCTTAAAAAAGATATGAAATGTGATAAGATGTGATAAGAGGTGTATGAGATGTGATAAGATTTGATAAGATGCGTATGGAAAGTGATAGGATGTGATAAGAGGTGTATGAGATGTGAAAAGATGTGATAAGATGTGTATGAGATGTGATAGAATGTGTTAAGATGAGTTAGGATGTGTTAAGATGTATATGGGATGTGTTAGGACGAGAATGGATGTAATATGGTTGTATGAATGTGATGTGGATGTATACATGTAGATGTATATGTATGAATGTGAATGTGGATGTATGGATGTAGATACGGATGTGTATGTATGTATGTGGATGTGTATGTATGAATGAGGATGTGAAAATGGATGTATGTATGTAGATGTGGATGTATGGATGTGAATGTGAATGAAGAGGTGGATGTGGATGTATGGATGTAGATACGGATGTGGATGTATGTATGTGAATGTGGATGTATGAATGAGGATGTGAAAATGGATGTATGCATGTGAATGTGGATGTATGAATATGAATGTGGATGTGTGGATGTGGAAATGGAGGTATGGATGTATGAATGTGGATGTGGATGTATGCATGTAGATGCGTATGTATGAATGTGAAATTGGATGTATGATGTGGACGTACGAACATGGATATGTATGTAGAATAATGAATATGAAGGTGTATGTGAGATAATGTGTAGTCTATATGAGTGAATGGATGAGAACGAGTACACATTGAATGGAATGTGGAATAAGTAATGTGGTCCGAGAGTGGATAATATGGAAAGACAAGAGTTCGTTATAGAAACTGTATTTTGTGACTGTTTGTAAATGACTGTTTTATGTCAAGAATATTGGAGAAGCATTTTGACCGTCTTGAGGATTAAGGTCATGAAGACCGAACTGATAAAGTTGCAACTGCTGACGGAGAGTCAATGGAGGACGTCTCGCGTAGCAAGGTCGATCGAGGTCTTGACCAGCCTCGGTTCGATTTAAATGGTGAGCTTCCGGTACGGTGGATGAGGGACCAAGGAAGCGGCCTATGAGTGAAGCGCTAGGTCACCTGCGAAGGATCCTAGAGGGTGCTGACCATACGATGCTCGGGCTCTGGGTCGCCAAAGATACCCACACATGCGTCGTGGAAGATATTGGAACAAGGAGTAAGAGTTGTTTTCTGAAACCGGGCATGGATCTGGTTGATTGACCTTGCTGGCTGGTCCTCAACGGATGAGTCCATGGCTCTTTTATATGGATCTGTGGGTTGATCTAGCTGATCTTCCACGGAGATTCCATTCTATTATATGAATATATTGCCGGTTACTATGAGCTAGGAACTATGGAAAAGGCCCCTGAGCGAACAGGTGGTGAGCGTTCTGGTTGCCAATGATGCCATAAGTATACCGATGAATGAATGACTGGAAATAAGGGTTCAACCAGAGACTTTGAGGATTGTCATCAGTGACATAATGGTTTTATTAAAGGATTGTTTTAAAGCTAGTTGATGCTAAGAAAAAGGCAATTTCATATTGGGTGTGTAAGTGGTGTGACTAGTTTTATGTTTGCATGAACTTCCGGCTAGGGGGCCTTGGAACTCTTTTCCTTGGTACCCGGGACAAAACCTAACCAAATTCTTAATTGGATCCCATCACTACAGTGGTTGGGCGGTTGGCTAACCCATGGGACTGGATGGGGTTAGGCTGGACTGATGGATCCGTAAATCGAGATTTAATTTCTATTATTACGATAGATGAAGTAAATCTCGGATAGAAATTGTTCTATGGATAGGAATCAACGGCTGTGCCTCTTGATGGGGAAAAAAGCGTTGATCCCAATGATCCAAGTGCAAGTTTCTTCCTTGATTTGACCAAGTACCGTTAGAGGTGCAGTCAGATCAGTTGATCCGTAAATAATCATCTTGACTACGTTAGAGTAAAGAGTTATCCTGGTGGAATCGCCCATGCTTTCCGGGTAAAGGAAGTTTTTCCGATTTTGGTTTTGGACAAACCGACGGATTAGTCTCTTGTCCGGATATCCATGGGCGAGGCCCCGAGTGTGAGACCCCTACCCGCGCATGATGTGCTACTTCCGCTGCTAGTACCCCGAATCCGTTGCGCGGTGGAGACTGGGATCTCACATGTTGGCAATAGCTTGTAAGCGTGTTTGGAAATATAGGGCTTCGTGCCCATAGCACCCACAAAAGCTACAATTACCATTGTAACAAACTCTTAAAATTGGATATTTGCTGGTGATATATCCTTGACATCAAATATGAACACCAATGTAGCTCTCTCCTTGGGTACATGTGTGCATTGTTGGAAGCTTTAATAGCCTTCATTTCCTCTTGGAGGTCTTTTGAGAAGTCAATCCAAGTCATTTTTGCTAAAGTATTACCTTGAGCTACACGTTTAGCAATGGTGGTGCTACAAATGCTTGCTTTATTGACATAACAGACTTAGAATCTAAAGCTCTTACTCCCCTCATCAAGTTATCCTCAAGTTGGATGGCATTAGTTGTGACGTCCTCACAAGTGGTGATACCTCTAATGCCCAAACCATTATGGATATCTTCATGTTTAAGCCCGCGGATAAGTCAATCAAGCAGTTGATTGTTGGAGAAGCGTTCATGTAAAGCATAGTGAGAGTTCAAATGCTTGAGAGACGACTAGTAAAATCTCTCAGTGACTCATCTTGTTCTCTCTTATCTTTGTGCAATTGTGAATCTACACTCCACAAAGCTCCCTTATGCACAAACTACTTTAGGAATAACGCTCAGTAAAGTGTAGATGTTCTTTTACTCTTAGGGTCCGATACCAATCACTAGCCTTGCCATCCGAGTGTAAAACTAAAGGCGTCAGTCTTTGCAAGTTCATTCCTCTTACCTAAGGCCTTGCAAACTTGATTTAAGATCTCCAGATATCTTCTAGGATTGTCCTCTCCATTAAACTTGTGCGTAAGCTTTACGATTTGTGCAATGTTTCCAAAGCTACTATGTCCTTTATCTCTCATGATTGGTCCTATACTTTCAGGTATTGCTCTCCCCAATGCTTATGCAAAAGCTACTGGATTAGTTGGGAGGGTTGCTACTACTAAAAGTATCGGTACATCAAGGCCAACATGTGGGAAGAAGGGTACTGCCTGCGAGTGTAACAACATGAATCTTAAAGGAGTAACCCAAGTCCGATAGGTGGGGGTCGTACATGAATTCCCATAGGTACCAATGCTATAGGATGCTATTAACACAATTCCAGACTCTTTGGTAATGGGTGTTACACCACTCATAACGGCACCACTTGTGACCAACCACACAACATTGCCCATTAGTTTCATGCCCTCAGTCACAAAACTATGGCAACCATGGTTATAGCTATCTCTCCAACAATGGCTCCAAGCCTAGTTAACACCTCCATATCATTTGCTAGGGCCAGTGAAGGAGGAAACTTCACCTAAAATCCTCGATTCTTGCCAATGCAATCTAGAGCAAGCTTGGTCCATTGTGTAACCAGGTGATACTATAAAATTAGGATCCACTGGGCTCATAGGAGGTGTTACCATTTCGCTCATTGTGGGAATTCTTGCCTTTGATGTCTTGACTTGCACCATAGGTCTTTGGATTCTTTCATGTTCAATGATCCTGTGCATGCAATTGTAGATTCCCTGCAATCGTTCCTCCTTTGTTGTGGCCCTAGATATTGATTGGACAATCTCTTCCTAACTAACACTATAAGCTTGGGCTGCTGTAGAAAAATCCATAAGTCTCTATTGATGCATCATACTCCCAATCATCTGTGAGAAGATGTTGATACAAGATTTGCAAGTGTAGCTCTTTCCCCGAGCATTATTGTCAAGCACTACTTGTGTAGTCCTGACTTGGGACTCGTTTTGGGCATATTGAGCTGTTTGGGCTGCTAATCGTTGTTGCTGTGTTGATTGCAAAGTCTCTTCTTTCTTTGCTCTAATAGCCAGGATTATTGTCTCTACTACCTGCACTTCTTCTAATGCTCTACCGCCGGCATAAGCACTTGTGCCAGGGTGGTTCGATGGTCAGGCATAAGCACTTGTGTAGAGGTGGTTCGATGGTCATAGTTGCAGTAGGTGCAACAGGAGCTATATGGATAGAGATATTAACGTGAATGCTTCCTGCTTATAGTGATGAGACTACACTAGGTGTCTCTCTAGCGTTTACCTCAACTCCTTCATCATGTGGCATGTATGTAGTAAGATTGGGTTCAGAGGTAGCGACAGTTGAGGCCGAACCTCTGAGATAGCTAGCTACGTGGTAAAAAAGATTGGTAGCTAGCCAAACTGCTGAGCCTTGGTTAGGGTTCTCACTTCTTGGGACTAGGGATGCTTCCATTGACTCAAAGTCAAACGAAGTATCACTGGCCCGTATTTGCAGGTCCTTGTACAATACTAAATTGGGTTCCGACCAAAGGTCTTGAGCCTAGTGTAGGTTGGTATGCACCTAGCTTGTTAGACACACTATCATCTAAACAGACCTCTAATACATGTCTAGACCGTTTAAGTGCATGTGACTTAAGGCTAGTTAGGGGAAAAGGAAATGAGTGGGTGTTATTTTTTATTTCTTATTTCTGGGTGTTAAACTTGTCTAAAGTGGGTTTCAGATAGTTCTAGACACTTTGGGAAGGATTGGGAAGGGTTGTGTATGCACTTTTTTGGGCCGACTAGAGGGTTTCCTATAGTGGGTCTGGGAAATTACAAAATTTGTTAAGGTTTTATATCAAGTTCACCAAAATGATTATAACAATCTAAAACCTATATAAGCAAATTTGTGCTTAAAACACTGTATATATTTTTAAAACCTGTGGGCTTTTTGCCTTTTCCCTTTTCTTCTTTTCCTTTTATTTTTTTTAAAACTTTAAACTTTAAACCTTTCTTTAACTTTTCACTTTTGTAGTTTATGGTTTTCGGTTTGTGTTTTATGGTTTTTGGTTTTACCACAACTACCTGAAAAGGGGTGGTCAAGTTTTTTGGAGTTTTCCAAGATTCCCTTTTTGACTTGGGGCCTAAAGCTTGCATGTATTAAATGTGGCCAACTAGAAGACTTACAACTTGTGGCTCTAGTTGGATTAGGCTAGGTTAATCTGTGTAATTTACACTAACGTAAAAATGCAAAAAACTTGCAAAAAAATATAAATAATTATGGTTTGCAAATCCTACCCCAAATCATTGTTTCTAACCCAATTTCTCCATGTAAGGAGAGTTTGAATTGGGATAAACCCTATACTGTGAAACCAATTTTAAGGTCTTTTTACCTAGTTCCTTTAATTTAAAGCCTAATTTACTATTTTTATCTGAAAATTAAAAAATACAAAAAATAAAATATGAAAAAATTGAACAAGAAACTTGAATTGCAGAATTCAAAGAACACACAATTTCAAGAATACATGAAAAATTGAACACATAATGCAACGAAAACAAAAAAGAATGCAACAAATTCAAAGTTGTTTTAGCTTTCCTATCTACTCTTCTCTTGAAAAAACCAAGAATTGATCAAATTTACCATTCACTCTAGCTCTTAAAATGCATTGATGCTATGCGGTGGGGCTATTCCTTGGAAGCCGTGCCACTTATGGGAAGCCCTTGCACCATAAAAAGAGCACAGGAACAAACTGTTGGGTTTTATGCTGTGTATGCACCCAGAGGAGTGCTAGTGACCATCAGTAGATTACTGGGGCACTTTTTACTTTAGTTAGTGGGGAGGTTTTTCCCCCAGTTTAGCTTAGTTTCACTTATAAGCAGTTTATAGGTGTTTTGGTCCACCCGACACATTTTATGGCCAGACATGTGAACACATCTCTTTAGGTCACTTATCATGTGGCTATTGTACTTCACATTTTTTATCAGCTGAATACAAAGAAGTCGGTTCTCTCTCTGTTGCTCTCCACGCCTGTTTGCAGCATCTCCAAACCCTAACCCTAACACTCCTTTGGCCTTCATTTGGTATCAGAGCTGTGTTGGCCTGCCATTGCCCAGCTTGTACACAGTCGCCTTCTGTTACTGTCCGTACTGTACTATCCGTACATCATTGCCCTGCCCGTACACACACTGTAAGCGCCGCCTTCAGCAGGTACACCACAGCGTGCAGCTTTCGTATCAGTCCGCAGTCGCTGTCAGCAGGTGTACTGTAGCTTTTCGTACCAGGTACTTGTTCGCCGTCAGTACCTGCTGCTCCGTACATCTTTGCCTGCTCCGTACCTGTCAGCGCCGACTGCATCTTGTCAACGCCGACTGCACCTATCAGCGCCCGTTAGCTGCTCCGTACATCTGTACCTGCTCCGTACAGTCAACGTCGACTGTACTTGTCAGCGTCGACTGCATCTGTCAACGCACGTCAAGTGGCCTCGTACTGCACTGGTCAACTGTATTCAGTTGACTACTTCTGTACCCGTACTGTACCTGTAGCCTGCAGTGTACCTGTAGTGTACCCGTACTGTACCTGCACAGTATCTGCACAGTATCTGTGAAGGTACCTACTTGCAGTGTACCTTCACAGTACCTGCACAGTATCTGCCTGTAGCAGTCGCCTTCAGTTCTGTAAAGTACAAGTCGACTGTACCTGCACAGTACAGTCAATTGTATGTGTTCTTTTGGTGGACTATACCTGCATATGTACCACAACCTGCTCAGTCAACTTGTGGTAAGCATTAAAAATTTTGTTTTTGGACAATACTATTTTCTCTATGAAAATCTATAGGCACTACAGGCAGACTTTCTAGCAAAGAAGTCTACAGGTTTTTTGCACAGTTTTGGGTGCAGTAAATTTGGACATTTTTGGGGCATTTTGGCATTGTGTACGCCATTTGCTGCTCTACTCAGTCATTGGTGCATTGAGCTGCACATTCAGAGGATTGAGAGTGCAGGCATATTTGGGTGAACTGTATTCAGTGGAGTACAGTTGTTTTCAGGGTTCTTGCTATTGGGTTTTTTGATACACAGGTACAACATTGTGCGTAGGCATAATGGCAAATCAACAGCAGAGTGATGTATTCACGTATTTGTCTAAGGAAGACAAATTGGACGGCACGAACTACTCCTTGTGGAGTTTTATGCTGAAAAATGTGCTTGTGGCAAAAGGTCTTTGGGATTTTGTTAGTGGTGATGAACCACGTCCAGGTCCATTGGCTCTAGAGACTCCTCCCCAAGGGGGTGCTCGTGGACGAGGACAACAGGTACAGGCTCCAGGGTAGCCATTGCCTGTTCAAAGAACAAATGTTCAAAAGACATGGGATGCGAGGGATGCACAAGATTTGTCACTCATTGCATTGTCAGTACAGAGGTCTATTATACCTCATATCCGTTCAGCTGGCTCTTCACAGAATGCATGGGTGACTTTGGAGCAGATGTATGCTGCTCGTAATGAGGCTAGGATCTCATTTTTGAAAAGAGAGCTGGAAAATCAAAAAATGAATGAAGGAGATGATATGTCTAGCCACTTAAACAAGCTGCAGGATTTGAGAGAGCAACTCATCAATGTAGATGAGATTATTCTTGAGACACAGCTTGTGTCCACCATCTTGCACTCTTTGCCAAGATCTTACTTGGCTTTTCATACCTCTTTGAACCTCAGCATGAGAAATGCTGTTGAACCCCTTAAGTATCAGGAACTTGTTGCTCTCTTGCTATAAGAAGAGCAAATGAGGAAGAATATGAATATGAACACACATGCTGAACAAGCATTTACTACTACAGGTCAAAAGGGGAAAGGAAAAACTCAGCCAAAGAGTTCAAATCAGAATTCAGGTGATGGTGGTTCTTCTCAGGATACCAAGAAAGGTAAGGACATCCCAAGAAGAAGGGAAAATGTCATTACTGTAAGAAGCCAGGTCACTACATCACTGAATGTAGAAAGATGATTGCCAAAGAGAAGGCAAAGGAAGCTCGGATGTCTGTAAATGATGCTTCTAAAGCTCCTCCAGAGACTGCTTCTTTTGTTGAGGACAGGGATTACTGTTTTTATACATGCAGCTATGATGCCTCTTGGTCTTCACAGGCACTCAGTAGGACAGAGCATGCATGTACTTGGTATTTTGATAGTGGTGCCTCAAAGCATATCACATCTCGCAGGGATTTGTTTAGTCATGTTGGCCCTGCCCCTGTTGGCAAAACTGTTCAGTGTGCCAACAATGCTTCATATCCAGTTCGTGGCATTGGGGAGATTCAGCTCCATTCTCCGCATTACAGATGCCTTTTATGTACCAAGGATAAAGAAGAATTTGTTGTCCATTTCTTCTTTAGCACATTGTGGTATGCAAATTCACTTTGATGATGACAAATGCATGGTCAGAGACAAAGCTAATGCCTTGACCTTGATGCTTACTGGTACATTATGTCATGGACTTTATCAGTTGGATGCATTTCAGCCAGTGGATCAGTCTGCTTATAATGCATTCACTCTTACTCCAGCTATGGTTGATGCGGAGTTATGGCATGCTCGCATGGGGCATGTAAATTTTGGTAGTCTTATGCTTATGCAGCGACATAACATGTTTACAGATCTACCTCTCATGGAGAAGCCTCCAGATCACATTTGTGAAGGATGTATTTTGGGAAAAATGCATAGGTTTTCCTTCCCACATGATCAGGCTCTAAGAGCAACTGCAAAGTTGCAGCTTATACACAGTGATCTTTGTGGTCCCATGCAGACGAAGTCATTAGGTGGTTGCTTCTATTTTACAACATTTATTGATGACTTCTCTCGTATATGCTGGGTCTATCCTTTGACACAAAAATCACAGGTATATGATGCATGTTTGGCCTTTGTAGCACTTGCTGAGAGAGAGTCAGGATGCAAGGTCGACTCTCCGTTCTGACCGAGGGGGGGAATATATGTCACACATGCTGAATTCCTTTCTTGGGAGTAGAGGTATAAAACATCAGTATACTACTTCTTACACTTCACAGCAGAATGAGGTTGCTGAAAGGAAGAATCGGTCACTCATGGAGATGGCCAGGTGTATGCTAAAGGCAAAGAGGCTACCACATATCTTTTGGGTGGAAGCTGTCATGTGTGCTTGTCATATTTTGAATCAATGTCCCACAAAGGCATTGGTTTCCATTACTCCTTTTGAGGCTTGGCATGGCCGCAAGCCTTCTGTATCACATTTTCGTATCTTTGGGTGTCTTGCATATGCACACATACCCAAAGAGTTGAGGAGGAAGCTGGATGATAAAGCCACAAAATGCATTTTTGTTGGGTATAGCCATGAGAGCAAGGGCTACCGGTTATATGACCCACTATCTAGGAAGATATTCACTAGTCGGGATGTGATTTTTGATGAAAAATCAGAAATATCCATGGCTGGTTATGAGGCAAATCAGGCTGAAAATGATGTGTTTGAAGGTCTACTACCTATGGAGTTTCATTCCACAGTTGGTGATCCAACTCATGAGGGTACAGGACAGCCAGCAAATGATGAAGGTGGTGCAGAAATTTAGCAGCACATTGAGCTAGAAGCTGAACCAAATATGGGGCAGCAGGCACCACAGGTCAGACACATACCTAGATGGTATTTGAGGACATTACAGGACAGCCATTTAGAGGGTCCTCTTGCTGGTCGTACTCGTAGGGAGACACGGACCAATGAGCATGCACACATCATGGATTTGAATCTGGTTATGGCGCCAGTTTATAGGATGATGATGAGCCTGCTTCATTTGTGGATGCACGAGATAATGTGCATTGGAACAAAGCCATGCAGGATGAGCTTGATTCTATTAAAAGGAATCAAACATGGGATTTGGTTGATCTGCCCAAAGGCAAGAAAGCAATTGGTACTAAGTGGGTCTATAAGTTGAAAAGACATGCAGATGGATCCATTGACAGGTACAAAGCCCATCTAGTTGCAAAGGGCTATGCACAGAAAAAGGGCATTGATTATGAGGAGACATTTGCTCCTACATCCCGTATGTCGACACTTAGGTGTGTCATTGCATTGGCTGCACATCGTGGTTGGGTTGTTCACCAGTTGGACATAAAAACTGCATTCCTACATGGGGACCTCGAGGAGGAAGTTTATGTATATCAGCCCATGGGTTTTGCAGAACATGGTCATGAAGGGAAAGTATGCAGGCTGAAAAAGGCCTTGTATGGTTTGAAACAAGCTCCACGAGCTTGGTATGCAAAAATAGATGGTTTCCTACTCACTCAGGGATTTGTGAACAGTCCATCAAAAGCCACTCTGTATGTAAAGAAAGAAGAGACAGATCTGCTGGTCATCAGTCTTTATGTGGATGATCTCTTGCTCATGGGATCAAATGATGACAAAATTGCAGCTTTTAAAGAGATACTGCAACAGACATTTGACATGTCTGACTTGGGGCTTGTACACTACTATTTGGGCATACAGTTTGTGTAGGATAACAGAGGCATTGCGTTGTTGCAATCACGGTATGTTGCTAAACTTCTGGAGAAGTTTAAATTTCAGGATTGCAAGCCTATTAGTACTCCTATGGAGCCTGGGATGAAACTGTCACTACAAGATGACAGTATTTCCTTTGATGCCACTACATATGCTCAGGCTGTTGGGTGCCTTAGTTACTTGTGTGATACAAGGCCAGATATTCAGTATATGCAGTCTCTCATTTGAGCAGATTCATGCACAGTCCACGGTTGTAGCCCGCGGTTGTCACATTGGCAAGCTGTGAAGCGTGTATTCCGTTATTTGTAGGGTACCTTGTCTCTTGGATTGCTTTATCCTGAGGGGGGTGACATGCAGTTATACACTTACAGTGATTCAGATTGGGCTGGTGATTTTGATACCAGACATTCCACTAGTGGAAATTGTTTCTTTCTTGGCTCTTCATGCATTTCTTGGCTAAGCAAGAAACAGACCACAGTGGCCACTTCGTCTTGTGAGGCAGAATACAGAGCAACCTACACTACTACTGTTGAGTGTGTTTGGTTGCGTTGTCTCATGATTGATATGGATATTTCAGTGGAGGAGCCTACACCTATCTATAGTGATAGTCAGAGTGCCATTGCTGTGGCCAGGAATCCTATGTTTCATGCTCGCACGAAACACATTGAGATTCACTATCATTTTGTTCAGGAGAGACTCCAGGCAGGAGATATCATTCTGATCTACTGTCCTACAGATCAGAATGTGGAAGACATCTTCACCAAGGCATTACCACGTCCGAAATTCGAAGCATTCCGCACTGCTTTGAATTTGTTTCCTTTTGGTGGATGATGTACAGTGATCACATATCACTCCAGGGGGGTTTGTTGGGTTTTATGCTGTGTATGCACCCAGAGGAGTGCTAGTGATCATCAGTAGATTACTGGGGCACTTTTTACTTCAGTTAGTGGAGGTTTTTCCCCCCAGTTTAGCTTAGTTTCATTTATAAGTAGTTTATAGGTGTTTTGGTCCACCCGACACATTTTATGGCCGGACATGTGAACACATCTCTTTAGGTCACTTATCATGTGGCTATTGTACTTCACATTTTTGATCAGCTGAATACAAAGAAGTCGGTTCTCTCTCTGTTGCTCTCCACGCCTGTTTGCAGCATCTCCAAACCCTAACCCTAACACTCCTTTGGCCTTCACAAACCAATGTCATGGGGCTTTGCGCAACCACACTTGGGAGCACAAACAACTCAACCGAGAAACCAAATTACTATGGCCTAGCACACAAATGCATAGTAGGGGTGTGCCACACTCACATCGTGAAAGCTTGTTGGGATTGTTGTAGGAGTCGATGTTGCCATGCAGCCACACTCTAAAGCTCCACTCAATCATGCCACCCGCCACACCAACAATGTTATGGCTCAACCTAGACCTCCTTGAAACACATCTAAAAAGAGATTACCTGGTGAACCGCAACTGTCATGAGAGGATCTTTCAAATGGTCGAGCTCGTAACCCTTGAGGTCTCCAAGCTCTACAACTCCTTGAGAAGCAATTCCGCCGCTTCTCCCGTGAGTGTTGTCACACTACCATGTTGTACTATGGGTCCTTGTCCCTCCTCTCACCTCACTTCACTCACACACACTCACTAGCATGCATTAGGGAGAGAGATTAGCAAGAGCAAGACTCAATTGCACAATGGGAGACTCGGGGGGGTCACTCACAAAAAAATGTGAATATCACGTGCGTTCAACAAAAGCATAATTTTAATTTATGAAACTTACAGAAATATATTTACATAAGGGTATGATTTAAATTTTTTTCAAAAAAATTTACAGATTCATAAAGAAAAGGGATATTATATAGATTAAAAAATTCACAAATAAGGGATTTAAAATATAGGCCTTGAATGCACGTGATAGGGATATTTTACATATAGTGACCCCCCCGAGATGGGAGAGTATGTTGTATTATGAGAGAAATTCACTTATATACATGGCCATAAGTGGTCACACTCACTTAAACTGTGGCCGGTCGGGCACTTTAGGCCATAATACTATTACAATGACTACTCTCATAATATATCCATGAAGTAGTTCACTTAGGACTTCATCCTATCTTGCTACCACTCACTCTTGAAGTGGGAATCGCCATAAATACTCCGTCACACCACTACGAGCGCCTATCCAAGTTATAGCTTTGGACACTATTGCTTTATATCTTGAATGTATGTCACTTTGGTGTATCTAGCATGACTCCTTGATGTAAGATAATGGCGGTAGCTCTTGTTAATCCTAGAATTGGATTAACATCCCCCCTTCCTAAGGTAATCGTGTCCTCATGATCGCATTAAAGACCTTTGTTGTGTGGCGAGAATGAAAAAGATTTGTCGATGGCATTGATGTTGACGTTCAATGGTCTTTGTTCCTCCAGAAGGAATAAGAAAAGCTAGTCAATGAATGAATAGGTTAGTAGTGAAATGATTGATGATTGCATTTTTATATTTGTATTGGCTCTTTTTGTTTTTGGGCTCAATTTGTTTTTGGCAATCATCAGCAAGGTTACATGTGATTTTTGTTAGTGGGGACATTAAGAGATGTTAATAATGGGAGAGAAGAGAGGGAAGGATTCCGGAGGAACGTAGACTTAATCATTAGAATGAGATGGTGATTCTGAGTTCCTCATTTGATTCATTGAAGCGACATTCATCATTTGAAGTAATTGACTTTTGATGATGTCCCTTTGTGCGGTAGGATTCTTGTCAAATGTTGTTGAGAAGGACATGTTCCTGTCTTCTTTTGCTCATGTGCTTTTTATATTTTTATGTGTATTTAAGTGCTCTTATGATGAAGAAGATTTACATGAAGTACAAGAATTGAGTCACATATACTCTTATTGAACTGCTCTGTGTTGAAGTAGCCACTTGTTGGTGAGGTTTGAAAGAATTACGTCGACTTGCGCGAGGCTAATATAGAGATCTTCACTAGGGATCAAAAATCATTGTGAGTTGTGAAGATTGCGGTGTCGTTTGGAGAGGTTTGTAATTTGAAGGAAAATTCCAGGCGATGGGACCAGGCTTTCGCCCACCATGCCCCCCCCATCCAGGGATGTACCTGGAAGTTGTTGATGGTGAGGTACATTAATTGAGCCAAAAGAATAGTAAGTACGAAGCTTAATAATTATATAGTGGCTATTGCGTGATATGGCTTAATCCGTGATGAGGCTTAAATCGTCAGTGCTGGTTCTTAAGCCATGAGACTGTATTTCTTGAGAAACCTCAACTCATGAGATTGCAGGATTTTTGGCCGTGGGGTTATTTCGTGAGATGGCTTGATTCGGTGAAGTTGTAGGTTTTGATCCTGAGGGTTTTTATTTTATTTTATGGGTCATCTAGGTCATGATTTGCAAGCAACAGCTTCTTGTGCGCTCATTTCTCACTTCCAGGAGCATTGTTATTTTGTTCTTGATGTGCTCCTAAGTCTCCATAGTATTGATTCTTGAATTTGTTGCTAAAATGATATCGAGGCAGTAGGGAAGACTACTGATTGTTTGCTTGAATAGACAAGCTCTTGTGTTGGTGGCAGTAGGGAAGACTACTGATTGTTTGCTTGAATAGACAAGCTCTTGTGTTGGTACTGAATGCAAAAGAGTGGTTGAGTGATTTGCTTGTTGCTACTTGGGCCTCCATTCTTGTCGAACTTTAGGTGAAGCTGTTGGGGTTGAAGTCGGTGGTGAGGTTTTCTTCACATTGTTCGATTTTGGCAACCATATGATGGAATTACCATCATAGTATCCTTGTTATTGAAGTACATGCACATGCACCCATCTTTGAACAAACACTGTAATTTGGTGGCCGATGTGCTTGGCATTGAGGCTTTCTTCTTTGTGCAAGCTTAGGGGGATTTGTGATGCACTTGGGGACCCAAGATTTGGTATTTCTTTGGTAGACTTACCCTTGTGCTTGTAGCAGTGTTTTTGGTACCCACACTTGTTGCATTGGTGGAGTTCTTTGAGGAACTTGCATAGGCTTTTGTGGACGGTGTTATGGAGTACTTTTCTTTTTCCTTGGCCTCTGAGTGCTGTGTTGAGGGAAGAGGTTTTGGACTGTCAAGGCACCCAAATTTGATTGGCACCTTCATAGTAGCCTTGAGCTACAAGTAGCTGCTATTCCACCCACATTTTGATACTATTAAGATATCGTGATTGTGGTAGTCTTGGTGGAGTTTTCTTTTGGGTTGGTGTGGAAGGTTTGGGGCCCTTCTTGACTTTAGTTGGTGCTGAGGCTGCAAGTTTGAGACTCATGGGCATTGTTGTTGTTGATGATGAGGAATAGAAATGATATACTTGCTGGGTTCGCAGAGCGAGAGATTTTTCTTCCAAATCCGAATGAACTCTCTTTGAACGGGTTTCCAAAAAAGGAGGGTCTTTTTTAATAGTTCCAAAGGGTACATCTGTTTGAAATCCCCAAGTTGTTAAATAAGTAAATTGGGACCTTTTTCGTTCTAACCTACTGCCATTTTTTGATCGTTGATCCCTGGTAGATTTGATCGTTGATCCCTGGTAGATTTGATCTTTATAACTTCTTCTCGGATTGTTGATTGTTTCTTCCTCCCATGAGTATGCCAAGGCTTCAATTGAAATGGATATAGGATCTTTATCTGTAAGCCCTCCTTCAACTAGCGACAATGTGAAACCGACAATGTGAAACCGACAATGTGAAAAGTACCCCAAAAAACTTACAAGTGAGGGGGTTAGTTTCAATATACATTGTATGTTCAAAGTACCCCAAACATGGCATGTTCAAGTCTTGTGTAAAGTTTATTCTTTCAGGATGTGTCATTGAGTGTTGGTTGATCTAACAAATCCCAGAGCTCGAGGGTCATGAGATTGTGTTCTCGTGTGTTGGATAAAGCTGTGCTTGAGCTGTGGTGATTTTATTTGAAATTTCCAATCCCACCAAAATCCTAGGGATCTTTTTAGTAAGATATGTTGGAAGTTCTAGCTCTTGCAAGGTTTCTTCCTCCCGTAATAGCAATTGTACATTGCCTCTACAGGAGTGTTCAAGGTGACTATTTGCATGGATTCATCTAGTGCATATACAACAATTCACCTATCTAAGTTTCGCTAAAGCACAACATCATACTCAAAGAAATCTAGGATAACATGGAATGTAAATTCCATATCGCCAATCGATTGTTTGAGTAGTGTAGCTAAAGTAACGTGGAACTTCAATGTTTATCCATTGGCTCCTCTTGCAAGACTATTGCTTGTAGGGATGAGTTTATGTTGTCCCAATGACACCCAAGTGTCTATTTTGTCACAATGTTATGACTAGCTCGAGGGCTAATCAATGCACATTTGTGCTTAACATCATTGTCTATAGGGAAATCCAACCATACCATGATAAAATCTTCGAAAGGAACCATGGGTATTTTGGTTATTGTTTCGGCTTCAGATCCCATTTCTATTTCATACTCCCATTCACTTTCATCCTCATTTTGGCTTTCAGCTTTTTCAAGAGTACCCAATGCGTACACTAGCACACTTGGCCCTCTGACAATTCTTAATGAGGTCTATTTGAAAACATGCGAATCCTCACAGTCTTGTTTTATGGAGTTTGTTATGTCCTTGTATAACTCAGGTTGAGCCCTTAAAGGTGCAAGTGCCGATGTGATGCTAGCTTTATCATGAGAGAAGAGCATTCCTCCAAATGAGGTTTTGAGAGATTGTTTTAATCTTGTAAGGGAATTATTGAATTCCTCATGTGCTTTCTCAAGCGTATAGTTTGTACAATCTGTCCCAAATGACTCTTTTGTAGAGAGTAGGTCTTCCTCTTGAATGGGAAAGCGGTACTCCTCTAGGCTTTGTATCTTGGTTGTTGTTTTAGGTTTGGCATTATGAGGCTCAATCACCACTGGTGACCCTGTAGACATTCAACCAAGCTAAGCATGCTCTCTTGAGCTTGCTTTTTGTGTTTTGCATATGTCATGTGATCATTATTATCCAGTTGGGGTGGTTGGGTGGGTTCTAGTTTCATGATTAGTCTATGTGGTGCACTGAGCAAAGAGTAAGAACTTGTTTCATCCTCACTTAGTGATGTACTAGAACTTGTTTCCTCCTCACTAAGTGATATACTAGAACTTGTTTCATTCTCTAACTTCCTTTGGTTTGTCAGTTTTTCATTATGTTTACCCATGCGACGAGATTAAATTTTCTTTTGGGTTTTTGTATCCTATGTCACACATATGGGTGTTGAGGTTTGTGTGGTGGTCTTTGAGGTGGATGCTTATGCATCTTGTATAGCTTTTGGCTATTTTTTATTTATGTCTCCTTTTTTGGGTTTATGTCCTCTATAGACTCCTTTTCCTTGTCTTTTAATTTGACCTTGGTTTTGACAGTTTGTTGTCTTCTGTTTTTCTTGGTTTTAGAAGGTTTCGCTCCTTCTTTTGGGTTCTGTTTTGAAGCATGTTCTTCTACCCATGTTGAGGTATTTTCTTTTGCGTTCTTTTTGACTGTTTCATGCCTTGGCTTGTAAGCGTGTAAGCACATTCAAGGGTACCGTGGCCAGTTGCCCATTTTGTACACTTAAGATGTTAAGAGTTGTATTTTGTGAGACAAGTTGCAATGAAGCAACTCGTTTTGGGTAATCTTGAAACATGTGATCAATGCCACATCGTTCACACATTGGTCTTGCAAGGTGTCAGTGACTATGGACATGGAAGTATTCCAAACTGTGCAGTCTGCCACCTTGTGAGGTCCATGACAATAGCAACACCGAAGTGTTCGATTAATTGTTTCCTGAGCAATTTTTTCTACCCTTTGGTGGACTATTTTTGTTTGGTGCACGGGAGGTTTTGAGTCCATTGTAGAGGAAGCGGGACACTTTTTAGTATCATGCCCAAGGTTTTACAATATATGCAGTATAGAAGAACAGGTGCCTTGTATGCACAATGAGGATTGGGATGGTCGTAGTGATTGCACTTAACACAAGGCATCTCGTTCCTCACTGTAAGATTCCTCCCGAGCTCCTAAAGATGTTTAAGTTCTCCTATGAGTCCCCAGTGATCATCCCCTTTTCATAATGCAAAAAGGCATTGTTTTTTCTTATTTTTGGTCTAGAGAGAGAAAATATTATAGAGAGAGATAATAAAAATTTGAAATATTTTTAGATAAGTATTTTCTTCCAACCAATAGAAAGTGATCCCCTTAAACAAAATTTTAATCAGAAATTTCTAAGTTGCATTAGATTTGGACGGTGGGTGGACCAAGGAGACCCCTAGTTCAAAGTTCTAAGCCTTATTAAATTATTTTGATTTTAAAAATGTGATATCCTTATCCAATAAGGTCGAAAAATAGAATTAAAAGAAAAATAAAAAAATTTAGAATTATCCACAAGAAAATAGTAAAGAAAGGCTCACATGAGGTGGGGATTTCATAATCACGAGATTCTGATATGTAAAGGAGACTTTTTGGAGGCCTTTTGACACTTTTTGGAGGCCTTTTGACACTTCAGGGGAGTGGGAAGAGAGCTTCAAGGAGGCGCCTAGAAGTCCCATCAATCCCCCATTTTTTAATTCAAAAATACTCCAAAATCATGGGATATTTCATCTCTCATCTCTCCTCTTCCAAACTAGATCAGAAAGTGGGTTTAAAACTTGTCCAAATTGGATCAAACTGAAGCTGGAAGCCTCTAGATCCCAGTTGGCCTTGGTTGGTGGCCTCCCTCACCTATAAATAGAATCTTATTCCTTTGTATTTTCATCTTAGTGTATTTCCATGCTAGTTTAATTTTCATTTTAGTGTATTTCCTTCATCTCTCTTCCTTGTCTCTCCATTGTGAAGCTTTGGTGCTTCACTAAACCTCTTCTTCTCTTGGTGGCCAAGCCTCTTCCTTGAAGGCTACACATCTCCTTGCAAGTTACAGAATCAAGTCCAAATCAAGGGTAAGCCTAAACAATGATGTTTATACTATCTTCTTCTCCTCTACATGCTTGGAAAAGCATTCTATCTCATGGTTTCTTCTTAAAACCATGCCCTTCTAGATTTATGTTGTTGTTTAGATGAAGTAATGTTAATCTCCTATGCTTAAGTGTATTGTTTATGATTTATATTCACTCTTTATGAAGGAATACTCTCTTCTTATGGTTAAATCGTAGTGTCATTCTATATCATTCAACGCCTCAAAATTTCACACTTGCTTGCCGAGTTTATAGACTCTTTAGTCCATTTATCCCTAGGGAGAAAATAATAGCTCCCTTCGCAATTAGAGAAATTATGTAACAGGGCATGACTATGGCCCAGTACCGTCGTCTCATGCATCTCTCGAGGAGAGTTTGAAATTTGGAGCCGAGCCACTCTATGTACTTATTGCAACTTGTATATAAATATACAAATGTTTTTTTTAAGTGATTACGGACGATCGGATAAAGAAAAATCTGTTTATCAGACTTATGTCATAGATCTCCAATAAGATCAACTGAGGAGCCAATTATGTCAAAAGTTTATCAAGACGCACAAAAAGGTTGTAATTGTGTGATATAATTCATACAAATTGTTAATTCAAATTGAAATTCGTAAATTAGTAATTAGGTCTTCAATTGGAAGTACCGCAATTGTATGGAACCCTGACTTGCTTGAGGCCTAGACATGATGGTATTTACCTTATAGTTTCGAGTATCATGACTATTCGTATATACCGAGGGTATAACTGTAGCTCTTTACCGGCAGTATATACGAGTAAATCCAAGACTTGAAACTATAAGCATTAATGCTATCCAGATGATGATTTCGAATGTGATTGATATGATTTTTTAATTCTGTTTGAGAACTGATGAGTTGATTTGGATTCTGATTGAAAAAGGATGATCCCTGAAAATGGATTCAAATGTAATAAATTGAGCGAAACCACAATGTGGATGATTGGGACGAGTCCCTGTGATGATATTCATAACTAGAATGATGATAATGAATTCAGCAAATCACTATGAGATTAGTGGATTGTGCTGTCAAATTGCTACTGTTAACACTTGATACGGTAGATCAAGTTAAGAGATGATAAATTGAGAACTTACTTAACTGAAATTCCCGTGGAGGAATGTTCAGAAGGAAATTTTTCGGTCTAATGGACCATTATCGTATGAATGATATGATCTAAATTTTTCGGTCTAATGGACCATTATCGTATGAATGATATGATCTAAATGAATTATTATTTAATGATGAGTTCTATATAAGGAATATTTATCCCAGTATTCTGTTGGGTTGACCAGAATATAAGGAACCCAGAATAAATTGGATCTTAAGAAAAAGAGTTATCCTCTACTTTGCGAGATGAGGACATCTCGCACCTTTTTAAGTGGGGTAGAAGTTTGTAAGATTCCTCCCCCCAACCTTCGAGGTATACAGGAGTAAGAATATCCTTTTCTGATCTTATAATTATTCTCTCTAAATAAAAGAAAGATTCTGTTTAAAAAGGGAAGACACTTTACCCAGAATACCTTCTCAGGAGCCCACCTATTTTAAAGATTCAGAACGATGAGTTCAGAAGTGAGAACCAGTGTTTTGGATGCCAAGGTTTTGACCATCAGTTAAAAGACTGCCCGACTCCTACCATGAAAAGGGCACAGGGAAGTCTAGAACCCAAATTCAGAGACCAATTCCTTCATACCAATCTAATGAGGGTCAGTCTCGGACAAGATTGCTTAACTCCATTAACTAGGTCCGACCCATTGATTAGGGTCGAGATGACCAGTCAAATGCTTGGCGACTTAGAGCAACAGATGCAAAGAAGCAGTTATAGTCTTCATTGAATACGGACCAAAAGAATTTCTTTATTCTCTAGGGGAGTATAAGTAGTTATCCCCCAGATATTGGGGACCAAAGAAAGTAAGTGACTTAGCCTACGAACTTCTTTTATCTCCTCATCTCAAAGCGCTAACTCCTTCCTTTATATAAGTCGTAACTTTTACTTATCGCTCACTTCCATCGATCTCCCTTCTTCTTAATCTCCTTCATGGCTTGGCAGCAGGAATTAGTTTTATCCATGATGATTTCTCACCTTCAAGACGCAAGCGAGTCTGTGAAGAAGGATTTTATAGAACAGTATGAGCGCTCACTTTTTCCTCACTTGGGAACGTCTGTAGCTCAGACCAAATGGCGGACCTATCAAGACATAACTAGGGTAACACCCTGGGGTCAGCAGCACTTTCGTAACAATGTCCACTTGGCCATGGTTATCGAAGCCTTGGGTTTGGGTCCCCGATACTACTGCGTCATGAGATCAAGACATCTTGGGTTTTCTGAGCGGGTCTTCTTACTGGCGTGTTTTCTTCCTCATCAGAAGATATGCCTTTACCCGTTTTTGGTTTGCCTCTCAGAGGTCCTTTTGTTAGATCACCTCATACCACTGAGATAGGTACGGCAATAACCAATAGAATTATTCCTATAGATGAGTTACCTTATACGTGCGCAGCTTGTGAGTGCTGCTTTTGTGATCATATGATGGACGGGCTTATGGAAGTGTAAAGAGTTCTTCTATCTTTACTGTATATGTTCCATGAATGAATAAAGTTTAAATCTTGTTCTTGTCTCTTGACCCTTACTCTCTTTGAGACTTTTTTAATTAGTGGTTAATCTTAATTAAATTTTTCTCTAAGTCTCATGTTCGTGCATTTTGCGAAATTATCCCAAGTTTGCGAGATGAGGACATCTCGCGTTTTTCAAGTGGGAGAGAATGTAAGATTCCTCCCCAGCCTCTCAAAATGTCCAGCATATTCCCCTGTAATCAATTTCCTCTTCAGAAATATAAGAGATCTTGTCTCTGACTGTTTTGGCATAGAGAGAGAAAATATTCTAGAGAGAGAATATTCAGATTTTGAATACTTCTGGATAGAAAAATATCTCATATAATTAAGATGAATTCCCTTGAAACAGAAATTCAAAAAGAACTTTCCAATGTGCAATTGGAATTAATTTGAAATGGGTATAAAGGACCTTAGCCTAAGGGTCTAGATTTTCAAAAATTTTAGATTATGGTCCAATTAAGGTTCCTATGCGCCAATTGGATCAATCCATGTGTAGGGAGGAGATAAATCCAATTTTGTAAAAGAAGATATCCAAAAATGAGTAAATGCTCACATAAGATGAAGAGTTGACTATGTACAAGATTTATTAGTAAGAAACTATGAGCAATATTAAAAATATGAGATATTTTGGGTATAATGATCCCATTTTGACACATATGTAAGGAAGGGGAGTTCTTTAAAGGAGGTGCATATTTCACATAAGATGAAGAGTTGAAAATGTACAAGGTTTATTAGTAAAAAACTATGAGCAATATTAAAAATATGAGATATTTTGGGTATCCAAAAATGAGTAAATGCTCACACAAGATGAAGAGTTGAAAATGTACAAGGTTTATTAGTAAAAAACTATGAGCAATATTAAAAATATGAGATATTTTGGGTATAATGATTCCATTTTGACACATATGTAAGGAAGGGGAGTTCTTTAAAGGAGGTGCATATTTCACATGCTTGAATGAGTTTTAAACTCATAAAAATTGAGATATTTTATCTCTCCTCTCTCCTCATTCAAGTCTAGTTCCAAAAAGTTAGCTTAGCTGACTTAAAAATGGTCAAAAATTGACCAAACTGATTCAGAAAATTCTAGAATCAGTTTGTTTGGTTAGGAGCTCAATTTTTCCTATAAATAGAAGCCTCCCCCTTGTTGAAAAATATATAGTGTTTATGCATTGTTACTCTACTCCACCTAAGCCAAGAACTGTGAATTCATTAATAATTCATTAGCTTTTGGCACTTCCCTCTTTCTTCAATCCCCATTGGTGGCTCCATCAACATACTAAACCAATTGATTGGTTGGGGGCCTCTACCGTGAACAAAGAATCAAGCAAATTGTAAGGTAAATGGTGAATTTTGATCTTTTCTATAATTTCTCAATGCTTCTCTCTTCTCAACCCCTCTCAAGCTTGAGAAGCTTAATTGGAATGGTTTTTGAATGCTATTGAGGTTAATTGATTAATGATAGTTAGGAATTACATAAAATTGATGAATGTTATTGAAGTTAATTGATTAATGATAGTTAAGAATGATATAAATTTCCATTTATGCTTAATTCAAATGGTTTTTATGTAAATGCTCTCTCTCACTCAAGAAATGGTCATACTCATGACCCATTCTCAATCCAAATGAAGCTTTTCATAAAGCTTTTTCTTAATCCAAGATTAAGCTATGCTTGAGACCAAATTAATGGCTTTTTTCTATGCTTTTAGTTTATGTATATTGATGATTCAATCCATTATGGATTAATGATCCAATTAGAGTTCATTTTAATTATTTCATTAATGATAAGCTTTATCCCTTAGAAAAATTGAGATTTATCAGTCATAGCAGCGGAGCTATGGCAAACTTTTTATAAAAATTACGCATAAAATAATTTCATTCAAAGCATAAAAAGAGGACTTCCTACCATATTCTAGGAATTATCATCCTAGATTAATTGGAAGAATTTCATTGTAATCATAGAGAAATTGAATTTTTATATTATGCATAAAGGATAAATATTTATATCAAAAGTGTTACTTTTATCATTTTTATTTTCATGCATAGGAGTATGCATAATGGATAAATTTTTATATCAAAAGTGTTACTTTTAGCATTTTTATTTTCATGCATAGAAGTATGCATAGTGGATAAATTTTTATATCAAAAGTGTTACTTTTATCATTTTTATTTTCATGCATAGAAGTATGCATAATGAATAAATTTTTATATCAAAAGTGTTACTTTTATCATTTTTATTTTCATGCATAGAAGTATGCATAATGGATAAATTTTTATATCAAAAGTGTTACTTTTAGCATATTGAATTCCATGCATAGGGGTATGAAAAAAAAATGATTATTTTATTGTAAAACTGTAAAGAAAAAAAATTATTATTTTATTATAAAAATGTGATTTTTATCATATTGAATTTCGTGCATAGAGGTGAAAAAATAATAAATTATTATTTTATTATAAAAATGTTTTTTTTATGATTATTTTATTATAAAAGTGTTACTTTTATCACATTTGAAGTTCTTGCATAGAGGTATGCATAAAAGATGTTTATTATATTGTAAAAATGTTACTTTTATCATAATTGGATTTCATGCATAGAGTTATGCATAAAAGATATTTTTAGACTAAAAGTGTGATTTTCATCATAAATAGATTTTATGCATAAATTAGATGCAGAAGAGAAATTCTTTTATTCTAAAAGTGTAATTCCTACTAAATTGAATTTATGCATAAAAGATTGATTTTAATTCAAAAGTGTCATTCTCATCTAAAATGAATTTATGCATAGGAAGATGCATAAAAGATTGAACTTTAATTCAAAGTGTCATTCTCATTTAAAATGAATTTATGCATAGGAAGATGCATAAAAGATTGATTTTTATTTCGAAAGTGTTAGTCTCCTTAAACGGAATTTATGCATAATTAGATGCGTAAAGAAATTTTATATCAAATATAAGAATTCCTTTGTATTCTTTAAATATATATGGGAAGGGATAGGATGTGATAAGAGATGTATGAGATGTGATAAGATGTATAGGAGAAGAGTTAGAATGTGATAAGATGAGTTAGGATGTGATAAGATGAGTTAAGATGTGATAAGAGACCTATGGGATGAGTTAGGATGTGATAAGATGAGTTAGATGTGATAAGAGACCTATGGGATGAGTTAGGATGTGGTAGGATGAGTTAAGATGTGATAAGATGTGTATGGGATGAGGTAAGAAGTGTATGATAAGATGTATATGAGATGAGTTAGGATGAGATAAGATGAGTTAGGATGTGATAAGAGGTGTATGAGATGTGATAAGAGGTGTATGAGATGTGATATGAGATGAGTTAGGATGTGATAAGATGAGTTAAGATGTGATAAGATGTGTATGGGATGAGATAAGAAGTGTATGAGATGAGATAAGATGTATATGGGTTGTGATAGGGCGAGAATGGATGTGATGTAAAAGAATAGATGTGAAGGCGTATGAGGCTATATGAATGGAAATGTGGAAAGGGATGAATATATATGGATGTAAGAATGTGAAGAACGGATGTATACATGTAGATGTAGATGTATGGATGTGAATGTGATTATGGATGTGGATGTATGCATGGAGATGTGGATGTATGGTTATGTATGTGGATGTGGATGTATGAATGAGGATGTGAAAATGGATGTATGCATGGATGTGTATGTAGAATAATGAACGTGAATGTGTATGGAAAATAATGTGTCGTCGATATGAGTAAATGGATGAAAATGAATACACATTGAATGGAATGTGGATTAAGTAAAGTGGTTTGAGGAGGGATAATGTAGAAAGACGAGAGTTCGATATAGAAACTGTATTTTATGACTGTTTGTAAATGACTGTTTTATGTCAAGAATGCTGGGGAAGCATTTTGACCGTCTTGTGGATTAAGGTCATGGAGACCTAACTGATAAAGTTGCAACTGCTGACGGAGAGTCAATGGAGGACGTCTCGCGTAGCAAGGTCGGCCGAGGTCTTGACTTGCCTCGGTTCGATTTAAATGGTGAGCTTCCGGTACGATGGATTAGGGACCAAGGAAGCGGCCTATGAGTGAAGCGCTAGGTCACCTGCGAAGGATCCTAGAGGGTGCTGACCATACGGTGCTCGGGCTCTGGGTCACCGAAGATACCCACACGTGTGTCGTGGAAGATATTGGAACAAGGAGTAAGAGTTGTTTTTTGAAACCGGGCATGGATCTGGTTGATTGACCTTGCTGGTCCTCAACGGATGAGTCCATGGCTCTTTTATATGGATCTGTGGGTTGATCTTGCTGATCTTCCATGGAGATTCCATTCTGTTATATGAATGTATTGCCGGTTACTATGAGCTAGGAACTATGGAAAAGGCCCCTGAGTGAACAGGTGGTGAGTGTTCTGGTTGTCGATGATGCCATAAGTAAACCGATGAATGAATGACGAGAAATAAGGATTCAACCAGATACTTTGAGGATTGTCATCAGTGACATAATGGTTTCATTAAAGGATTGTTTGAAAGTTAGTTGATGCTGAGAAAAAGGTAATTTCATATTGGGTGTAAGTGGTGTGACTAGTTTTATGTTTTGCATGAACTTCCGGCTAGGGGGCCTAGGAACTCTTTTCCCTGGTACCCGGGACAAAACCTAACCAAATTCTTAATTGGATCCCATCACTACAGTGGTTGGGCGGTTGGCTAACCCATGGGACTGGATGGGGTTAGGTTGGACTGATGGATCCGTAAATCGAGATTTAATTTCTATTATTACGATAGATGAAGTAAATCCCGGATAGTAATTGTTCTGGATAGGAATCAACGGCTGTGCCTCTTGATGGGGGAAAAAGCGTTGATCCCAATGATCCAAGTGCAAGTTTCTTCCTTGATCTGACCAAGTATCGTCAGAGGTGCAGTCGGATCAGTTTGATCAGTAATGATCTTGACTACGTTAGAGTAAAGAGTTATCCTGGTGGATTCGCCCGTGCTTTCCGGGTAAAGGAAGTTTTTCGAGTTTCGGTTTTGGATAAACCGACGGATCAGTCTCTTGTCCGGATATCCAAGGGCGAGGCCCCGAGTGTGAGACCTCTGCCCCGCGCACGATGTGCTACTTCCGCTGCTAGTACCCTAAATCCGTAGCGCGGTGGAGACTGGGATCTTACAGCCTTGGTACGGTTTAAAATGGTGCACTCTCAGTACAATGGGCGAGGGATCGATGAAGCGACCTCTGAGTGAAGAGCTAGGACACCTAAGGAGGATCCTAGAGGGTTCTGACCAGACAGTGCCGGGCTCGCGATTACCCCCAGGACACCCAAGTGTATGTCGAGGGAGATCTTCATCAATGGCGGCTGTGCCTCTTTTGATGGGGAAAAAAGCGTTGGTTTCTAGTAAAGATTGTTCCTCCTTCAAGTCGGTCATCTGAGTGAAGGATAGCCTAGACTCTTGACCCCATTAGATAAATTTTGGTTAGAAGCTTTTCCCAGAGGAATCGCCTATGCTTTCTGGGTGAGGAAAGATTTTTCGGGTTCAGTTTTGGAAGAGCAACCGGACTAGTCCCTTGCCCAAACATTCATGGGCGAGGCCTCAAGTGGGAAGCTCTGCCTTGCGTGTGAGATTGCTACTTCCGCCTACTAGCACTCCAGAGTTAGATGCGCAGAGAGGACAGGGGTCTCACACTCACTTTTAGAGGCATTAAGGATGTCTGGGTTTGAAGGTTTTTATCCTCTTTTAGAGATGTTGGCTGTAAGGTTTCAAGCAAGGTTGCATAAAATTCTAGGAATGTCAATTCCGAGATCGATCTTTCTTTTGCCATTGCTTCACTTGGTTTAGATGAGGAACACCTCGTAGCATGATCATCTTCTAGCATGTTGTCATTTAAACACATTGCTTCTTTGCAACATTGATCGAATGTTTTCGGATTGGATACAATGATCAAGTTGTCTAAGCTGTTATTCTTCAAGCCCATCATGAAACATCTCCTCAATTGAACATCGTTTAATTTTTCCCATGACTCACAAACGTGAGTCCAAGAGTTTTATTCTAAGGATAAAATCTCTAATGGATTCATTTGCTTGACGCTCAATTGAATAGAGTTCTATTACTGCACTCCACCGATCACCTTGTTTGGGAAAGACATGTATAAAGGCTGATTTCAAGGGTTTTGAAGTTGGTCTTGATTGCTGGCATCAATGCGATGAACCATCGACTAGCTTTTCCTTCTAAGCATAAGTTCAACGCATGTACCTTAGTGGGGCAGTTGGGATTTCGAAAGGCTTCACATCTCTGTTCAAACATTTGAATGAATTGAACAGGGTCTGTTGTTTTGTCACATTTGCCCATAATTTTAAAAATTTGTACGAGATTCGGCTGTCTTTAAAACAATCTTTCAATGAAATCATAATATTACTGATCATAATCCTCCAATTAGAAGTTCACCAAGAGTATTTAAATCATTCTAATGTAAACATTTTCTACTTATCAAAGAGAAACATTATGAAAAACTTGATTTTATCCAATAATCATTCATCTAGGATAAAGAATGGTTGGATTTACTAAAGAAGAGAGGGGAATGCCTTTTTTCAATGAGGCATAATATCATATTCATTTTAGAGAAGACAAAAATCATAAAAACCATAAAATGAATAGAAAAGAGGAGAATCTCCACATTACAAAGGAAATTGAGAGCTTTCCTTTGGCTTGATGGTTTGAGGGATCTACTCTTGTTTGAAACAAGAGTGGCCACCAATCTTTAGAAGAGGGAAGGTCAAAAACTAATGAATTATGAGTAAATTCACAGTTTTTGGCTCTTGGGAGAAGCAGGGTAACAGTGCAAAAACACTATTAAGCTTCAACAAAGGGGGAGGCTTCTATTTATAGGAAAAAGTGAGCCTCTAACCAAGAAAACTGATTCTAGAATTTTTCGGATCAGTTTGGTCAATTTTGACCATTTTTAGGTCAGTTTAGCTCACTTTTTGGATCTAGTTGAAATAGGAGGAGAGATAAAAATATCTCATTATTTGGGAGTTTAAAACTCTCCCACACATGTGAAATAGGTGCCTCCTTCATGAGGGGAATTCCCCCATACTGAGGTGTCAAAAATGCATCATTTCTTCTAAATAACTCTCGTTTTTTAACTATTAACCTTGTCCTTAGTCAACTCTTCATCTTATGTGAGTATTTACTCATTTTGGGGGGGATTTTCTTTATTTCTTCCATTTATCTCCTCCCTACATTTGGATGAATCTTATTGGTCCATAGGAACCTTAATTTAAAATTTTAAAAAAATCTTGACCCCTAGGATAAGGCCTCTTGAATAGATTATACTTGATTTCTAATGCACCTTTTGAAAATCTTTGAACTTCTGTTTCGGGGGAACTTATTTAAATACAAAGAGATATTTTTCCATCCAAAAATATTTAAAATCTGAATAATCTCTCTCTAGAAGATTTTCTCTCTCTAGGCCAAAACAGGTATAAATAAGATCTTTTATATTTCTGAAGAGGGATTTGACTACAGGGGAAGATAGTGGACATCCTGAGAGGCTGGGGAGGAATCTTACATTCTACCCCACTTAAAAAATGCGAGATGTCCTCATCTCGCAGGTGGAGTATGATCTCTTTCATCATCTTCTTCTTCTTCAATCACTTCCAGCGTTACTGCCTTGGAGTGGACGGCCGATTTGGGAACAACTCTCTTTGACTTCCCCTATTCTGAGGTGGAGGTCTTGCATTACTTTGGATTGAAACTGCAGGTTGGATAGAGGGTCTACCTCTGGGATTTCCCTGATTTTGGTGGATAGAACCGTGATTACTCTCGAAGGAAGGGACTGGAGTCTGGAATCTTGATCCCTGATTTCCTTGCCCTGAAAACCTTGATCCAAAAGGAGTTGGGCAATCCATACTGCCACGTCCAAATCCTTGATAGTTATAGCATTTCACTCTCTTGTTCAAGGGTGGAACTTCTGAAGTTGAAATCTAGGGAATTGAGTTTTGGAAAAAGGACATTTCTTCCATTTTGGAACTTCCCATATCCTGGGTTTGACCCTGATATCTCTTAGGCGGAGGAAGGTTGGAATCACCTTTTTGCAATTAAAAACCTTTGATTTTCTTATAATGATTTGATGAGAGGGTCCACGAGCTTGTGACAAATCTCATGGCACTGTCTTTTACTCTCTTACAATCGAGGACTTAAATGTAGGACAATGGTTAAGATTCAATGCAAGAGAGTGAAATGGTTTTAAATGGCAATGAAAAATGCTCGAGGCTTAAATCACCTCCAATTTTTCAGACATGAAGCTATAATTTGTTAAATATCTTCTAATCATAGTTAATGATAATAATTAGTACTTAATCATATTGATTAGAGAAGGCAAGAAATTGGAGGATGAAATTGAGCTTATAGGTACGAAATTTGATGGGGCTTTTGGAATAGCAACTTTATCCTTGATGGTGGTGAGAAAAGGCCCAAGCAAAGATCACCTCAATGTCAGCATAGAAACGCGGGATGAAGGCGATTTTGCTCGACTGGTTTTCTACGTCCTACGGCCGCTATAGTGGACCAAACGTGCTCATTTTTGGGTTGTACACTTTTGGAATGAAAATGGGCTTTGGTCAATTGCAACTACCGCATGGTCTGCAATGCAAAATTCAGGCTGTGGAGGAAGAGTCTTTCTTATTCCTTTTGTGAGGCTCTTAGTAATGAGCTATAAGAAGTCTCCCCTCAAAAGGAATTTAGAAATGGTTGATGGAGTAAGCAATGCAAAGCTTGACAATATTGAGCCACTAGTGAAGTGAGTATATAACATGAAATTAGTGAAGCATAATGATGAGTAATGATTGAGATTAAGCTAAAGAAAGATTAGAGAAGTCTAGAGCTAAGCTAATGGGGAGCTTAAACCAAGCTTTGATACCATGATGAAACTTGTAGATCCAAGCTCCGATGGAGATGATGATGATAAAGAAGACTCAATTTTATACTAATTAACAATGTGATTAGTGCTAATCTAAGCTAGGGTGGATGATACCTAAATAAAAATATAATGAATATCCTAAACTAATTAAGCTTTAGACTCAAGCACAATTAAGTTACAAGATTAAGACTCGTACTCATAAAGAGGCTCGAGAGCTTGCTTGTTTTCATCGCTTGAAATGGCTCCCTTTTATGATATGAGGAGAGTACAACAAAGCTATGATAGCTCATATGGGATACCTTGATTAGGTGACTTGGCACTCTAGCATCACTCATTTCAACACTGTACGTCCTTTAACCTTCACTTAGTAATCATTTATACTCAGTTTCTCTCTAGTTACATTATTCATCTCCTACTTTAGCTGCATCTTCTGAGCTTGGGTGTTTATATTGTACATCTTCACTAAGGTGTACCAAGTCTCCTTAGACATTTGCACATTCTGTATATGCACAATCATAGAATTTCTTACACTGACAAACAACCAATATATCACCTTTCTGGCTCTTTCATGCCATGCTTTATATGCATGCATCTGTTATGGGGTCGGATATTCTTCAATAATGTCTGGCTCCTTTTCATCACGTGTGATAAACTCCCAATATCCTTTTCCAATCATAAGGAAATTGGTCATCCTAAATTTTCATGCTTAGAAACTATTCTCGTCACTCACAATTTGTGATGACAAGCTATCAGACGTCTGTACTTGTAGCAACTAAGTACTTTTAACAACTTCTTTACTTATATTAACTTGTAAACTTTGACAGTCACTACTGTCCTATGATCAAAATTTTGATGTAACTTTTTATTAAACAATAAATTTGACATACACAATTAAAATTGACACTTTCACAGAGTGTATGTGATAAACTTGGGGAGCCAAAATGGGGTCCGAAACACACCCGAATGGGGCCGTAACACACAAAATTATAGTTGAAAAAGAAATTTGCACACAATATGATCTTCTTTCTTCACACAGGAGGATGTCTCAAACTGAGATAGTGACTTCCCTGTTTGCCTGTAGCTCTCACATCTACCAAAGCTGTTGCTCCAAAATCAAAGAGAGAAAGAGATGGAAATATGTTTACCCGTTTCCTTGCTTTCCTTATTCTTGTCTCAACTCACACAAACCGGAGCTTTGATACCATAAAGAGAATACGGGGGAGAGGAGTCCTTGCAAGCAAACACACACACAAAAGAGAGCAAGACACAAGAGAGAGATGGATGATTGAATTTTCTTCTATCTTCTTCTCTTAATCTAGTATATCATAAAGATAAGAGTACATACTAAAAGATAAAGTACTCTCCTACTAAAACATATAAGCTCGGTCCATAGTGTGAACCTGACTATATAAGTTGGCGCTATAACTATGCCACACTCTAGTAATCCGAATTGGCTGTCACACAGTCTATCATCCACTGGCGGCATATCAACTCTAATTTCACCAACTGTGCCAAGGGCATCAGTGCAAATGCTATCACTTAGGTGGATCATCAATGTCCATAGCACTAGTTGAGCTCGATATCTCAACAAGACTAAGGTAAACTCTTGAACATGCGGCACAGACGGAATGTGAGCCTTCGTATTGGATGGAAAGCAATCTCATCGTGTTCAAGATCTTAAGTACCTTGGATGAGCTTTGCTTGGATCTTTATGGAGGACAACAAGCACTATATATGGACAATGTGCACCTAAGGACAACTACAATGCAAGCGGGGGATAATGTAATACACCTTATGGTGGACCGAGTAGTGGGTTGTCCTTTGAACTGACCGCCAACTAGCTCTAGTATCTTTGCTATATATATGTGCATAGAAAAATCATCATTCTAACGAGATTAGAGACTACATCTGGTCAAGGATAACTACATCTGGTCAAGGAGAACTACAATAATGTTTGGGTTGTTAATTGATGTCTTTATATCTCAGTCATCTTTTGTACTAGAGACACTTTTTCCTTGTACATAATTCAGAGCAATAGTTTAGGACTCATGTGTGTGTTATATAGGTGAAAACTTCTTTTGATAGTCTATGGTGGCTGTTTCCTTGATAAAAGCAGAGTACATCTGTAAAAAAGGAAGTAACCAAAGAAATCATGTAGGCTTGAAATTTACAGCAACATTCTATCTGAGACACATTGGCCAACAATTTTTTTCATAAAAATAAACACATTAACTCAATACATTTTATTAAAGTATGAAAACAGGTCATTCATATGCAGTATCACACAAGTGATTGATTGTAGGAGGATCAAGATGTTCTCTCACAAAGCCACTCAATTTGGCTCGTCATTTGATGTGTGTGTGCAGGTAAGTAAGGTCAGGTTGATATCATTACTCAGGAAAGGCATGAACAGAACATTGTTGCTCACTTTCATAGTGCTCAAACTCGTAGCAAAAATATTTATGGGGCTACCCCCCTGAAGTGCCTACTTATTAGGCACATCAGCTTTTACAAGGCCTACTTGAGTAGGGGAGAGGAGGGGTAAGGGCGTTGCACTCCCTGTAATGAGGAAGCACTATGATATCCTTCTATGGAATAGAAGCAAGGTGCCAAAAGGGTATGAAGAAATCATACTTGAAGTCGGGAAAAGATTTTGGCAGGAATGGCTTCATTGACCATCTAAATTGCAGGACTATTGCAGTTCGCTAACTTGCCTTGGCCTATAAACACCACAACTACCCCTCAAATGGCCTGTTTCTTGCAGCCATTGCCATTATTTTAGTCTTCTCATCTGCTGCATCCTTCTCCTGCAAATTGGAGGCATCCCTGAGCAGTGGTTCATGCTCTCTAGTTTGGCTACATGTCTATTTTAGTTCATTGTTGCCCTCGAGCTTTTGGAACTTTCCTGAGCTGCTGTGTGCATGTACATGCCCCAGGATGGGACATACTCTTCCTTGGTAGGTGCTTTCATAGAGCATATAGCCCAGCCTCTCCCTCTCCTCCCTGTATCAGGCCTCACATTAAGGCCCACTCACCACATGAATGTCAGAGCTTTTTAATTTTCGTATTGCTCAGTTTGAAATTTTGCTTAGAAATATTTCCCATGAAAAATGAGTCCTGCCAATCTAGGACATCAATCTACTAAGACCCTTAAAATATTTCCCATGAAAAATGAGTCCCGCCAATCTAGGACATCAATCTACTAAGACCCTTGAGCACCAGAACTGCATGACTACAAACCGTTTTAAGATTCCCCATGGAAAAATGAACCCTGCCAATCCAGGCCATCACTCTACTTCCATACCTGTATGTTCACTCCATGATGATAACCCAAGTGACATGCATAGATTTTAGACGTTAGAACATATACTGCAGCTTGTCCATTGTCCGATATCACTGCAAAGGCCTCTTTTCCAAGCTCTAGGTTACCCAACTTTTGACAAGCTCCCAACACCATATTGAAAAAGTACCATCTCCATGTCAGTCTCATTCATCCAGCTGGCCTGCATGGCTACACCTTTGATGCAAATATGTCACTCCATGTCATAACCCAAGTGACCATCTGCATAGATATTAGACATTAGAACATATGTTGCAGCATGTCCATCATCCAATGTCACTGCCAAATCAAAGGCCTGTTTTCCACACTCTAGGTTGCCCCACTTTTGACAAGCCCCCAATACTATATTACAGGCAACCAGATCGGCTTGAATAGGTACCATCTCCACAATTGCCACAGCTTCTTCCAGCTGCCCTGCACGGCCAAGAAGGTCAAGCATGGAGTTACAGTGCAACAAAGTTGGATTGATCCCAAACTCATTGCTCATAGCTTCAAAACACTGCTGACCCTTAAACACCAGACCTGCATGACTACAAACCGTTATAAGACTAAGGAATATACCCCCTTTTGCTTCTATGCCTTCGATGCTCATTTTCTGAAGCATATCAAAAACAAACTCCACCTCTGCTTGGCGGGCATATCCTTTAATCAATGCATCCCATGTCACCAAGTCCCTTATGGGCATTGCATTAAACACCTGTTGAGCATCAACCATGCTTCCACATTTGCAATACATGTCAACAAGACCAGTTGCCAAAATCACCTCATTGATTCTGTGAATAAGGGCATGGAATTTCTTACCAATTTCAAGGGCTGCCATGTCACCACATGCTTGCAGGATGCTTCCAAAGATAACAGTGTTTGGTAAGAGACCTTGCTCTTGCATTCGTGAATAGAGTATTACAGCTATCTCCTCTTCTCCTTGCTCAGAACAGGACAAAATTGCAGCATTCCACATAACAACATCTGGAGAGATACCCTCCAGTTGCATTTGCTGGAAAAAGTTGAGTGCTTCCTTTCCAAGCCCATGCTCAGCATATCCAGAAATAAGTGCAGTCCACGAAACAACATCTTGATCATGCAGCTTATTAAATGCTTCCTGTCCTTCTACGAGTAAGCCACATTTGACATACATATCCACCAAACTGTTGCCAATACTAGGATCTATTTCAAGCCCTTTCTTAAGAACTTCAATATGTAATTCCTGGCCCCTTTCTATGAAGCCTAAGCTGCTGCAGGCTTTCAAGCTGCAAACATATGTGATAACTGTTGGAGACACGCCCTCTGAAAGCATCTGTTCAAGACACCTTAGCACGTCCTCCCCACTGCCATACTCAGAATACCCCGTGATTAAAGCATTCCATGAAATTGCATCTTTAACTAGCAGCCCATCAAAAACTTCTTGTGCTTCTGCAAGTGAATCACACTTAACATAAGCATCCACTATAGCGCAGCCAACAAGCGGATCCTCTTCATATCCCTCCTTGACAATTTGGGCATGAATTTCATGGGCCTTAATGACTCCCATGTTGCCACAAGACTTCATGCTGCAAACAAAAGTAACCTCATCTGGAGGCACCCCTTCCTGTTGCATGTGTTCCAAACAGTTCAAGGCTTCTTTACAGAATCCATGCTCAGCATATCCTCCAATCAAAGCATTCCAGGACACTGCATCTCGAATTTGAAGCTCGTCAAATGTTTCCCGTGCTTCTGCAATTGAGCCACATTTGACATACATATTGACAATAGCAGCTCCGATGTATGGATCTCTTCCATCTCCCTGTTGAGCAATCTGTGTGTGTATTTCTCTTCCCTTGTTTAGAGCTCCGGCACTGCCACAAGCTTTCAGTCCGGAAACAAACACCACCTCATCCGGAGAGATGCCCTCAAGTTGCATCTGTTCTAAACAGCTCAGGGCTTCCTTAGCAAACCCATATTCAATATATCCTGCAAGTAGAGCGGTCCATGTAATTACATCTCGATTTGGCGATTTGTCAAAAACTTCTTGTGCTTCTGCAAGCAAGCCACATTTGGCATACATGTCTACCACAGTGTTGGTGAGCAACAGCTCACCTTCATACCCCTGTTTGGCAATCTCAGCATGTATTTTCTGGCCACTTTTTAAAGCTCCAATGCTACTACAAGCTTTCAAGCCACAATTCAATATAACAGGATCCAAATGCATGCCTTCAAGTTGCATTTGTCTCAAACAATCCAGTGCTTCCTCACCAAGGCCGTTCTCAGCATAACCTGTAATGAGTGCAGTCCATGAAACTACATTTTGAGCTGGCAACTTGTGAAACACATCCTGTGCTTCTGCAAGGTTACCACATTTGGCATACATATCCACCAAGGTGCTGCCCACAAAAAGATCTCTTTCACATCCTTCAATGGTGATGGCAGAATGTATTTCTTTCGCATTCTCCACGCACCTATGCTTACCACAACCTTTCAGTAGAGCCACATATGTATAGTTGCTGGGTTGTATACAATCCTCCCGCATTTTCTGGTATAGGCTAAGGGTATGCTGCAGATTACCGCATCCTACATACCCTTGAATGAGGGAAGTCCAAGAATGCTCATTCCGATGCACCAATCTGTGGAAAACCTGCTGAGCTTCAAGGATACTTCCACATTCCACAAACATCGGAACAAGATAGTTCTCAAGCATCCCATGATCCTCCATCCCAAATTCACATAGGCATGCATGCAAGTGCTTTGCGTGTGCAAGAGATTCCCTTTCCCTGCATGTTTGCAAGATGGATATGAGATTCTCTACTGAAGGTGGCTCAGGCATCCAATTCAAAGAAGAGAGTGGATACTCCAAGCTGGACATCTTCCTAGCACTGTTGTGACGCAGATGGTGTGTTGCATACACATCAAAAGATACTCCAGGATTACAGGTAGTCATGAGATTGGCAAGGTGGTAGAGGCCCTGGCCAAAAGTGGTTCCTCCGACCAGGAGACGCCACAGACATGCAAGTGGAATATGTGTTCACCCTGCGGCTGTCAATGTGGAAGAACAACTCTGGATCTTCAGTGCCATTCATGGCGCCTGGCTACCCTCATAGTGATAATTGTTGGCATTGAGGGTCGCGTGTCGCACATGCCCATGTGAGACGCTGGGTTTGGTCATCGACAGCAGGTCTCCCTGCTCATGCCGTTTGTAATTACACGCGGGAGAGAGTCGACGCCAATCCGTCTTGGGCGTTTTGGCCATTTGTTCCACACAGCAACCAAGATAAGTGCTTGAAAGGGTGATACCCGGGTGTGTGCGAGGCCTGTGGAAAAAACAATGGAAAAGCATCAGCCTCTGCAGGGCGTGAGTCGTGACCCACGGTTCGGAGCAGTTACGATGAACCGCACGAGTGTACGGCCATTCTCCCACCAATGCCACCAAGTGCCCATTGTCATTTTCTATTTATGAGATTTACTTATTTTTTAATAATTAAAATAACACAAGTGTAACTCTAAAGTTTTACAATTCATTACAATGTTAGTCTATGGAACATTTATTATATTTGCAGTGATGATAACAAGTGCCCAAAGTCCTTTAAAAAAAAATAATTCATTAATTTTTGTACATACATAGCATACATGCGGTTTGAAGGTTTGAACCAACAGAATTATGCTTTCTATTTTGAGAAAGGAGCGGTTTTTGCAATTTCTCAATGCATGTAGTGAATTGTATGCTAGAATCACTTGCATGGCATGCTTTCCTCTCTTGCTAGACTCTCCAACAACTCTCTCTCTATCATCATCATTATCAACGCAACTCTCTCTTTATCATCCTCATTTACAGCTTACAGATCGGATTGGACGCAGCGAGAGAGGTAGCGAGAGGATCCATTACCTCTCTCTCTATCATGTATGCAAGATTGCATCCTCATTTACAGCTTACAGATCGGATTGGACGCAGCGAGAGAGGTAGCGAGAGGATCCATTACCTCTCTCTCTATCATGTATGCAAGATTGCATGTCTCAAATAGGCATTACCTCTCACTTGTATACATCTAGTCTCTCGCTTCCTCTCTGTCTGTGTCTATGTCTCTGCTTCTCTCTCTCTCTCTCTCTCTCTCTCTCTCTCTCTCTCTCTCTCACACACACACACACACACACACACAAGAGCATGCACACATGCTTTCTCAAAGCTGTAGGGGGGGGGGGGGGGGGGCAACAAACCAAGTAAATAGAGGGGGTCAATACAAGACCTTGTAGTGAAGCAAAGGAGGGGAGGGATTCAGACATAACGAACTAGGGGAGGGGAGGGGATGGATAAAGGAACTTGTAGCAAAGCAGAGGTGAGGGAGGGGCAAGGGTTGCGGTGTTGGACGAGGTGAGGAAGAGGCACGGTGGGGTTGAAGTGTTGGAGGAGGTGAGAGAGGGGCGTGGTAATGATCCTATGACCATGGGAGGGGAACTAAGAGGGGAGGCACAACGACTTGGGTTGTTCGAAAACCTTAGGAGGAGGGATGAGACTGCTAGTCATCTCTTGTCTGTACCATATTACACTGTAGGGAGTGCGGGCCAGTGTTGTGGGTGTGCCCGCTCATGTGTGAGTTTCTCCATTAAACATCATTGTCCATATTTTCCCAAGTTTTGCTAGTTGTGGGGGGGCTCTATTTTTTGCCTGATCGGCTGTAGGCGTTTTGCTGCTAGGAGGTGGCCAACTTGGTTATCTGATGGCTTTATTTTTTCCTTGGTCGACTGTAGGAGTTTTGCTGCCAGGAGGTGGCCGACTTGTTAATCTGGTGGCCGACTTGTTTATCTGATGGCCGACTTGCTTTTCTTTACTGGTCGACTCATCATTTGTTGGGGCCGACTTGCACCATCTGCTCGCCAATTGGTTGTTATCCCAGTCGTGGGCTTTTCTTGGGGCTACCGGCTTGTTTTACACTGGCTGACTAGCAACCCCAGGTGGTATATATACCACGCTCCCCACGCCACACTTTGTTGTACCAGATATTGTGTATATAGTAGAGTTTATGTCGCACTTCTCTCTCCAGCATTTCTGCGTTTTTGTTCTAGTATGTTTTTGTCTCATTTTTGCTGCTCATTCTGACATGGTATCAGAGCCCTAGGTACCGTCCCTTCACAAGACCATGTGAACCCCCGAGATGACAGATTTGCTCGAGATGGCAGACAAACATGTGAAGATCCCCACCCTCCCGACGTTCCCGGTGGACCGATAGTTGGACGAGAACAACCATGGCATCTGGAAGGTAATGATGGAGTCTATCTTGGAGTCTTATGATTTGGCTGATTTCATGGTGGTTGGAGTTCCAAGGCCAGGGTTGGAGGAAGAGGAACTTTCCCTATCCACTAAGAAAGAGTGGGAGGCCCAGGCACAGTTGTGGGATCGTGTCAATGCCCGTGTTTGTTCTCTCATCTTCTTCAATTACACACCCCAAAGTGATCAACCATATCAAACACATGATGCTGGCTCGAGGGATTTGGCAGCACTTGGCCTCTTTGTACAATCGGGTATCACCCATGAAGAGAATTTCCTTGGAAGTGTAGATACAAGATATGAATCTTGCAAAGTCTTCAATGATGCGAGAGCACATCAACAAACTCCAGGCTCTTCAACAGGAGGCTCTTCACGCTGGGAAGGAGATATCATCAGAGGACATGGCCATCACCTTGCTGTCTCATCTATCCCCTCAGTACACTCAGCTTTCTATTCTTCTTTGATCACTAGCGGGAGGCTCAACACCATTACATGGGAGGAGCTTGTGCTGATGGCTTTGGACCAGGAAGAGCGGTTTCTGAACCCTCCACAGGGCGGAGGTTCTGAGGCTTTGATTGGCCAAGCGATCGAAAGGCCGCAACAACAACAACAACAACTACTACTACTACTACAAGAACAACAACAACAACAACAACAACAACAAAGGGAAGTCTTCACAGGTGAAATCTTATGAGAAGAATCCTAACTTGGATTGTAATGCCTTGAAGGCCGAGCGGACTTGTAAAACATTTTGGCCAGAAGGGTCACTATTGGAGGATATGTCCTCAGCGGAGCACCGAGAAAGGTGCAGATTCCTCAACCTGCGAAGATTTCAGCTTTTGTGCACTTGGAGATTATGGACATCGGAGCTTCATCTTCTTCGAGCAAGCGAGGTTGATGGCTCTGCCCTGCAGCGTGAGCTATGTCCCTTTGTCTATTCTGTGGTCTGGTCACTGTGTTAAGAGGGACCGTGTGGATGAAGCCGTCTCTTCCACTCAGCACCTTAATGCTGGTGCTAGGATTAGAGCTTTTCCTACTATGCCCACTCTCAGAAGCGGGCAATCCTTGTACATGTGGTTGATTCCACACTTGATGCATAGAGGGGTTAGTGTGGAAGCACCTACGGGAGTACTTGCCATCCCTTTTTTGATCGGACACTCAACTACTCGGTGAGGTCTTGCACAATGGTAACATTACATGGGTGGTCGTTTAGCCAAAGTGTTCATGTCCCGTCCCCGTGGATTTGGGGTGGCTATCCCCCTCATCACCTTCTTGGAAAATTTCTGTCAAGGTTATCTGATGAACAAGGGCGACTCAAGGTAATGGGGTTGAGGTTGAAGTACAAGGGTTGGTAAGGGCATCTCTGGTACCTGAAGGATTCCTCTTTGGGCCACTTCGTGGCCTTGTTGAGTTGTGTTATGAAGTGCAGGTGCTAGCAAGGCTAGTAGTTACCTGGGGTTTACTGGCAGGGCTTGAGGTAGGGCTCGAGCTTGAGCAGCTCGTTGTTGCAAATAGCAATTTGTAATTTCATGACTATCCCATCTTTGGTAGTATGTGCAGTAGAGGGTGGGACGGGGTCTTAGATGTGGACACTCCATTGCTAGTATGGTTAGCTTGACAAATCGGACACCACACTAGTTCCCTCTTGGGGTAGAGATGGGGTGACATGGGGCAGGTCTAGAAGGATGAATATCAATGAGCTCAATGTAGCATTGACAATTGCCAATGCAAAAATCAAGAGGAAAATATAACAAATGGATGCCTTGAGAAGAGCTCATGTCAAGGAGTTACAATCCAAGGATAAGATGATTTTGGATTTCCAATGCTGGGCCAACTGAGAGAAGAATGCTAAAGAGGAGTGGCAATCAAAACTATAGGAAGAATTGGGATAGAAAAGCCTAAATGCTTGGAAGGAAACAACACTACAATGCATGCAGCAACAACTGGTGAGCATTGCATAGCAAGCAGGAACCATGAAGCCTTCCAATTGGAACAAAACAACACTACAGTGCGTGTAGCAAGCAGGAACTGGTGAGCATTGCACAGCAAGAAGGAACCATGAAGCCTTCCAATTGGAACAAAACAACACTACAGTGCGTGCAGCAACAACTGGTGAGCATTGCACAGCAAGCAGAAACCATGAAGCCTTCCAACTAGAAAAAATAGCTGATTTCATGAGAAAGTTGGAAGCACTTTGGGAGGCTGGAGCACGCCACAAGGACACGAACCCATCCCCTCATGCTATAGACCGTAAAGCTGGATCCAAAGTCGTGTAGGGGAGTGGAGGAAAATTATGATGAGCACATTCGGGTGAGCAGGCAACATCTCAAGCAAGGAGCAACATTGTTAGTGCCCCTCACACCAACGGAGTATGCTAGCAAAAATATCAAAGGGAGTGCCAGGATTGGACCAGTTAGGAATACCACCATATGGATGGAAATGGAGCAAGGGCAACAGAGAGGGAAAAGGAGAACCGAAATAGACAATTTTTAAAGATGACACCATCTTTCCGAAGCACATAGAACACCACGCCTTTGCAGCCGACATGATAGTAGACGTTATGGCAAGAGCGAGGGGGGCCAAGTACTCGAATGCAAGGCTGATTGAAGTGTAGTTCGGGAGGGCAGATGAGAAGACTGGACTAGGACATACCTCAGTTTTAGCATTCAAAGGAGAGCATACGAGCCAAGGTATAGCCAAAAAGGGACCATAGAAGCCAAGGTATAGCCAAAAAGGAGACCATATAAGCCAAGGTACAACAAAAAAAAGACCATCCAATAACGCATCCAGGGTGGGACTAACCATGAGTCGTCTAGATAACATAGTCCAAAGACTAAGACACAGTCTGGAATTGGACATCTTTGAATGAAAGTAGGAAAAGGTGGGCTTTGCGGCGGCGACTGATGCAACGTCCAACATGATTGCCACGTGTTGGCGGCTGAAGAGCCCATTTGGTTCTATAACAGTTTCTTGAAATTGGGTAGTACCCATATGGATGCAAGGAGGAAAGGGGATTCTCCCCGTGTGACAATGTTTAAAAGAAGATGTCTTCTGGGTAGTTCTATCTCTCTTATTACCACTTTGTGTTGTATGAATGTCTGTTTTTGTGTAAACTACTATCAGAAGACATGAATGAATGGGGATCTAACCCGTGCGTAATCTTAATTAACACCCTTGCATATGGGCAGAGATCGGAGCTCAATGCTCTGCGTTGACTTATCGCATTGAGCACAATAGAGATAGTCGTTGCTCTTTAGGAGTCGACTAGGTGGTCGGTCTGGAACCACTGAATAGTCCAGACGGTGACAATTCAGCTGGCTTGGTAACTTGATCAATGATATTTGCCTCGATAATAGTTGTGTTCCTTATATGCGGTGTGGAGTTGGTGGGTGATGGCCTCTATAACACCACCAACAGGCACACAAGAAGAAAATGTAAAGGGATCAGAACTAGGGGACACTAAGATCCCAACAAGGGCACCAATCAACTCTACACCTATCCTTAGCCCTTCACCTTACACAATCAATGATATTTGCATTGATAATAGTTGTGTTTCTTATATGCGATGTGATGTTGCTGGGTGGTGGCCTCTATAACACCACCAGCAGGCACACAAGAAGAAAACGTAAAGGGATCAGAACTAGGGGACTCTAAGATCCCAAATCCAAGGGCGCCAATCAACTCTGCACCCATCCTCATCCCTTCATCATCCGACACAATCACACACCTCCACACCTTCCAATATGACCGAGCTCACTCCTCCAACTATCTTCCCAAATCAGATCTAACCTCCAACACCTCTTATCTTTCACCTCCAAGCCTCAACTGACAACTAGCTCACCAAAATCCTCCCTAGCTGACACACAACTGGCTGTAAACTGATTTAGAATGCTAACACTGACCCCAGTCCGAAATGAGTCCTCCAGGCTCTCCTATTGTCCTCCAGCATTAGCTAACCTGAAATCTATAACCCCAGAGGCTTACCAAACACTTGGCTAATCCTCTACTGACCTTCTGTTGACTTTTGCCTGATTGAATCTGACTGAAAATTGACTCCTACACCTGATTGAATCTGACTCAAAACTAACTCAATTGACAAAAACAGATCTGGTTGATTCAGTTGAATTAGATTTCCTCTCTTTTGTGTCCTTTGACACTCTTAATCCCTAAAAAAACTTAAACCTTGCAGGATCCAACACTATGGACACTGAGCTGACTACAACAGCACAACAGTTGAATCATAGTTGACTGCAAACACCACATCAGTTGAATCATAGCTGACACTGAAAAACATCATTTAAACCACAAGCTTGTCTGACTGCTGACTATGTGATAGCTGACCAAACTGACTATCAAATCTGACTCAAAAACACAACCCTTTAACCCAGATAAGGCAATCCTGGCCTTCTACACCTTCAACTGATCATACTTGATGCTCAACCGACCTCATCTGACTCCAAACCTTCTCATCTGATTCTGAGTGAGTCAGCACTCACTTAGCATCAGCTCACCAAACACCAAACTGACACATATAGATATTTCATCTCCACAAACTCTATCAAAACAGCCTATTCACCACAACTTCAAAACAAAAGACAAGCTTATCCTAGATGGAGAGGTGGAGATTTCAACAACAGAGAATTATGAAGATATTTTCACAAATGATCTTGTCATCGTCGTCCTTGATTCTTCTGGAACGTTGCGCCGCCCATCTTCTTCATTTTCCCATACACTTTCTTCTTTTCTTCTCACACCTGCGCCTTTACACTTGGCTGCCCATGGGGCGCTTTTGCCACCTTCGACCCTCTACACACCATCATATATACATTTCATCTACCTCTACATGATGTTTGGATTGGGCTTGTGATTCTCCTCACACCGGGTTATGTCCTTAGGTTGAGGGGAGTGTATAAATGTTTTATGTGGAGTGCATATGATTCATCACCTATTTTGAGCTTGGTTGTGCTTTGTCATCAGGAAAACAATTTAGATCTACAAACCTGTGTAGGCATCGACATGAAGAAGAGGACTTTGAAGCTTCATGTTATCACAACAGTGTCACAATATATTGCTTCCTTTGCTTCTAAGGGGGTGAAGGTATAGCTTCCTTTGCCTAGATGGAGGTAAGAAGGAGATATGGTGGTTCTCTCACATAAAAGGTATATGGAGAAGAAATAAAAAATAAATTCTCTTGGTGGGAAAATGATTGACCAAGGTTTGCAAGTAAGGCTTAAATCTCATGGATGTTATGTGGAAGATTTTAATAACCAATGCCGTTTGGTTTGCAAAGGGAAACATAGATGGCATAATGTAAGCATGCATGAAGTGAAGGCTATAATGTTTGCACATGTTACATGTGTGATTGCAGACATTGATATTTGGCATAAATGCATTAGAAATGTCAATATTCATGGCAGCTAAGGAATATGGAAGCCCAAAACTATTATTATAGGTTTGCCACATTTTAAAGTGGATGGAATGCAAAAAGTATGTGAAGCATGCCAATTGGGCAAGCACACTATATGCATGATAATCATATAAGTCAAAGACCTTTGGACGTGATGCATTCTAATGTTTGGGTGTATCATAACAAAGATGGCATCAATAGGAAGATTTATTATGTTTCTTTCATTGATGAGACCACACTAGGAAAGTGTGGGTGTATTATTTTATGAAAGATAAAAGTGTTTACTAACTTTTTGAGAGCTTTAAAGCTATGATAGAGAAAGATAAAGGCATGCAGATAAAATGCCTAAGGTTAGACAGTGGAGGAAAATAATTTTCCAATGAATTCACTGACTATTTAAGAGAGCATGGGATAAAGAGGAAGTTTTGTGCACTGCACTAAAATGGGGATGGCATGCTTTCCTCTCTTGCCACAGTCTCCAACAACTCTCTCTCTCTCTATCATCATCATTATCAACATAACTCTCTCTTTATCATCATAATTTATAGCTTACAGATCGGGACGCACCTAGGATTGGACGCACCGAGAGGATCCATTACCTCTCTCTCTATCATGTATGCAAGATTGCATGTCTCAAATAGGCATTACCTCTCACTTGTATACCTCTAGTCTCACATTTTCTCTCTGTCCCTGTCTCTGTCTTCTCTCTCTCTCTCTCTCTCTCTCTCTCTCTCTCTCTCTCTCTCTCTCTCTCTCTCTCTCTCTCTCTCACACACACACACACACACACACACACACACACACACACACAAAAGAGCACGCCCACATGCTTTCTCAAAGCTGTAATCAAGGGATGAAGGGGGAAACAAACCAACGAAATAGAGTGGCTCAATGCAAGACCTTGTAGGCGAAGCAAAGGAGGGGAGGGATTCAGACATAGCAAACTAGGGGAGGGGAGGGGATGGATATAGGAACTTGTAGCAAAGCAGAGGTGAGGGAAGGGCAAGGTTGCGGTGTTGGATGAGGTGAGGGAGTGGCATGGTGGGGTTGCAGTGTTGGAGGAGGTGAGAGAGGGGCATGGTGGGGTTGCAGTGTTGGGGGAGGTGAGAGAGGGGCGTGGTGTTGATCCAGACTATGGAAGGGGAACTAAGAGGGGAGGCACAACGACTTGAGTTGTTTGAAAACCTTACGACGACGAGTAGGGATGAGATTGTTAGTCATCTCCTGTCTGTACCATATTACACTGTAGGGAGAGCATGCTAGTGTTGTGGGTCTGCTCGCTTGTGTGTGAGTATCTCCATTTTTCCTCATTGTCCATATTTTCCCCACTTTTGCTAGTTGTGGGGGCCCGAGGCTCTATTTTTTCCCTGGTCGATTGTAGGAAATTTGCTGCCAGGATGTGGCCGACTTGGTTATCTCATGGCCGATTTGCTTTTCTTTACTGGCCGACTCATCATTTGTTGGGGGTGATTTGCATCATCTGTTGGCTGACTGGTTGTTATCCTAGTCGTGGGCTTTTACACTGATCGACCAGTAGCTCCAGGTGGTATATATATCACGCTCCCCCCCAAATTTTGTTGTACCAGATATTGTGTATATAGTAGAGTTTATACAGGGTTTCTCTCTCCATCATTTTTGCGTTTCTATTTTGCTCTGTTTTTGTCTCATTTTTGCTGCTCATTCTAACATGGTATCAGAGCCCCAGGTGGCTTGAAGCTTTGGAGATAGTGAGAGCATTTGGGGGACTGCTGCATTTAGTGTTGATTGAAGTATTTTTAGGCTGTACGGGACATTGAGAAGAAGGTAGAAGGCTGCATCACTGTTGGACAGCCACCTTGCATTTAATTGTAGCCTCTTCTTCATTTTTTCCCCAGCCACCCCCGAGATGGCAGATTTGCTCGAGATGGCAAAGAAACATGTGAAGATCCCCACCCTCCTGACGTTCCCGGTGGATCGACAGTTGGACAAGAACAACTATGGAATTTGGAAGGTAATGATGGAGTCTATCTTGGAGTCGGTCGATTTCATCATGGTTAGAGTTCCTGGGCCAAGGTTGGAGGAGGAAAAACTTTATCTATCCACTAAGAAAGAGCGGGAGGCCCAGGCACAGTTGTGGGATCATGTCAATGCCCATGTTTGTTCTTTCATCTTCCTCAATTACATACCCCAAGCGATCAACCATATCAAACACATGACGTTGGCTCGAGGGATTTGGTAGCACTTGGCCTCTTTGTACAATCGGGTATCACCCATGAAGAGAATTTCCTTGGAAGTGCAGATACAAGTGATGAATCCTGGAAAGTCTTAGAGGATGTGAGAGCACATCAACAAACTCCAGGCTCTTCAACAGGAGGTTCTTCATGCTGGGAAGGAGATATCATCAAGGGACATGGCCCCATCACCTTGCTGTCTCATCTATCCCCTCAGTAGTAGTCAGCTTTCTATTCTTCACCCATTACCTTGCTGTCTCATCTATCCCCTCAATAGTAGTCAGCTTTCTATTCTTCACCCATTACATGGGAGGAGGTTGTGCCAATGGTTTTGGACCAAGAAGATCAGTTTTTGAACCCTCCACAAGGCAGAGGTTTTGAGGCTTTGACTGGCCAAGTGGTCAAAAGGCCGCAACAACAACAACAATAAGGGGAAAGGGAAGTATTTAGAGGCAAAATCTTCTGAGAAGAATCTAGACTCATATAATGATGCCCTAAAGGCCGAGCAGACTTGTAAACCATTGTGGCTAGAAGGGTCACTACTGGAGGAAATGTCCTTAGCAGAGCACCGAGAAAGGTGAAGATTTCTCAGCCTGCAAAACTCTCGTAAAGATTCTAGCTTTTGTGCACTTGAAGATTATGGACATCGGAGCTTGATCTTCTTCGAGCAGGTGAGTCAATGGCTTTGCCTCGAGTGTGAGGCTGCGGCCCTTTTTTTGTTCTATAATCTGGTCACTACATTAAGAGGGACCGTGTGGATGAAGCCGTCTCTTACACTCAACAAGTTAATGCTGGTGCTAGGATTAGCTTCACAAGCTTTTCCTGCTATGCCTACTCTCAGGCGGCGGGCGGACAGTCCTTGTACATGTGGTCAATTTCACACCCGATGCATAGAGGGATTAGTGTGGAAGCATCTACAGAAGTACTTGCCATCCCTTTTTGAGGTGAAGTACATGGGGTGGTAAGGGCATCTTTGGTACCCTAAGGATTCCTCTTTGGGCCACTTCATGGCCTTCTTGAGGTGCGTTATGAAGTGCAAGTGCTAGTAAGGCTAGCAGCTACTTGGGGTTTGTTGGCAGAGCTTGAGGTATGGCTCAGCAGCTCTTTGCTAATAGCAATTTCTAATTTCATGACTGTCGTGTCTTTGGCATTATGTGTAGTAGAGGGTGGGACGGGGTCTTAGATGTGGACACTCCGTGCTAGTATGGTTAGCTCAACAAATCGGGCACCACACTAGTTCCCTCTTGGGGTAGAGATGGGATTGACCAACTCGATCTTGGCCTTGGCCAGTTCTCCAGTGTTGGGTCATTTGCTGCATTAATGCAAAGGCAGCCAACGGTTCGACTTGTTGTCCTGAGGTGGACTCCTTAACTTTTATGTTAAATCAAGTGCTGGTTGTTTTGAGGGAGGCCTTGGATGTGCCCTCATGCAATTCTCAGGAACGTGTTCCTGTGAAGTCATCCTCAAAGTCCATAGCACTCCTGCAGCATTGCTCAAAGGAGGTATGGTCCAGGGCATATAAAGAATTACGTAAGGGTACATCGTCTCGAGGCCTTTCAAGAAATCTCCCAAACAACGGGAATGGAGATACCTCTCCCTATTGATATAGTCCTGGATGGTTTCATCGTCCTTTTGTTAGACATTGTGTAATTGCTCAATGGGACTCCAATAGGTTCCCTGACGGGAGTATCCAACTTTGAAGGCCTCTTTTAAGGCTTCAAAGGTGGCCTTATCCTCTATCTTCAGGGATCTAAACCATTGGCCAACTTTGCCATCTAGGGTGAGGCCTAAGGCACTCACCTTGACTTGATCATCCATGTGGTCGAATGCTTCACAGATCTAATTAAACATCTCTAAGTGCGGTATGGGGTCTCCGATTCCATCAAACTTGGTGATATGCTTAGAGATATTAGTGGGTTTGTTTCGCTCCTATCTGGACCCTTGTGCAGGCTGAGCTGGTATTGGGGGTGTGATTCCAGTAGCTACCCTCCTCCCTATTTCCATTGCTATCCTCAACATTTCAGGGGTTAGCCCTGCCATGGTTGGAGCGGGCCGGGTGTGGATAATAGACCATTGGGGGTCCTTGTCTCAAGGGAGGAAAATTTTCCTGAGTGTAGATGCACGAATGTGACAAATAGCAGTGCTAGACCCCCTTTGGATAGTCTCTGTTATTTTTATTTTTATTTTTGGGAAAAGGAAGGTACAATTGTATGCTTTTAAGAAGGTACATGCATACGCTTAGATGAGGACACGGGCGTACGTTTCAAGAAGACACGGGTGTGTCAAATCAAAAGGTACGACGTATGCTTGGTGGAGATGAAGACACGAGCATGTCTTGAGATGGCACGAGCGTAAGTTGAAAAGGACATGGGCGTTTCTTGAGATGGCATGGGTGTATGCTCAAAAGGACATAGGCATGGCAAATAGAATGGAGATGAAGACATGGGCATGTCAAATGAAGGGAATGCGTGTACGCTTAGAGGATGAAGACCCAAACATGTCTTGAGGGAAAGAACAGATGCACACTTGTAGAAAAGGAAAACATAGCTGTGTGGCAGGGTAGAAGGAACAGACTTACGCTTCTGAAGGTATGGCCGTATGCTTGTTAGGTCAGAGAGATCTTTAATTGTGCAGGTGTTGACAGCTACCCATTGATATTCCCTGACAGTACAAATATACGCAGTTTGTACCCCTTGTTTAATGCCCTTTATGCCTAGCTAATACAATTTATTCCCTTTAATTTCCCTCTTCTCATTTTAATGCAGTAGATTCTAGAAGATTTGGTTTGGGGGAAGAAATGGGTGTGGTAAAGAAGACACAGCCGTGGCACTGAGAAGGCTATGGTCGTACGCTTCTTAGAAAACAATCCAGAGTGAAGAAGACACAGCCGTGGCACTGAGAAGGCTATGGTTGTACGCTTCTTAGAAAACAATCCAGAGTGAAAAATTAGCCTCTCCTTCTCCTCTGATTTCTAATGTTTTGAGCTCTTCCTTTATGTTTTTTTTTGTGTTTTTCTTTTTGTGGGAGGCTAGAGCTTAGTCTCTAGCTACCCAATGATGCCTAGAATGCCTAAGAAAACCTAATTACCTAAGATTAATTAGAGGATTAACCTAATTGTGCAAGACTTGACAAATGTTAAACAAAACCAAAAAATGGCATGAGTCTCAAGAGTAAGGCTTAAGCACCTACGTCTCCTACATTTCATGAAGACTTTGACGCTCCTCATGCTCCATTGATCTCCATGGAAAAAGTAAACAAAATCAAACAACAAGCTAAAAAACACATCCAACATGCAACCACCAATGGATTTGCACTCTAACCGGGCTATGTGATGGATCTAGCAAGTGAAAATGTGTGAAGGACCCTAAACTAAATGCTAATCCTTGGCAACGGTGCCGAAGATGTTAACCAAAACATACTACCTTGCACAAGAGGGAGAGAAGAAGAGAATGATGCCATGCAAGGGTCGATTTCAGAGACTTGCATTTAGCCAACCCTAATGAGGGTTAACTCCCTGATGTGAGGTCGCTAGGGGCTCACTCCACCTCCACTTGTGCCACTCAATTGAAGATCCAGAAGCTAGGTAGTGAGCAAGAGTAGTGAGCAAGGAAGAAGGGAGCTATGGAAAGCTCTACCTCCACTTAATGCCAATGTGCATGCAAGAGGGATCTTGAGAGGGAGACAAGAGAAGGGAGAAGAGAAGAGAAGATTAGACTAGCACCATCCACTCCATGCATACACCACAATTAAGTATGCAAGCTTAATACGAGAGAGAGAGAGAGAGAGAGAGAGAGAGAGAGAGAGAGAGAGAAGGCAAGACTCAATTGTGATAAAGGGGATTGTGTCTTTTCTATTTCATAAATCACTTATATACATGAGCTCACTTTTTACAATTACTGGCTGCCCATTAATAATTTGGGGCCCAAAATTTGCTTCCTAGCTCTATGTACATCTAGGCTCATTCCTACGACCGGCATTACACAAGTCATAAGCTTGGTCATCCCATATATCTTTTCTCATTACGCTTTGATGAAAGAGGTAGAGGCAGCCAGTCCCACAAGAGTGACAAGGGGTAGGTCTAGAAGGATGAATATCAATAAGCTCAATGTAGCATTGACAAATGCCAATGCAAAAATCAAGAGGAAAATAAAACAGATGGATGCCTTGAGAAGAGCTCATGCCAAGGAATTACAATCCAAGGATAAGATGATTTTGGATTTCCAAGGCTAGGCCAACTGAGAGAAGAATGCTAAAGAGGAGTGGTAATCAAAGCTGTAAGAAAAATTAAAACAAAAAAGCCTAAATTCTTGGAAGGAAATAACACTATAGTGCATGCGTAAGATGAGGTTATCTAGTTTCGTTTAGTGGGCACCCTTGGGTTTAGCTTGAAAACATACATTTTTTAAAGAAGAATAGCCAATCTCTCCTAGTTAGCCAAGGAGTTTCACTTTAAGGTTTTCTAATAAAACATCATATCCAAAGTTGGGCACCTAAGACTATAATTTTATTGAATATCCAATAATTGCAAATCCCCTTTTCTTTGGGAACCAAAATTATATACAAGCCCTGCCGGAGGTTTGGACAGGTACACTAAATGTGAGTAAATTGCCTATAACTTTTATATTATTACTCATATGATGTCCCACTTTGCATATCACAAATTCAAATAACATAGAGCTTAATTTGATTTATTGAGTAATTTTTGATGTGTTCTACTATTTTCTATATTATTTAGAAGGCATTAGAATTGTTTAAAAACATACTATTTTGTCCTCCCACCACATCTACAATTTAAAATGCTCAATTTGTATGGATCTAGTGATTATTAGATTAGGAAATATTAGTAGAATGTGGGTCTAAGGTAAAATTAAAAATCTAAATGTTGGATTTTTGTAGATTTACTTTGGAAAATTTGTTAATGACTGTTAAATCAATTGTAATTTAATTCTAGAAAATTAAATATTGAATCTTTCAATCTAAAAACTCTAGGGATCAATATACTTGTTGCCATGAATTTATTAAAATTATTTTGGCTTAATTTGAGTATGGGAAGGACCATTTTCAATCCTCCCAAGTGAAAATTCCCATATTGTGTCCAGAAGAGATAGTGCCATGGCGACATTATGAGTATGTGACACACTAGTTCTAGAGTGGTGGGCAGTCCAGGAAGTTGCAGCTCGTGGACAAACATACACCACGTTCTCACTTCACAACCACATTTAGGGAGTAGATCTACCCCTATATATGGCACAATCATTGTGCCAAGTGGTAGGATCGTCAGTTCCGAGCATGCTTGGCAGAGTTTCCTATTGGTGTGGTCATCTCTGTGGTTGATTTTGCAAAGAACTACATCTTCACATCTTTTCAGGAGATACAATCTGAGTATTTCTCAAAGCAGGTAATGGTTATATTTCATGATATTTGTTTCATGTTTGAGCTATATTAATTATTTGATTTTTTATATCGTAATTATCTCTCTTGCTTACCTCACCAGGTTGCTATTATGGTCCACATTAGCTATCGACATGCAAAGGCCCATGTAGATGGGATAGAAAGTACCCTCGAAGCCTGTGTGATTATTCGAGAGTATCATTTCTATATCAGTTAATGATCGTTCACATGATGCACATTTTGTGCAACACTGTTTTCGTCTCCATGATCATTTTTTACGAGTGTAGGATCACACGTGGCTAGCGATGGGTTTGGTCGGATGGATGTGGCGCACAGTTCAAGTCGTCCATGTCAATTCTATTGGCTCTACAAGTAGTACTTATGGTTCTCTTATATTCGCAATTAAACTAAATTCACTACTAGAACATCTTAAAGAAAACAATAACTAAGACTTTGTTTTATGGGTTTATAGGTGGCATGTGCAGTCTCATATCCCAGTGATTTGGTCATTCTTTGAGACTGGTCACGGGAAGGGAGAGCATGATGGTGCGGGCATGTGTGTGAAACGTGCCTTGAGACATCATCAATTGCGACAGGATGCTGAGCGGTTCAAAGATGCGGGCCATGTGGTCGAGTGGTGCTCCCAACATTTATGTGGGAGTGCAGCATCATCGTATCCCAAACGTGATGCTCGGATTGTCATGAGATTTTTTTGGCATGTGGATGGTGGCATGATTGACTGTAGAGCCTCCCATGATTGTGACACAGTACCTGGCACCTTGGGCTTACATTCCATCAGGAGCATGTGCATGGTGGCTCCCACGGTTTACACAAGACGCTTTGCATGCTTTTGTGGAGCATGTATGGATGGTGATTGGTCACATTGTGCCTCGCGCGAGGATGGGCAGATGCATGGATATAGATAGTCCTCTCCCTCGAGCATCCTTCACATCTAGTGTTGTCGGATGAGCACACAGGTCCTGTATTCATGGCCAGCTATGATGACCTGATAGATTTTCTATAGGAGGGTGATGTATTTGCTGTTATTGTCGGTGAGGGCAATAGCAAGGGAGTAGACTACTATCTGATGAGTTGCACTAGGCCAAAGTGCATCCTTGACCAGGATACAGTGGATGATCATGGATTTTCTTTTAACGTCCATAGCATGATTGTGGCATGTCGGTTCTACCAGCAGATTCGACTTCATTCGCGGGAGTCTTGAGTTCCAGTAGTGGAAGTGGGAGTTAGAGGCATTTCAGTTCTCTCATCTAGTGGTTTCTACCAGGCTCACTCTTGATCGAGTATCGATCCAAAAACAGACTTCTCGCCCTTGTTTTCGGTTTTGCATGGATGACCATGAGAGCATTCTAGAGCATTTGAGAGCTAGCCTGAGGGTGCTGTTGTTGACTAGATCTCTATGTTGATAGTGATTAAACTCAGACTAGCTGGGTTAGCTCACTTACATTATACTAAGATTTATTTGCAGCAGTGACTAACCTCAGAATAGCTGGGGTAGCTCATTTTCATTATGCCTTGATCTTTTGAGTTAGTGGGTAAACCTAGAGTGGTTGGGTTAGCTCATTTTCTGATATTTTTATCATTATGAGTTTTTTCATTATTGAGGATCAATGCATTTTAGTTGATGTTCATGGATTTTGGATTTTTTTAACATTTTGGCTATTATTTTGTTTGTTGAAAATCCCCATGCCATCATACCCAAAAATGCTCCGATGGTGACCAAACTTTGCGAGCATGTGGGGGGGGGGGACCCGCCCCCACATGCTTGCAAAGTTTTATCCCCATCAGAGCATGTTTGGGTTAGCAATTAGCGCCCAGTGCGATTTCTCAAGTCTCTTGGTGCTTGAGAGGCCATGGAAAATCCCGCTCTTCCCCATACCATCATACCCAAACATGCTCCGATGGTGACCAAACTTTGTAAGCATGTGGGGGGGGAACCCACCCCCACATGCTTGCAAAGTTTGGGGGTGTGATGGTATGGGGAGGAAGAGCAGGATTTTCTATGGCCTCTCAAGCACCAAGAGACTTGAAAAATCCACACTGGGCGCTAATTGCTAACCCAAACATGTTTCGATGGTGACCAAACTTTGCAAGTATGTGGGGTGGTTCCCCTCACATGCTTGCAAAGTTTGGTCACCATCGAAGCATGTTTGGGTATAATGGTATGGGGAAGAGCGGGATTTTCCATGGCCTCTCAAGCACCAAGAGACTTGAAAAATTTGCACTGGGCGCTAATTGCTAACCCAAACATGCTCGGATGGTGACCAAACTTTGCAAGCATGTGGCGGTGGGTCCACCCCACATTCTTGCAAAGTTTGGTCACCATCGGAGCATGTTGAGTATGATGGTATGGGGAAGAGCGAGATTTTCCATGGCCTCTCAAGAAAACAAGAGACTTGAAAAATCCGCACTGGAACCCAAACATGCTCCAATGGCGTGACCAAACTTTACAAGCATGTGGGGGTGGGTTCCCCCCACATGCTTGCAAAGTTTTGTTACCATCGAAGCATGTTTGGGTACGATGGTATGGGGAAAAGCGGGATTTTCCATGGCCTCTCAAGCACCAAGAGACTTGAAAAATCTGCACTGGGCGCTAATTGCTAACCCAAACCTGCTTTGTTGGTGACAAAACTTTGCAAGCATGTGGGGGGACCTGCCCCCACATGCTTGCAAAGTTTTGTCCCCATCGGAGAGCATGTTTGGGTACGATGGTATGGGGAAGAGCAGGATTCTCCACAGTCTCTCAAGCACCAAGAGACTTGAAAAATCCGCACTGGGCACTGATTGCTAACCCAAACATGCTCTAATGGTGACCAAACTTTGCAAGCATGTGGAGGTGGGTCCCGCCCACATGCTTGCAAAGTTTCGCCACCATTGGAGCATGTTTGGTTATGATGGTATGGGGAAGAGTGGGATTTTCCATGGCCTCTCAAGCACCGAGAGACTTGAAAAATCTGCACATTGGGCGCTAATTGCTAGCCCAAACATGCTCCGATGGTGACCAAACTTTGCGAGCATGTGGAAGGGCCCACCCCCACATGCTCGCAAAGTTTTGTCATCACTATCGGAGCATGTTTGGGTACGATGGCATGGGGATTTTCAACAAACAATATGATAGCCAAAGTGTTAAAAAATCAAAAAACCATGAACATCAACTAAAATGTAATGATCCTCAATAATGTAAAAAATCATAATGATACAAACATCAACTAAGTACATTAAAATGTGAGCTAACACAGCTACTCTGGGTTTAGCCACCACTAACTCAATAGATCAAGGCATAATGAAAATGAGCTACCCCAGCTAGTCACTGCCAATAAATCTAAGTACAATGTAAGTGAGCTAACCCAACTAGTCTGAGCTTAGTCACTATTAACAGAAACCCAATCAATATTGTCATCTCTAACTGGTGGTCGATGTGTGCGTTGAGGCTACTATGCACGTCGAGGAGGCTCTGCCAGCTCTGCAAGGGTTGTCGAATATCTGCGGGGAGGTCTGCCTCAAAGGTAGGATCATAAGCTAGTGCTGGTGTACTCGGGAGCTCACGAGTCCCATAAGCTACTATAGTCCACTCCCTCTCTCTACGTCGTGCTACTGTAAGATGTCTCTATCTCTAAACCCAAAATCTATAATCGACAATGGTACATGCCTGCCACTTTGCACGTGTAAGCTTCTCTCTGCTTTAAGGACACGCTGCTCATGACAAGCAACACTGCTGCTAGCACCATCACTCAAGGTGCCACTAGGCCCAACACCACACACACGCTCATGTGTTGTGAGCTAGCTCTTGTGAAGGACCCTCTGGTATGCATCAAACTCGTGTGCACTCTACTCAATCTCTAGAGGCACCTCAGGCTCCTGATCTCTGTCATCGGCGGCGTCGAGTCCTAAGTTAGTAGAGCTGAGGTAAAATCAAGTGGCCTGCCAGTCCTAGCATCTACTTGAGTGAAGCCTGGGTGAAGATTGTCAATGCCCAAAACTCTGTATGTCGCTAGGTCGATGCGTACGTGGTAAGAGGGACATGCCGAGAAGCATACTAGCTCCTGGGTGATGATGCAAGACAAATGGAAAAAATGTCCACATCCTAGAGCATATCCACCAGTATTGTCAATGTCCTTGAGGCATAGAGCGCAGCAGGCATCACGAAGGAATGGTGGTGCATCTTGAGGGAGAGGTCATCGAAAAACCTCTGTAAACAAGCTGTGGATATAGAGGCAAGTAAGGCACTATCACATCTGAAGATCTACGGAACTCCCAAACATGCAACATCAACTGCTCTGCCCTATGTTGTGCAATATGCTCCATAATCATGTGCTGCTCCGCCTTAGCTCTAGAACTCTCTACCTCAGTCCGAGCCTACTCAAAAAGTAAAGCATACAAATAATTGATTAGTATCTCTCATTAGGTATTACTTAAAGAAATTTATAACTTTAGACCTTAATGATAACTCTTTTACGTACAAGAGAAACCTACCTGATGGATGTCAGAATCTCTTGCATGGCGTGCCTCTACAGTGGCTACCTCTACCGCCTGCAATGCAACTCAAAGGCGGTCAATCTCTGCTCTCGCCTCTATCAACTCGTGAGTGAGTCTCTCACTGGTAGGTGTGGGACCCTACGTGACACAATCAACCATGCCGCTCATTTTAAAATTATAGAAAAGTACATATAAACATGTAAATAAATGATTGAAAAAACTTAAGAAGTAATAAATGTGTAAATACCTCGACATCTGTCTCATCGGTATCGATCGTGAGAACAAGCGCACCACATGCTGGATGCTCTTTGTGGTACTCCGTACATCGATACCCACCTAGGTGCCAAGAGCCTCGACTGTCGACAAAGGCACAAACGCAGGATCTGGCAGCTACACGAAGGGCTGGTGGAGGCCGCCTATCCTGGAGACAACCTCGACCAGCACCGCCCACCGGGCCGATGGCTAGTGTAATCCACCTCCTCCCCTAAGACAAACTCCGCATATAATTTCTTTGCAAAGTATATGGGAATCTGGCGGTTGTTCGGCATCCTCCCATATGCGGTAACATATTGACTATAGATATGTGCCGCCATACGAGGATGTGAACACCGCGAAATAGTAAGGGGCTTCCCCACCCCCCCATCCCATGACTATCAAGGAAAAGGTATAAGTAGGCTCCATCCCTAATTGGACCAAGATCACAGATCTGACAATATGTCAGGCCATGTGACATAGGAGCAGTGTGATGGTGGGCTATCCACTCATCTACATAAACAATATCGTGAAGGCTATAAAGGGACGATAGCATCACCTCCAAGCACGATATGTAATGTAGACGACGTGTCTCTAGTAGCAGTCCTATGGATAGCCCCTAACTCGCGATCTATCTCCGCGCGAGATGAGGTCCACAGTAGACGAGGGGCCCTCCTTGCGTGACTCCATGCTAGAACCTAAGCCTAACACAAACGGGCAGGTCAATGTGAAAGGTCCAATGCTTTTAGTGCTAAGTAGCACTAATGAAGCTATAAAACAATACTAATGAGCCCACTAATTGCTAATCCAAATCAAGAGAGCAAGGAGAGTGAAAACAACGTGTGAGGTGAAAAAAAACTTTCCAGTTTTATAACCTCGATCGAGGTTTGGTGGCATGCATTTTAGAGTTTGCAAGATGTACGCTCCAGATGTACGCGTGGTTTTAGGGTTAGTGAGACAAACGATTAACATATGCATTTGATTTTAGGGTTGGTGAGGATCGATGATTGCAATTTGAATTAAGTACCTCGTTCGAGGTACATGGAGAGCTTAGATTTTGGGTGATTACCACAATCGAGGTATGTTTGACGGTCGAGATTCACTTCATACCTCGATTGAGATATATAAACGGCTGGGATCGCATCTTCAAATGTGTGCAAATGGACGGGTCGGATTGTGTAGATGTATCTTGTTTGAGGTTTTTCAATGGCTTCGATTTCATCTTGGTATCTCGAAAAAGATATGTGGACGGATGAGATCACATCTCTATACCTCGAACGAGATTTGTCAATGGTCGAGATGATATTTCCTTATCTCGTTGGATATATGTGGATGGTGGAGACGACATCATTGAATATGCTGAATGTACATCTGAGCGAACATGTCAAGGGGGATCCACCATGGCATTGACGTGGATTTGAGTGGCATGCATATCTCGATCGAGATAATGTGGTGACGGTGACATGTACTAGTGACATGGATGGTGACTTGAAACCTGGACTTAGTTAGTATCTCATTCGAGATATGGCGCTTTAGGCTTGGGAGGCACGTGTCATGTTTTAATTGATGGCGATATCACGATCAAGGTACTCCGCCTGAGAGGTGCGTCGATGTCCCAATTTGTGAGATCCCACTGCCCCCTCCGCGCACCTCCCAATTGCTGGCTGAGCGGAAGCAGCTCCCTCTTGCGTGGGGCAGGGTTTCCCACTCGGAGCCTTGCCCTCAAATGTCCAGGCACGAGAAAAAGCTGGTGGTCATTCCGAAAACCGAAACCGGAAAAATTTCCCATGCCCGAAAAATGAGGACGATTCCACCTTTTTGAATTTCTTAACGAATTCTCTAACGGGGTCAAGAGACTAAACTAACCTTAAAACTAGATAGAAGGAAAACTATTACAGACTTAACTTGAAGAAATCAACGCTTTTTTCCTAATTGAATTAGGCACAGCCGTTGATCTATTCATTTAATAAGTCTTCAGGCTTTTATTTAACTACTCAAGTTCTAAGCGTATTCCTCGGGGGGGTCACTATATGTAAATCCTCTATATCACGTGCATTCAAGGCCTATTTAAAAAGTCCCTTATCTGTGAATTTTTTAGTAAATATAATGTATCCTTTCCTATTCAAATCTGTAAATTTTTTTTAAAATACAATAAATAAATCCCCTCTGTAAATATATTTCTGTAAGTTTTAAATATTTAAAATGTCCTTCTGTTGAACCCACGTGATACTTACATATTTATACGAGTGACCCCCCCGAGGCATATTCCTATTAAACAATTTTATTATTAAAACTCTATTGATTCCAGCTTAACCCCATCCGGCCCATGGGTTTTAGCCACCGCCCAACCACTGGAATTGGTAGAACCAAACAAGTACTCACCCACCCATAATTGAATGCCTTTCTTAACTTTAGCTTTAGAAAACAGATACGCACACACTCCTCTTTAAAACCTGAACTTATAAAATGATCCATTGAACAAACAGTTATTGATTACAAATATCATAACTCAAAATTTCCATCCACTTCCTTGTTTCTCAAAAACAGGTATCACTCTGCACTCTCCATCCTCGAGATGAGCTGGTCAGCAAAACGAGATCCAGTAAAACAGATTACAATAATTATTTTTGTCATCATACATATATATCTTCCACGACATACGCATGGGTGTCCTAAGCACCGCGAGCCCGTGCATCGCTTGGTCAGAACCCTCGAGGATCCTCCTTAGGTATCCTGGCACTTCACTCAGGGACCGCTTCGTCGGCCCTCGCCCATCGTACCGAAAGCACACCATTTTTTTCACCATACTGAGGCAGGTCAAGACCTGGGCAGGTTTTTGCCGCGTGAGCTGTCCTTTGAACACTCCCTGTCGCCAGCTGTTGTAACCGAACTTTCCTTAGAAAAACACATATAACAAATACTCCCTCCAGCATTCTGGCGTAAGATAGTCCTTTAAGAAAATAGGATTTCTATGCAAGTTTTCAATTTTGATTTTCTTTTGAATACAATGAGTATATCTTAAATCCGTATCCAAGACTTCTAGATCGCAGGTCTGAATTCCAAACAGAATTCCTCGAATTCTGTAACCTTGATCCTCAGATCAAAATCAAAAGGGTCTCAACTTAGTTTCAGATTCAGTGGGTGTTTTGAGTGTACTTTTCCTGAACTGGTCACATCGCCTCTCCTTGAAATTGACGAATGAGTTTGGTCTTGGTCATAGTCTGATTCAAGATTTGATTTTGTAAGGTTCTTCCTGAACTATCTTTCTCAAAAGGGGTGATATTTCAATTACTATTGTTCTAAATTTCATTCATTGAATATTTGCTTAACTGATTTCTAAACTAATCACGAATTCCTATGAAGAATAAATTAATCATTTATCTAAAATTTCGACTTCGATAGTTTTTTTTCTGAGTTTTCTTATTACCATCTGAGTGAATATGAAACGATATAATTTTTCTCTCACAGAGTATTTACTTATTCATTTATCAATTTTGATATAACCCTAATTTAGATATAAAAATTATTTATGCATAAAATCAATTTTGATGAAAGTAACACTTTAATAATAAAAAAATTCTTTTATGCATCATTTTATGCGTAAAATAAATTTTGATGAAAGTAACACTTTTATAATTAAAAAAATTCTTTTACGCATCACCTTATGCATAAAAATCAATACTGGTGAAAGTAACACTTTTATAATTAAAAAAATTCTCTTATGCATCACTTTATGCATAAACATCAATTTTGATGACAGTAACACTTTTATAATAAAAAACATTCTTTTATGCATCATTTTATGCATAAAAATCAATTTTTATGAAAGTAACACTTTTATAATAAAAAAATTCTTTTATGCATCATTTTATGGATAAAAATCAATTTTGATGAAAGTAACACTTTTATAATTAAGAAAATTCTTTTATGCATAAAAATCAATTTTGATGAAAGTAACACTTTTATAAAAAAATCCTTTTATGCATCATTTTATGCATAAAAATCAATTTTGATGAAAGTAACACTTTTATAACAAAAAAATCCTTTTAGGCATCACTTTATACATAAAAATCAATTTTGATGAAAGTAACACTTTTATAATACAAAAAATCCTTTTATGCATCATTGTATGCATAAAAATCAATTTTGATGAAAGTAACACTTTTATAATAAAAAAAATCTTTTATGCGCCATTTTATGCATAAAAATCAATTTTGATAAAAGTAACACTTTTATAATAAAAAAATTCTCTTATGCATAAAAATTAGTTTTGATGAAAGTAACACTTTTATAATAAAAAAATCCTTTTATGCATCACTTTATGCATAAAAATCAATATTGATGAAAGTAACACTTTTATAATTAAAAAAATTCTTTTATGCATCACTTTATGCATAAAAATTAATATTGATGAAAGTAACACTTTTATAATAAAAATATTTCCGATATGCATCTTTCTATGCATAGAAATTAATTCTAATGAAAATAATGCTTTTATAATAAAAATATTTCCAATATGCATCTTTCTATGCATAGAAATTAATTCTCATGAAAATAATACTTTTATAATAAAAATATTTCCAATATGCATCGTTCTATGCATAGAAATTAATTTTAATGAAAATAACGCTTTTATAATAAAAATATTTCCAATATGCATCTTTCTATGCATAGAATGAAAATAACACTTTTAGAATACACAAACGGAGGGGATTACTCTTTTTGAATAACATAAAGATAAAACTTATTTTCACAAAATTTAAGAAAATTTTGCCATAACCTCCTTTGTATGGCTGACCATTTTTAATTTTTACATTCTAAATCTACTTAAAATTTACCCCAAGATGAATTGAGCACTCTAATCTAAGCAATTCTCATTTTTTAAAGAGTAAACAATACGAAAAGTTTAACTCTATTTATTTGATTACACATCTAGGATAAAGAAGGGTTGAATTCAATGAAGAGAAGGGGGAAGCCTTTCCATCAAGGCAAAACATCCAATTTTAATTTAAAAGAAGAAAGAAATCAGAAAACCATAAAATAGAATTTAAAAAAAGTAAAATTTCTAACTTACATGGAGTTTGGTGAGTTTTCGTTTGGCTTGAGGGATTGAGGGTTCTACTCTTGCTTGGATCAAGAGTGGCCACCAATTCGTTGTAGAGGAAATAGTAAAAAACAAGTGAATCATCAAAGAATTCAATGTTTTTGGCGCCTCTGGGGGGGGAGTAGAGTAACAATGCATAAAACACTATTAAGCTTCTACAAAGGAGGAGGCTTCTATTTATAGGAAAAAATGAGCTCTAACCAAGCAAATTGATTCTAGAATTTTTCAGATCAGTTTGGTCAATTTTTGACCATTTTTGGGTCAGTTTAGTTCACTTTTTGGATCCAATTTTGAATTAGGAGAGAGGAGATGAAATATCTAATTTTATTGATTTAAAATTGAAAAGCAATGATGAGAAAAAGGTGCCTACTTCATGAGGGAGAATCCCTATCCTGAGGTGTCAAAAATCAGTTTTTTAACTATTCCTTAGTCCACTCTTCATCTTATGTGAACATTAACTCATTTTTGGGGGGTTTTTCTTTTATTTTTTAATTTATCTCCTCCCTATATTTGGATTAATCTTATTGGTCCATAGGAACCTTAATCTATTTTTTTTTGAAAATCTGGACCCTTGGGCTAAGGCCTTTTGAACAGATTATAATTTATTTCTAATGCACCTTCTGAATTTCTTTTTGAGCTTCTGTTTCAGGGGAATTTATTTTAATAAGAAGAGATATTTTTTCATCCAAAAATATCTAAAAACTGAATAATCTCTCTCTAGAATATTTTCTCTCCCACTTGAAAAACACGAGATGTCCTCATCTCGTAAATTGGGGTAATCCTGACAATTCGCTTCTTTCTCCTCTCCCAGGTGGAAAGGATAGAACTTCCATTTGACCACTCAGAATTCTGTTCTCTTGAGAACTTTCTCTCGAACATCAAGGATTTCTTTAGGTTGGAGTTTCATCTGTCCTTGGGTTGAAGAAGTTAAGATTTCATCATCAAGCACATGATTCGGACTTCGCATATACTTTTTAAGTAGGCTGACATGAAATACATTATGTACTTTGAGATGAGGAGGCAAAAGAAGCTCGTAGGCTAAGTCACCTACTTTCTTTGTAATCAGATATGGCCCACAATACGTGGGGGATAACTTCTTGTACTTTCCAAGAGATAGAGAACTTCTTTTGGGACGTACTCGAATGAAGACCATATATGCTTCTTCGAATTTTCTGTATGTCCTCTTCTTATCTGCATACTACTTCTGTCTATCCTGGGCAGCTTTTATATCTTTGCGAATTGACTGCATCTACTGTTCCATGTCGTCAAGCATGTGTCTGGACATCTAACCCTAATCAATGGGTCGGACCAAGTTAATGGAGTTAAGCAATCTTGTCCAGCTTTGAAAGGGCTCATCCCGATACTTCGGTGATAAGAAGCATTGTAGGCGAACTCGACTAGGTGCAGATAGCTTAGCCACTTCTTGGGTTCCCTGCCCCACAGCATGACCGAAGTATGTCTTTGATTACTTGGTTTACCCTTTCTGTTTGACCATCGGTCTCGGGGTGGTAAGCTATGCTGAGATCCAAAAAAGTTCCTACTACTTCGAAAAATGCAGTCTAGAATCTTGACGTGAACTTGGGATCTCGATCACTTACTATTCTCCTGGGTAGGCCATGCAATCTGAAGATTTCCTTGAGGAACACTCTGGCCACATCCACTGTAGTGTAGGTTTTACTGGAATCAGATGGGCAACTTTGGTTAGTCTATCAACTACCATGAAGATGGAGTTGTAACTTGATTGCACTGAAGGTAATCCAGTAATAAAATCCATACTGATACATTCCCACTTCATCTGGGGGATGTCTAATGGATGTAACTTCCCAGGCATTTTTACTCTCTCGACTTTGACTTTTTGACATGTTAGACATTGACGTACATGATTAAGTACATTCTTTTTTAGACCAGGCCAAAAAAAGCTTTTCTTTATAGACATGTAGGTCTTGATGAAACCTGGATGTCCTGCAATAAGGCTGTCTCATGGACTTCATTCAGAATTTGACCCTTAGTCCCCTCATCATTGGGAATGCATAGCCTCGATTACAATACATAATTCCATCATCCAGGCTGTACCCTTGAACTCGGTTCAACTCCTGTGGAGTTTTGCTGTCCTGCATAAGTAGGATAGCAATATGGCCAAAGAATCTATCCTGCATGAAAATAAATCTATCTAAAAGTTCTCTTTAAATTTAAATAAAAATATCCATTAATTAAATTATGCCAAGAATTCCACTTTTACCATTTGAATGATTGAATTCCAAATGTCATGGGAATTCCTCTTTTATCATTTAAATTTTATCATGCATAAAAATAAATTTATATAAAATTCATCTTTAAATTTAAATAAAAACATCCATTAACTCAATTATGCCAAGAATTTCACTTTTACCATTTAAATGATTGAATTCCAAATGTCATGGGAATTCCTCTTTTATCATTTAAATTTTCTCATGCATAAAAATAAATTTATCTAAAATTCATCTTTAAATTAAAATTAAAATATTTATTATTTTAATATATCAAATTTTCTCTCTTTCCATTTAATTACATGGATCTCCATTATCATGGAAATTCCTCTTTTTGCATAAAAATAATAATACCAAAAATTTCTTTGTTCTTTAATTTATTATTTATGCATAAGTATAAAAAAGCCATTTTCTTAACCTTTAGCTTAACTAGCATAGACTTTGATTTTTGAATTGAGAATTTATCATTGAGAAGCATCCATTGGAATAAAGATTAGTCATAGGAATGACTATTCGTTTGAGAGAGAGATATACATAAAAAGCATCCTAATTAAGCATAAAACTTTTTTGTGATTAATCATTAGAATTCTTATAGAAAGCTTGATTTGCATTGAAAATAATTAATTTGAAGCTTCTCAAGCTTGAGAGGGGTTGAGAAGTGAAATCTTTTGAGAATATTAATGAAAACCATAAAATTACTTCTTACCTCTAGATTTAGCTTGCTTCTTTATCTTAGAAGGAAGCCTCCAACCAATCAATTGGTTTAGTGTGTTGAGAGGAAAGCTCCAAGAGTTGTTTAAGAGAGAGAGAAGCTCCAATCTCTCCAAAAGTAGAGGATTTTTAAGGGATAATAGAAAATATGCTTATTTTAATGTAATACTGGCATGGTCTAGTTCACAGATGAGAATACAAAAGAATGAGGGTCTATTTATAGGTGAGGGAGGCCACTAACTGAGTCCAACTAAGTTCTAAAATTTTCCAGCTTCAATTTATTGGCTGAATTTGGACAAGATTTGGACTAGTTGTAAGATCCCTGTTCCCACCGAGCAACGGATTCGGGGTACTGGCAGCGGAAGTAGTGCTTCTCGCGCGGGACAGGGGTCCCACACTCGGGACCTCGCCCACGGATATCCGGATAAGAGACTAATCCGTCGGTTGTTCCAAAACCGAACCCGAAAAAACTTCCTTTACCGGAAAGCACGGGCGATTCCACCAGGATAACTTTTTACTCTAACGTAGTCAAGATCATTTCTGATCGAGATGATCCGATTACATCTATAAGATAGTCAGTTCAAGGAAGAAACTTGCACTTGGATCATTGGGATCAACGCTTTTTTCCCCATTCAAGAGGCACAGCCGTTGATTCCTATCCATAGAACAGTTTCTGTCCGGAATTTTTTTTTTTCTATCGTAAAAACAAAAGTTTGAGTCTCGATTTACGGATCCATCAGTCCAGCCTAACCCCATCCGATCCCATGGGTTAGCCAACCGCCCAACCACTGTAGTGATGGGATCCAATTAAAAATTTGGTTAGGTTTTGTCCCGGGTACCAGGGAAAAGAGTTCCAAGGCCCCCTAGCCGGAGGTTCATGCAAAATAAAACTAGTCACACCACTCACACACCCAATATGAAATTGCCTTTTTCAATCAGATTCAACCAGTTTAAAACAATCCTTTAATAAAACCATAGTATCACTGATCACAATCTTCCAATTTATCCCATTGATTCTTAATTTTCCATCATTCCTTCATCAGAGTATATATGGCATCATTGGCAACTAGAACGCTCAGGGGCCGTTTCGATAGTTCCTAGCCTTTAATAATTTTCCATCATTCCTTCATCAGAGTATATATGGCATCATTGGCAACTAGAACGCTCAGGGGCCGTTTCGATAGTTCCTAGCCTTTAATAATTTTCCATCATTCCTTCATCAGAGTATATATGGCATCATTGGCAACTAGAACGCTCAGGGGCCGTTTCAATAGTTCCTAGCCTTTAATACTTGGCAATATAATCACTTATCAAGATGGACTCTCGTTGAAGATCAGCAAGATCAACCAACAGATCCATATAAGGGGCCATGGACTCATCCATTGAAGACCAGCAAGGTCAATCAACCAGATCCATGCCCGATTCAGAAAACAACTCCAACTCTGTTCCAATATCTTCCTCGACGCACGCGTGGGTATCCTAGGCAACCCAGAGCCCGAGCACCGTATGGTCAGCACCCTCTAGGATCCTTCGCAGGTAACCTAGCGCTTCACGCATAGGCCGCTTCCTTGGCCCCTCATCCACCGTACCGGAAGCTCACCATTTTAATCGCACCGAGGCTGGTCAAGACCTCGGCCGACCTTGCTACGCGAGACGTCCTTCATTGACTCCCCGTCAGCAGTTGCAACTTTACCATCACGACTTTAATCACAAGACGGTCAAAATGCTCCCCCCAGCATTCTTGACATAAAACAATCATTTACAAACAGCATTTACAAACAGCATTTACAAACAGTTTACAATACAATTTCTATTTTAACTTTCATTTTTCCACATTATCCCTCCTCAATCTACATTACTTATTCCATATTCTATTTATATGTATACTCATCCCATCACATCATTTCCATCTCATCACTTCAGATTCCCTCACCTCACAATCGTATATTCACATCCATACATCTACCTATACATGCAAACATCCACATCTCCATGCCTAATAATATTCTTTTAATTAATCTAGGATGATAGTTCCTAGAATATGGTAGGAAGTCCTCTTTTTATGTTTTGAATGAATTTATTTTATGCGTAATTTCTATAAAAATTTTGCCATAGCTCCGCTACTATGACTGATAAATCTCAAATTTTTTTCTAAGGGATAAAGCTCATTATTAAAGAAATAATTAGAATGGTCTCTAATTGGATCATCAATCCATAATGGTCTCTAATTGGATCACTAAGAAAACAATTAGAATGGTCTCTAATTGGATCATCAATCCATAATGGTCTCTAATTGGATCATTAAGAAAACAATTAGAATGGTCTCTAATTGGATCATCAATCCATAATGGTCTCTAATTGGATCATTAAGAAAACAATTAGAATGGTCTCTAATTGGGTCATCAATCCATAATGGTCTCTAATTGGATCATTAAGAAAACAATTAGAATGGTCTCTAATTGGGTCATCAATCCATAATGGATTGAATCATCAATGTGCATAAACTAAAAGCATAGCAAAAAGCCATTAATTTGGCCTCAAGAATAGCTTAATCTTGGATTAAGGAAAAGCTTTATGAAAAGCTTCATTTGGATTGAGAATGGGTCATGAGTATGACCATTTCTTGAGTGAGAGAGAGAAATTATAAAAACCATTAGAATTTAAATATAAGTGGAAATTAACTTCTATAGCATTTATTAAATTATGTACCTCTTCACTACTATTCACCAATTAACTTCATTAGCATTTAAAAAAAAACCATACCAATTAAACTTCTCAAGCTTGAGAGGGGTTGAGAAGAGAGAATCATTGAGAAATCATAGAAAAGATCGAAATTCAATATACTTACCTTATGATTTGCTTGATTCTTTATTCACAGTAGAGGCCCCCAACCAATCAATTGGTTTAGTATGTTGATGGAGCCACCAATGGAGATTGAAGAAAGAGAGAGGTATCAAAAACTAGTGAATTATTAAAGAATTCACAGTTCTTGGCTTAGGTAGAGTAGAGTAACAAGGCATAAGACACTATATATTTTAGCTTAGGTGGAGTAGAGTAACAAAGCATAAGACTCTATCTAATTTGGCTTAGGTGGAGTAGAGTAACAAAGCATAAGAGACTATATATTTTGGCTTAGGTGGAGTAGAGTAACAAAGCATAAGAGACTATATATTTTGGCTTAGGTGGAGTAGAGTAACAAAGCATAAGAGACTATATATTTTGGCTTAGGTGGAGTAGAGTAACAAAGCATAAGAGACTATGTTTTTTTCAACAAGGGGAGGCTTCTATTTATAGGAAAATTTGAGCTCCTAACCAAACAAACTGATTCTAGAATTTTCTAAGTCAGTTTGGTCACTTTTTGACCATTTTTAGGTCAGTTAAGCTAACTTTCTAGAACTAGACTTGAATGAGGAGAGAGGAGAGATGAAATATCTCAATTTTTATGAGTTTAAAACTCATTCAAGCATGTGAAATATGCACCTCCTTTAAAGAATTCCCCTTCCTTACATATGTGTCAAAATTGTATTGCTCATAGTTTTTTACTAATAAACCTTGTACATTTTCAACTCTTCATCTTATGTGAAATATGCACCTCCTTTAAAGAACTCCTCTTCCTTACATATGTGTCATAGTTTTTTTACTAATAAGCCTTGTACATTTTCAACTCTTTATCTTATGTGAAATATGCACCTCCTTTAAAGAACTCCCCTTCCTTACATATGTGTTTATTTACTAATAAACCTTGTACATTTTCAACTCTTCATCTTATGTGAAATATGCACCTCCTTTAAAGAACTCCTCTTCCTTACATATGAGTTTATTTACTAATAAACCTTGTACATTTTCAACTCTTCATCTTATGTGAGCATTTACTCATTTTTGGGTATCTTCTTTTACAATTTGGATTTATCTCCTCCCTACACATGGATTGATGCTATTGGCCCATAGAAACCTTAATTGGACCATAGTCTAAAGATTTCTGAAAATCTAGGCCCTTAGACTAAGGTTCTTTATACCTATTTCCAATTAATTCCAATTGCACATTGGAAATTTCTTTTTGAATTTCTGTTTCAGGGGAACTTATTTTAATAAGATGAGTTATTTTTCTATCCAAAAATATTCATAATCTGAATATTCTCTCTCTAGAATATTTTCTCTCTCTAGGTTAAAACAGTTAGAAACAAGGTCTTTATATTTCTGAAGAGGGATTGATTACGGGGGAAGATACTAGACATCAAAAAGGGGTTGGGGGAGGAATCTTACATTCTACCCCACTTAAAAAACGCGAGATGTCCTCATCTCGCAACTTGGAATAATTTCGCAAGATGCACGAATATGAGACTTAGAGAAAATTTTTAATCACGATTAACCACCAAGAAAAGTCTTAAAGAGAACAAGATTCAAAATAAGAACAAGATTTAAACTTTATTTCTTCACGGGACTTATACAGTAAAGATAGAAGAACTCTTTACACTTCCATAAGCCCGTCCATCATATGGTCACAAAAGCAGTCCTCACAAGCTGCACAAGTATAGGGTAACTCATCTATGGGAATGATTCTGCTGGTTATTGCCGCACCTATCTCAGTGGTATGAGGTGATCTAACAAAAGGACCTCTGAGAGGCAAGCCAAAAACGGGGTAAAGGCATATCTTCTCATGAGGAAGAAAACATGCCAGTAAGAAGACCCGCTCAGAAAACCCAAGATGCCTTGATCTCATGACGCAGTAGTATCGGGGACCTAGACCCAAAGCTTCAATAACCATGGCCAAGCGGACATTGTTACGAAGGTGCTGCTGACCCCAGGGTGTTACCCTAGTTATGTTTTGATAGGTCCGCCATTTGGTCTGCGCTACAGAAGTTCCTAGGTGAGGAAAAAGTGAGCGCTCATACTGTTCTATAAAGTCTTTCTTCACAGACTCTCTTGCGTCTTGAAGGTGAGAAATCATCAGGGATAAAACTAATTCCTGTTGCCAAGCCATGAAGGAGATTAAGAAAGAAAGGAGATTGATGGGAGTAAGATTACTGTGAGCGACAAGTAAAAGTTACGACTTATATAAAGGAAGGAGCTAGCGTAACTTAGAAGCCAACGGTAACTTGCCACTGAAGTTTTATCGTCTTTCCATGATTTGTGTTTGACACATTTTTCTATAGAAGGCATTAAGAATTTTTGAGATGAGGAGATAAAAGAAACTTGTAGGCTAAGTCACCTACTTTCATTGAATTCAGATATAAGGATCACAATATCTGGGGGATAACTTCTTATACTCCCAAGAGATAAAGAACTTCTTTTGGGCCGTACTCGAATGAAAACCAAAACCTTGGTATCCAAAACACCGATTCTCACTTCTAAACTCATTGTTCTAAATCCTTAAAACATGTGGGACTCCTGAGAGTATTCTAGGGAAAGGGTCTTCCTTTTTTTTAAACAAAAACTTTCTTTTATTTTAGAGAGGGAATAATTATAAGATCAGAAAGGGAGATTCTTACTCCTGTATACCTCAAAGGCTGGGGAGGAATCTTACATCCTACCCCACTTAAAAAGTGCGAGATGTCCTCATCTCGCAAGGTAGAGGACAGCTCTTATTCTTAAGATCCAATTTTATTCTGGGGTTCCTTATATTCTGGTCAACCCAACAGAACACTGGGATAATTATCCCTTATATAGAACTCATCATTAAATAACAATTCATTCAGATCATATCATTCATATCTTTAACATGATAAGGTCCATTAGACCGAAAAGTTTCCTTCGGAACATTCCTCCACGGAAATTTCAGTTAAGCAAGTTCTCAATTTGACATCCCTTAACTTGATCTACCGGTCAAGTATTAACAGTAGCAATCTGACAGCACAACCCACTAATCTCATAGTGATTTGCTGAATTCGTCATCATCATTCTAGTTATGAATATCATCACAAGGACTCGTCCCATTCCCCCTCATTGTGGTTTCATTATATTTCAACTAATTTTTAAAAATCAACATTTTTCAATCAGCATTTTCAATCAGAATCCAAATCAATTCATTCATTCTCAAACAGAATTAAAAATCATATCAATCACATTCGAAATCATCATCTAGATAGCATTAACGCTTATAATTTTAAGTCTTAGATTTACTCGTATATACTGTCAGTAAAGAGCTGCAGTATACTCTCGGTATATACGCGTAGTCACGGCCCTTGGAATTATAAGGTAAATAATATCACGTCTACGCCTCAAGCAAGTCAGGGATTCTATATAATCGCGGTACTTCTATCTGGAGAACCAATTACCAAATTATGAATTTCAGTTTTGAATATCAAATTGTATGAATTATATCACACAATTATAACCTTTTTGTGTTTCTTGATAAATTTTTGACATATTTGTCTTCTCAGTTGATCTTTATTAACCAAATGCTCTGATACCAACTGTAAGATCCCTGTTCCCACCGAGCAACGGATTCGGGGTACTGGCAGCGGAAGTAGCGCTTCTCGCGCGGGACAGGGGTCCCACACTCGGGACCTCGCCCACGGATATCCGGATAAGAGACTAATCCGTCGGTTGTTCCAAAACCGAACCCGGAAAAACTTCCTTTACCGGAAAGCACGGGCGATTCCACCAGGATAACTTTTTACTCTAACGTAGTCAAGATCATTTCTGATCGAGATGATCCGATTACATCTATAAGATAGTCAGTTCAAGGAAGAAACTTGCACTTGGATCGTTGGGATCAACGCTTTTTTCCCCATTCAAGAGGCACAGCCGTTGATTCCTATCCATAGAACAGTTTCTGTCCGGAATTTTTTTTTTTTCTATCGTAAAAACAAAAGTTTGAGTCTCGATTTACGGATCCATCAGTCCAGCCTAACCCCATCCGATCCCATGGGTTAGCCAACCGCCCAACCACTGTAGTGATGGGATCCAATTAAAAATTTGGTTAGGTTTTGTCCCGGGTACCAGGGAAAAGAGTTCCAAGGCCCCCTAGCCGGAGGTTCATGCAAAATAAAACTAGTCACACCACTCACACACCCAATATGAAATTGCCTTTTTCAATCAGATTCAACCAATTTAAAACAATCCTTTAATAAAACCATAGTATCACTGATCACAATCTTCCAATTTATCCCATTGATTCTTAATTTTCCATCATTCCTTCATCAGAGTATATATGGCATCATTGGCAACTAGAACGCTCAGGGGCCGTTTCGATAGTTCCTAGCCTTTAATAATTTTCCATCATTCCTTCATCAGAGTATATATGGCATCATTGGCAACTAGAACGCTCAGGGGCCGTTTCGATAGTTCCTAGCCTTTAATAATTTTCCATCATTCCTTCATCAGAGTATATATGGCATCATTGGCAACTAGAACGCTCAGGGGCCGTTTCAATAGTTCCTAGCCTTTAATACTTGGCAATATAATCACTTATCAAGATGGACTCTCGTTGAAGATCAGCAAGATCAACCAACAGATCCATATAAGGGGCCATGGACTCATCCATTGAAGACCAGCAAGGTCAATCAACCAGATCCATGCCCGATTCAGAAAACAACTCCAACTCTGTTCCAATATCTTCCTCGACGCACGCGTGGGTATCCTAGGCAACCCAGAGCCCGAGCACCGTATGGTCAGCACCCTCTAGGATCCTTCGCAGGTAACCTAGCGCTTCACGCATAGGCCACTTCCTTGGCCCCTCATCCACCGTACCGGAAGCTCACCATTTTAATCGCACCGAGGCTGGTCAAGACCTCGACCGACCTTGCTACGCGAGACGTCCTTCATTGACTCCCCGTCAGCAGTTGCAACTTTACCATCACGACTTTAATCACAAGATGGTCAAAATGCTCCCCCCAGCATTCTTGACATAAAACAATCATTTACAAACAGCATTTACAAACAGCATTTACAAACAGTTTACAATACAATTTCTATTTTAACTTTCATTTTTCCACATTATCCCTCCTCAATCTACATTACTTATTCCATATTCTATTTATATGTATACTCATCCCATCACATCATTTCCATCTCATCACTTCAGATTCCCTCACCTCACAATCGTATATTCACATCCATACATCTACCTATACATGCAAACATCCACATCTCCATGCCTAATAATATTCTTTTAATTAATCTAGGATGATAGTTCCTAGAATATGGTAGGAAGTCCTCTTTTTATGTTTTGAATGAATTTATTTTATGCGTAATTTCTATAAAAATTTTGCCATAGCTCCGCTACTATGACTGATAAATCTCAAATTTTTTTCTAAGGGATAAAGCTCATTATTAAAGAAATAATTAGAATGGTCTCTAATTGGATCATCAATCCATAATGGTCTCTAATTGGATCACTAAGAAAACAATTAGAATGGTCTCTAATTGGATCATCAATCCATAATGGTCTCTAATTGGATCATTAAGAAAACAATTAGAATGGTCTCTAATTGGATCATCAATCCATAATGGTCTCTAATTGGATCATTAAGAAAACAATTAGAATGGTCTCTAATTGGGTCATCAATCCATAATGGTCTCTAATTGGATCATTAAGAAAACAATTAGAATGGTCTCTAATTGGGTCATCAATCCATAATGGATTGAATCATCAATGTGCATAAACTAAAAGCATAGCAAAAAGCCATTAATTTGGCCTCAAGAATAGCTTAATCTTGGATTAAGGAAAAGCTTTATGAAAAGCTTCATTTGGATTGAGAATGGGTCATGAGTATGACCATTTCTTGAGTGAGAGAGAGAAATTATAAAAACCATTAGAATTTAAATATAAGTGGAAATTAACTTCTATAGCATTTATTAAATTATGTACCTCTTCACTACTATTCACCAATTAACTTCATTAGCATTTAAAAAAAAACCATACCAATTAAACTTCTCAAGCTTGAGAGGGGTTGAGAAGAGAGAATCATTGAGAAATCATAGAAAAGATCGAAATTCAATATACTTACCTTATGATTTGCTTGATTCTTTATTCACAGTAGAGGCCCCCAACCAATCAATTGGTTTAGTATGTTGATGGAGCCACCAATGGAGATTGAAGAAAGAGAGAGGTATCAAAAACTAGTGAATTATTAAAGAATTCACAGTTCTTGGCTTAGGTAGAGTAGAGTAACAAGGCATAAGACACTATATATTTTAGCTTAGGTGGAGTAGAGTAACAAAGCATAAGACTCTATCTAATTTGGCTTAGGTGGAGTAGAGTAACAAAGCATAAGAGACTATATATTTTGGCTTAGGTGGAGTAGAGTAACAAAGCATAAGAGACTATATATTTTGGCTTAGGTGGAGTAGAGTAACAAAGCATAAGAGACTATATATTTTGGCTTAGGTGGAGTAGAGTAACAAAGCATAAGAGACTATATATTTTGGCTTAGGTGGAGTAGAGTAACAAAGCATAAGAGACTATGTTTTTTTCAACAAGGGGAGGCTTCTATTTATAGGAAAATTTGAGCTCCTAACCAAACAAACTGATTCTAGAATTTTCTAAGTCAGTTTGGTCACTTTTTGACCATTTTTAGGTCAGTTAAGCTAACTTTCTAGAACTAGACTTGAATGAGGAGAGAGGAGAGATGAAATATCTCAATTTTTATGAGTTTAAAACTCATTCAAGCATGTGAAATATGCACCTCCTTTAAAGAATTCCCCTTCCTTACATATGTGTCAAAATTGTATTGCTCATAGTTTTTTACTAATAAACCTTGTACATTTTCAACTCTTCATCTTATGTGAAATATGCACCTCCTTTAAAGAACTCCTCTTCCTTACATATGTGTCATAGTTTTTTTACTAATAAGCCTTGTACATTTTCAACTCTTCATCTTATGTGAAATATGCACCTCCTTTAAAGAACTCCCCTTCCTTACATATGTGTTTATTTACTAATAAACCTTGTACATTTTCAACTCTTCATCTTATGTGAAATATGCACCTCCTTTAAAGAACTCCTCTTCCTTACATATGAGTTTATTTACTAATAAACCTTGTACATTTTCAACTCTTCATCTTATGTGAGCATTTACTCATTTTTGGGTATCTTCTTTTACAATTTGGATTTATCTCCTCCCTACACATGGATTGATGCTATTGGCCCATAGAAACCTTAATTGGACCATAGTCTAAAGATTTCTGAAAATCTAGGCCCTTAGACTAAGGTTCTTTATACCTATTTCCAATTAATTTCAATTGCACATTGGAAATTTCTTTTTGAATTTCTGTTTCAGGGGAACTTATTTTAATAAGATGAGTTATTTTTCTATCCAAAAATATTCATAATCTGAATATTCTCTCTCTAGAATATTTTCTCTCTCTAGGTTAAAACAGTTAGAAACAAGGTCTTTATATTTCTGAAGAGGGATTGATTACGGGGGAAGATACTAGACATCAAAAAGGGGTTGGGGGAGGAATCTTACATTCTACCCCACTTAAAAAACGCGAGATGTCCTCATCTCGCAACTTGGAATAATTTCGCAAGATGCACGAATATGAGACTTAGAGAAAATTTTTAATCACGATTAACCACCAAGAAAAGTCTTAAAGAGAACAAGATTCAAAATAAGAACAAGATTTAAACTTTATTTCTTCACGAGACTTATACAGTAAAGATAGAAGAACTCTTTACACTTCCATAAGCCCGTCCATCATATGGTCACAAAAGCAGTCCTCACAAGCTGCACAAGTATAGGGTAACTCATCTATGGGAATGATTCTGCTGGTTATTGCCGCACCTATCTCAGTGGTATGAGGTGATCTAACAAAAGGACCTCTGAGAGGCAAGCCAAAAACGGGGTAAAGGCATATCTTCTCATGAGGAAGAAAACATGCCAGTAAGAAGACCCGCTCAGAAAACCCAAGATGCCTTGATCTCATGACGCAGTAGTATCGGGGACCTAGACCCAAAGCTTCAATAACCATGGCCAAGCGGACATTGTTACGAAGGTGCTGCTGACCCCAGGGTGTTACCCTAGTTATGTTTTGATAGGTCCGCCATTTGGTCTACGCTACAGAAGTTCCTAGGTGAGGAAAAAGTGAGCGCTCATACTGTTCTATAAAGTCTTTCTTCACAGACTCTCTTGCGTCTTGAAGGTGAGAAATCATCAGGGATAAAACTAATTCCTGTTGCCAAGCCATGAAGGAGATTAAGAAAGAAAGGAGATTGATGGGAGTAAGATTACTGTGAGCGACAAGTAAAAGTTACGACTTATATAAAGGAAGGAGCTAGCATAACTTAGAAGCCAACGGTAACTTGCCACTGAAGTTTTATCGTCTTTCCATGATTTGTGTTTGACACATTTTTCTATAGAAGGCATTAAGAATTTTTGAGATGAGGAGATAAAAGAAACTTGTAGGCTAAGTCACCTACTTTCATTGAATTCAGATATAAGGATCACAATATCTGGGGGATAACTTCTTATACTCCCAAGAGATAAAGAACTTCTTTTGGGCCGTACTCGAATGAAAACCAAAACCTTGGTATCCAAAACACCGATTCTCACTTCTAAACTCATTGTTCTAAATCCTTAAAACATGTGGGACTCCTGAGAGTATTCTAGGGAAAGGGTCTTCCTTTTTTTTAAACAAAAACTTTCTTTTATTTTAGAGAGGGAATAATTATAAGATCAGAAAGGGAGATTCTTACTCCTGTATACCTCAAAGGCTGGGGAGGAATCTTACACTAGTTTAGCTCCCATTTTGATCCAGTTTGATCCAGGAGAGAGGAGAGATAAAAATATCTTAATATCTTTGAATTAAAAACCCTCCCACACATGTGAAGGAGGCGCCTACCTCAAAGGTCCCCCTCTACTTACCAAGGTGTCAAAAATTCATCATTCCTCCAAAATATCTCATTTTTTAGTAAAATCTCTTAATTTTTTTTACTAATAAACCTTGTACTGAGTCAACTCTTCATCTTATGTGAGCATTTACTCATTTTTGGGTATTTTCTTTTATTCATTAGATTTATCTCATCCCAACACTTGGATTAATCCTATTGGCCCATTGGAACCTTAATTGGACCATAATCTAGAAATTTTTAAAAATCTTGACCCTTAGGCCTAAGGTCACTTATATCATTTTTAATTGATTCCTAATGCACCTTGGAGAATTTATTTTGAACTTCTATTTTAGGAAAATATATGTTTGATATTTGTAGAATTTTTATATCAAAAAATATCTCAATATTGAATTACCTCTCTCTAGAATTTTTCTTCTCTCTAGACAAAAACAAGGAAAATAATATTTTCTTGAATTCAAAAATAGGGAATGATTATAGGGGATTGAGGTAAAATCTTTCCATTATTTAGGCTGAGGAGGAATCTTACATCATTATTTTTGGACTGAAGTAGTAGTAGCTACATTTTATATCATGAATAGGACGCCTTGTAATAGTTCATGCGATGATACTTGAACAAATGTTTACTGTAGAATACTGAATTTGTCATACTTGAAAGTGTTTGGGTGCATTAATTATGTACATATACTGGATGAGGTGAGAACTAAATTGAATCCCAAGGTAGAAAATTGTATATTTATTGGCTATTTTTCTTGAGTAGAAAGGTTATAGATGTTATAACTCCACTACACATGAGATGTGAGTGAAAAGGGATGTTGAGTAGGGTATTGTGTTTGATGAGATGGTTACATGGTATACCTTATCTGAGTGAAGGATTCTATGGAGGATAAAGTAAAGAATTACATGGGTGCCTTAAGTGCTGAGAGTAGCAATCACATGCATTTAGTGGACTAGGAAAGTCTACTAACAATAGGTCAATTGTGTGACATCTTGGTCAAGAAGGTTGAGGGAGAATGTTAGGCATTTTGATATGCCATGTGGTGGTACTGCAAGTGCTAAAATTTTAGCAAGTTCAGATGTATCATGCAAGGGAAAATAAAAGGTGGGTCAATCTTTTTTAATACCTAATGTTTCAGCACGTTACTTCTTTTATTGATGGAGGTAGTGTGGCTTAAAAATATCCTTGATGAGAAGTTTGGGATCATGAATGTTGTTTCACGTGGTGCACAAAGAGCCAAAGTAGTGTCGAGATTACCTAGTAGTGATAGGGCATAAGTAGCTCTATTGGAGTCAGATATCCAGTGGACATGTTAAGATATAATGGGTATACAAAGAGCCAAAGTAGTGTCGAGATTACCTAGTAGTGATAGGGCATAAGTAGCTCTATTGGAGTCAGATATCCAGTGGACATGTTGAGACATAATGGGTATACAACCCATCATTATGAATACATTATCAAAGCTATACAAGAGATATATCCCACATTTTTTTTGAGGAGGCACTTGGACATAAGCATTGGGAAGATGCCATGGATGAAGAGATGGCTACGTTAGATGCTAACAAGATGATATGGGATTTTATATCTTTGTCTAAGGAAAATAAGGTAATTGGATGTGAGTGGGTCTACAAAGTAAAGCATAATTCAAATGGTTTTCTTATCAAGTGGGATATGCATAAATATATGGCATTTGACTATGAGGAGACATTCACCTTGTTGCTAGGATGTCACAATCGTTGATAACATTCATTAATATGGGTGTAAGGGATGGTGTTTACATTAGATGGATGTAAAGAATGCATTTTTACATGGTGACTTACATGAGGAAGTTTATATGGTCTAGCCTTGCCACCACTGGGATATAAGGATCATGACACCCAGTTTTTGCTTGTTGGAGGGGTTTCACAAAGACTTGTAGGAATTAAAGTAGGCACCTAAAGTATGGTCATATTAGATAGAGCAGTATGGTCATATTAGATAGAGCAGTATCTTGTCACTATTATATTTTAAATATAATAGTGACAAGGATCATTTGAGGTAAATCACATTACATTAACTTCTCATTTTTCTTTTTTTCTACATAGCCTACTGCTGCTGATATTATCTATTGAAATATGTACAGGTCAAGAAAGAAGATTTTGCTTATAAGGTTAAGGAGGTGGAAGAGAGACAAGAAGTTATTGCATCAGTAGAGAAAGTTTTTTTCAGACATTGGAATACATGGGGGAAATGTTCGTATTTTGTGCAAGACACAAAAAGGTCAACAAATGAGAAGCACGCTCCATTGAAACCATCCTTTGGGGGTGTAAAAGCAAGAAGATTTCTTTCAAAACCTCTACAATCCCGGAAAAAGAAAAAGACCAAGACAAGAAAGCTATACAAATCGAACTACATTAGCAAGTATGATGAATGGAAGAAGCTCCATAATGCTGTGAAAGACCAAGAGGGTGAATCAAGACATGCCAAAGCAGAGGTCTTGTAGTTAATTGGTGTTCTGTTCAGGATGTTTTAGAAATCTACTTGGACAAAGCAAGACAAAAAGGATTTTCAAGACATTCCGCAAACATTTAAACAAGTCATGAAGGATGCTTGGATTGAATCCAACATAACACACTACATGGTAAGCTTCATGCTTTTTTTTAGCAGAAGTAATTTGTGTAATGCGTAACCTTATTTTTCTATGTTGATTTGCAACATATTATCTACAAGCATATGCCATTATTTATTCAAAAATATGGGGAACCAAGTATCTGGAACACTCAAGGAATGGAGAAATCACATTACATGGCTCGCAATGCATATTTCAGACATACACAACATGATGGAGGAAGAAGTAAAGAAAATAGCATGCATTAAGTATTCCAGTGGTTCTACCACAAAATACTGCACCAGCTTCATTGGGGAGAAACCTTGAAGTCCTCAACATTGTTTCAAACACTTAAAACATAGAGGAGAGGAAATAGAAAAGAGCTGAAGCTTTTAAAAATTCAACAGCTATTGACGCACATAACATGTGGAGAGAAAAAATATGTATGTAAATCATCGTTGGTGGATTAATAGAATGTAATGACACAAAATTGCATTAATTCAATTCTGGTTATCTTTGTATACAATATTGATGAGTATCATGATCATCATCACTGAAAAATCACTAGACCACCCTTCTCTTTTTCGAAGTTGTCTCATCGTCTACATGATCTTCAAATGGAGTAGGTAATTCTTTTTGATACCTGAGGAACTCCATTTTTCCAAAATCTTTAAGAAACCGGCTATCCTTAATTCTACATGATAGTGCATATGCTGTGTCGGTTAAGTGGTAAGGTCCTTTGAAGGCATAAATGCCAGGCCCCTAAGTGAAGACTCGCAAAGCTGTTTGCTTCTCTAGCAACATTATCTTGTCATTATTCCATCTGATAAGATAGTCCCTAGGATATCTAGACAAAGTATTGATTGCAAACAACAGAAACCTCCAATGTGTGAGCCTTTGACTCGACGAATGAAATCCTCTTCATAGATAACAAGCCACAAAAACACAACATGTTTCATTTTAATAAGGAAAAAAAACAAATACATAGCAGCAGCTATCAAAAGTGTGGATGATCCATTCATTTATACACACCTTCGGATTTTCATCATACACAAGTAATTCATCCATCGGACTACCCTTGCTCAACATTCATCCGTCCCCTTGAGGACTCCCTTGGATCAACATTCTTTCCCATATCAGAAATGTTGAGCTTTTTTTGATTATTATGGAATTCCTCCTCTGATGGGAGCCGAGCTTGTTCACACAATGAAGCATCTCTAAATATCACTTGCAAGGCTTCCCCCCAGTAATAAGGAGTTTTGTATCCTTAACATTGGAGTCAAGAAGAAGGTACTTATCTACCCCCTCTGTGTCTATAAAATTATCATCCTCCTCAAGATTTTGCACAATGATTGCCAGTAGTCCTCCCTAAGGTTAAAGATTGCTTGTAGATCCGATATCAAAAAATGTTGGAGATCTTCGATTTGGAAAGATGGCAATGCAAATGTAGGGATGCCATAAATATCTTTGGGCACTGTTATGTCCTCCTGAGGTCGAATCAAAGTCTCCTCACAAAGATGCTCAACATCAAGAGACTAAGCTAAATCCCTCTCCTCAGAACTCCTTGATGAAAGTCTTCTTCCTCCTTCTCAACTTTGACTTCGACATCTTGTCGCTCTTCGTGGTCATCATCTTCAAGGATCAGATTTAGATAATAGATCAGACCATGATCATATGTCACAAAGCGGCATGTGTGGCTATGAATAGAGCACTCCTTCTTAATCCTCTTCATTCTCTCTAGAACCCTTTGAAGGATTCTATTAAGCTTTTACTTGAAACTATTATCAGAAGATAGCTTCATGTCATGCACGAACTTGTTAGTTCCAATGATAATTATGTCCCTGGAAGTTAATCGTGAGAATTTTGCCTCATGCTCTGAAATCTCAATGCGGGTAGTCATGAGGAAGTTCCTAGAGAAAAATCATAGTTAAACATCTTTAATATTTCCTCAAAGTGACCGTGCAACTGTAGTTTATGAAAATACAACATCACTGTTGCTAGTGTTTGTGATAGAGATGCGTTTGAATCCTTCTATAAAGAGTTAATATGTAGTAATATAAGATGGTTATTCATGCAAGAATCACCATAATGCGATAAGGTTTTAACGATCATATTTGGGTACCCTATTCGTGTTGTGGTGATTTTGATGAGTTCAAAATAAAATAATGTCAAATCAAATTAATGACATCTCTAGAAGCATGTTCTTTGTATCAAGAATCGATAATAGAGTGTTCAAAGTGTCTTAATGGTGCAAATAACATTTATACCACCATGACTTTCATACAAATCACCACAATGACATGGTAGTGTACGTCCACAAAGAAACGGCCTATTCGTGTTGTGATAATTCTATCTTAATACAGAGAAATAACTCAAGAAATAGCCCGAAATAACATGTTCAAAGTGTCTTAATGGTGCAAATCGTACAAATCACAACAACGCGATAGCACTGTGTTTGTCCACGAACAAACAATCTATTCGCATTGTGGTGATTCTATCTTAATACACAGAAATAGATCAAGATATGGCCTGAAATAAAGCAACACGGATTGGCATTAACATACCTATAAGAAGGGTGCAGATAGCTTTAAATTTTTCTAGAGTTTCTCGGAAGAATGTAGGAAACAACTTGAACACCGACCGAAGAACAAACGAACAGCTCGGAATGTAGCCAAAAACTCAGAGAACAAACATCTTGGAATGTAGCCAAAAACTCAGAACAAATGCACTTATCATTTTTTATGCATGAGCAATTGAATGCACCACTGCCACATTTGCCACATATGAAGAAGTTTGTCCATGTCATCATTCACCATGTCATCATGTAGCCATCTAGGACACGTGTACACTTATTGTCGATGTGACACATGTCTTAATGAATGCACTACTGCCATGTCTCTTCACACGTGCATCTAAACCACTAGCCTAGCTAACCATTTTACCTTGAAGGTAAATTCTAAATGAGCGTCTTGGTGGGATCATCAATATGCCTCCCCTCACAAATTTATCAAAATTTTCTAGGTACTGAATAATGGAATCTCTAGTTCCATCAAATTTGGTCGTCATCCTTGAGATGTATATTGACAAGGAAAAAACCTTTTTAAGCAAGCACCTACATCTATGCTACCACCTGGGATAGCACAAGCAAGCACTCAAAATTCCAACCACATGAATATGCCATTGTTGACAAGCCAATCATCTACCTCATCCATCATGGCATAGAGAGAACAGATGGTTGAACATCAAGCACAACAAGTAGCTAAACAGCTCGAAGCATTATGCCACCAGGCTCAAAGACAATAATTGCTAGATGACCTAGATGCACAGAATGAAGAGGCGCTGCAATTTCTCGGCTCCAGTTTTGAAGTTCGTTTATATGTTATGCGAGAAACCAGAATTTTTGCATTTTCTCCGGATGATGTAAGAATTTTGCGAAACTATCGATGCAAGGTTATAGACTTGATTGTGTTGCCTGTTCTTTGTTGCCTATTCTTTCGTGCCTGTTCTTTCGTAAGTGTTTCTTATTTTAGTTAGAGAGAGACATTTGTATGATCTTAACTTCTTTTCATCCTATAGGATTGATATGTTTCTTTTCTTGCAAAATGATTGTAGGAAATCTACCATTTCTAGTGGAGAGTCGTGTGCTTCTACTGGACCCACTATTGTCGACAATGACTGCATGATCGAATGTCACTTTTCGGAATACCCTGAGTTGGTTCCCTGATAACATGGATCCCTTCCATGTGGTTTTGTTGGCTTACCATGAAATATAAGTACCAGTATAATTTTTATACGTGATAAACTCATTAATGATCTTTTTGTAAGCCTTTAAGGTTTTTGCAGAAGCCATTGGAGCTTGGTCTTTTTTGACCTTCATGCCAGAGTGTTATTTAGCCAACTCAATGATAGGCTACCATAGACATGTCCAATTGTAAATGTTTCTGTGTTAGAAATATTGGCAAGTCCAACCGTTTAATTTTTTAAATAAGAAATATTTAATGAGCTTATTTTTCATGTCTGTTAAGAAAATGTTGAATGCGTGGCAGGCTTTGACTTAAGAAAATTTTTTGAATATACAAATGAGTACAGTAGAAGTTCCAATATAACCTGACTCCCACTCATGTGGATGGAGGGTCTGTCTAAATGCGAAATTTCTCCTGGAGAGGATTGTTCAGCTACTACAAGACGATGTAGGTTCTATTAAATTAGTATTTGTTTTCTTATATATTCTATATTAAAAGCTTTTCCAGCTTTATATTATTCCTGTAGAGTCCACCATTAGGATCCTATACAAGTTTTGATGTTAGGTAGTTTTGGGCAGAGACAATCGATTGCCTTGTTTTACGAATTGCCATTCCTCTCGAGTTCTCGGGGCTTCCATTCCTCCCATTCCACCACTAGCACAACAATTGGCATAACAATCTGAAAGCACCCTCCCAATCTCCCACATCTGAAGAGCCCTCCTAGTAATCTCCTACAGAAGATTCCATCTGATCTCCCACCTCCTAGTCTACCAAAGCCCCCTCTGAAGATCATTAAAATTTAACTTTGTTGTAAGAGAGTATTATATTATAGGCATAAACATAAAATAAACATCTACAAGTTGAGTGTAGAAATCCTTTCTTCTATGCGCTCAACTATCATGTGCAATGTAAATCGTGAATAGCTACATTTAGCCTACCTTTGCCACTACGCGGGGAAGGCTGCTTCTTGACTTTAGAAGTCCTTATTGTTGTTGTTGCTAAAATAAAAAAACACAAACATCTACTTACAGAGAAAGAGAGCATATTAGAGTGAAACAGACACACAATATGTGTGAGAGAGAAACCTACACACACCCACACACAATTAAACACCACTAACATCATGTACCTTAGGGAGATGTTCAAACCTTACATAAAGAGTAGAGACTACTAATCCACACAAAGAGAACTAGATAGATCTTTACCTACAGGTCACAAAGACACTGAGGAAGAGCCCCCCTCACTCAGTATTGACCCTCACACAAAGAAATTTATGTAAGCCAATAGAAAATATTTATACTTTTTTTTTTGGAGAAAGTGATATTCTTTTAGTATGTACACTTATTGAAATAGCTAAGATTTGTACTAGTTTTAGTACAACTAATTGAAGTGTTTTCCCAATTTCAAAGATTGATCATCCTTGACATTAATGGTCTATTATTGAAAAGGTAGTCAGTGTCTATTGCTCAAAATTACAAAGGTTATTATAATTAGAGAGGTATGATGTTCACTTTGTTCTGCAGATCTTTACACAAAATTGCCCTCTCTCTTCTCTGCAGCAACACTTTTCTGCCATTGTGAAAGAAAAGATATTCTGGTGGGAGCTCATGTATACATTCATTTGTAATATCCTTCCTTAGTTGCAATATATTACATAGCTCCCATAGTGAAATGATTATCAGCAAAGTTGAGGCCTTATCATAAACTTCAATATTTATCACCTTGTTGTGCTCCAAACTTGCAACTTCTTGATCCATTGGAACTATGTAACGAGACCTTTATACCAAAATGACATGATGAATGTCTGTGTTGTTATCATATACTTAACATTTAATGTGTCTAATTCGATCTCACAATAGACTTCTTTATGTACTTTCCTGTCTCAGCTCTCATCAAGTAGTTTAGCCAAGAAACCAAGCTCTAAATTTATACAAACAAACATTTTTTTTATAATTTTCACCTGACAAACATTGAATAGCTCCACAAAAATAGTTATTGGCATGTACAAGGCAATTTTCACTACCCATGTGGGTATACTACCTTGCAGTGACTACTGCACATCTTTGTAAAGCTTTCTCTTAATAGATTCTATAATAGAATCTATGTAGCTCCATTCTCCGTGAGAGGTAGCTTCTTCAAACACCCAGTGGTGTTGTTTCTATCCAATAGTGAGTAGAAGTGGTCATAAAAAAACTTCCTCTGCAAGGCTTCTTGTACTTCTTCCCTCATATTGTAGATACCCAATGTGTGCATGCAACACATTCATGATCCCGATGATGCACTCAATTGGTTTCCACTCTTCATAGGAGGAGGGATACACATCTACACACATAAAACATTGAACACTTGAATGAGAGAATGCAAACATAAGAGAACAAGATTGCATGAAATCGAAGGTCAGTGGCTTACAATTTAATCTGTGTGGGGGTAAGGATGAAGTATCATCTCTACCAAGCACAAGCTCCTTGTGCATGTAGACATGTTACACAAGAACCTCCTTATATTTATTTTCCTAGGCTCTATCGTGAAGTCCTTGATTCTGCCCTTCCATGATGTAATGTAAATATTCTTGGTGTTTGAAAGCTTTCTATTTCTTGGTTGCATAAGCACCCAGGTTCCCTTACTTATTTGAAGTTGAATCCATTGGTTCTGCTCATTGACTGTATTGGAGTCACTTATTGAATGCACTGTTGTTCTAGGTCTCCTTGGCCTTTAAACTGTTTCATCAATATCCTCAGAGATGCTGGAGGATAAGCCTGATATAATATGAAGTAATGGGTTGTAGCCATTTTTGAATAAAATAGATCAGAGAGAGAAGAAGAACAAGCTGATGAGTAGAGAAGACATGAAGAAGAAGACCAAAAAAGTGGGAGAGCATTCAATTTTTTCCCTCCTCTATAATATTAGAGAAGATATGCTTTGTAAGATATGCCTTGTACTTTGTTAGGCATCTTCAATGCCATTGGCAATCATTTTCTCCAAAAAGGTATTATTTTTTAGATGAATACAATGGTTTTTGAATATACTATAATTTTTTTAATGTATTTTTATATGCATTTAGCTATTTTCCAAAACGTTACATTGGCCTCTTGCTGATTGGTGGGCTTCTATTATCTCTCTCTTCTAAAAGGCCCTCTAAATGACCTCCGAAATGTTCTAATGTGTCCTTTGAGAGAACTCTAGAAACTGAGCTGTCCATCTCATCATTTTTTTGTTGTAAGCACATATTGGATATTCTTACAAGCCCTGATTCATCACTAAACCATTGTCCCCCTCTTTGTCTTCTTATTTACTTTCTCAAGAACATACACCCTCTCACTTATTCTCGTATTCTGTACTTCCATAGTATGCATTGTACCTTGTAAATCTTCACATTCCTTGCCTTTCTCAACAATTAGTCATTTTGAGAGTTGTGTTATCATTACTTCCTTACTTATCAACAAAGTTTCACTACAAGACAATGCTGCCATACACGCGTTTCATACACGCGATAAATTACGAACGCGTGTATGGTCGCGCCTGTATTTGAATAGAATCGGGCGCGTGTATTTTTGCATTTAAATTCGCGTGTATATTTGCATTAATAAACGCGTGTATAAAAGCGTCTATATACACGCAGTAATACACGCACCTATACACGATAATATTTACGGGGTAATACTCGCTATTATACACGGATAAATACACGCTACTATACACGGATTAATACACGAATGGCAGAGAAAAACTGAAAAAAAAACTGAATTCCTTTACAAAATTAAAAACTATTTTCCTTAAACCATCTCATAGTACATTACAGTATAGATCATTACACAATCCCACTACATGCATTTACAACAATGAAATATATTCAAGAATAAATCATATTGCATATGAGATGATGGAAATGTCATCAATTTAGAACATACAGTGACGGATTGGTTAGGGTTCGATCTCATCTTCAATAAGATCCATCCTTGCCAAACGATCAACATCAATATCCATTTGATCAATTGGTAAGGCTACGATTAAATTTATTCCACTATCGATATTCTGTACTCCATTGATAATGGTATCGATGTCCTGATCATCCTCATCAACATCACCATCATCCTCAATGGTAGGGTCATTCTCATGATCATGAGAAATGGCATGCTCATCCTCATTATCACGATCATCTCTTATTTCTTGATCATCGATCACAACATCTTCAATGGCATATGCATGTTCGACGTCATCTTCATTGCGGCTTGTTACATCCTCCATATGCTCCATATCAGTGAATGTATTATACATCACTTTGGAACGTGGTGCAATAGGGATGACGTACCACCATTTGATGTCATGCACCATTGGTAGATAGATAACCTACTCAAATACACACAGTACAGTAATTAATTAGCATATCAAAAGTCAAGGGGTACGCGAGCTTAGATATATATGTACATGAAACACATTAGTAAAAAAATGCATACCTGCTCACATTGTTGTGGCAATACGAGCCTATCTTTCTTTGTTTGCCAGAACTTTGTAGAGTCAATAGTTACATATCCACTTGCATGGCGTTTTATCGTTGCATCAGGCCCTTTTTCCACCACGTTCATTTGCCATTTGACATCCAAAACATACACAAAGAAGCGACGAAAGTCGAGCCTAAATATGTCTTGGATTATGCCACAATAATCATCCATTTTTCCATTAGCTCCCTCAAAGCTACTAATGACACCGCAATCTTGTGTATTTCTCTTTTCATCAATTCTTTGTGTTCGAAAATGCTTGCCTTCACACCATATAGCATTGAACATAGTGCACTGGACCAAAATAGAAACAATATTTGTGTAAGCAATGTGAATAAATATTAAAAGAAAATCACTTACAACTAATGCAAAACATTAGTTCTATGTACCTTTGACATGCATCCTCGTGCATACTCCCATTCTTCCGCCGTGATATGCAGCCCCTCGTCACTCTCTGCTCTCTCCATTTCCTCATGCAACCAATCAACATGGATATCATTCGGAAGTGTTGCTAGATGCTTAGGGTACGCCTTCCGAGAGCCATGTTGCCTCCGAAAGAGAGCTCTTTCTGCTTGCCTTTTTGTCTTTGCATTCTCATATCTTGTAACCCATCTGCTCATCACATCACTATTAAGGATACAAGTGAAATTGAGATCATCAATCAACGTTTTGTCAATTACTTTACTCTGTCCTTTTCCTTGAGGCACAATAGAGGTCATCCTCAAGTCCTCTTCATTGCTCCATAGTCGTGGCAAAGAGCTGTCCACCTGACCAAGAAATTCTGAAATATATACAAGCGACTCTTGTATCAACCAACCCTCGGCCATGCTTCCTTCAGGCCTTGCACTTTGCCTCACAAAGTCTTTTAAGGTCTTCATGAAGCGCTCTAGGAAGAACATCCAACGTGCATGCACAGTACCACATAAAGCAATTTCGTCCACTAAATGCACAATGAGATGTAGTTGACTTGTGAGAATGGTTCGCGGAAAAGTCTCCTCTACCAAACAAACCACCTCCACTGCCATAACACGCGCATCATCCAACGTGGCTGGATCAATTGCTTTGGAACTAACATATCTGAAAAATAAATAAATAGTACGTTATACCTCATGCACGTTCATTTTGCAAGGTATAATGAAGGGTGATCTGAGCATGGGTTTTACATACCTCACAAGCTCGCCCATCTTATAAATACATTTTTTCAAACTCTTATTCGCACAATGGTCGATGCTAGTAGGTAGTATGAACTGCGCACATAAGAGCACATTTATGGTTTATGGCATTACAAAATTTAATTTCAACGTACGTACAAAACTCTATTAATGCATCCTGCTTCAATTTATCAAATTATATGTTACAACTCTATTAATTTAATTTGGATACCATGAGTCATTTGAATACCATCAATTTACATCTACTCACCTCCAAACCTGTTTGATTCCATTCTCCATACATGGAGATATGATTCAAGGTAATTCGACGTGCTCGTACAATGCATCCTTGACATCGATTACACATACATTTGATCCGTTGTCCCAACCACACATCGCGATTACGATGACGCATTGTCTCATCTTCCTCAGAACTGCTTGAAGAGGTTGATGACATCCTGTGTACAAATCAGAAAACACAAACTCATTATATATTTTTAATGAAAGCACAAAAACGCGTGTATTCACGCGGCTATCTCCTACAATTTGCGTGTATAAACGCGGCTACTTCCTAAAAAACGCGTGTATTCACGCGGCTAATATCTGCAAAACGCGTGTATAAACGCAGCTACAATCATGTACACGCGAATATACCTGCGTTTATATACGCGAATATAAACGCACACATAAACGCGGCGGCATATTTAAACTAAACATAGCCCGCCTTCCCCAAATATAGATTTTGAACTTAGAAATCAACAGTGCGCCTGTTTTCGCCTCTTCCAACAGCAAAGAGGGAGCAGAGAAAGGAGCACACACACGGGAGAAGGAGGGAGCAGAGAAGGAGCAGAGAGGACTCACTTTTTCAGAGGTGAGTCACTTTGTCCTGTGCCTTGTCTCTTTTGTCAGATTTGTTTACTTTGCTCTTTGCTCTTTGGGTTTGTCTTTTTGCACACGATTGGGTTGCTGCATCCTGACAGGGGCGACAATGGCTGGTCCTTTTGTAAGGACATTCTGTTTTTGTCGGGGGGTCGGTCTTTTCGAGAAATTTTTTTCGCAGGTCGCGTGTAAGAACGCGTGTAGGAGCGCGTGTAACCTGTCTGCAGAGTTTTTCCACGCGCATATACACGCGTTTTTTGCCGGGTATATACACGCGTTTTTTGCCGGGTGTATACACGCGTTTCTGCAGACAGAAAACTGCCGCGTTTCAGATTTCAGGGTTTGCAGGCATTTGACTTGTGTAATGACAATGTGTGAGTCAAGAGACAGCCCATGATGTACATGATGATGTTTGTTGCAGGTTCTTTATGGATATTCCAGGTTCTTCATCCGATCCATTTGCGTACAGCAATTGGTTGATGGAGATGATGAATCACTTTGGGCGCCAACCTGGTCCGGTTGAGCTTACAGAGTATATGTATGTCCATCCCCCTCCTTCCCTGCCTGGTGTCTATACCCCTGTCGCGAGTATCCAGGGCACTCCAGTGCCGTCTATTCCTCCGAGTCCGACGAGACGGCATGCAGCTTCTCCTCTTCCACGTCCACCGAGGAGACATACCTCGTCCCAGACACACTCACGTACACCCTCACAGCCACCATCACGTGCTCCCTCAGAGCCACCGTCACGTCAGGGCTCACAGCCACCGTCACGTAGACAATCCCCCAGTCGTGACTCCACCCGCAGCAGTAGGAAGAGTGGGAGTGGGGGAGGATGCGGCGGGTGCTTTGGTGGGGGAGGTGGGGGAGGTGGGGGAGGTAGTAGGGCACGGGGTGAGAGAGGAGATAGAGGGAGAAGAGTTAGAGGAGACAGTTCGGAAGAGGAGGAGATGAGAGAGATGGAGAGAGTGGTTTGCTATGATGTGACGGATAGGGGCGGGATAGTGATGGATGCGAGGGGGAGGGAGGTAATGGAATACATGCGTGGGGTAGTATCAAACTCATATAGAAATTGTTTTATTAAATTTAAAGATCAAAATAGCCGATTAGTTGGGGAGGTGATAGAGGCTGTACACAGTCGGTACCCCAATCCCCCACATGCTACATTCTCGGATGTATGGGGAAGGACGCGAATAAGGGAGATCTTAAGTAATAAAAGATCTCACCTTAAAAAACTCGCGTACGATGACCGGCTAAATGTAGCTGCGGGTGGCTATCCTGCCGAGAAACCTGCCACTGCGCACAAACGCGAGTGGAAGGAGGCAAAGAAACGAGCAGAGGGTGGCGTGAAGAGCAGGCAGCATGTGGAGGCACGACGGATCCAGATGGAGACCGTTGGATCTTCGCATTTCGGATCTGGCGGCGTCGAGTCATGGGAGGCAGAGTTCGTAAGTATCCTGTCACTTTATTTGATTGTTTACTTAATTCATTGATTCTATGAATTGTTTTAATCTTACAAATTGTGTTGATTATGATACAGCGACGGGTTACGGGGAGGAAGCCCACAACCCACGATACTGCGTATGCTCGCCGGCATAGCAGACGTGACACGTGGGCCATCTTCAGAGCCGAGGGACGTATTACGGACGCGCAGTTTGAGTTGGCCATGAGACCATACGGTCGACAGGTACTTGAAAATTCGTAACGAATGGTTTTGGTTTATTGAATTGCATATATATATATATATATATACTTATATACTATATATTACTTGAACAGGCACAAGCTGCTGATGATCCACCGGCCGCCGCTGCAGAGGGTGGACGTGAGCACTACTCCTCGGACATTCCGACCGATGCGAGCTCATCTGAGCATGAGGGGAGCACCGAGTCATCATCTGGGTCTGAGTAGTACTCAGATTTGTAGTATCACATTCCATATTTAGGATGTGATTGTATATATTTTTTTGTAAACTCAAGCCATGGGCTACTTCGAGATATGGACTCCCTTGTATACATGTATGAAATTTTGATAGTAATATTGAATTGATTGATCGATAGTATTACATTCATGGCTCTCTTGAATCGTGTAATGACAATGTATGCATTCATGTCGTTCTTGTCTTAATCTCCCTCGTGCATATGTTCTTCGTGGATGGTCTAATGCACCAAAAACCCTAAACCAGAGAGTGCTATTGGGTGCTGGAATGCTGGAACAGTATTCAGGCACCAAATAGCACTCTCTGGATTTTTTTTTTTGCTCTCTGTTCGCGTGTATAAACGCGTCAAAACTGCTAAAAATTGCGTGTATCTGCGCGGATACACTGGAAATAACGCGTGTATACACGCGTATAAACTGGCAGTAACGCGTGTATAAGCGCATCTAAATAAAATAAACGCGTGTACAGACGCAAGTAAAAACGCGGCTGGGACATTGGAACTGAACAGGATGCGGCTATACACCCGTGTATAACCGCGTCTAATAGAACAAGACGCGTGTATACTGGCGTGTATTAATGCGTCTGAAAAAAAAAACGCGGCTACACACCCGTGTATACGCGCGTCTGAGAGGTACTTTACACGCGTTTTTACACGCATGTCTGTGGCCGCGAGAATACACGCGCTGATACACGGGCCCGCTACTTTTTTTCACAAGTCATTTTTAGCGGCTAAGAGCGCGGGTATGAGCCCAATCCCTTGTAGTGTTTGGGCTAATTTATAAATATAATATGCTTGGTTGGAAAGCCTTCTTATACAGCCTGAGAGACTTGCATAACGATCATATACATACTTGATTTAAAGGAGGTTATGGGACTGTTTTGATAGAGGATCGATAGGATATATTGATCCCTCTAGCCATAAATCCACATGAGTTTTCCTTGCATCTCTATTCTCTTGCATTATTGATTGTTACATTGAGGTAACCTTAGTCCTCTTATATATAGCTGTATACTTAGCATCAAGTTAAAGGTGAATGTCTCTTGGGTGTATTTGATGGGGGCGAGCAATTTTTAGCAAGCTCTTTTTGGTTTTAAGGCTCTCTACTCTTTCTATCTCTCTTCTCTCAAGAAATTTTTAGCAAGCTCTTTTTGTTACATTGAGGTAACCTTAGTCCTCTTATACATAGCTGTATACTTAGCATCAAGTTAAAGGTGAATGTCTCTTGGGTGTATTTGATGGGGGCGAGCAATTTTTAGCAAGCTCTTTTTGGTTTTAAGGCTCTCTACTCTTTCTATCTCTCTTCTCTCAATTTACTATAGTTTGATAGAAACTTTTTTAAAAGACACCATAGAAAGATGAAACTTCCATTATATTCCAAATTACAAGAGTTTTACATATTATGACAACCACCTAGGAGATGTTGAACACAAGTAACAATACAAGAAAGCATTTGAGACCTTATAATACTATTGGGCCTCAACTATCATCTTTGACTACTCTGACTACCCTAAATTTGCAATGAAGGTGGCAACTTCTCCTTGAAGAGGAGCCTCTTTTGCCTCTTTAATAATGCAAAATGCTCTCCATATCCAAGTGGTTGTTTCCACTTTTCCCTCTAGCATGTTCTTGTCTGCAAGGTCTACCAACCTTCTTTGCTGATTGTGAGCTTCTTGTAGAGCTCTTGCACTTTTGACGTGGTTTTACATGCCTCCCAAAGGGCATTTGATCTTGGTTCTTTCTCTTTAAGGTACATGAAATATGCAAGAGATTTAATTAAGATTCTTGAAAATGTTGTATATTAGAGGGATTGGTGGATGAATCCATGAAAATAGAGTGTATGTCAAATCTATGCTATTATAAAGAAATAAGGGGTGGGTGGGGTGGGATATATCCCTCAAATAAGAGTAGTGGTTGATGAGAAAATTTGCTCTATTTATAGGTTACACAAATATCATATAAGAATAACTTTTAAATGCATATAAAAATATATGTTGTCTATGAGGCTGACTTACAACACACAAAGGCCACATCACAATCTCCCTCTGGCTAGAACTTTCTCTCTCTTCTTCTGCAATCTCTCTCTCTCTCTCTCTCTCTCTCTCTCTCTCTCTCTCTCTCTCTCTCTCTCTCTCTCTCACCTTGATCCATCTCTCTCTATTGCTAACTCAATTAACTTTGAATGTTATAACAACTTCAACTACAATGTCATAGCACCAAGCTAAGTGTACAAAAGTGAAATGGTGAAGATCAACGCATTACAAAAGATGGATTACATCAAAGAGGGTGCTGGCAGCATAGCTGATGATGGAAGTAAGGTGGTTGCATACGGGGAGCTCTACCAAATGGTGCAAGTTTGAATAGTAACCTTGCTAGTTCAAGACGTTGGACCCATGATGAGGACGTCATATGATGAAGCATGGGGGACATATGAAGCATTACAATTCAAAATGAGGCCTCTAATGGAGCACCGGGCGGCCATGAGGATGCACTCAAACTTCTTGGGCTCATGGGTAATTGGATGGGTGGAGGAAAGTGGTGGTGACCATATGGAGATGAGGTTCCCACCTCCTCTTGCTACTCCCATCGAGCATAATGAGTGATGTCTCCCTTAAAATAATGTTGCCCTAAATCATCGAGATGGTGCAAAAGAGGTTCTATACAAGAACCAAACGTACACCTCATCCCACTCCACGCTGATGTAATGCCAATGTAGTTCCTTGAATGCTCTAGCAAGGGTCCTAGTTTCGGTAAAGAAATCTAGAACAAAATCCCCTTGATCGGTGAACATCCCAAGTAACCACCTACCATTCATGCTTCTTTCAATTACAAGGCCATTAAACGTACAAAAATACAAAAGACAATGAATATGGAATAATTACACTACTTGAAAGGAATGGCAATGAAATGAATGCCATATACAAATCTCTATTCTTACCTTGCAAAAGCCTCACTACACCTAGCAACGTCATCATCCATCTCAAAACTTGGGTGATTAGTAGCTACCTTGTTGCCTTGCCTATCATACTTCGGGTGACTCAAGGTGGTGTGATGGGGTGCATAAAGATGGAGATGACTAAAATATAGATCTACATGCACACACATGTAACTATGTTAGGGAATTCATGGTAGGTCACTTAAAATCTAAAATGACTATAATCCACTTTTTCACTCACCTCTTCTTGTCCATCTTCTGACATGAGATACATGTATCGTGCATACCTTTGGGATCATCCTTAAAAAGATTTCGTACCATATCATCAAGCACCTCCTCTTCCACAACTTCGTGGGGTGCAGGGCTATTGTCGTCCCTTTCCCACTCATCTCTGACAATAGATCCCGAAGCTCCAGCATCATCTCGTCGACGCTTTACGTGCTCTCGTCGCGCGTAGGGTACCATGTTAGGGTGTGGTACTGCATCCTGCTTCAATTTATCAAATTATATGTTACAACTCTATTAATTTAATTTGGATACCATGAGTCATTTGAATACCATCAATTTACATCTACTCACCTCTAAACCTGTTTGATTCCATTCTCCATACATGGAGATGTGATTCAAGGTGATTCGACGTGATCGTACAATGCATCCTTGACATCGATTACACATACATTTGATCCGTTGTCCCAACCACACATCGCGATTACGATGACGCATTGTCTCATCTTCCCCAGAACTGTTTGAAGAGGTTGATGACATCCTGTGTACAAATCAGAAAACACAAAATCATTATATGTTTTTAATGAAAGCACAAAAATCGCGTGTATTGACGCGGCTATTTCCTAAAAATTGCGTGTATTAACGCGGCTACTTCCTAAAAATCACGTGTATTCACGCGGCTAATTTTTGCAAAACGCGTGTATAAACGCAGCTAAAATAACATACACGCGAATATACACGCATTTATAAACGCGAATATAAACGCGGCGGTATGTTTAAACTAAAAATAGCCCGCCTTCCCCAAATATAGATTTTGAACTAAGAAATCGACTGTTTCGCCTGTTTTCGCCTGTTTTCGCCTCTTCCAACAGCAAGGAGGGAGCAGAGAAAGGAGCACACACACGGGAGAAGGAGGGAGCAGAGAAGGAGCAGAGAAGACTCACTTTTTCAGAGGTGAGTCACTTTGTCCTGTGCCTTGTCTCTTTTGTCAGATTTGTTTACTTTGCTCTTTGCTCTTTGGGTTTGTCCTTTTGCACACGATTGGGTTACTGCATCCTGACAGGGGCGACAATGGCTGGTCCTTTTATAAGGACATTCTGTCTTTGTCGGGGGGTCGGTCTTTTCGAGAAAATTTTTTCGCAGGTCGCGTGTAAGAACGCGTGTAGAAGCGCGTGTAACCTGTCTGCAGAGTATGTTCACGCGGATATACACGCGTTTCTGGACGGGTGTATACACGCGTTTTTTGACGGGTGTATACACGTGTTTTTTGACGGGTGTATACACGTGTTTCCGCAAACAGAAAACTGCGACGTTTCAGATTTCATGATTTGCAGGCAACTGACTTGAATGAGGGTATTTGTGTGAGTCAAGAGACAGCCCATGATGTACATGAAGATGTTTGTTGCAGGTTCTTTATGGATATTCCAGGTTCTTCATCCGATCCATTTGCGTACAGCAATTGGCTGATGGAGATACTGAATCACTTTGGGCGCCAACCTAGTCCGGTTGAGCTTACAGAGTATATGTATGCCCATCCCCCTCCTTCCCTGCCTGGTGTCTATACCCCTATCGCGAGTATCCAGGGCACTCCAGTGCCGTCTATTCCTCCGAGTCCGACGAGACGGCATGCAGCTTCTCCTCTTCCACGTCCACCAAGGAGACATACCTCATCCCAGACACACTCACGTACACCCTCACAGCCACCATCACGTGCTCCCTCAGAGCCACCGTCACGTCAGGGCTCACAGCCACCGTCACGTAGACAATCCCCCAGTCGTGACTCCACCCGCAGCAGTAGGAAGAGTGGGAGTGGAGGATGCGGTGGGTGCTTTGGTGGGGGAGGTGGGGGAGGTAGTAGGGAGGTGGGGGAGGTGGGGGAAGTGGGGGAGGTAGTAGGGCACGCGGTGAGAGAGGAGATAGAGAGAGAAGAGTTAGAGGAGACAGTTCGGAAGAGGAGGAGATGAGAGAGATAGAGAGAGTATTCTGCTATGATGTGACGGATAGGGGCGGGATAGTGATGGATGCGAGGGGGAGGGAGGTAATGGAGTACATGCGTGGGGTAGTATCAAACTCATATAGAAATTGTTTTATTAAATTTAAAGATCAAAATAGCCGATTAGTTGGGGAGGTGATAGAGGCTGTACATAGTCGGTACCCCAATCCCCCACATGCTACATTCTCCGATGTATGGGGAAGGACGCGAATAAGGGAGATCTTAAGTAATAAAAGATCTCACCTTAAAAAACTCGCGTACGATGACCGGCTAAATGTAGCTGCGGGTGGCTATCCTGCCGAGAAACCTGCCACTGCGCACAAACGCGAGTGGAAGGAGGCAAAGAAACGAGCAGAGGGTGGCGTGAAGAGCAGGCAGCATGTGGAGGCACGACGGATCCAGATGGAGACCATTGGATCTTCGCATTTCGGATCTGGCGGCGTCGAGTCATGGGAGGCAGAGTTCGTAAGTATCCTGCCACTTTATTTGATTGTTTACTTAATTCATTGATTCTATGATTGTTTTAATCTTACAAATTGTGTTGATTATGATACAGCGACGGGTTACGGGGAGGAAGCCCACAACCCACGATACTGCGTATGCTCGCCGGCATAGCAGACGTGACACGTGGGCCATCTTCAGAGCCGAGGGACGTATTACGGACGCGCAGTTTGAGATGGCCATGAGACCATACGGTCGACAGGTACTTGAAAATTCGTAACGAATGGTTTTGGTTTATTGAATTGCATATATATATACTTATATACTATATATTACTTGAACAGGCACAAGCTGCTGATGATCCACCGGCCGCCGCTGGAGAGGGTGGACGTGAGCACTACTCCTCGGACATTCCGACCGATGTGAGCTCATCTGAGCATGGAGGGAGCACCGAGTCATCATCTAGGTCTGAGTAGTACTCAGACTTATAGTATCACATTCCATATTGAGGATGTGATTGTATATATTTTTTTGTAAACTCAAGCCATGGGCTACTTCGAGATATGGACTCCCTTGTATACATGTATGAAATTTTGATAGTAATATTGAATTGATTGATCGATAGTATTACATTCATGTCTGTCTTGAATCGTGTAATGACAATGTATGCATTCATGTCATTCTTGTCTTAATCTCCCTCGTGCATATGTTCTTCGTGGATGGTCTAATGAGATGGTCTAATGCACAAAAAAAAAAACCCAGAGAGTGCTATTGGGTGCTGGAATGCTGGAACAGTATTCAGGCACCAAATAGCACTCTCTGGATTTTTTTTTTTGCTCTCTGTTCGCGTGTATAAACGCGTCAAAACTGGTAAAACTCGCATGTATCTACGCGGATACCCTGGAAAATACGCGTGTATTAATGCATATAAACTGGCAATTACGCGTGTATAGGCGCAGGTATAAACGCGTCTGGGACATTGGAACTGAACAGGATGCGGCTATACACCCGTGTATAAGCGCGTCTAATATAAGAAAAAGCCTGTATAGCCGCGTGTATCAACGCGTCTGTAAAAAGAACGCGGCTACACACCCGTGTATACGCGCGTCTGAGTGGTACTTTACACGCGGTTTTACACGCATGTCTCTGGCCGCGATGATACACACGCTGATACACGGGCCCGCTACTTTTTTTCACAAGTCATTTTTAGCGGCTAAGAGCGCGGGTATGAGCCCGATCCCTTGTAGTGTTCCAGAGAATGAAATGGATTGTAATTGGGAAGCATGGGACAATTGTGAGATGAGAAATATCACATTGACTCAGTATGTCTCTAATTATCACATTGACTCAGTATGTCTCTAATTATCGAGAAATCATTCTCAAGTTGAAAGGAATGGATGAATTTCACAAAATTCGTGGACTAGATTCATACTATAAGAATCAAGTTAAACAAAATGAGCCAAAAATTTTAGAAGAAGCAATTAAGTTTGCTCAAATTTTTGACGACACTATCGGAAAGAAAAAGCGTGCACAGAATGCTAGTGTGTCCGAGGGTTCCAAGCATCAAGGTCAAAATAAAAGAAAGGGGCCTAACCAAAACACTGACCAATCTAAGAAGACTAAAGGACCACAAAAAATTTTGAATCAGGAAGATTTTGAAAGAGCTAAAAAAGAGAATTTATGTTTTCATTGCATGGAAAAGGGTCATAGTAAACTACAGTGTCCTAAGCTAAAAGAAAATGAGAAGAAACAGCATGATCAAAGTAAAGAAAAGCAAGTGCACACTAGTCAAGTACTCCCTCTAGAGACTTCTCGTAAGTTTAAAGAGGTTCAAGTTTATCATGCTGATTATAATTGCGTATTGTGTCATGTCATCAATGTGGGTGCCAATATTTGGACCACATGAGTTGGTTCGAATGCATAGTCACGTTAAAAATCACAAGGTACAAGTTATGAGTGATGATAGTGCCATGCAGAATTTCTTGAACTATACTTTAGTCAAGAAATTAAAGTTGTCGCAAAGTCCAAGTGATCATTAGTATTATGTGGTTTCTTTGATTAACGGATATGATAAAGATGTCTGGGATACAATAGTTCGTGATGTTTCATTAGTCATTCAAGGTCATGAGATGCATTTGCATTTTCAAGTTATGCATATCACTCGAGAGTGGATGTTATTCTAGGAGGTCGAGAGTGGTTATATAACATTGGTCCATCTTTGTCTAGAAGTTATTTGCATAATTCTTTTTAATTTGAAGTAGATGGTAAGAAAGTGCGCTTGCAAGGTGAACATGATGTACCCTCCTCACCTCTTATATCCTCTATGGAACTCCATCGCCTTATACAAGCTAATGAAGTAGAAAACATCTTTTTGTGCTACATGAGTCTTGATGATGTCATTTCCTTTTCCGCATGTGAAAACATAAGTGGTTTAATTTAGCATAGTGTTTACATGACTTCTTTTCAATCAAAGCATGTTAACAATAAAAAAGTTAGTGAATCCTTAAAGCAATTATTACAACAATTTAAAGATGTCGTTTCCTTTTTCGCATGTGAAAACATAAGTGGTTTAATTTAGCATAGTGTTTACATGACTTCTTTTCAATCAAAGCATGTTAACAATAAAAAAGTTAGTGAATCCTTAAAGCAATTATTACAACAATTTAAAGATGTCGTTTCCTTTTCCGCATGTGAAAACATAAGTGGTTTAATTTAGCATAGTGTTTACATGACTTCTTTTCAATCAAAACATGTTAACAATAAAAAAGTTAGTGAATCCTTAAAGCAATTATTACAACAATTTAAAGATGTCGTTTCCTTTTTCGCATGTGAAAACATAAGTGGTTTAATTTAGCATAGTGTTTACATGACTTCTTTTCAATCAAAGCATGTTAACAATAAAAAAGTTAGTGAATCCTTAAAGCAATTATTACAACAATTTAAAGATGTCGTTTCCTTTTTCGCATGTGAAAACATAAGTGGTTTAATTTAGCATAGTGTTTACATGACTTCTTTTCAATCAAAGCATGTTAACAATAAAAAAGTTAGTGAATCCTTAAAGCAATTATTACAACAATTTAAAGATGTGTTTCCAAATGAATTACCTGAAAGGATTATCTCTCCCCTATTCGTGATGTTGAGCATTCAATTGAAGTGATGCCTGGCTCAAAGCAAATAAGTAAACCTCCTTATCGACTTAGTTTTAAGGAAGCACAAGAAGTAGAACGACAGTTAAAGGAATACCTTTAAAGTGGATTCATTCGACCAAGCGCTTCGCCTTGGGCTTCACTAATTCTATTTGTGAAGATAGGTCTATGCGACTATGCATAGACTACCGTGGTTTGAATCAAATAACGATTAAGAATAAGTATCCTTTGCCACGAATAGATGATTTGTTTGATCAACTCCAACGGGAAACGTAATTTACGAAAATTGATTTACGATATGGATATCATCAAGTGAGAATTCTGGAAGCGGATGTCCAAAAGACTAATTTTTGAAATAGGTTTGGTCAGTATGAGTTTTTAGTCATGCCCTTTGGTTTGACTAATGCTCGAGCCACTTTCACGACACTCATGGATAGTGCCTTGAAACCCTATTTATGAAAATTTATCGTGGTTTTCCTAGATGATATCCTGATCTATAGTCGTACCAAGAAAGAACATTTCGAACACTTATGGAAAGTATTTGAGTTACTTAGGAAGCATTCACTTTATGCCAAAGACAGTAAATGTGAATTCTTTGTAAAATAAATTTAATAATTAGGCCACATAATCTCGGATGATGGTATTCATATGGATCCAATGAAAGTTGAAGCCATATTGAAATGGCTACATCCCACAAACTTAGAAGAAAAAAGATGGTTCTATGCGACTATGCATAGAACCCACAAACTTAGAAGAAAAAAGATGGTTCTATGCGACTATGCATAGACTACTGTGGTTTGAATCAAATCACGATTAAGAATAAGTATCGCTTCGGCTTCACCAATTCTATTCATGAAGAAAAAAGATGGGTCTATGCGACTATGCGTAGACTACCATGGTTTGAATAAAATCACAATTAAGAATAAGTATCCTTTGCCATGAATAGATGATTTGTTTGATCAACTCCAAGGGGAAAAGTAATTTACGAAAAATTGATTTATGATCTAGATATCATCAAGTGAGAATTCGGGAAGCAGATGTCCAAAAGACTACTTTTTGAACTAAGTTTAGTTAGTATAAGTTTTTAATCATGCCCTTTGGTTTGACTAATGCTCCGGCCACTTTCATGACACTCATGTGGATAGTGTCTTGAAAGCCTATTTAGGAAAATTTACCATGGTTTTCCTAGATGATATCCTGATCTACAATCGTACCAAAGAAAGAACATTTGGAACACTTATGGCAAGTATTTGAGTTACTTATGAAGCATTCACTTTATGCCAAAGAGCGTAAATGTGAATTATTCGTAAAAGAAATTCAATAATTAGGCCACATAATCTCAAAAGATGGCATTCATATGGATCCAACGAAAGTTGAAGCCATATTGAAATGGCCACATCCCACAAACTTAGAAGAATTACAAATTTTTCTTGGTTTGTCGGGATTCTATAGAAAGTATGTTTGAGATTATGTTAAGATAGATGTTCCCATGACGGATCAGCTTAAAGAAAAGGGAAAGACCTTCATTTGGGGAGATTCCCATTAAAGAAGTTTTGAAAAACTTAAGGTAGCTATAGCTACAACTCCCATTCTCCAAGTTGTCGATCCGAATCAACCCTTTGTGGTAGAGATAGATGCAGTAGGAGAATTCCTCTTACAACGGGGGAAACCTATTGCATTTAAAAGTAGTAATGATGCAGTAGGAGAATTCCTCTTACAACGGGGGAAACCTATTGCATTTAAAAGTAAAAAGTTGTGTAAGATTCCTCCCCCACCCCCTTTTTGATGTCTAGTATCTTTCCCTGTAATCAATCCCTCTTCAGAAATATAAAGACCTTGTTTCTATCTGTTTTAGCCTAGAGAGAGAAAAATATTCTAGAGAGAGAATATTCAGATTTTGAATATTTTTGGATAGAAAAATATCTCTTCTAATTCAGATGAGTTCCCCTGAAACAGAAATTCAAAAAGAATTTTCCACTGTGCAATTGGAATTAATTGAAAATAGCTATAAAGAACCTTAGTCTAAGAGTCTAGATTTTCAGAAATCTTTAGACTATGGTCCAATTAAGGTTCCTATGGACCAATAGCATCAATCCATGTGTAGGGAGGAGATAAATCCAACTTGTAAAAAGAAAATACCCAAAAATGAGTAAATGCTCACATGAGGTGAAGAGTTGAAAATGTACAAGGTTTATTAGTAAAAAACTATGAGCAATATTAAAAATATGACATATGTAAGGAAGGGGAATTCTTTAAAGGAGGTGCATATTTCACATAAGATGAAGAGTTGAAAATGTACAAGGTTTATTAGTAAAAAATTATGAGCAATATTAAAAGTATGACATATGTAAGGAAGAGGAGTTCTTTAAAGGAGGTGCATATTTCACATAAGATGAAGAGTTGAAAATGTACAAGGTTTATTAGTAAAAAAATTATGAGCAATATTAAAAGTATGACATATGTAAGGAAGGGGAGTTCTTTAAAGGAGGTGCATATTTCACATAAGATGAAGAGTTGAAAATGTACAAGGTTTATTAGTAAAAAAATTATGAGCAATATTAAAAGTATGACATATGTAAGGAAGGGGAGTTCTTTAAAGGAGGTGCATATTTCACATAAGATGAAGAGTTGAAAATGTACAAGGTTTATTAGTAAAAAACTATGAGCAATATTAAAAATATGACATATGTAAGGAAAGGGAGTTCTTTAAAGGAGGTGCATATTTCACATGCTTGAATGAGTTTTAAACTCATAAAAATTGAGATATTTCATCTCTCCTCTCTCCTCATTTAAGTCTAGTTCCAAAAAGTTAGCTTAACTGACCTAAAAATGGTCAAATATTGACCAAACTGATTTAGAAAATTCTAGAATCAGTTTGTTTGGTTAGGAGCTCAATTTTTCCTATAAATAGAAGCCTCCCCCTTGTTGAAAAATATATAGTGTTTATGCATCGTTACTCTACTCCACCTAAGCCAGAAACTGTGAATTCATTTAATAATTCACTAGTTTTTGGAGCTTCCCTCTTTCTTCAATCCCCATTAGTGGCTCCATCAACATACTTAACCAATTGATTGGTTGGGGGCCTCTACCGTGAACAAAGAATCAAGCAAGTTGTAAGGTAATTAGTGAATATTGATCTTTCTATAATTTCTCAATGTTTCTCTCTTCTCAACCCCTCTCAAGCTTGAGAAGTTTAATTGGTATGGTTTTTTTTAAATGCTATTGAAGTTTGAATAGTAGTGAAGAGTTACATAATTTAATAAATGCTATTGAAGTTAATTTTCATTTATGTTTAAATTCTAATGATTCTTATGTAAATTCTCTCTCTCACTCAAGAAAGGGTCATACTCATGACCCATTCTCAATCCAAATCAAGCTTTTCATAAAGCTTTTCCTTAACCCAAGATTAAGCTATGCTTGAGGCCAAATTAATGGCTTTTTCTTATGCTTTTAGTTTATGTATATTGATGATTCAATCCATTATGGATTAAGGATCCAATTAGAGAATCATTTTAATTATTTCCTTAATGATAAGCTTTATCCCTTAGAAAAATTGAGATTTATCAGTCATAGCAGCGGAGCTATGGCAAAATTGTTATAAAAATTATGCATAAAAAATTTTCATTCAAAGCATAAAAAGAGGACTTCCTACCATATTCTAGGAATCATCATCCTAGATTAATTGAAAGAATTTCATTATAATCATGGAGAAATTGAATTTTAATATTATGCATAAAGGATAAATTTTTATATCAAAAGTGTTATTTTTACCATTTTTATTTTCATGCATAGAAGTATGCATAATGGATAAATTTTTATATCAAAAGTGTTACTTTTATCATTTTTACTTTCATGCATAGAAGTATGCATAAAGGATAAATTTTTATATCAAAAGTGTTATTTTTACCATTTTTATTTTCATGCATAGAAGTATGCATAATGGATAAATTTTTATATCAAAAGTGTTACTTTTATCATTTTTAATTTTCATGCATAGAAGTATGCATAAAGGAAAATTTTTATATCAAAAGTGTTACTTTTATCATTTTTAATTTTCATGCATAGAAGTATGCATAAAGGAAAAAATTTTATATCAAAAGTGTTACTTTTATCATATTGGATTTCATGCATATAGGTATGCATAAAAGATATTCTTTTTATACTAAAAGTATGATTTTCCTCATAAATGGATTTTATGCTTAACTTAGATGCATAAGAGAAATTCTTTTATTCTAAAAGTATAATTCCCTACCAAATTGAAATCATGCATAAGAAGATGCATAAAAGATTGATTTTAATTTCGAAGGTGTTAGTCTCCTTAAATGGAATTTATGTATAAATAAATGTGTAGAGAAATCTTATATCAAATAAAAGAATTCTCTTTAAAAAAAAAAAAAGATATGAAATGTGATAAGATGTGATAAGAGGTGTATGAGATGTGATAAGAATTGATAAGATGTGTATGGAAAGTGATAGGATGTGATAAGAGGTGTGATAAGAGGTGATAAGATGCTTATGAAATAAGTTAGGATGTGATAAGATGAATTAAGATGTGTATGGGGGGATGAGGTAAGAAGTGTATGTGATAGGATAAGATGTATATGGGTTGTGATAGGGCGAGAATGGATGTGATGTAAAAGATTAGATGTGAAGGTATATGGGGTTATATAAATGGGAATGTGAAAATGGATGTATGTATGTGGATGTGTGGATATGGAGATGGGAGTGTGGATGTATGAACATGAAAATGGATATATGCATGAAGATGTATATGCATAGATGTAAATGTGGATGTAGATGTGGATGTATAGATGTGAATGGATGTGGATGTATAGATGTGAATGGAAATGTGGATGTGGATGTATGTGAATGTGAATGTAGATGTGGATGTATGTGAATGTGAATGTAGATGTGAATGTGGAATGTGGATGTATAGATGTGGATGTATGGGAATGTAGATGTGGATGCATGTATGTGAATGTGAATGTAGATGTGAATGTGGAATGTGGATGTATAGATGTGGATGTATGGGAATGTGGATGTGGATGTATGTGAATGTGAATGTAGATGTGGATGTATAGATGTGAATGTGGAATGTGGATGTGGATGTATGTATGTATGTGGATGTAGATGTGGATGTATGGATGTGTATGTATGAATGTGGATATGGGATGTGGATGTATAAATGAGGATGTGAAAATGGAGGTAAGCATGTAGATGTGGATGCATGGATGTAAATGATAAATTGGAAGATTGTGATCAGTGGTACTATGGTTTCATTAAAGGATTGTTTTAAAGTTAGCTGATGATAAGAAAAAGGCAATTTCATATTGGGTGTGTAAGTGGTATGCCTAATTTTATGTTTGCATGAACTTCCGGCTAGGGGGCCTTGGAACTCTTTTCCTTGGTACCCGGGACAAAACCTAACCAAATTCCAAATTGGATCCCATCACTACAGTGGTTGGGCGGTTGGCTAACCCATGGGATCGGATGGGGTTAGGCTGGACTGATGGATCCGTAAACCGAGACTCAATTTCTGTTATTACGATAGATGAAGTAAGTCCCGGATAGTAATTGGTCTATGGATAGGAATCAACGGCTGTGCCTCTTGATGGGGAAAAAAGCGTTGATCCCAATGATCCAAGTGCAAGTTTCTTCCTTGATCCGACCGAGTATCTTTATAGGTGCAGTTGGATCAGCGTGATCAGTAATGATCTTGACTACGTTAGAGTAAAAAAAAAAAAATTTTATCCTGGTGGAATCGCCCGTGCTTTCCGGATAAGGGAAGTTTTTCCGGGTCTGGTTTTGGAAAAACCGACGGATTAGTCTTTTGTCCGGATATCCGTGGACGAGGCCCCGAGTGTGGGACCCTGCCTCGCGCAAGAAGTGCTACTTCCGCTGCTAATACCCCGAATCCGTTGCGCGGTACTGTAAGATCCCACTGCTCCCACCGAGCAACGGATTCCAGATACTGGCAGCGGAAGTAGCACTTCTCGCGCGGGACAGGGGTCCCACATTTAGGGCCTCACCCACGAATATCCGGATAAGTGACTAATTCGTCGGTTGTTCCAAAACCGAACCCGGAAAAACTTCCTTTACCGGAAAGCACGGGTGATTCCACCAAGAAAAACTTTTTACTCTAACGTAGTCAAGATCATTTCTGATCAAACTGATCCAATTATATCTTTAAGATACTTGATTAGATCAAGGAAGAAACTTGCACTTGGATCATTGGGATCAACGCTTTTTTCCCCATTCAAGAGGCACAGCCGTTGATTCCTATCCATAAAACAATTACTGTCCGGGATTTACTTTATCTATCGTAATAACAAAAGTTGAGTCTCGATTTACGGATCCATCAGTCCAGCCTAACCCCATCCAATCCCATGGGTTAGCCAACCGCCCAACCACTGTAGTGATGGGATCCAATTAAAAATTTGGTTAGGTTTTGTCCCGGGTACCAAGGAAAAGAGTTCCAAGGCCCCCTAGCCGGATGTTCATGCAAAATAAAACTAGTCACACCACTCACACACCCAATATGAAATTGCCTTTTTCAACCAGATTCAACCAATTTAAAACAATCCTTTAATAAAACCATAGTATCATTGATCACCATCTTCCAATTTATCCAATTGATTCTTAATTTCCCATCATTCCTTCATCAGAGTATCTATGGCATCATTGGTAACTAGAACGCTCAGGAACCGTTTCGATAGTTCCTAGCCCATAATACTTGGCAATATTATCACTTAACAAGATGGACTCTCGTTGAAGATCAGCAAGATCAACCAACAGATCCATATAAGAAGCCATGGACTCATCCATTGAAGACCAGCAAGGTCAATCAACCAGATCCATGCTCGATTTCAGAAAACAACTCCAACTCTGTTCCAATATCTTCCTCGACGCACGCGTGGGTATCCTAGGCAACCCAGAGCCCGAGCACCGTATGGTCAGCACCCTCTAGGATCCTTCGCAGGTAACCTAGCGCTTCACGCATAGGCCGCTTCCTTGGCCCCTCATCCACCGTACCGGAAGCTCACCATTTTAATCGCACCGAGGCTGGTCAAGACCTCGGCCGACCTTGCTACGCGAGACGTCCTTCATTGACTCCCCGTCAGCAGTTGCAACTTTACCATCACGACTTTAATCACAAGACGGTCAAAATGCTCCCCCCAGCATTCTTGACATAAAACAATCATTTACAAACAGCATTTACAAACAGTATTTACAAACAGTATTTTACAACAGTTTACAACATAATTTCTATTTTAACTTTCATTTTTCCACATTATCCTTTATCAATCTACATTACTTATTCCATATTCCATTTATATGTATACTCATCCCATCACATCATTTCTATCTCATCACTTCAGATTCCCTCACATCGCATATCGTATATTCACATCCATACATCCACATCTATATGCGTACATTCACATCTACATGCATACATCTACATCTCTATGCATACATCCACATCCACATTCACATTCACCTCCATACATCTACATCTACATGTATACATCCACATCTCCATTCACATCTACATCTATACATCTACATCTACATGCATCCATCCACCTCCACATCCACATCTACATCTATACATCTACATCTACATGCATACATCCATATCTCCATTCCCATCTACATCTATACATCTACATCTACATGCATCCATCTACCTCCACATCCACATCTACATCTATACATCTACATCTACATGTATACATCCACCTCCACATCCACATCCGTATCTATACATCTACATCTACATGTATACATCCACATCCACATCTATACATCTACATCTACATGCATACATCCACATCTCCATTCACATCTACATCTATACATCTACATCTACATGCATCCATCCACCTCCATATCCACATCTACATCTATACATCTACATCTACATGCAAACATCCACATCTCCATGCATGATAAAATTCTTTTAATTAATCTAGGATGATAGTTCCTAGAATATGGTAGAAAGTCCTCTTTTTATGCTTTGAATGAATTTATTTTATGCGTAATTTCTATAAAAATTTTGCCATAGCTCCGCTACTATGACTGATAAATCTCAATTTTTTTCTAAGGGATAAAGCTCATTATTAAAGAAATAATTAGAATGGTCTCTAATTGGATCATCAATCCATAATGGTCTCTAATTGGATCATTAAGAAAACAATTAGAATGGTCTCTAATTGGATCATCAATCCATAATGGTCTCTAATTGGATCATTAAGAAAACAATTAGAATGGTCTCTAATTGGGTCATCAATCCATAATGGATTGAATCATCAATGTGCATAAACTAAAAGCATAGCAAAAAGCCATTAATTTGGCCTCAAGAATAGCTTAATCTTGGATTAAGGAAAAGCTTTATGAAAAGCTTCATTTGGATTGAGAATGGGTCATGAGTATGACCATTTCTTGAGTGAGAGAGAGAAATTATAAAAACCATTAGAATTTAAATATAAGTGGAAATTAACTTCTATAGCATTTATTAAATTATGTAACTCTTCACTACTATTCACCAATTAACTTCATTAGCATTTAAAAAAACCATACCAATTAAACTTCTCAAGCTTGAGAGGGGTTGAGAAGAGAGAATCATTGAGAAATCATAGAAAAGATCGAAATTCAATATACTTACCTTATGATTTGCTTGATTCTTTATTCACGGTAGAGGCCCCCAACCAATCAATTGGTTTAGTATGTTGATGGAGCCACCAATGGGGATTGAAGAAAGAGAGAAGTGTCAAAAACTAGTGAATTATTAAGAATTCACAGTTCTTGGCTTAGGTGGAGTAACAAGCATAAGACACTATATATTTTGGCTTAGATGGAGTAGAGTAACAAAGCATAAGACACTATATATTTTAGCTTAGGTGGAGTAGAGTAACAAAGCATAAGACACTATATATTTTAGCTTAGGTGGAGTAGAGTAACAAAGCATAAGACTCTATCTAATTTGGCTTAGGTGGAGTAGAGTAACAAGCATAAGAGACTATATATTTTGGCTTAGGTGGAGTAGAGTAACAAGGCATAAGACTCTCTATCTTTTTCAACAAGGGAAGGCTTCTATTTATAGGAAAATTTGAGCTCCTAACCAAACAAACTGATTCTAGAATTTTCCAAGTCAGTTTGGTCACTTTTTGACCATTTTTAGGTCAGTTAAGCTAACTTTTTGGAACTAGACTTGAATGAGGAGAGAGGAGAGATAAAATATCTCAATTTTTATGAGTTTAAAACTCATTCAAGCATGTGAAATATGCACCTCCTTTAAAGAATTCCCCTTCCTTACATATGTGTCAAAATTGTATTGCTCATAGTTTTTTACTAATAAACCTTGTACATTTTCAACTCTTCATCTTATGTGAAATATGCACCTCCTTTAAAGAACTCCCCTTCCTTACATATGTGTTTATTTACTAATAAACCTTGTACATTTTCAACTCTTCACCTCATGCGAGCATTTACTCATTTTTGGGTATTTTCTTTTTACAATTTGGATTTATCTCCTCCCTACACATGGATTGATGCTATTGGCCCATAGAAACCTTAATTGGACCATAGTCTAAAGATTTCTAAAAATCTAGACCCTTAGGCTAAGGTTCTTTATACCTATTTCCAATTAATTCCAATTGCACATTGGAAAATTCTTTTTAAATTTCTGTTTCAAGGAAACTCATCTGAATTATAAGAGATATTTTTCTATCCAAAAATATTCAAAATCTGAATATTCTCTCTCTAGAATATTTTCTCTCTCTAGGTTAAAACAGCCACAAACAAGATCTCTTATATTTTAGAAAAGGAATTGATTACAGGGGAATATACTAGACATCAAAAAGGGGGTTGGGGGAGGAATCTTACATTCTACCCCACTTAAAAAATGCGAGATGTCCTCATCTCGCAACTTGGAATAATTTCGCAAGATGCAGGAATATGAGACTTAGAGAAAAATTTTAATCACGATTAACCACCAAGAAAAGTCTTAAAGAGAGCAAGATTCAAAATAAGAACAAGATTTAACTTTATTCATTCACGGGACTTATACAGTAAAGATAGAAGAACTCTTTACACTTCTATAAGCCCGTCCATCATATGGTCACAAAAGCAGTCCTCACAAGCTGCACAAGTATAGGGTAACTCATCTATGGGAATGATTCTGCTGGTTATTACTGCACCTATCTCAGTGGTATGAGGTGATCTAACAAAAGGATCTCTGAGAGGCAAGCCAAAAACGGGATAAAGGCATATCTTCTCATGAGGAAGAAAACACGCCAGTAAGAAGACCCGCTCAGAAAACCCAAGATGCCTTGATCTCATGACACAGTAGTATCGGGGACCCAAACCCAAAGCTTCAATAACCATGGCCAAGCGGACATTGTTACGAAAGTGTTGCTGACCCCAGGGTGTTACCCTAGTTATGTTTTGATAGGTCCGCCATTTGGTCTGCGCTACAGAAGTTCCTAGGTGAGGAAAAAGTGAGCGCTCATACTGTTCTATAAAGTCTTTCTTCACAGACTCTCTTGCGTCTTGAAGGTGAGAAATCATCAGGGATAAAACTAATTCCGGTTGCCAAGCCATGAAGGAGATTAAGAAAGAAAGGAGATTGATGGGAGTAAGATTACTGTGAGCGACAAGTAAAAGTTACGACTTATATAAAGGAAGGAGCTAGCATAACCTAGAAGCCAACGGTAACTTGCCACTGAAGTTTTACCGTCTTTCCATGATTTGTGTTTGACACATTTTTCTATAGAAGGCATTAAGAATTTTGAGATGAGGAGATAAAAGAAACTTGTAGGCTAAGTCACCTACTTTCATTGAATTCAGATATAAGGATCACAATATCTGGGGGATAACTTCTTATACTCCCCAAGAGATAAAGAACTTCTTTTGGGCCATACTCGAATGAAAACCAAAACCTTGGTATCCAAAACACCGATTCTCACTTCTAAACTCATTGTTCTAAATCCTTAAAATAGCGTGACTCCTGAGAAGTATTCTAGGGAAAGGGTCTTCCTTTTTTTAAACAGAATCTTTCTTTTATTTTTGAGAGGGAATAATTTTAAGATCAAAAAGGGAGATTCTTACTCCTGTATGCCTCGAAGGCTGGGGAGGAATCTTACATTCTACCCCACTTAAAAAAGTGTGAGATGTCCTCATCTCGCAAGGTAGAGGACAGCTCTTTTTCTTGAGATCCAATTTTTTTCTGGATTCCTTATATTCTGGTCAACCCAACAGAACACTGGGATAAATATCCCTTATATAGAACTCATCATTAAATAACAATTCATTCAGATCATGTCATTCATATCTTTAATATGATAATGGTCCATTAGACCGAAACGTTTCCTTCGGAACATTCCTCCACGGAAATTTCAGTCAAGCAAGTTCTCAATTTGACATCCCTTAACTTGATCTACCGGTCAAGTATTAACAGTAGCAATCTAACAGCACAACCCACTAACCTCATAGTGATTTGCTGAATTCATTATCATCATTCTAGTTATGAATATCATCACAGGGACTCGTCCCATTTCCCCTCATTGTGGTTTCATTATATTTCAACTAATTTTTAAAAATCAACATTTCTCAAGTCATCCATACTCCAGCAGAATACCAGGGAAAAATCGACCGTTCACTTCCAAGGCGTAAAGTTGAATGTGATTGAAGAAGAAGAAGATGATGAAAGAAATCATACTCCAACTGCGAGATGAGGACATCTCGCGTTTTTTAAGTGGGGTAGAATGTAAGATTCCTCCCCCAACCCCTTTTTGATGTCTAGTATCTTCCCCTGTAATCAACCCTCTTCAGAAATATAAAGACCTTGTTGCTAACTATTTTAGCCTAGAGAGAGAAAAATTATTCTAGAGAGAGAATATTCAGATTTTGAATATTTTTGGATAGAAAAATATCTCTTATAATTCAGATGAGTTCCCCTGAAACAGAAATTCAAAAAGAAATTTCCAATGTGCAATTGGAATTAATTGGAAATAGGTATAAAGAACCTTAGTCTAAGGGTCTAGATTTTCAGAAATCTTTAGACTATGGTCCAATTAAGGTTCCTATGAGCCAATAGCATCAATCCATGTGTAGGGAGGAGATAAATCCTATTTGTAAAAGAAGATACCCAAAAATGAGTAAATGCTCACATAAGATGAAGAGTTGAAAATGTACAAGGTTTATTAGTAAAAAATTATGAGCAATATTAAAAGTATGACATATGTAAGGAAGGGGAGTTATTTAAAGGAGGTGCATATTTCACATGCTTGAATGAGTTTTAAACTCATAAAAATTGAGATATTTCATCTCTCCTCTCTCCTCATTCAAGTCTAGTTCCAAAAAGTTAGCTTAACTGACCTAAAAATGGTCAAATATTGACCAAACTGATTTAGAAAATTCTAGAATCAGTTTGTTTGGTTAGGAGCTCAATTTTTCCTATAAATAGAAGCCTCACCCTTGTTGAAAAATATATAGTGTTTATGCATCGTTACTCTACTCCACCTAAGCCAAGAACTGTGAATTCATTTAATAATTCACTAGTTTTTGGAGCTTCTCTCTTTCTTCAATCCCCATTAGTGGCTCCATCAACATACTTAACCAATTGATTGGTTGGGGGCCTCTACCGTGAACAAAGAATCAAGCAAGTTGTAAGGTAATTAGTGAATATTCATCTTTCTATAATTTCTCAATGTTTCTCTCTTCTCAACCCCTCTCAAGCTTGAGAAGTTTAATTGGTATGGTTTTTTTTAAATGCTATTGAAGTTTGAATAGTAGTGAAGAGTTACATAATCTAATAAATGCTATTGAAGTTAATTTTCATTTATGTTTAAATTCTAATGATTCTTATGTAAATTCTCTCTCTCACTCAAGAAATGGTCATACTCATGACCCATTCTCAATCCAAATCAAGCTTTTCATAAAGCTTTTCCTTAACCCAAGATTAAGCTATGCTTGAGGCCAAATTAATGGCTTTTTCTTATGCTTTTAGTTTATGTATATTGATGATTCAATCCATTATGGATTAAGGATCCCATTAGAGAATCATTTTAATTATTTCCTTAATGATAAGCTTTATCCCTTAGAAAAATTGAGATTTATCAGTCATAGCAGCGGAGCTATGGCAAAATTTTTATAAAAATTATGCATAAAAAAATTTTCATTCAAAGCATAAAAAGAGGACTTCCTACCATATTCTAGGAATCATCATCCTAGATTAATTGAAAGAATTTCATTATAATCATGGAGAAATTGAATTTTAATATTATGCATAAAGGATAAATTTTTATATCAAAAGTGTTATTTTTACCATTTTTATTTTCATGCATAGAAGTATGCATAATGGATAAATTTTTATATCAAAAGTGTTACTTTTATCATTTTTAATTTTCATGCATAGAAGTATGCATAAAGGAAAATTTTTATATCAAAAGTGTTACTTTTATCATTTTTAATTTTCATGCATAGAAGTATGCATAAAGGAAAATTTTTATATCAAAAGTGTTACTTTTATCATTTTTAATTTTCATGCATAGAAGTATGCATAAAGGAAAAATTTTTATATCAAAAGTGTTACTTTTATCATATTGGATTTCATGCATATAGGTATGCATAAAAGATATTCTTTTTATACTAAAAGTATGATTTTCCTCATAAATGGATTTTATGCTTAACTTAGATGCATAAGAGAAATTCTTTTATTCTAAAAGTATAATTCCCTACCAAATTGAAATCATGCATAAGAAGATGCATAAAAGATTGATTTTAATTTCGAAAGTGTTAGTCTCCTTAAATGGAATTTATGTATAAATAAATGTGTAGAGAAATCTTATATCAAATAAAAGAATTCTCTTTTTTTTAAAAAAAAGATATGAAATGTGATAAGATGTGATAAGAGGTGTATGAGATGTGATAAGAATTGATAAGATGCGAAGTGATAGGATGTGATAAGAGGTGTGATAAGAGGTGATAAGATGCTTATGAAATAAGTTAGGATGTGATAAGATGAATTAAGATGTGTATGGGGGGATGAGGTAAGAAGTGTATGTGATAGGATAAGATGTATATGGGTTGTGATAGGGCGAGAATGGATGTGATGTAAAAGATTAGATATGAAGGTATATGGGGTTATATAAATGGGAATGTGAAAATGGATGTATGTATGTGGATGTGTGGATATGGAGATGGGAGTGTGGATGTATGAACATGAAAATGGATATATGCATGAAGATGTATATACATAGATGTAAATGTGGATGTAGATGTGGATGTATAGATGTGAATGGATGTGGATGTATAGATGTGAATGGAAATGTGGATGTGGATGTATGTGAATGTGGATGTAGATGTGGATGTATAGATGTGAATGTGGAATGTGGATGTGGATGTATGTATGTATGTGGATGTAGATGTGGATGTATAGATATGGATGTATGGGAATGTGGATGCATATATGTGAATGTGAATGTAGATGTGAATGTGGAATGTGGATGTATAGATGTGGATGTATGGGAATGTGGATGTGGATGTATGTGAATGTGAATGTAGATGTGGATGTATAGATGTGAATATGGAATGTGGATGTGGATGTATGTATGTATGTGGATGTAGATGTGGATGTATGGATTTGTATGTATGAATGTGGATATGGGATGTGGATGTATAAATGAGGATGTGAAAATGGAGGTAAGCATGTAGATGTGGATGCATGTATGTGAATGTGAATGTAGATGTGAATGTGGAATGTGGATGTATAGATGTGGATGTATGGGAATGTGGATGTGGATGTATGAGAATGTGAATGTAGATGTGGATGTATAGATGTGAATGTGGAATGTGGATGTGGATGTATGTATGTATGTGGATGTAGATGTGGATGTATGGATGTGTATGTATGAATGTGGATATGGGATGTGGATGTATAAATGAGGATGTGAAAATGGAGGTAAGCATGTAGATGTGGATGCATGGATGTGAATGTGGATGTGGATGTGGATGTGGATATGGATGTGTATGTATGAATGTGGATATGGGATGTGGATGTATAAATGAGGATGTGAAAATGGAGATAAGCATGTAGATGTGGATGTATGGATGTGAATGTGGATGTGGATGTGGATGTATGGATGTGGATATGGATGTGAATATATGATATGTGATGTGAAGGAATCTGAAGTGAAGAGATGGAAAAGGAGGTGATTGGATGAGTACACATATACATGGAATGTGGAATAAGTAATGTGGATTAATGAGGGATAATGTGGAAAAATGAGAGTTAATATAGAAACTGTATTTGTAAACTGTTTGTAAATGCTGTTTGTAAATGGCTGTTTTATGTCAAGAATGCTGGGGAAGCATTTTGACCGTCTTGTGATTAAGGTCGTGGAGACCTAACTGATAAAGTTGCAACTGCTGACGGAGAGTCAATGGAGGACGTCTCGCGTAGCAAGGTCGACCGAGGTCTTGACCAGCCTCGGTTCGATTAAAATGGTGAGCTTCCGGTACGGTGGATGAGGGACCAAGGAAGCGGCCTATGAGTGAAGCGCTAGGTCACCTGCGAAGGATCCTAGAGGGTGCTGACCATACGGTGCTCGGGCTCTGGGTCGCCTAGGATACCCACGCGTGCGTCGAGGAAGATATTGGAACAAGGAGTAAGAGTTGTTTTGTGAAACCGGGCATGGATCTGGTTGACTGACCTTGCTGGTCCTCAACGGATGAGTCCATGGCTCTTTTATATGGATCTGTTGGTTGATCTTGCTGATCTTCAACGAGAGTCCATCTTGATAAGTGATTATATTGCCGAGTATTATGGGCTAGGAACTATGGAAACGGCCTCTGTGTGGACAGGTGGTGAGCGTTCTAGTTGCCAATGATGCCATAGATACTCTGATGAAGGAATGATGGGAAATTATGAATCAACTGGATAAATTGGAAGATTGTGATCAGTGGTACTATGGTTTTATTAAAGGATTGTTTTAAAGTTAGCTGATGCTAAGAAAAAGGCAATTTCATATTGGGTGTGTAAGTGGTGTGGCTAGTTTTATGTTTGCATGAACTTCCGGCTAGGGGGCCTTGGAACTTTTTTCCTTGGTACCCGGGACAAAACCTAACCAAATTCCAAATTGGATCCCATCACTACAGTGGTTGGGCGGTTGGCTAACCCATGGGATCGGATGGGGTTAGGCTGGACTGATGGATCCGTAAATCGAGATTTAATTTCTATTATTACGATAGATGAAGTAAATCCCGGATAGAAATTGTTCTATGGATAGGAATCAACGGCTGTGCCTCTTAATGGGGAAAAAAGCGTTGATCCCAATGATCCAAGTGCAAGCTCTTCCTTGATTTGACCAAGTACCGTTAAAGGTGCAGTCAGATCAGTTGATCCGTAATGATCTTGACTACGTTAGAGTAAAGAGTTATCCTGGTGGAATCGCCCATGCTTTCCGGGTAAAGGAAGTTTTTCCGGTTTCGGTTTTGGACAAACCGACGGATTAGTCTCTTGTCCGGATATCCGTGGGCGAGGCCCCGAATGTGGGACCCCTGTCCGGTGCGAGAAGTGCTACTTCCGCTGCTAGTACCCGAATCCGTTGCTCCGTAAGTGGTATGCCTAATTTTATGTTTGCATGAACTTCCGGCTAGGGGGCCTTGGAACTCTTTTCCTTGGTACCCGGGACAAAACCTAACCAAATTCCAAATTGGATCCCATCACTACAGTGGTTGGGCGGTTGGCTAACCCATGGGATCGGATGGGGTTAGGCTGGACTGATGGATCCGTAAATCGAGACTCAATTTCTGTTATTACGATAGATAAAGTAAATCCCGGATAGTAATTGTTCTATGGATAGGAATCAACGGCTGTGCCTCCTTGGTGGGGAAAAAAGCGTTGATCCCAATGATCCAAGTGCAAGTTTCTTCCTTGATCTGACCAAGTATCTTTATAGATGCAGTCGGATCTGTTTGATCAGTAAGAGTTTTGACTACGTTAGAGTAAAAATTATCCTGGTGGAATCGCCCGTGCTTTCCGGATAAGGGAAGTTTTTCCGGGTCTGGTTTTGGAAAAACCGACGGATTAGTCTTTTGTCCGGATATCCGTGGACGAGGCCCCGAGTGTGGGACCCTGCCTCGCGCAAGAAGTGCTACTTCCGCTGCTAATACCCCGAATCCGTTGCGCGGTGGGAACAGGGATCTCACAGTTGGTATCAGAGCATTTGGTTAATAAAGATCAACTGAGAAGATAAATATGTCAAAAATTTATCAAGAAGCACAAAAAGGTTGTAATTGTGTGATATAATTCATACAATTTGATATTCAAACTGAAATTCGTAATTTGGTAATTGGGTCTTCAGATGGAAGTACCGCAATTATATAGAATCCCTGACTTGCTTGAGGCCTAGACATGATGGTATTTACCTTATAATTCCAAGAGCCACGACTACCCGTATATACCGAGAGTATACTGCAGCTCTTTACTGACAGTATATACGAGTAAATCTAAGACTTGAAATTATAAGCGTTAATGCTATCCAGATGATGAATTCGAATGTGGTTGATATGAGTTTTAATTCTGTTTGAGAATTGATGAATTGAATTGGATTCTGATTGAAAATTCTGATTGAAAAATGATGATTTCTGAAATTAGTTGAAATATAAAAATCTGAACAAAACCACAATGAGGATGAATGGGACGAGTCCTAGTGATGATATTCATAACTAGAATGATGATAATGAATTCAGCAAATCACTATGAGATTAGTGGGTTGTGTTGTCAGATTGCTACTATTAATACTTGACTGGTAGAATGTCAAATTGAGAACTTGCTTGACTGAAAATTCCGTGGAGGAATGTTTCAAAGGAAACTTTGTGGTATCCCGTTTTTGGCTTGCCTCTCAGAGGTCCTTTTGTTAGATCACCTCATACCACTGAGATAGGTGCGGCAATAACCAGCAGAATCATTCCCATAGATGAGTTACCCTATACTTGTGCAGCTTGTGAGGACTGCTTTTGTGACCATATGATGGACGGGCTTATGGAAGTGTAAAGAGTTCTTCTATCTTTACTGTATAAGTTCCGTGAATGAATAAAGTTTAAATCTTGTTCTTATTTTGAATCTTGCTCTCTTTAAGACTTTTCTTGGTGGTTAATCGTGATTAAAATTTTTCTCTAAGTCTCATATTCGTGCATCTTGCGAAATTATCCCAAGTTGCGAGATGAGGACATCTCGCGTTTTTTAAGTGGGGTAGAATGTAAGATTCCTCCCCCACCCCCTTTTGATGTCCAGTATCTTCCCCTGTAATCAATCCCTCTTCAGAAATATAAAGACCTTGTTTCTAACTGTTTTAACCTAGAGAGAGAGAATTATTCTAGAGAGAGAATATTCAGATTTTGAATATTTTTGGATAGAAAAATATCTCATATAATTAAGATGAATTCCCCTGAAACAGAAATTCAAAAAAGAACTTTCCAATGTGCAATTGGAATTAATTAGAAATGTGTATAAAGGACCTTAGTCTAAGGGTCTAGATTTTCAGAAATTTTTGGATTATGGTCCAATTAAGGTTCCTATGGGCCAATAGCATCAATCCATGTGTAGGGAGGAGATAAATCCAATTTGAAAAAGAAGATACCCAAAAATGAGTAAATGCTCACATAAGATGAAGAGTTGAAAATGTACAAGGTTTATTAGTAAAAAATTATGAGCAATATTAAAAGTATGACATATGTAAGGAAGAGGAGTTCTTTAAAGGAGGTGCATATTTCACATAAGATGAAGAGTTGAAAATGTACAAGGTTTATTAGTAAAAAATTATGAGCAATATTAAAAGTATGACATATGTAAGGAAGAGGAGTTCTTTAAAGGAGGTGCATATTTCACATAAGATGAAGAGTTGAAAATGTACAAGGTTTATTAGTAAAAAATTATGAGCAATATTAAAAGTATGACATATGTAAGGAAGGGGAGTTCTTTAAAGGAGGTGCATATTTCACATAAGATGAAGAGTTGAAAATGTACAAGGTTTATTAGTAAAAAACTATGAGCAATATTAAAAATATGACATATGTAAGGAAGGGGAGTTCTTTAAAGGAGGTGCATATTTCACATGCTTGAATGAGTTTTAAACTCATAAAAATTGAGATATTTCATCTCTCCTCTCTCCTCATTTAAGTCTAGTTCCAAAAAGTTAGCTTAACTGACCTAAAAATGGTCAAATATTGACCAAACTGATTTAGAAAATTCTAGAATCAGTTTGTTTGGTTAGGAGCTCAATTTTTCCTATAAATAGAAGCCTCCCCCTTGTTGAAAAATAGATAGTGTTTATGCATCGTTACTCTACTCCACCTAAGCCAAGAACTGTGAATTCATTTAATAATTCACTAGTTTTTGGAGCTTCCCTCTTTCTTCAATCCCCATTAGTAGCTCCATCAACATACTTAACCAATTGATTGGTTGGGGGCCTCTACCGTGAACAAAGAATCAAGCAAGTTGTAAGGTAACTAGTGAATATTATAATTTCTCAATGTTTCTCTCTTCTCAACCCCTCTCAAGCTTGAGAAGTTTAATTGGTATGGTTTTTTTTTAAATACTATTGAAGTTTGAATAGTAGTGAAGAGTTACATAAGTTAATAAATGCTATTGAAGTTAATTTTCATTTATGTTTAAATTCTAATGATTTTTATGTAAATTCTCTCTCTCACTCAAGAAATGGTCATACTCATGACCCGTTCTCAATCCAAATCAAGCTTTTCATAAAGCTTTTCCTTAACCCAAGATTAAGCTATGCTTGAGGCCAATTTAATGGCTTTTTTCTATGCTTTTAGTTTATGCATATTGATGATTCAATCCACTATAGATTAATGATCCAATTAGAGATCATTTTAATTATTTCCTTAATGATAAGCTTTATCCCTTAGAAAAAATTGAGATTTATCAGTCATAGCAGCGAAGCTATGGCAAAATTTTTATAAAATTATGCATAAAATAATTTCATTCAAAGCATAAAAAGAGGACTTCCTACCATATTCTAGGAATTATCATCCTAGATTAATTGAAAGAATTTCATTATAATCATGGAGAAATTGAATTTTAATATCATGCATAAAGGATAATTTTTTTTATATCAAAAGTGTTACTTTTATCATTTTTAATTTTCATGCATAGAAGTATGCATAAAGGATAATTTTTTTATATTAAAAGTGTTATTTTTATCATTTTTAATTTTCATGCATAGAAGGATGCATAAAGGAAAATTTTTTATATCAAAAGTGTTACTTTTATCATTTTTAATTTTCATGCATAGAAGTATGCATAAAGGATAATTTTTTTATATCAAAAGTGTTACTTTTATCATTTTTAATTTTCATGCATAGAAGTATGCATAAAGGATAATTTTTTTATATCAAAAGTGTTACTTTTATCATATTGGATTTCATGCATAGAGGTATGCATAAAAGTTGAATATTTTATTATAAAAGTGTTACTTTTAGCATAATTGAATTTTATGCATAGAGGTATGCATAAAAGATATGGGAAGTGATAAGATATGATAAGATGCATGTGGATGTGGATGTGGATGTATGAATGTGGATGTATGGATGTAAATGTGGATGTGGATGTGGATGTATGAATGTGGATGTATGGATGTGGATGTGGATGTATGAATGTGGATGTATGGATGTGAATGTGGATGTGGATGTGGATGTATGAATGTGGATGTATGGATGTATGAATGTGGATGTATGGATGTGAATGAGGATGTAGATGTGGATGCATGGATGTAAATGTGGATGTGGATGTATGGATGTATGCATGTAGATGTGGATGCATGAATGTGGATGTATGGATGTGAATGAGGATATAGATGTGGATGTATGGATGTGAATGTGCATGTAGATATGGATGTATATATGTGAATGGGAATGTGGATGTGGATGTATGTATGCATGTGGATGTGGATATGGATGTGTATGTATGAATGTGGATATGGGATGTGGATGTATAAATGAGGATGTGAAAATGGAGATAAGCATGTAGATGTGGATGTATGGATGTGAATGTGGATGTGGATGTGGATGTATGAATGTGGATGTATGGATGTGAATGAGGATGTGGATGTGGATGCATGGATGTAAATGTGGATGTGTATGTATGGATGTAGGCATGTAGATGTGGATGCATGAATGTGGATGTATGGATGTGAATGAGGATATAGATGTGGATGTATGGATGTGAATGTGCATGTAGATATGGATGTATAGATGTGAATGAGAATGTGGATGTGGATGTGGATGTATGTATGTATGTATGTGGATGTGGATGTATGAATGAGGACGTGATAATGAATGTATGCATGTGGATGTGGATATGGATGTGTATGTATGAATGCGGATATGGATGTGGATATGGATGTGTATGTATGAATGTGGATATGGGATGTGGATGTATAAATGAGGATGTGAAAATGGAGATAAGCATGTAGATGTGGATGTATGGATGTGAATGTGGATGTGGATGTGGATGTATGGATGTGGATATGGATGTGAATATATGATATGTGATGTGAAGGAATGTGAAGTGAAGAGATGGAAAATGATATGATTGGATGAGTACACATATAAATGAAATGTGGAATAAGTAATGTGGATTGCATGAGGGATAATGTGGAAAAATTAGAGTTAATATAGAAATTGTATTTGTAAACTGTTTGTAAATGCTGTTTGTAAATGGCTGTTTTATGTCAAGAATGCTGGGAAAGCATTTTGACCGTCTTGTGATTAAGGTCGTGGAGACCTAACTCATAAAGTTGCAACTGCTGACGGAGAGTCAATGGAGGACGTCTCGCGTAGCAAGGTCGGCCGAGGTCTTGACCAGCCTCGGTTCGATTAAAATGGTGAGCTTCCGGTACGGTGGATGAGGAACCAAGGAAGCGGCCTATGAGTGAAGCGCTAGGTCACCTGCGAAGGATCCTAGAGGGTGCTGACCATACGGTGCTCGGGCTCTGGGTCGCCTAGGATACCCACGCGTGCGTCGAGGAAGATATTGGAACAAGGAGTAAGAGTTGTTTTGTGAAACCGGGCATGGATCTGGTTGACTGACCTTGCTGGTCCTCAACGGATGAGTCCATGGCTCTTTTATATGGATCTGTTGGTTGATCTTGCTGATCTTCAACGAGAGTCCATTTTGATAAGTGATTATATTGCCGAGTATTATGGGCTAGGAACTATGGAAACGGCCTCTGAGTGGACAGGTGGTGAGCGTTCTAGTTGCCAATGATGCCATAGATACTCTGATGAAGGAATGATGGGAAATTTGAGGATCAACCGGATAAATTGGAAGATTGTGATCAGTGGTACTATGGTTTCATTAAAGGATTGTTTTAAAGTTAGCTGATGATAAGAAAAAGGCAATTTCATATTGGGTGTGTAAGTGGTATGCCTAATTTTATGTTTGCATGAACTTCCGGCTAGGGGGCCTTGGAACTCTTTTCCTTGGTACCCGGGACAAAACCTAACCAAATTCCAAATTGGATCCCATCACTACAGTGGTTGGGCGGTTGGCTAACCCATGGGATCGGATGGGGTTAGGCTGGACTGATGGATCCGTAAATCGAGACTCAATTTCTGTTATTACGATAGATAAAGTAAATCCCGGATAGTAATTGTTCTATGGATAGGAATCAACGGCTGTGCCTCCTTGGTGGGGAAAAAAGCGTTGATCCCAATGATCCAAGTGCAAGTTTCTTCCTTGATCTGACCAAGTATCTTTATAGATGCAGTCGGATCTGTTTGATCAGTAAGAGTTTTGACTACGTTAGAGTAAAAATTATCCTGGTGGAATCGCCCGTGCTTTCCGGATAAGGGAAGTTTTTCCGGGTCTGGTTTTGGAAAAACCGACGGATTAGTCTTTTGTCCGGATATCCGTGGACGAGGCCCCGAGTGGAAGACCCTTTCCCTAGAATACTTCTCAGGAGTCACGCTGTTTTAAGGATTCAGAACAATGAGTTCAGAAGTGAAAATCGGTGTTTTGGATACCAAGGTTTTGGTCTTCATTCGAGTACGGCACAAAAGAAGTTCTTTATCTATTGGGGAGTTTAAGAAGTTATCCCCCAGATATTGTGAGCCTTATCTGACTTCAAAGAAAGTAAGTGACTTAGCTTACGAGCTTCTTTTATCTCCTCATCTCAAAGTTCTTAATGCCTTCTATAGAAAATTGTGCCAAACCCAAATCATGGAAAGACGGTAAAACTTCAGTGGCAAGCTACCGTTGGCTTCTAAGTTACGCTAGCTCCTTCCTTTATATAAGTCGTAACTTTTACTTGTCGCTCACAGTAATCTTACTCCCATCGATCTCCTTTCTTTCTAATCTCCTTCATGGCTTGGCAACAAGAATTAGTTTTATCCACAATGATTCCTCACCTTCAAGACGCAAGTGAGTCTGTGAAGAAGGATTTTATAGAACAGTATGAGCGCTCACTTTTCCCTCACTTGGGAACTTCTGTAGCGCAGACCAAATGGCGGACCTATCAAGACATAACTAGGGTAACACCCTGGGGTCAGCAGCACTTCCGTAACAATGTCCGCTTGGCCATGGTTATTGAAGCTTTGGGTTTGGGTCCCCGATACTACTGCGTCATGAGATCAAGACATCCTGGGTTTTCTGAGCGGGTCTTCTTACTGGCGTGTTTTCTTCCTCATGAGAAGATATGCCTTTACCCCGTTTTTGGCTTGCCTCTCAGAGGTCCTTTTGTTAGAACACCTCATACCACTGAGATAGGTGCAGTAATAACCAGCAGAATCATTCCCATAGATGAGTTACCCTATACTTGTGCAGCTTGTGAGGACTGCTTTTGTGACCATATGATGGACGGGCTTATGGAAGTGTAAAGAGTTCTTCTATCTTTACTGTATAAGTCCCGTGAATGAATAAAGTTAAATCTTGTTCTTATTTTGAATCTTGCTCTCTTTAAGACTTTTCTTGGTGGTTAATCGTGATTAAAATTTTTCTCTAAGTCTCATATTCCTGCATCTTGCGAAATTATTCCAAGTTGCGAGATGAGGACATCTCGCGTTTTTTAAGTGGGGTAGAATGTAAGATTCCTCCCCCAACCCCCTTTTTGATGTCTAGTAAAAATTGAGCTCCTAACCAAACAAACTGATTCTAGAATTTTCTAAATCAGTTTGGTCAATATTTGACCATTTTTAGGTCAGTTAAGCTAACTTTTTGGAACTAGACTTGAATGAGGAGAGAGGAGAGATGAAATATCTCAATTTTTATGAGTTTAAAACTCATTCAAGCATGTGAAATATGCACCTCCTTTAAAGAACTCCCCTTCCTTACATATGTGTCAGAATGGAATCATTTTAATATTGCTCATAGTTTTTTTTTACTAATAAACCTTGTACATTTTCAACTCTTCATCTTATGTGAAATATGCACCTCCTTTAAAGAATTCCCCTTCCTTACATATGTGTCATAATGGCATCATTTTAATATTGCTCATAGTTTTTTACTAATAAACCTTGTACATTTTCAACTCTTCATCTTATGTGAAATATGCACCTCCTTTAAAGAATTCCCCTTCCTTACATATGTGTCATAATGGCATCATTTTAATATTGCTCATAGTTTTTTACTAATAAACCTTGTACATTTTCAACTCTTCATCTTATGTGAGCATTTACTCATTTTTGGATACCCAAAATATCTCATATTTTTAATATTGCTCATAGTTTTTTACTAATAAATCTTGTACATTTTCAACTCTTCATCTTATGTGAGCTTTTACTCATTTTTGGGTATCTTCTTTTTTACAAATTTGGATTTATCTCTTCCCTACACATGGATTGATGCTATTGGCCCATAGGAACCTTAATTGGACCATAGTCTAAAGATTTCTGAAAATCTAGACCCTTAGACTAAGGTTGAATGAATTGTTATTTAATGATGAGTTCTAAGGGATATTTATCCCAGTATTCTGTTGGGTTGACCAGAATATAAGGAACCCCAGAATAAAATTGGATCTTAAGAAAAAGAGTTGTCCTCTACTTTATGAGATGAGGACATCTCGCACTTTTCCAGTGGGGTAGAATGTAAGATTCTCCCCCAGCCTTAGAGGTATATAGGAGTAAGAATCTCCCTTTTTGATTTTATAATTATTCCCTCTCTAAAATAAAAGAAAGATTCTGTTTAAAAAAAGGAAGAACCTTTTTCCTGAATACTTCTCAAGAGTCCCACCTGTTTTAAGGATTCAGAACAACGAGTTCAGAAGTGAGAATCGATGTTTTGGATATCAAGGTTTTGGTCTCGAGTACGACCCAAAAGAAGTTCTTTATCTCTTGGGAAGTATAAGAAGTTATCTCCCAGATATTGTGGACCAAAGAAAGTAGGTGATTTAACTTACGAACTTCTTCTATCTCCTCATCTCAAAGTTCTTAATGCCTTCTATAGAAAATTGTGCCAAACCCAAATCATGGAAAGACGGTAAAACTTCAGTGGCAAGCTACCGTTGGCTTCTAAGTTACGCTAGCTCCTTCCTTTATATAAGTCGTAACTTTTACTTGTCGCTCACAGTAATCTTACTCCCATCGATCTCCTTTCTTCCTAATCTCCTTCATGGCTTGGCAACAAGAATTAGTTTTATCCATAATGATTCCTCACCTTCAAGACGCAAGTGAGTCTGTGAAGAAGGATTTTATAGAACAGTATGAGCGCTCACTTTTCCCTCACTTGGGAACTTCTGTAGCGCAGACCAAATGGCGGACCTATCAAGACATAACTAGGGTAACACCCTGGGGTCAGCAGCACTTTCGCAACAATGTCCGCTTGGCCATGGTTATTGAAGCCTTGGGTTTGGGTCCCCGATACTACTGCGTCATGAGATCAAGGCATCCTGGGTTTTCTGAGCGGGTCTTCTTATTGGCGTGTTTTCTTCCTCATGAGAAGATATGCCTTTACCCCGTTTTTGGCTTGCCTCTCAGAGGTCCTTTTGTTAGATCACCTCATACCACTGAGATAGGTGCAGCAATAACCAGCAGAATCATTCCCATAGATGAGTTACCCTATACTTGTGCAGCTTGTGAGTGCTGCTTTTGTGATCATATGATGGACGGGCTTATGGAAGTGTAAAGAGTTCTTCTATCTTTACTGTATAAGTTCCGAGAATGAATAAAGTTTAACTCTTGTTCTTATCTTGAATCTTGCTCTCTTTGAGACTTTTTCTTGGTGGTTAATCCTGATTTAAATTTTTCTCTAAGTCTCATAATTCGTGCATCTTGCGAAATTATCCCAGTTTGCGAGATGAGGACATCTCGCGTTTTTTAAGTGGGGTAGAATGTAAGATTCCTCCCCCACCCCCTTTTTGATGTCTAGTATCTTTCCCTGTAATCAATCCCTCTTCAGAAATATAAAGACCTTGTTTCTATCTGTTTTAGCCTAGAGAGAGAAAAATATTCTAGAGAGAGAATATTCAGATTTTGAATATTTTTGGATAGAAAAATATCTCTTCTAATTCAGATGAGTTCCCCTGAAACAGAAATTCAAAAAGAATTTTCCACTGTGCAATTGGAATTAATTGAAAATAGCTATAAAGAACCTTAGTCTAAGGGTCTAGATTTTCAGAAATCTTTAGACTATGGTCCAATTAAGGTTCCTATGGACCAATAGCATCAATCCATGTGTAGGGAGGAGATAAATCCAACTTGTAAAAAGAAAATACCCAAAAATGAGTAAATGCTCACATGAGGTGAAGAGTTGAAAATGTACAAGGTTTATTAGTAAAAAACTATGAGCAATATTAAAAATATGACATATGTAAGGAAGGGGAATTCTTTAAAGGAGGTGCATATTTCACATAAGATGAAGAGTTGAAAATGTACAAGGTTTATTAGTAAAAAATTATGAGCAATATTAAAAGTATGACATATGTAAGGAAGAGGAGTTCTTTAAAGGAGGTGCATATTTCACATAAGATGAAGAGTTGAAAATGTACAAGGTTTATTAGTAAAAAAATTATGAGCAATATTAAAAGTATGACATATGTAAGGAAGGGGAGTTCTTTAAAGGAGGTGCATATTTCACATAAGATGAAGAGTTGAAAATGTACAAGGTTTATTAGTAAAAAAATTATGAGCAATATTAAAAGTATGACATATGTAAGGAAGGGGAGTTCTTTAAAGGAGGTGCATATTTCACATAAGATGAAGAGTTGAAAATGTACAAGGTTTATTAGTAAAAAACTATGAGCAATATTAAAAATATGACATATGTAAGGAAAGGGAGTTCTTTAAAGGAGGTGCATATTTCACATGCTTGAATGAGTTTTAAACTCATAAAAATTGAGATATTTCATCTCTCCTCTCTCCTCATTTAAGTCTAGTTCCAAAAAGTTAGCTTAACTGACCTAAAAATGGTCAAATATTGACCAAACTGATTTAGAAAATTCTAGAATCAGTTTGTTTGGTTAGGAGCTCAATTTTTCCTATAAATAGAAGCCTCCCCCTTGTTGAAAAATATATAGTGTTTATGCATCGTTACTCTACTCCACCTAAGCCAGAAACTGTGAATTCATTTAATAATTCACTAGTTTTTGGAGCTTCCCTCTTTCTTCAATCCCCATTAGTGGCTCCATCAACATACTTAACCAATTGATTGGTTGGGGGCCTCTACCGTGAACAAAGAATCAAGCAAGTTGTAAGGTAATTAGTGAATATTGATCTTTCTATAATTTCTCAATGTTTCTCTCTTCTCAACCCCTCTCAAGCTTGAGAAGTTTAATTGGTATGGTTTTTTTTAAATGCTATTGAAGTTTGAATAGTAGTGAAGAGTTACATAATTTAATAAATGCTATTGAAGTTAATTTTCATTTATGTTTAAATTCTAATGATTCTTATGTAAATTCTCTCTCTCACTCAAGAAAGGGTCATACTCATGACCCATTCTCAATCCAAATCAAGCTTTTCATAAAGCTTTTCCTTAACCCAAGATTAAGCTATGCTTGAGGCCAAATTAATGGCTTTTTCTTATGCTTTTAGTTTATGTATATTGATGATTCAATCCATTATGGATTAAGGATCCAATTAGAGAATCATTTTAATTATTTCCTTAATGATAAGCTTTATCCCTTAGAAAAATTGAGATTTATCAGTCATAGCAGCGGAGCTATGGCAAAATTGTTATAAAAATTATGCATAAAAAATTTTCATTCAAAGCATAAAAAGAGGACTTCCTACCATATTCTAGGAATCATCATCCTAGATTAATTGAAAGAATTTCATTATAATCATGGAGAAATTGAATTTTAATATTATGCATAAAGGATAAATTTTTATATCAAAAGTGTTATTTTTACCATTTTTATTTTCATGCATAGAAGTATGCATAATGGATAAATTTTTATATCAAAAGTGTTACTTTTATCATTTTTACTTTCATGCATAGAAGTATGCATAAAGGATAAATTTTTATATCAAAAGTGTTATTTTTACCATTTTTATTTTCATGCATAGAAGTATGCATAATGGATAAATTTTTATATCAAAAGTGTTACTTTTATCATTTTTAATTTTCATGCATAGAAGTATGCATAAAGGAAAATTTTTATATCAAAAGTGTTACTTTTATCATTTTTAATTTTCATGCATAGAAGTATGCATAAAGGAAAAATTTTTATATCAAAAGTGTTACTTTTATCATATTGGATTTCATGCATATAGGTATGCATAAAAGATATTCTTTTTATACTAAAAGTATGATTTTCCTCATAAATGGATTTTATGCTTAACTTAGATGCATAAGAGAAATTCTTTTATTCTAAAAGTATAATTCCCTACCAAATTGAAATCATGCATAAGAAGATGCATAAAAGATTGATTTTAATTTCGAAAGTGTTAGTCTCCTTAAATGGAATTTATGTATAAATAAATGTGTAGAGAAATCTTATATCAAATAAAAGAATTCTCTTTTTAAAAAAAAAAAAGATATGAAATGTGATAAGATGTGATAAGAGGTGTATGAGATGTGATAAGAATTGATAAGATGCGTATGGAAAGTGATAGGATGTGATAAGAGGTGTGATAAGAGGTGATAAGATGCTTATGAAATAAGTTAGGATGTGATAAGATGAATTAAGATGTGTATGGGGGGATGAGGTAAGAAGTGTATGTGATAGGATAAGATGTATATGGGTTGTGATAGGGCGAGAATGGATGTGATGTAAAAGATTAGATGTGAAGGTATATGGGGTTATATAAATGGGAATGTGAAAATGGATGTATGTATGTGGATGTGTGGATATGGAGATGGGAGTGTGGATGTATGAACATGAAAATGGATATATGCATGAAGATGTATATGCATAGATGTAAATGTGGATGTAGATGTGGATGTATAGATGTGAATGGATGTGGATGTATAGATGTGAATGGAAATGTGGATGTGGATGTATGTGAATGTGAATGTAGATGTGGATGTATGTGAATGTGAATGTAGATGTGAATGTGGAATGTGGATGTATAGATGTGGATGTATGGGAATGTAGATGTGGATGCATGTATGTGAATGTGAATGTAGATGTGAATGTGGAATGTGGATGTATAGATGTGGATGTATGGGAATGTGGATGTGGATGTATGTGAATGTGAATGTAGATGTGGATGTATAGATGTGAATGTGGAATGTGGATGTGGATGTATGTATGTATGTGGATGTAGATGTGGATGTATGGATGTGTATGTATGAATGTGGATATGGGATGTGGATGTATAAATGAGGATGTGAAAATGGAGGTAAGCATGTAGATGTGGATGCATGGATGTGAATGTGGATGTGGATGTGGATGTGGATATGGATGTGTATGTATGAATGTGGATATGGGATGTGGATGTATAAATGAGGATGTGAAAATGGAGATAAGCATGTAGATGTGGATGTATGGATGTGAATGTGGATGTGGATGTGGATGTATGGATGTGGATATGGATGTGAATATATGATATGTGATGTGAAGGAATCTGAAGTGAAGAGATGGAAAAGGAGGTGATTGGATGAGTACACATATACATGGAATGTGGAATAAGTAATGTGGATTAATGAGGGATAATGTGGAAAAATGAGAGTTAATATAGAAACTGTATTTGTAAACTGTTTGTAAATGCTGTTTGTAAATGGCTGTTTTATGTCAAGAATGCTGGGGAAGCATTTTGACCGTCTTGTGATTAAGGTCGTGGAGACCTAACTGATAAAGTTGCAACTGCTGACGGAGAGTCAATGGAGGACGTCTCGCGTAGCAAGGTCGACCGAGGTCTTGACCAGCCTCGGTTCGATTAAAATGGTGAGCTTCCGGTACGGTGGATGAGGGACCAAGGAAGCGGCCTATGAGTGAAGCGCTAGGTCACCTGCGAAGGATCCTAGAGGGTGCTGACCATACGGTGCTCGGGCTCTGGGTCGCCTAGGATACCCACGCGTGCGTCGAGGAAGATATTGGAACAAGGAGTAAGAGTTGTTTTGTGAAACCGGGCATGGATCTGGTTGACTGACCTTGCTGGTCCTCAACGGATGAGTCCATGGCTCTTTTATATGGATCTGTTGGTTGATCTTGCTGATCTTCAACGAGAGTCCATTTTGATAAGTGATTATATTGCCGAGTATTATGGGCTAGGAACTATGGAAACGGCCTCTGAGTGGACAGGTGGTGAGCGTTCTAGTTGCCAATGATGCCATAGATACTCTGATGAAGGAATGATGGGAAATTTGAGGATCAACCGGATAAATTGGAAGATTGTGATCAGTGGTACTATGGTTTCATTAAAGGATTGTTTTAAAGTTACCTGATGATAAGAAAAAGGCAATTTCATATTGGGTGTGTAAGTGGTATGCCTAATTTTATGTTTGCATGAACTTCCGGCTAGGGGGCCTTGGAACTCTTTTCCTTGGTACCCGGGACAAAACCTAACCAAATTCCAAATTGGATCCCATCACTACAGTGGTTGGGCGGTTGGCTAACCCATGGGATCGGATGGGGTTAGGCTGGACTGATGGATCCGTAAACCGAGACTCAATTTCTGTTATTACGATAGATGAAGTAAGTCCCGGATAGTAATTGTTCTATGGATAGGAATCAACGGCTGTGCCTCTTGATGGGGAAAAAAGCGTTGATCCCAATGATCCAAGTGCAAGTTTCTTCCTTGATCCGACCGAGTATCTTTATAGGTGCAGTTGGATCAGCGTGATCAGTAATGATCTTGACTACGTTAGAGTTAAAAAAAAAAAAATTTTATCCTGGTGGAATCGCCCGTGCTTTCCGGGTAAGGGAAGTTTTTTCCGGGTTCGGTTTTGGAAAAACCGACGGATTAGTCTCTTGTCCGGAATCCGTGGACGAGGCCCCGAATGTGGGACCCCTGTCCCGTGCGAGAAGTGCTACTTCCGCTGCTAGTACCCGAATCCGTTGCTCGGTGGGAACAGGGGGATCTTACAAGTTGACAGAGCTCAACAAATTTATGCAACTTATGAAAGGGAGTTATATGCTATAATTCATGCCTTAAAGAAGTAGAGGCATTATTTATATGGTGCCAGATTTGAGATAGTCTTTGATCATGAAAGTATCAAATGGCTATCTAGTCAAAAAGAGTTGAAAGGACTCAAAGCTTGATAGATAGAGTTGCTCCAAGAGTTTCACTTTCAATCGGGATATAGAAAAGGATGTTACAATGTGGTAGCTGATTCATTGAGTTGCATGCCCATGGTTAACAAGTTGAGTTTTACTCAAATGAAGTGATTTTTTGCAACAATCACATAAGGGGAAGTGCGTTGATGATCCGTATTATGCCCACATGTGGAGTGTCATAAAGAAGAGGGATCCCTTGACTACAAATAAAGATAGCCCCATTCACGAGACAGACACTTCCACTAGCAGTAAGTCTTACAATGGGATTTATGTTGATGTATGGTTTTTAGCCACCACGAGCTCTAGTGGCCGTTGGACTCGAGAAAGAAAGGATACAAAAGGTTAAATATTTTCTTCAAGATCTCTAGGAGATGACGAAAATCGCAAAAGATAATGTTAAGAGAGCACAGGACAGTGCTAAACATTATGTAGACAAAGATCGTAGACAAGTCATCTTTGAGGAAGGTGATAAAGTGTTTTGAAAGGTTACCGCACACTTCAAATCTTTGAAACCAGGGAGAATTCTGAAGCTATCTCCAAGGTATTGTGGTCCATTTGCAATACTTAAAAAAGTAGGTAGTGTTTCTTATAAGTTAGCTTTACCAGAAAGCTCTAAAGTTCATCTAGTTTTTCATGACTAAATAAGAAGTTGCGTGATGATGATAATCTCGTCAACCAAGAGATCCTAGTAGAACTTATCGAACCCCCATCCTTACCACATGAACCGAAAAAAGTCTTGTATTTCCAAGAAAAAAGAACTTGACACTCTGTACGACAGGAGTGTTTAGTCAAGTGGAAGGAAAGAGAAGAAGGTTCTACCTGGGAAAAGGTAAGAACATTTAGAAAGAGGTTTCCAAATTTTGTTTTCAAGGATAAAAACTCCTCTTAAGGGCGGAATAATGTCATGACAATGGAATTAGTGGGAGCCAAGAGAGCTCGACCATCCGAGCAAGGCACGGGCAGGGTTTAGGGGAGCCAAAAATGATCGGATACGGACTCTAGGGTGACCGGACACTAATAAGAGTGGCCAAGTACATGTGAAGGGAAACTAGCCAATAAAAGAATGGGGTGCAAGGATAGAAGGTCGGGTGTCTTTTTTGGTTGTGGTTGGGTGGAGTAGACGATCTCTCAGCAACCCTTGTGGTGGGGGTGAAGTCGTGCACCTGAGGAGGCTGCCTCAACATATAATAAACCCTTCGCCCCATCTCATCCATAAAAGGCCTGCCCTCCTCACATCAAGATTATAATAAAGTATACCATCCCCAAGAACCTCGTCTTTCACCATAGGAGAAGGTGATCACTCACCGTCTCCAAAGCATCCTCTATATCCACCCCCTCACTACTAAATCTTTGACATCTTTGAGAAGCCCTTGCACTATCACCACCTAAGTGGCATCGTGAGTTTACTGCATGTTTGGGAGATGGCACCATGTGGGATGTGAGCGAGGTTTGTTGTGTGGAGGGGATAGGAGTAGGCCATGTTGTGGGGGTAGGAGCCGAAGGACGAGGAGTAGGCAAAGTGGAAGGGATAGGGGTAGGCAAAGTGGAATTGAGAGGGGTAGGGAAGCTGGTGAGACACATGGAAAAGGGTGACTATATGATAGATAAAGGCTCCAGCACATAGGAGGTGGGGGATACTCTCAATAATCTCAATAGCTCAGCCCCGTACTTTGAGTTTAGCCACCACTAAGATGCTTGTGCCTCATGATACTATGTAAATCTGGTCATCCTCTAGTATAGGAGGTGTACTACCCCAGGATACCCCTCCATATGCTCGATCATTCTCTGTTGGTGGCCACATCTATAAAAATTAATACCACTAGGATTAACATATTAGGATTAGGATCTTGAATATGCTTGCATGTATAGAGCCTATGCATGCATAGAGCTTATGTATACTCTACTATGTGAGAGAATCCCACTTCACAATACTTGCCATATCTCCTTACATTAGCATGTAATGTCACTTCCCACTGAACTCTAAGGAGGTCTGCCAAAAGGTATATGCATAAGGCTTAAGCATTAAGCTTTATCCATAAGGCTTTTTCTTAAAGCTTTATGCATAAAGCTTTATGCCTAAGCCATATGCACTAAGCTTAATTCCTAAGCCATATGCATTAAGCTTTATGCATAAGGCTTTTACATTAAGCTTTATGCATAAAACTTAAGCTTAAATATTTTACATTAAAGCTTTATAAATTAAGCTTAAGCATTAGGAATAGAGCTTAATCATGTATAAGCTTTATACAGAAAGCTTATATATAAAGGTTTAAGCTTAAGCTTAAACTTAAATATTTTACATTAAAGATTTATGCATAAAGCTTAAGCCTTAGGGGTAGAAGACTTAATGCATATGACTTGTACACAAAGCTTATGTACAAAGGTTTAAGCTTAAACTTAAACCTTTATGCAAAAGCCTTATCCACCACCATAAAGCTTAAGCTTTATGCATAAAGATTAAACCTTTAGGCAAAAGCCTTATGTATAAAGCTTTATGCAAAAACCTTATACATTAGCTAGCTTTATGTATAAAGCTTATGCTTAAACTTTATGCATAAGATTGTACATAAAGCTTAATGTAAACATTTTATGCATAAATATAAGTCATATGCATAAAGCTTTATGCTTAATGCATATGGTTCTATGAACAAGCTTAATGCGTAAAGCCTTGTGTTTAAGGTTTATTCATAAAGCCATAATGCATAAGCCTTATGCTTTATAAAAATGAATCTAATGTATAATGAAAAAAAAGCTCCAGAGCACCAGGGGTGTACCATAAACAATTAAAGAAAGGGATTATAAAAGACAAGTACTCTTACCTTGAAGAAGAGAAGTAGAGTTTGTGTTACAAAGCTGAGCTTATGGGTCGAGCATCAATCTAAAAGTTTAAGAAAATATATATGTTAGTAAATGGAAACGCATAACCTTACGCGTAAAGCTTTATGCATTAGATTTTTTTAAAGCTTATGCATAAACCATTTTACCAAAAGCTTTATGCATATAAACCATTTACATTAAGCTTACGTAGTACTGGGTTTTTAAATAAATCTTATGTATATACCATTTTTCCAAAAGCTTTGTGCATAAGCTTAATTAAAACAAAAGCTTGGAGTTCATACGCCATATGCATTAGGCTTATGTGCATGAAGCTTAATGTAAAAGCATAAGCATAAGCTTGATGTAAAATCTTAATGCATGTGGCTCTATGCATGCATATTGGAGCTATGCATGCATAAAAGTCTCTATGCACGTATATTAGAGCATACATAGAGCGTACATAGGCTCTATACATGCATATTAGAGCTATGCATGCATAGAGCCTCTATGAATGCATATTAGATCATGCACATACATAGGCTCTATACATGCATATTAGAGTTATGCATACTCTAATATGCATAGAGCCTCTATGCATGCATATTAGAGCTATGCATACTCTATGTATGTTCTAATATGCATATATGCATAGAGCATACATAGGAATTTTGAGGGAAAAAGAGCACTTAAAACTAGGAAAAAGAGAGAGGAAAGAAGTATACATAGAGGTTACATAAAAGATTTACGAGGAAAAAAAGGCTTTACCTTGTCTTTTTGCAAACAAAGTCGAATGAGCAAGCATCAAAAACCTTAAACTTGGAAAACAAGCACACACAATAAGGTTAATTAAAAAACAAATAGAAAAGTGAGAAGACAAGTGAGAAGCAGAAGAAGAAGAAGAAGACAAGAATCGAGACCTAAGTATACATAGAGCGATTGAAACAAATATGAGAGAATAGAGAGAACAAACCCTTACCTTCACCATAAAACTTATGCTTTTGGAGATGAAAGCACATAAATGAAGGAGAGCATGAGTTTCATGCTTGAGGTATGGAAGATGAAGGGAGAAGAAACGAGTTTAGTGCAGGTTTTGGGGGGAAGGTAGTTGGAAAGAAAAGAGTGTCAAAGAAAGGATGCATGCAGTGTGGTAGAATCCAATTATTTTTAAATAGTACGCACCGCTATACATGCGGCTACTATCGTGGCTATACATGTAGCTATAGCCATGCAAGAGCCATATGTATAGCTATGACAATAGCCACATGTATAACCACACTAGTAGCTGCATATACTAGAAACAAATCCCCTTGCATGCAGTCGCAACTCTCTCACTACTTTCTCTCACTACATCACACAACTATACCATCATCCTCTTGTAGTTTTTCATGCTTGCACGAAGCACATTGAGATACAGTATCACTATGTGCATCCATGTAACTCGATCGAGTTAGGAAAATGCACTTTTTTGAATTGTGCATTCTCTATGTAATGATTTTGGGGTGCATGCATGCCTTGGGTTAAGTAAGTAACTTGATCGAATTAAATGGTAGACCTCCATGTAGACAGCTCGTAACTTGATTGATTTCGATGTTAGATGTTTGCATAGCTTGATCATGTTTTACATGGTACCTATGTGGATGTCCACATCACATAACTCAATTGAGTTACATGGATGCACAACTCCTAACTTGAGAAAAAGTATGTGGATATCCACCACATAACTCAGTTGAGTTATGTGGTGTCTCGTAGATGTCCACCCACTACATAACTCGATCGAGTTATGTGGTCGGTAGTGTTGTCCAAGGTGGTAGGGGGGGTAACTCACTCGAGTTACCTCACGAGTCTCTATTGAATGCCACTTGGCATGACATGATTGGAAGGATAACTCAATTGAGTTATGTCAAAGGTGTCCCATCCACATGACTTGATCCCAAAGTCAAGACAGTCATTGTACAACCATTGCCCATTTTCCTACGCTATCTTATAAATGATAGATGCATGTTTGAGCAGGTAAGATGGGAAAGTTCCTTGAAGTAGCCTTATTGTAGGTGTAGGTAAAACCATGTCCTACGTTATCTTATAAAAGATAGGTGCTTGTTTGAGTGGGTAAGATAGGAAAGTTGCTTGCAGTAGCCTTATAATAGGATAAGCATGTAAACCATGTTAACCAGTTAATGGTAACATCAACACTAGTTAAACATGTTAACCATGTTAACATGTTAAGTGGTAACATCAACACTAGTTAAACATAAAATAAAGCATAAATTCAAAGTATAAACACTAAAAACAACAAAAAATCAACACAAACTACTTTCACATCCATACCTCTTCCTTGGTGTGCTACTACTCAATATCGAATGGTTAACTCCATTGAAATTGGAGTTAGAAGTTCATCAACTAGAAGTACCAACATTAAAAACAACACAAAATACTTTCACATCCATACCTCTTCCTTGGTGTGCTACTACTCAATATTGAATGGTTAACTCCATTGAAATGGAGTTAGAAGTTCATCAACTAGAAGTGATAAGGCACTCCTTGTGGGAGTAATACTTGTGTGGAAGACTTACTAAATTTCCAAGCTCGAGCTCAGCCTAAGAGGTTCACCCTTGCATGTGTAGAGCTTCTCGGTCTTACACTTCTCTTGCACTTGTGTCACACCAATCTCCAATGGGTGGTGCAACCACTCCTCACAAAGGTTGGAATGAAATTCTCATATGAAGTCGATTACTATGCTATGCCTAACCCTCAAGAAAGAGGGAAGAGAAGGGAAGCAGGAGAAGATGAACTGATTAGTGCAAAGCATATCCCAGACTAATCCTAATCACATCCACAATGCTAAATTAGAGTTTCAAGAGAGATTGGACACAACATTGGACATAACACTTAACTCTATTACATGAATGGGAAAAGTGATTACAAATATAAGAAGATGTTTCTCATGCCCACCTGAGAGTAAGTGACCCAAGGCACTCATGACCAAATGTAAGGATGTTATAAGTGTTTGGCCTTTCTAGCCAAGTTTCTCATGTTATGACCTTGACATAAATTTCTTGGGAGCATCCTAAGAGCACTTACAATCAAAAATTACAGCATAACTAAATACACTCATTAAGGTGTGTGGATTTTGTCGGTAAAGAACAATGTTGAATCGGAAGTGGTAACATGCCAGTTTGACAGTCGGGGGTGTCTAGCTTGGTTAGCTAGATGCAACTTCCTTGTATTGTTGATTATCTTGTGCTTGAGAGGTTTCCAACTCTACCACATGAAAATTTGATGGAATCATTACTTCAACCTTGTAGATTGGCACTTCTCCATTCTCTTGCTCCTTTTGCATTAAGTGGACTACCCTATGTCTCCATTCCTATCTTAGGGCCTGAGCTTGACATGAATGACTTGGGAGCATCATAAGAGCACCTACAATCAAGAATTATTGAGGATTTTGTTGGTAAAAAGCAATGTTGAATTGGAAGTGGTAACATGGCGGTTTGACAATCAAGGGTGTCTAGCCTGGGTTAGCTAGATGTAGCTTCCTTGTATTGTTGATTAGGCTGTGCTTGAGAGATTTACAACTCTACCACATGAAAATTTAATCGAATCATTGCTTTAACCTTGCAGATTGGCACCTGTCCACTGTCTTGCTCCTTTTGCATTAATCGGACTACCCTCTGTGTCTCCATTCCTATCTTAGGGCTTGAGCTTGTAAGCTTGGGGCATCATCACAATTGATTTTTTGATATCTCGCTTGCTATCTTTCTCCATGGGAGGCTATGATTCAAATGGGAAACTTTTGTTGCACAGCTCTTGCTTTTGGCACCCAACAACACACTTGTGGCATCCCTTGGTCTTTGGGCCTCAAGTACAACCTTTGCTGCACATCTTTTCACTGTCCATAGCCTACAAGGACACCTCTTTTTTTTCCTAGGCAAGATTTCTTTAACTCCATGCTTGATCATTATACTTGGATTTCTCCTAAGCCTCTTGCACTCTAGAGTATCCCCAGCTTAATTTGCGGGGCAATAGAAACTCTAAAATATTGTTCTTGGCCAATTTCAACTCTAGTTACTAACAATGCCAAAATTTTGTCAACTCAATTGTTATGGATGCGTGAATGTCTTTCCCAAGGCTTGCGACCACTAGTTGCATGAGCGACTAGTTAGGTGAGATGTGAGGTGGTAAGGCCTAAGGAGACCCGTTGGATCTACTCATTCTTCCCTCTTCTATCTGTTACCTAAAAGAGATAGCATTAGATTCAAAGGGCTGATACCAACACTATGATTCTACTTACCCTATTCTATGGGTTTGCTTTCACTCCTTGTTCCTACCTACTATAATTGATGGCTAGTCAAATCTAAGCTAGAGTCTTTCAACACAAGTATTCAATGTCTAGGAAAGTTTGGGATATTGCAAATTCATGATGGCATCTAATAGTACATTAACTTATTTAAATGAAACTCTAAGCTAAAAATGGCTTTCTATCGTTATGCTCTTGGTTTTTGATCGTTGGGCATTGTAAAGTCATCTTTGGTCTCAATATCTTTGGTCGATGTAGACTTTCAATCCACCTCTTAGTATTGGTGGTAAATTGATGAAGTCTCCTATTCAAACTAAGTTGGAAAGGGACATAACTATGGTTGCATGATGCATCTTCAAAGCAATAGTAGTTAGTTATATGTTGTTTGTGCACACGATGAGAGACTCACTCTCCTCCACTACATGTGAACGTACATTCACTATTACTCACACATGGATGTGGAATGTCCATTACATGTGCACTTATCTATCTATCTATCTATATATATATCTTTCTTTCTTTCTTTTTTGCAGATGGATATATTTGAACCTACACACACATGGATATGGAATGTCCATTTTGTTATAACACCTGCAAAATCACTACTCCAAAAGAATGTTGGCATGCATGAGGACACCAATATGACTGATGAAATTTGATAAGCGCTCATCGAGATGAGTAGCCCAAAGTAGCCAATGGAAAGGCTCAAGGTGGCCCATGACTGGGGTGTCGGTGCTGCCAAGGCCAAAGTGAAATTAGGGGGGCAATGAGATTAAGGCGCATAATTAAGGTGCCGTATGATTGTATGGAGATTTGATGCACCAGAGGAGTGAGCAGATGGCATGCTGGTCGAGAGGAGTGTGCACGAGAAGCTCAAGCTACGAGCTACCGCGCGTACCCTGCACGTGCTGGCGCGTGTGCCGAAAGCTGGCCTCCTCACGTTTCACCCCCGTTGACGACCTCGCACATGCTGCGCTCACATGCCGCACAGAGCAGTACAGCTTCTATCAGAGCATCACGCACAGATAGAACCGGTCAGCTTTCATCCATGGAAAGCTGTGAGAAGCCTGCGAAAATTTGCGTACTCGATGCTACAATTCCACATAGTGGTTGCTGTTGAGTGTAACTTTTTCTTTTCTTTTTTTGTCAAAAAGAGGATGCTTTTTTATGTAAGAAAACGAAGGAAATGATTCTCTTTGAAAACAGTGTGCTAAAGTAGGGGAAAAAAAAAGCAGAAATTATCATTACCAAACCTGTAAACTGCACAGTCAACGTTTATTATATAATTACCCTAATAGAAATAGATTTGGTAGTCAACTGTTGGCCATTAATGTATGGGAATTAAGCACAAAGCTATATAAAGAGAGCTCATTAAGTAAGGGAGCTGCAGTAGCTGCAAGAGCACCTAGTAAGATGGAGAGGCAGCTTCTTCTCACCATAGCCAGGCATGGCTTGCTTTCCATCATCTGTGCAGCAAGCCTCATGTGGGCGCTGTATTGGATCATGTCCTCTGAGCCCAATAATGACCCCAAGTACCTTGATCGGCTTGAGGGCCGCATGCACTCCAGGTTCTTCCGCACTGATGGCTACTATGGTAATCGTCATCACCTTGTAATCGTTATTAATTATCATAACATTCTTAATACTTAATCCTGGGTTCCTATAACCTGCTATATCTAAACTTAATTTATTTCCATTGATTAAAATTCAAGGCCCTTGGTTGTTAAAAGGCCATGGACTCTGGAGTTACAATGGTCGAAGCGATGGTTAATTATCAATATACTGACTCATTTCTAGTTAATCGCCCTTAATTACAAGGAAGTAATATGTCGTTAGAAATTAGTAATCTTAGATTAAATTGCTTTATGATGTAGCCGTAGGGCCATTTTTTAGTTCAACATTGTTAGCTACAAAATCCAGATACAAGATGGTAGCTGCATGGGATCATTAAGATGGGTGTCCCATATTATCAATCACGTGCTACTAAATCAGCTCTTATTGGAAAGATGACCATGCACGTCGTGTTAAATTATTGATTTGCAGTTGGATTGACTGATTAATAATGCGTAATCTGGTTGTTTCCCACACTTTTGCAGGGTCCGTTTTGATCTACCAGACAACCCCATTCATAATTGTGGCCCTGCTTAGCTTTGCAGTGATTGAGCTGAGAAACAAAAGCAAGTAAGCCAGCTGCCAACTTCCCTGTGTTAATTTGCTCTTACAGGATAATGATTAAGTCTAATCGGTGGCTTTACTCGTCGTGATAATGTGCTCAGTAAGAGGATTAGCTAGATAATTCAAAAGGATGTGGGGGTACTGACCAACTTGGAGTGATTAGGATTTCAAAATATCTGGTCAATAATACTTTTTGTGGGTGGTTTAATAATACTGCACTTAATTATGGTGGGTGCTTTAATAATATTGGATCAATAACACTTAATTTTGGGTGCTGTAATACTGTACTTACAGGACGGTATCTACAACTAAGGAGGATACCACCCTGCACAGGCCGACTCGCCCGAGCATCACGACCTACCCATTGGTGGTAAAAAGCCCATTAATGGGAGTGTTGACGGCTGCAGACGTGCTTTTCATCCTGGGCATCCTCTTCCTGGTCACGTATAGCTTTGGCAGAATGACCTACTTGGGCTTCGAAGGAATCGAGGAGAGATTCAAGACAGAACCCGAAATCTTCGAGACATCTCTGTAAGATCAGATCAGAGGCGATCATACTCCTTAATTACCTGACTAATTATAGTATCGAGCACTCTTCTCAATGCTTTAATTTGAGATCTTGATGATGATTATACTCCTCTCAATGCTTTTTGTGATCATGATAATAATTATTGTGCTTTGCTGCATGTCAGAGACGATCACACTCCTCTCAGCGCTTTTTGTGATCGTGACAAAGAAAGATTATTTCGCTCTAAATTATAATTAATTCGGTTTCAGTGAGAATTAACTACATAGTTTGTGCTTTGGAGACGATCATACTCATTAATTACCTCACTAATCACAAGATCGAACACTCCTCAATGTTTTTTGTGATTGTGTGATAATGATTATTTCGCCCTAAAGCATATTAATTAGTTCGGTTTCAGTGAGAATTAACTGTCTAAAATTGTGCTTTGTTGCATGTCAACAGGCAAGTAACCAAGGTGGCCTACGCTGCCGACTACATGGGTCGATCTGCCATGATTCCATTCTCTCTACTTTGGATCCCGGTGTCAAGGGGCTCCCCGTTCTTGCGACTGATCAAAATGCCATTTGAGCATGCTGTCAAGTACCACATATGGTTATCCGTGCTGACGCTCGCCCTTCTAACCGTCCATGGCATCGGCTACATAATATACTATGCTGCCTCTCATACGGCCAAGAAGGTAATTAATATGCATGTGTATACATAAAACACTCTTATCATATCATCATATATACAAGCATGTGCCCATGTCATTAAGCACTTCAACGAGTGTAATTAATATGTGTGGGGATAATTTTGGCATTCTGTTATACTCCTTCCTATCCTATCCTTGATGTGGTTCAAGTCTCTTCTGACTGTATTTTGTTATGGTTTTGGCTGTCCATGATAGATTGTTGGATGGGAAGTAGAAGGGGAGGCATGCTCAGTAGTCGCGGGGGTCGTAGCCTTGATAGCTGGATTAGTGATGTGGGCAACTTCCCTTTCATTTTTCCGGAGGAGATGGTATGAGTTGTTCTTTGGGCTGCATCATCTCTACATCGTCTTTTTCCTCTTTTGGCTCTACCATGTCATGTGGACCATTCACTTCTTCATCATACCATGCCTGCTCTTCTTCATCGATCGCTTCCTGCGCATGCTACAATCTCGACAATCTGTTGATGTGCTCTCGGCCAAGGTCTTGGAGTCAGGCTCACTAGAGCTAAGGATTGCAAGGAGCAGTACCCAAGGTAACATACCTAATAGTGCCATAATAACATCATACACTCCATGATTCAATGCTTTCTCAACCCTCCCCTCCCTTTACACAGTGCTTTTTCTTGTGTTATCATGGTGGAATGACAAAAGGACTAGTATACCATGCACTCAGCAGCTGGTACCTTCGATTTCCGAGCCTGTCAAGGCTGATGAAGCTACAGTGGCACTTCTTTAGTGTGACATCGACGGCCATGGATGAAAAAGAAGAGCTCTCTATTGTGATTAAGCCTCTTGGAAAGTGGACGACAAGTTTAAAAGACCAACTGTTGAAGTCCGCCCAAGCACATGGAACCACCCCTGGGTGTCCTTTCTCGTTCAAGGCAGGGGTTGAGGGCCCTTATGGAGATGAATCAGACTTCTTCTTGAAGTACTCTCTCTCTCTCTCTCTCTCTCTCTCTCTCTCTCTCTCTCAGTCACACACACACGCACGCACGCACGCACGCAATGCATGCATGTATACACAAATTACTCTTAATCATTATATTATATAGCACAATCCCAAGCATGCACGCATCAGTAACAATCATGGAATTCTTGACCATTTTTCAGGTATAATGTACTGATACTAGTTGGTGGTGGTATTGGGGTCACTCCCCTTCTTGCTATCCTGCGCGATGTCTTGCATAGACAGAGACGCGGACATAGAGATTTGCCATCTTCGATCCAACTCTATCATTGTGTGAGAAAGCCAGAGGAGCTTTGTGTTCTGAACAGCATAGATCCCAATGACATAGCGCCCGAATATGAAACACGTGGATTGGACCTGCGTGTCTTTGCTTATATCACTTCCACTTCTCTTGTAGACTACAGCAATATAATGAATATAGAATCAAATACCCATCAAAGGCTTGACCTTGCCACATTTGGAGGCTCTACTTGGAAACCCTCAAATGAGCCTGGAAGTGAATTATTATCCCCCATAAGTGGGCCTACCCCACAAGGAATATCATGCATTAGCACTAAAGGTAAATCAATTTGGGTAGCATCTACTATCCTTGCATCCATGGTGGGATTCTATATCCTATGGGGTCTCTCCAATGTCTTCATCATCCAAAACTATGATGCTCACTTTACCAACTACAACCGAGCACATTTAGTGGTAACAAGCATGGTTTTGGGCACTACCATATTTGGAGGCATAATTGTTTCACTTTGGTGGTTTCACTCGAAGCATCAAAGATCTTGTCCTATGGCTGATTCAAGAAAAATTGGTATTGCAAATAGCTCACCCAGTAATTCCCAACAAGAGCTTCAAGAGATCACCACAAAAGATGAGGAGAATGTGGGTTCACATGCTGGCTCCCCATGGAATGGAAGCTTGCACCTTCGTTGTAGGCCTCGTTGGACAGGTATCATTCCTCTCTTAATTCCCACATTACATAAAATGAGTAATCATACCTATCAATGAAATGAGTAATCGATATGCATATCAATGTCTTTTGATTGCACTACTTTTAGCCTAGGCATGAATATTTTTATTGGTCCATTTTATCATATATAATGCACAAGTACTTATGAGGATACATCTCACAATACATTCATATATAATGCACAAGTACTTATGAGGATACATCTCACAATACATTCACATAGTACACATTTCTACAATTACACTATTTTAGCCTAGGTGTGACTATTTTTTATTGGTCCATTTTACAAATATAATGCACAAGTTATACTTATGAGGATACATCTCACAATACATTCACATAGTACACATTTCTACAATTGAGTTGTTGAACCATATATATTGTCTGCTCTCTTTCATTAAATCATTTCTTTTAGTTTGACACTTTGTGGCTGTGAGCTATAGCTTAATTGTAGTACATAGGTTACATTTAGAGCATTTACTAGTTTGAGCTATGCTCACACAATTGAACTCTATATTCCAAATCTAGGATTGAATGTAGATGCATACATTTCCTTCAATGTCATATTAGCTCTTGCAAAATGCCAACCTACATATCTAGAATCACCAATTGAGTCTCCTCGTATAGGGGTTTGAGGGGAAAAGAGAGGCGGATGGGGTCATGATGGACCAAACTTCAAATCTAGAACTTATTATACTTAAAGTTTTAGCTTCATAAAAAAGAAACTTTCTAGTCACCCCACCATAATAGTTGTTGAAGTTGAACATGAAGATAGTGATCCTCAGTATCTAGGCTTAATAAAAAATTTCACGCTTTCACTTAGATTTTGGTTTTATATCAACAAAGATACACAATCTAACACTTGCAACACTAAATTGTCAGAGGTTGTACACACACATATGTTTTGCAACAATAGATATCATAACTAACTACATGTTTTTTCAATAGAAATATTCGATGGTTTGAATAATGAGTACCAAGGACAAAACATTGGAGTGTTGGTTTCTGGCTCACCAAGCATGCAAGAGGATATTGCTCATGAGTGTCAAAGGCACACTAAATTATATGGCAAAGCAACTTCTTCAAATGTCTTCCACTATCACACTATCAGCTTTGACCTTTGAAAGATACTAGCTTAAAATCTTCATACTTGCAAATTTCGTTTTGTGAAAAAAGTCGAGTATGTATGTATGATAAATACATAGTAGTACTTTTTAACTAATAACATTGACTTAGCTTTATGTCAATGATAAACATTCCATAAAATTTAGTATTGAGAATTCAATACCTCAGCCTCCAATGTAGATGATCCATTTTGCAAACAAAAATATTGTTAATGCTTATAGTCTAACTTTTCAAACATGGTAGGATGCCTTATACATCAGCAGGTCAATAGCTCCTCCAATGTAGATGATCCATTTTTGTAAATAAATATTGTCAATACTCCTTCAATGTAGATCCATTTTTGTTAATACTTATAATCTAATTTTACAAACATGGTAAGTTGCCTCATTATACATCAACATGTCAATTTTATGCTCGATAATTTTATACTACATTAACCATATCCTAGGAAATCAAATACATGTGATATGATAAACTATGAGTGTCTAATAACTTAAACAAGAGTCTATCCCTATAAACCTTTTCAAAAACAGCACCCATGTGAACCATTTTGATTAGGTTAATAGCCCATAATGTGAGTCCATGTATATAGAATATGCCAAACCGGTTGCCTTAAGGTTTTAAAGTGTTTCAAAATATCAATAAGGCCTCATACTAATGTAAATAAGGGTGGGCCACTTAAATCTTCTTATATATAATTGAGGTTTTTCCTCACACAATAATGGAAACTTTATTTATGCCAAATGTTCTTTATGGAATAGGCAAGGAATAAAATCTAATTCAGCTCTTATTTTTCTTGCATATTCTTGTGAGTATGGGTGTGTAAAAAATATGGTTTTAATGAAGAGAAATATTTAACAACAAAACAATCAAATCATCCTTTCACTCAGAGAGATCTCAACACATGCAGTTATGAAAGCAACTAGAGGTTAGATCCCCTTAAGGTTATACGCACCATAGATTGATGCCTCTTTCTTCACACATCAATCAATGTTAGCCCAATCAATGCCATTTGGTTGCCGCTCTTTGTAGGCATAACTAAAAACTAGGAACACTCAACTTCACCTAAAGTTTAAATAACATTATGCATAAACACAGCCAAGCATTCTCAATGAGGAACACTACAAAGGATAAGGGCTATGGCTGCGAGCACAACTATGCCCGTAAAAAATCAAAAGAGAAATTAAAAAAATTGCTATGCACAAGCAGTAATGTAGCTAGATGCACATCTTGGTGCTTGCCACCATGAGCACAGCCAGCATCACACAGCCAGTTGGCTGCACAAATGGTCATGTGTATGGGCATGCATGTGGCCACGCATGGCAGTGCATATAGTTGTGCATGTGGTCGTGCTTGTGTATGTAATGAAAAAATAAAGAGCTCGCCTTGAGACTGCACCATGTAGCCTACAAGGAGAGATCTTTGGTTTCTTATTTTTGCATATCCTCAGGGATTTAATATTCACGTGATCACAAAATTTTTTGTGATAATAACACATGTGAACAAGTTATTCACATGTTCTCATGTTACCGTTCACAAAATAACAGGTCACTTGCCATTTGGGAACCCCTTAAAAGCTTGGCTACACATGGGAATAAGCTATTCACATGTTCTCATGTTACCATCTTTACATAATAGCACGTCAGTGGCCACCTGAGAAGATTTTTTGTGCCCAACAAAGATAATTTTTTAGGCCCTTGTGAAAGCTTTGTGAATATAACATGTAATCACAAGATTTTTTATGTTATTAACATATCTTATTAACATGTTCACATGTTCTCGTTTACGTCAGTGAAATCCCTGCATATCCTACTACCATGCACAAAATTTCTATAACGAAGTGCCCAACACTAGCATATCCATCCTAGCTACTAGTTTAAAAAAGTGTTGCCATATATATATAGGCAGTGATGTGTGTGAACACACTTAGGACCGCCGGGGCACTTTTTCCCTCTTTAGGAGGTTTTTTCCCCCGGCTTGTATATACGCCCATCCTTCTAGGGCTGACTAATCTTTTGTACATTGACACAATCTAATACACTTTGTGTTGTGTACATTCTTGCTTCTTCTTCTCCAAGCTTTGTGTGCTTTCTTGCAACCCTAATTCCAACAATTGGTATCAAAGCAGGCATGGCTCCCAGGGCTACGCCGCCAACATCCTCCGACTCACGTTCTCCGATTGAGGTGAGTTTTCACGAGCGCAGGTCACTATACAGATGGGTTACAAGATATGAGGATGCAAAGACAAAAAGGCAAGCAGAAAGAGCTCTCTTTCGGAGGCAACATGGCTCTCGGAAGGCGTACCCTAAGCATCTAGCAACACTTCTGAATGATATCCATGTTGATTGGTTGCATGAGGAAATGGAGAGAGCAGAGAGCGACGAGGGGCTGCATATCACGGCGGAAGAATGGGAGTATGCACGAGGATGCATGTCAAAGGTACATAGAACTAATGTTTTGCATTAGTTGTAAGTGATTTGCTTTTAATATTTATTCACATTGCTTACACAAATATTGCTTCTATTTTGGTCCAGTGCACTATGTTCAATGCTATATGGTGTGAAGGCAAGCATTTTCGAACACAAAGAATTGATGAAAAGAGAAATACACAAGATTGCGGTGTCATTAGTAGCTTTGAGGGAGCTAATGGAAAAATGGATGATTATTGTGGCATAATCCAAGACATATTTAGGCTTGACTTTCATCGCTTCTTTGTGTATGTTTTGGATGTCAAATGGCAAATGAACGTGGTGGAAAAAGGGCCTGATGCAACGATAAAACGCCATGCAAGTGGATATGTAACTATTGACTCTACAAAGTTCTGGCAAACAAAGAAAGATAGGCTCGTATTGCCACAACAATGTGAGCAGGTATGCATTTTTTTACTAATGTGTTTCATGTACATATATATCTAAGCTCGCGTACCCCTTGACTTTTGATATGCTAATTAATTACTGTACTGTGTGTATTTGAGTAGGTTATCTATCTACCAATGGTGCATGACATCAAATGGTGGTACGTCATCCCTATTGCACCACGTTCCAAAGTGATGTATAATACATTCACTGATATGGAGCATATGGAGGATGTAACAAGCCGCAATGAAGATGACGTCGAACATGCCATTGAAGATGTTGTGATCGATGATCAAGAAATAAGAGATGATCATGATAATGAGGATGAGCATGCCATTTCTCATGATCATGAGAATGACCCTACCATTGAGGATGATGGTGATGTTGATGAGGATGATCAGGACATCGATACCATTATTAATGGAGTACAGAATATCGATAGTGGAATAAATTTAATCGTAGCCTTACCAATTGATCAAATGGATATTGATATTGATCGTTTGGCAAGGATGGATCTTATTGAAGATGAGATCGAACCCTAACCAATCCGTCACTGTATGTTCTAAATTGATGACATTTCTATCATCTCATATGCATGATTTATTTTTGAATATATTTCATTGTTGTAAATGCATGTAGTGGGATTGTGTAATGATGTATACTGTAATGTACTATGAGATGGTTTAAGGAAAATAGTTTTTAATTTTGTAAAGGAATTCAGTTTTTTTTCAGTTTTTCTCTGCCATGCGTGTATTAATCCGTGTATAGTAGCGTGTATTTATCCGTGTACAATAGCGAGTATTACCCCGTGAATATTATCGTGTATTTATGCGTGTATTACTGCGTGTATATAGACGCATTTATACACGCGTTGATAAATGCAAATATACACGCGAGCTTAAATGCTAAAATACACGCGCCCGATTTTATTCAAATACAAGCGCGACCATACACGCGTTCGTAATTTATCGCGTGTATGAAACGCGTGTATGGCAGCATTGTCTTGTAGTGCAAGAGCAACTATTGTAAGGCAAATGATCATGTCATTAAGAATTGCCCTAAGCTAAAGGCTAAAGAGGCAAAGAAGAAAGAGTCAAATGCAGCCACAATAGTAGATTCTTCTACAAATGCAGATTCTGCAAATGTTGTGCAAGATACAGAATGGGCGTTTAGCGTGTATTGCCAGTATGACCCATCTGTACATGATGCATGTTTGGTAGTTTCTGTTGACTCTCATGTATGGTATTTTGACAGTGGTGCTACAAAGCACATTACCTCGTATCGTGATATGTTCACTTCTCTTGAGGCTGTCCCTAATGGAAATACTATCACATGTGCCAATAATGCTTCTTACCCAGTGAAGGGCATTGGTAAAATTACACTTACTGCTGCAAATGGCAGCGCTTTCACACTTTCAGATGCTTTGTATGTGCCAGGGATAAAGAAGAATCTATTGTCTGTCTCTGCGCTTGCTAGACTTGGACTTGTAGTCAAATTTGTGGATGACAGATGTACTGTTCATGATTTGACTTCTAGTGATACGATTATTGTATCTGGCACCTTGTTTCGTGGGCTGTATAGGCTCAATTCTTATGACAAGTGTGTGGAAGATTCAGCAAATGCAGTTTCTGATGAAAAGGCAGTTTCACATGTAAAACTATGGCATGCTCGTTTTGGTCATCTGAACTTTGCTAGTTTGCTGCGTTTGCAGAAATTTGATATGGTTGCTTCATTGCCCCCTCTTGAGGCACCATTGAAACATGTTTGTGAAGGCTGTATTTTGGGCAAAATGCAGCGTTCTGCGTTTCCAAAGGATGGTTCTGTGCGGGCCACTCGCAAATTGCAACTTGTACATAGTGATGTATGTGGGCCTATGCAAACTCCGTCATTTGGTAAACACTTGTACTTCGTGACTTTCATTGATGATTACTCAAGGCATGCATGGGTATATCCACTGAAGGCAAAGTCCAAAGTGTTTTTGTGCTTCAAACAGTTTTTTCTTATGGTTGAAAATGTATCCAATTGTACTGTGGGCACCCTCCGTTCTGATCGAGGGGGGGAGTACATGTCTAAAGAGTTTGATGCATTTCTGGCTAGTTGTGGGATAAAACACCAATGTACAGTGCCGTATACCTCTCAGCAAAATGGTGTTGCTGAGAGAAAAAACAGGTCACTTATGGAGATGGCACGATGTATGGTCAAGAGCCAAGCTTTGCCCACATGCGTTTTGGCTTGAGGCTGTCATGTGTGCTGCATATGTACTCAACAGGTGTCCCACTAAGGCCTTGCAGTCTATTACTCCATACGAAGCTTGGCATGGCAGGAAGCCTTCTATTGGTCACTTGCGTATCTTTGGTTGCTTGGCCTATGCTTTAGTGCCTGTGCAACAACGCAGAAAATTGGATGATAAGGCTGTCAAATGCATTTTTGTTGGTTACAGTGCTGAGAGCAAGGGTTACAGATTGTATCATCCACAGTCAAAGCGTATCTTGATTAGTAGAGATGTTGTTTTTGTGGAAGCTGCTGTGCAACCTTTGTTATCATGTACCAAAGAGACAGGTGTGAGCTCACGGGATGTATTTGATACGTTGTTGCCTCTCTTTACAGGTGGGAATTCAAATGTAAGTCCTAATGAGGCAAATATTCAGCCTATGCAGATTTCAAACGACATCATAGCTGAGCCTATTTCTGATACAGATTTACATGATGTAATTCATGAGGATAGGGCTGAAAATGAGCAGGCTAGAGGTATGCCAAAATGGCTGGTGCAAACCTTGCGTGATAGTAAGATTGATCCATCTATGACTAGTTGTACTCGTTCAGGTTTTCAGCATGCCTCTTATACATCAGATTGTTATGCTTTGGCTGTGTCTAGTATGTGTAAAGAGGAAGAACCTCTTTCATTTGATGAGGCACAAAATTCAAAAAATTGATTGGCTGCAATGCAAAGTGAATATGATGCTATAATGAAGAATGGTACATGGTCTTTGTGTGATTTACCTATTGGTAAAAAGGCCATTGGATGTAAGTGGATTTTTAAGTTGAAACGAAAGCCAGATGGCAGTGTTGATCGCTATAAGACTAGACTTGTTGCAAAGGGTTATGCTCAAGAAAAGGGCATTGATTTTGATGAGATCTTTGCTCCCACTTGTCGTATGACTACCATTCGTAGCATTTGTGCATTGGCAGCTCATAATGGTTGGAATGTACATCAATTGGACATAAAGACTGCATTCTTGAATGGAGATTTGCATGAAGAGGTGTATGTATCGCAGCCTCGTGGTTTTGTTCAAAGAGGGCAGGAAAACAAAGTGTGCAGGTTGAAAAAGGCTTTATATGGTTTAAAGCAAGCTCCACGAGCTTGGTATGAAAAAATACATGCATATTTGACTGCACATGGTTTTCAGAATAGTCCAACAGAAAGCACTTTGTATGTTAAACGTGTGGATGATGTACATCTAATCATTGCTCTCTATGTCGATGACATGCTGCTCACAGGACCAAATGAGAGTCATATTGCTGATTTCAAGGCTGACTTGAATGCCTCTTTTGAGATGTCAGATTTGGGGCATTTGCATCATTATTTGGGGATACAATTTAAGCAGTGTGATGGAGGTATTGCTTTGTGTCAGACAAAGTATATTGAGACATTGTTGCAGAGATTTGGCCTTGAAGACTGCAAGCCTATTGCTACTCCAATGGAGACACGTTTGAAGTTGTCTTCATGATGCTGGAGATCACTTTGATGTCACACTCTATCAGACAGCTGTTGGTTGCCTCATTTATGTATGCATTACGAGGCCGGACATTCAGTTTGCAGTCTCACAGGTGAGAAGGTTTAGGCATAGCCTAGGGTCTCAGCATTGGAAGGCAGTTAAATGCATCTTTCGCTACTTGAGTGGCACCATACATCTTGGGTTATTTTATCCCAAGGGGGGATCGTTGCCGCCAGATTTACATGCTTTTTTCAACTCAGATTGGGCTGGTTGCTATGACACAAGAGTGTCCACAAGTGGTTTTTGTTTCATGCTCGGTAGCTCATGCATATCTTGGTTGAGCAAGAAGCAACCTACTGTGGCCACTTCTAGTTGTGAAGCTGAGTATAGGGCAGCTTTCACAGCTACGGTTGAGTGTGTGTGGCTCAGACGGCTTATGGCTGACTTGGGTGTTGGACAGGCGTCTGCCACCTCTATCTTCACTGACAGTCAGAGTGCATTGGCAGTTGCGAGAAACCCAGTTTTTCATGCTCGCACAAAGCACATTGAGGTGCATTATCACTATGTCAGGGAGAGACTCTCAGCAGGAGAGATCAGCTTGGCCTATGTGCCAACACAGGACAACCTCGCCGATCTTTTCACAAAGGCGCTTCCTCGTGAGAAGTTTGAAGCTTTCCGCAAAGCTTTGGGCTTGCTCCCCTTTGTGGACTGATCTACTTTGGGCATGGCACTCCCTATACATGAGTGCCAGCTCTCGTTCACACCATCACTCCCAGGGGGGATTTGTTGCCATATATATATATAGGCAATGATGTGTGTGAACACACTTAGGACCGCCGGGGCACTTTTCCCCTCTTTAGGAGGTTTTTTCCCCCGGCTTGTATATACGCCCATCCTTCTAGGGCTAACTAATCTTTTATGCATTGACACAATCTAATACACTTTGTGTTGTGTGCATTCTTGCTTCTTCTTCTCCAAGCTTTGTGTGGTTTCCTGCAACCCTAATTCCAACAAAAAGCACGCAACATAGCTAAAGTAGATACATACTTGCAAATAAACAAGACACTTGAAATAAAATTGTGTGTATTCATGAAACTATTTAGAACAAAATTCATTGCCTATAAAAATATACATGGCAAAATGTAAAGGGACTAGGCCAAGGCTAGGTCGTTGTCCTCATTATCTTGCATTTCTCCTCCTTATATTATGGATCTTCTCGATCTTAAGTTGCACATCGATGTATCAAAAATGAATACACACCTTGCATTAATGTAAATACAATTCCACTAGCACTACAACACGTCGGGGGCATAGCAACATTTTCTAGTAGCGTTGAGGCCTTCGAGATGTTGGGGCTTTTTGTTGCTGCGCTCATAATGTTGTTCAATAGGTGAAATTTTGTTCTTAGGAAATGAAAATAGTAACGTTATTTCGACGTTGTTCTCGTTGCTCATCAGTAGTGAAATTTTGCTACAGGACATCAATAATAGTAGGGAAATTTCAATGCTACACTATAATTTTGCTACTGGGGTAGGAAAAATAATAATGGAATAACGCTGCTATATATTATAAAAATTTCCAGAGAGTTATTGAAGATTGATATTAGGTTATACATATCACATATATAGAGAAAATGATGATAGTTTTAAAAAAAAACATCCTTTAGAACCCTTAAAGGCATGTTTAAAAAGCAAAAAAGAATATAGTTAAAAACTTTTAAAGAGAAATAATTACATAAACAATGTCAAGATCATGAATCCATCTCATCTTGTAATAGATCCATTTGTGTCACGTCATTAATCTTTGTATCTAATGGAAGCTCAATGAAAATATGGGGTTCTATATCAATATCAAAGCTCAATGAAAATATGGGGTTCTATATCACTATCATTATTCAATAAAGCATTGTCATGATCAATAGGTTATCATCTTCTTCAGATTGATGTTCCTCATGCTCTTGAATCGGCCTCCTCTAAATTGTTTTCTTCATTTTCATTATCATCTTCTTCCAATGAGTCAATTTGAGGTAGTACTTGTACCTCATCCAGAGATTCAACTTGAACATGCTCTTCTCTTGTGTGATCACCTCTCCATTTTTTGATGCCATCGATATTGCCACTTATGAATATTGATTACATTTGGGAGAGCTTCTAAGCTGGGCAAAAATAGCAAGTGTCTATTTGATCTTCTAAAAGCTCTTCTCTCATCCTTTTGTCTATTGATTGCATCCTTGTATCTCCCAATCCATTTCTCCATATGATAGGACTATTTAAAATGCAGAATATATTCACCTTTTGGCATAATGCTTCATCCATTCTTCGTTGCCTTCCTTTTCCTTGTAGCACATTAGTGATTAGTCGATCATCCTCCTCATTGCTCCATAATCTTGGCATGGAAAGATCTATTCAGGAGCGATGTTTTGAGATATATGCAAGAGATTCTTGCATCAGCCATCCCTCTGTCATACTTTCTTCTGGCCTTGCTCTTTGTCTAACAAAGTCCTTTAAGGTTTTCATGAACCTTTTAAGGAAAACATTCATCAAACATGAACAACACCACAAAGTGCCACTTCATCAACCAAATGCACCACAAGATGCAATTGGCTACTAAGAATTGTTCTAGGAAAGTTTTCCTCTATCATACACACTGCCTCAATAGCATTGAGATGAGCCATCTCAATGGTTGTAGGATATATCTCCTTTAAGGATATGTACCTACATACATAGCAATCATGTATTATTTATTATACATAACTTGTGATTGCATGAGAATAAGATATTAAATATAATTTAGATAGTTAATTCAAGAGAAGATTCATACCTCACCAAGCTTCCCATTTTGTAAATAACCTCTCTCACCTTCTTATCTCCTCAACCAACTATAGCTATTGAAAGAATAAACTATGCATAGAAAAAAATGAAAGTTAGTATATGAGCCTACAAATTATATACCATAAAGAGAAAATGATTAAAAGAATATATGAATACGTGTAATTCTTTTTGTTCTTTCTGAAGGCACCCTTCAATGAATGCATTACTTTTGTTGGTGTACAAAAAGAGGTGATCACACTTTTCACCTTATTGTGCTCCTTCTTGGTTAATATCCATAGTGCCTTTGGTATGATCACGTTACCACTCTCATCTACAATTGGCCATGAACTTTGAAGGTGTCCAATATTTTGTAAGTCATCTTTTACACCCATGTATCTCTTTTACAAATATAATGGTCCCAAATATTTGTTGCCACATTCTTGAAGATATGCATGGGGTCTAAGAGATGATTGATCTTCAACCTCACACCAATATGGAAGTCAAAAGAAGACTGAGTATCGTGACATCCCATCAGCTGTGGTGGATTTTATATGCTTCTTCATGCCTCAAAAAAGCAATCTCTCTCTCTCATCACAAGTGGTGAGACATCATGTGGCACATACTTGGGATGTGAAGGAGGGAGAAATCGATGATGTCTGTCATACACTACCTTCTCTAGTGTAGAGGGTCTTTCCGAAATAAGTGATGGTCCACAAATAGGACATGCATGATGTCCAAAGGTTGCCAAACCTATTATAAAATTATGATGATTGAGAGGTAAAGTAAGACAAGTTTAAAGTTAGAAAGTTCAAGTATGTACTTTAAGAACTTGGGATAGTCATGTATCGTCCAAAGAAAAACTCCTTTCACCTCCATATCATGCCTATTTATTGGCCTTGAGACATCATCCACTTTCAAACCTCACCATAGTGTCTCAAGATCTTCAATTAAAGGTTCGAGGTACACATCCATGTTCGCCACCTTATACTTTTCTAGTACAAGGAGAGCAAGCATGATATGACCTTTCTTGATCGCCACCCATGGAGAGAGGTTGTAATCCACCAATACAATAGGCTAAGTAGACCATGATGTGCATGAAGCAGTGAAGTCAGAGAGAAGGATTCAGGAGGTTCAGAGGCACTAAGAAGAAGGATAAAGATTACATTATGGCTATAGAATTGGGGAGGAAGGAGAGAGATGTATTATAGAATCTAAAGGAGAGAGAGAGGAGAGAAGCTACATGTACCACTGAATTGAATGGAAAGAAAATGGAGTTACCACTTAATCTGAGAGAGAGCTAGAAAGGAAGTCCGGAACCATAGGACACACACTTGGAAATAGAGATTATAGCAAAAAATAGAGAGGAAGGAGAATGACACTAGAAGGTTGCACACTTAACCGCCTTCCATACTTGAACATGTACTCAATTCCCATGACTGCAAGCTGGCACTGACTAAACAGACGCTTGATTTGGCCAGCTAAACAAGCGTGAAGGTGTTACTATAATACATTATAGACACCTGGATGACCTAACTAAACCATCATTAGTAGGAATATAAGGGGGCCACACTGCAACAAAAACTTGGGTTAGTAAGGGATTATAGTGTAGCTGTTATAAAAGGATCTGGAAAAATTTCAGGGTGTAAGCGTCGCTATAAGCACCACTATTTTTTCGAGGCTATAACTGCTGCTATATCCCACGTTATAATCGCTGCTATATCCCATGCTATAAATGTCCCTATTTTGTCGCTCTACAGCGCTATCAAAAACATCAGCATCGCTATTTCCGTCACTCATCAACGGTGCTCATAAAAAAATCAGTATTATTATTTTCTCTGCTTTTAGCGGCACTGATAAAAAATGTTAGCGTCGCTATTCCCGTCGCTCAGCGACATTGTGAATTTTTTTAGGAGCCCCAATCTGACCCCAAAACAATTTAATTCAATATATTGAAGACAGTTCTAATTTGTACAAATAGACATATAAAAATACATTTGAAACATAGTAACTCCCGAAATCTTATTTGTATTAAATCCCAAATACCATAACAATATATTGAAGACAGTTCTAATTTGTACAAATAGACATATAAAAATACATTTGAAACATAGTAACTCCCGAAATCTTATTTGTATTAAATCCCAAATGCCATAAAAAGCAAGTTACATCCAAATACCATAACAGGAGTGCTACAACGAGTATGGAGTTACATAACATAAAACATAATAGGCCGGTCTCTACTCATCCTCCTCCTCCTCCTCCTCCTCGAAACATCTCTGTAAGATCAGATCAGAGGCGATCATACTCATTTATTACCTCACTAATTATACCAAAATCAAACATTCGTCTCTCAATGCCTTTTGAGATCGTGAGATAATGATTATACTCCTCTCAATGTTTTTTGTGATCATGCTAATGATTATTGTGCTTTGCTACATGTCAGTGTAGAGAAAAGGGTTGTTATCCTTTATCTTAATTAACATTGTTGATTGATTATCACAAAGCGTGTAAACATGTGAGAGAGTTGAAATCTGTTTCATTCGATTGCATGATCTGAAAGGTGGTTACATTTATCATTGAGGGTGCGTGTCCCTTCGCACCACGCGTCTGTCCATATTTGGGTGGACATTGGGCATTACATCCAACACTTCCCCTTAATGCCAAATCTCAGCATTGAGATTATTTTATTGCTGATTCCCAGAACGAGAAAATAGATTCACCCTCGGTTTATTGTGGTGATTCCCAAATATCTATACTATACTATATGCTATATTGGATTGATTACATTATGCCAATGCATTATCCTGGATTTAGGAGATTCTTCATGAGATAGAATAGCATAAGCTCGGATGTGTGTTGCACATGAGCTTTGGGGTTTTAGGCCAGCCTCTATTTCAGACACAGAGAAGATTTTTAGCGTATCTTGGCCTTGCAACTCGAAGTGCTTAGAGGATGCGTCTCGTAGACATTTAACTGCATCATGAGCGTCAATTTTTGCTGCATCTTGGTCGTGTGAATTTTCAGCTTCCAATTCTGTATATTTAGGGTTAATCATGCTCCTAATTTGGGGGGGCTTGTTTGCCACCTTGGATTGCTTGGGGACGCTCAGAGGAATCCGCCACCATGGGTAGACCTTGGCAATCACCTTTGTAGTGCTCAGAGGATGCTTGTGCATCTTGGCTTCTTTTGTGGGCCGCCTCAGAGGACGCAACTGCATCTTGGCCTTCCTCTTTGCCTGTGTAGAACCCCTCGAGGAGAGAGAGGATCTTTGCTCCTGTTTTTTCATTAATTTGAGGCGTTGGCCTCCCAGGATACTTTTGAGTAATTAAGACATTGACTCCTCATAGATACCATGTAGAGAAAAGGGTTGTCATCCTTTATCTTAATTAACATTGTTGATTGACTATTACAGAGTGTGTAGAGAGGTGAGAGAGAGTTGAAATTTGTTTCATTCGATTTCATGATTTGAAAGACGGTTAGATGACTTTGTCATTGTCCTTGAGAAATTTTGGCATCGGTGGAGGACACTTTTATGGGGGGGGACATGATAGCCTGTATAGTTTTTCTATCCAAACTCAAGAAATACTTCCTATCTTTCAGGATCTTATAGCCTTTTTGATTAGTGAGGAGATAAATGTCAAGAGTAAATCATGCTTTGATAATATGTACAAGAAGGCTTTCTACATAGATATAGGTAGATGTAGAGGCAGATGTAGATCTTCATCTAGAGGTGGAGGTGCATGTCAATATGGAAATAGGAATTGTTATTACCATTTGTTATTTATCAAGCAAGGAAAAAGGAAAAGTGGATCAGCGTTTTATAATGCCTAATGTTTCACTCTTTTATATTGATGGAGATAGTGGCTCAAAATAAATCCTTGATGCGGAGTTTAGGATCATGACTGTTATTACACATTGTATCATTAGGAGAAATATCGACTTTCCATTTTGGCCCTTAAGGAGTAAATAAAAAAAGATTGGCCTGACCAATGAGAGAGCTGGGATTCTAGATCCATGTAACATGGATTTTTTGTCATATCTTTACCCAAATCTCTTAGGACAATAAAATAATAGAGTCCATAACTTTAAACAATAGAGAAATGTCATATTTCATGTCATAAACTATTCTTTCATGTCAGATGTACCTTGTGGTCAGCACATAGAAGTTTGAAAACCAAAATTACTTTTTTTCCTTTTTTTATGTTCTTTTTACTTTCCCTCCTTTTGCATTTCACTACCTTTTCATAACCCCCCTTTTTTTAGCAAAATTCAATTTTGCCATATCTTTTGCAACTCTAGCTCTTTCTTCACAAAATTTTACAGGTATGTTGTTCTCCACCATAGCTCTCTCCTCATAAAATTTCATCTCATCTGGAAAAAACCTCTATGACGTATGTACGTTTTCTCATATGAACTTTCTCTTCTTTGCGCCACAAATAACTATCTTGATCTGAAGTGGCATCAAATTCTTATGAGTAATGATCGTAAGTTTAGGGTTTGTCTATGTTTTGTCTTGATGTAAGATAGGTTTGTTTATATTTTGTCTTGATGTGTTGTTGTTTATTTTCACAGGAGCAAGGTTGTGAGCAACAAGATTGTGCAAATCAAAGTAGTAAGTTGCTGTTTATTTCATGTTGTTTTAATCTTTATTTGTTGCTTATAATCTTCTCTACACCACAGATAACTATCTTGATTTTTAAGTGGCATAAAATACTTGTGATGATCATAGGTTTAGGGTTTGTTTATGTTTTGTCTTGATGTGTTTATGTTTATTTTCATAGGTTGTAAGCAACAAGGTTGTGTGAATCAAAGCAATAGGTTGCTATTTATTTCTTATTGTTATAATGTTAATTTGTTGCTTACAATCTTAACATAGATATTTATTAATCATGTAGTCTTCGTTAATTTTGTGCTTTGTTTTTTATTGTAGATGTCTTTAAGGAGGAGGAATATCAGTAATATTCACACAATGGAGGTGTTTAATAGGAGAGATGATGAAGGTAATTGGATCCCTGATCAATACAGTAAGTTAAATTTGATTTTAATGAGACCAAGTACTCATGGGAGATTCAAGGTCAAAGCTCAAAGATGTAACAGGAGAGATGATGAAGGTAATTGGATCCCTGATCAATACAGTAAGTTAAATTTGATTTTAATGAGACCAAGTACTCATGGAAGATTCAAGGTCAAAGCTCAAAGATGTAACAGACCCCAACAAACAATAAAAAGGCATAATCATAGAGTTCAGGAGATGCACCAATGGTACAATAATAGAGGCTTTCATTCAACATGTTTATATGCACAAAGAGATTCGAATGCATCATGACAACTTCAGTGCGAGACATAAGCCTAACAGTAAGTTTATATCTCTGTGCTTTGTGTTATTGTGCTTTGAGTCCATAGTTATTAGATAGAGTTTTAATACAAGCATGTTTGTTGCTTGCAACTTTATATCCATCAACTCTGCATGAATGGCAAAATGTAGAGTGCTTAAGTGGAAAGCTAAATGTTTTACATGCAGAGTTAGGTGCCTTGATCTATAACAACAAAAGTGCAAGTGAATTGGCATCTTAGAATGTTTACTTTTATGATTCCACATATGTTGTGGAGAGACATAGTTTGGAATACATTCCACTACCACCATTGTCTGGCCAGAAATGGTATAATCCTAGCTTAGACATGTCAGAAGCATGTAGGGTAAAGATAAAAACTGATGTTCATGCTACCATGAAACCCTCTACCCCACAGGCTCTAGAGATGTGCATCTAAGTTGGTTTGTTCCAGCTAGTTTATTTGCACATTTGTTTGGATCCTATGAAGTAGTAAAGAAAACTAAGATGATGTATCAATGCAAGTGCCCGTCTGAGGATTGGATGACTCAGTTTTACTAGGTGAGTCATGGCATCTCAAGAGAACTCACCATGATGATATCATTGAGTGCAGAATCATTATGCCAGATGTTACCTTTAGGGAAGATTACACTACTATTGATTGTTTATAGTTTTTATTATAAGTACTTCATTTCAAGACACCGATCATTGATTGTTGTTGTTGTTTTTATGTTTTTATATTTGTTGTTTATTGTTAATTGTATTTTTATGTTGGTTGTTTGTTTTTTATGACAGGTACTTCATTGCAAGACAAACTTTGCGCATTCGCTTCAAGTATAGGAGGTGGCGACTTCTACGAGGGGAGTGGCTCAGCTTGGACCAAGACATGCGAGATGGCATGCATTTAGCACTCATTGATTTGAATATTATTTGGGAGGGTCATGACCCTTTTAGTGTTAATGTAGAAAGTCATTGGTCCCTTAGTTTTTTGAGGCAGGAAATCCAACTCATGTCTAATGATCCCCCTTGTAATTTTTATTTCAAGTTGGATGGTAGGAAGGTTGGGAGTCGAAGTGAACACTGCAAAACATGCAAGCAGTGTGTTGCTCCACACATCCTTGAAATTGTAGAGTCCATGTAATTCTTATTCTTCTAAGTGAATATTTAAAACTGTTTCTCTAAAAGTGTTGTAAATTTAATTTTATTTCATTTTCATAAATTGTAGTGGTTTTTTTAAGTCTACTGTGTTTCGAACCCATTAATATGTAAGAAAGTATAAATATATATTTAAGTGTAAACAATAATATAATTAATTATCCTAGAAATATAAATATGATTTATGATTTCTTACATTTTAATGAAGTGTCATTAATTTTAAGTCTATGGATATAAGAATAAAAATAAATATGACTTTAAGTATATATTTAAGTGCAAATAATAATATAAGTAACTTTGTAAATAATATAATACAATAATAATAATAATAATAATAATAATATGTAACAAGAAATAGAAGTATGATTTATTATTTATTATATTTTATTAAAGTGTCCTTTATTTTCTAAAGTATAAACATTAGGTATTAAAATAAATATAAGTTTATACATATTTTAAGTACAATAATAAACATAAGTATAAATTATATCCATCGAGCCTCAACGAAACCCAAAGTCATGACCCACCACTAGCTTCATTGAGTGCCATCACCATTAAAGGCGTGGAGTACCTCCTCATGCGGGATGTGTTGGAGCTCTTGGAGTTTTAATGAAATAAATATTACTCCATTAAAATTTTAATAAAATATATATTACTTTATTAAAGTTTTAATGAAATAATATATGAATTTATATTTATAAGTATAAGTAGGGGTTATTTTCATTCACTTCTATTGCATTCTCTATCTCTCACTTTCTATCCACCTTGGTTGTTGCTCCCTTTGCGCCTTCACCATGGTTTACACTCATCATGATGCGTTCGCACAGTGGATGAGTGAAACCCATCAGATATGGGACCAGATTTACCCTAGGTTTTGTTATAGTGTTAAGCTAAGAATATATTTAGGACTCTAGAGCCCGATAGCTAAGTGCTTGCATATTTTTGCGTGGGATGTGATGACATTTTTTATCCCTGACTTCACTGCTCGGTGGATACCCCTAGAGTTCCTCTTCTCCATGAAGAGTGGTGATAGCCATAGATAGGTTGTGCAAAAATCACTTGCACATGTTCCCCCCCTCCCCACCTTTTTCGATCTACCTCTATGCCCCTCACTTTTGAGGAGGGAGACCCGATAGATCTCATCGAGTGGGATATTGCCTTTGCTATTTGTATATTATGCTCTGATTTTGAAGAGGAGAATGATGAGGAGTGTCATGGGACCCTTTAATCTTCTTGAAGAAAATAGTTAAAAACTCATAAAATATATCAAAAATTAAATCAAAGACTTGAATTAAATTGAAATGAAATCACATAGCATAACATAAAGCAAGAGAAAGAATAACATCACCATCAACACAATATTGGGTGCAATCTCCCCCCTGACGTGTGTGGCACCACTCCCACACAGGTATTTTAATCATATTCATAAATTTAGCCCTTGGAGCCATTAATAGCATAGATTTTTCAAAATAGGGCTCTTTACAAATTTGAACCTCAATGCTTTTAAAGCTTTTCATCAAAATAAAATAAACCTTGCCCAACTAAAATTGCTAGTGGGCCTTTTTACATAAAGTGATGATGTGCACAATTTACAGCTATGATTATGTGCGCAATTAATTTCGTGCCCATTTGCATATTCGGTTAAACTGAATCCTGCATAAATTAAATTAAATGTAATTTTATAAGATTAGTAATGCATCCAAAATGTGAATAAATTAAATAAATAAATCCTGCATAAATTAAATTAAATGTAATTTTGTAAGATTCATCCAAAATATGAATAAATATATACCTATTAACAGTCCTCCCGTTTGGGGAAGCAATTGTCAAAAATTACGTGAAATGATCAACAACCTAACAAGGTTAACTCAAATAATTAAACATAGTTCAATCACCATTCCTCGGCAATACTACATACATCAATAACACTAGATGATTAGTATTTATTGTGAAGTCAGCCACGATATGCAATCATTAGTATGGTATCTCGTGAGGACCCATACGACACCTCATTCACAATACCCTCGTATGGTGCGACACCTCCGTCGGTGACCCTCGCATAGTGTGATACCTTGTTTGGTGACCTTCACACTAATCCTCACCTATGTGACACCTCATTTGGTATCCTCGCACATATCTCTCTCGTGTGACACCTCGTTTGCGGTACCCTCACACAATCTTTCATTGGTGGTGCAACACCTCATTCGGTACCCTTGCATGCATCTCTCTCGTGTGACACCTCGTTCGATACCCTCACACAATCTTTCACTGGTGCGACACCTCATTCGGTACCCTCACACCTACCATCTTATTCCAATGATGATTTCAAGAAGCATGTGTTTAAGGTAGGAATCTCGGTTTCCTGTTCGGTCTTGAAGATGGTGTCGTGAAAGCCACCTGGGTCAACAGATTATTTCTAACTTGTCTGTAAGAAAAAGATGAAAGTTTAATACTTATTATTGATCTTGGTATGATACTGGATTAAACGTAGATTTTCTACGCATAACATACTAAACTCCTCGATCTAGTATGGTTTTCAGGGATTTTAAATCTTGAAAGAGGTCTTGTTTACATTATAATTGATGTTTGTAGACTTGAACAAATCTCTGTTTTTGAATAAGAAATCTGTAATCTTTAAGAATCTTGTACTTGATTAAAGTTTTGGTTTGAACGTCTCTTGTACTAAAATTAAACTTCCTCTTGAGCTTGAATAGATCTTGTAATTGTATTTTGTGAAAAATTAAGATTATACTCTCTTGTGATTGATACTTTGATTTGTAATCTTGACTTGATGGTTACTTTTAATCTTACCTTACCATCCATGATACGATCTAGGGATACAAAACCTGATTTTCATAGTACTTTTCCAACAACTCAATGGAGAACTTGTCTTTATCTACTGGCAATTGCTCATCACTTGAACTAATACTTGCTGGAGACCAACTAGCTATGTCATTAAATTTAGCATATCTTCTCTTAGTCGTAATAATCAATCCAAGTGATCTACTAGTACAAGTTTTCCTTATTCTTGATATAATGAATTGAGTTTTTATTTCTTGTCATTTAGAATTGGTTTCTAGAAACTAGCGTGCTCTAAAGTTCTCTTCTTGGTCTCAATGAATGGCTAGAAATACAGAAGGAAATGAATACTTAATTTTTAGATTTTCAGAAAGAGAATTATTCAAAAGAAATGAAATAATTAATTAATTTAACTTTTAAAATATAAATGATTAATTCTTAAAACTTAAACATATAAAAGACAGTAAAATAAATGCTTACAAATTTTCTTAACCTTAAAATGAAATTTCAATCATTTATAATGAAACTTGAATAAAATAATTAATTTGAAATAGTAAAAATTGATCAAAAATTAATTTTGAAACTAAAGAGGATTAAAGAGATTAAAATTATAACTTACATGATTTTTCTATAATTTCCTAGCAGTAAAAATGAATTTTCATACAGTTCTAAAGAAAAATCACTAAATAATTATTTTAAACAACTAAATTTATAGTAATTAATTTCTAAAATTTTATAGAAATTTAAAAACGTTTAAAAATTTACTAAAACTTTCCTTGGAATTATAATTTTAGCCTACTAATGCATTATACAATGAAATAAATTATAAAAATTAATTTAAAAACACCTTTAAAATCTAGAAACTATTTGATAATATTTAGAAACTAAAATTTATTTTTATGGATTTTTCTAGCATGCAACTATAAATTTTCAAATATTTTTTAATTAAAAACTAGGAAATAAATGTTCAGATAATTAATTTTGCATATGCAAATGAATTAATCATCCAAAGAAAAAGTGATAATCTAAACAATGACTAATGAAATTTATGTGGATTTAAAAGGATATGATCTAATAATTTTTAACAAATTAATAATTTGAAGAAACAATAAATCAAGATTTAATTATTATGATCATCAAATTAAATACTCGAAATTATAAAGAGAAATAGAGAGGGAAGTGAAGGACTTAGCTCGCATGAATTTGATTCGTTTGAGCTGCAAAAAATAATTGATTTGGATGACACAAAATATGCATGCCATAATTTAATTAATCTTACAATTAATCTAGAATGCGGATACGAAAACTTAACTCTTATCTAGTACCCTTAATTTTTCCAAAAACATGATTAGTTTAATATTATTCTAAAAAATAAATTAACTGAAGTTTCAATAATGATGAAGCAACATTTTTCGTCGTCACTCGAGCATACCAGCCATATAAAAATTTGTTCAATAGGGTTATTAAAAATCTTTTGAGCCAAATATGCATAAAATTTTTGTGGGTTGGTCGCCAATGTGCTCGCAAACAATCTCCAAGATATCTTCCATAAGCTTGATCCCCCGAGTCTTGAAAAATTCGAATCCATTGAAATTTTTAAAACTGAAAATAAACCTTTAATGAGAAAGCTATGGAGACTTGAACATGAGGCTTGGTAGAAGTTTTGAAATTAAACAATTGAAAATTTGTGCTAAACATTACCCTAGAATACAATTGAATTTTGCAAAAAATTTAAAATTTAAAATCAGGCATTGATATCCGACGATCACCATATAATATTGAATATTAATCTTTCAAAATTTGGCCACAGTTTAGGTAAAGTTGGGATGGGTTTGCAGACCATGAATATATATACATATATATTCATATATATATACATATATATAGATATATATATATATATATACATACATATATATATATATATATATACACACACATATATACATATATATGTATATATATGTATATATATGTATATATATGTATGTATATATATATATATACATATATATACATATATATATATATTTATATTTACATATATGTATATATGAATAAGAGGCCTTAATCTCTAAGGCTTTTGCTCCACCCCCTTATGATAAACGTGCACACAGCATGATGCTTTGAAGGATAATTCAGCACACAGTGGGTTCAGTATGAGTCTCTCTCTCTCTCTATGTGTGTGTGTGTGTGTGTCGTGTGTGTGTGTGTGTGTGTGTGTGTGTGTGTGTCGTGTGTGTGTGTGTGTGTGTGTGTGTGTGTGTGTGTGTATATGTATATATATATATATGTATATATATATATATATGTATATATATATATATATATGTATATATATATATATGTATATATATATATATATATGTATATATATATATATATTTATTTAAAATCAATCCCACAAGATCTCTTCAAACAACGAGTTTCGCTTCCCTTATTCTCAGCGTAGGCGGCACGCCGGTAGAGGGGTTATGGGAGAGAAGAAGAAAAAGAAAATTTTTCTTAAAGCTAATTAGTACTTGATTGTGAGTTGGAGGAAGAAAAATAGGGAAATTTTTGTTCAAATTAATCAAAGATCAATTTCTACATTTTTCTTCAGAGCTACTTTCTCTATAAATTGGTTCTTGGTGATTTGTACACCATCCATTATAGGTTCCTTCCTCCCTCAATGGTTTAGCAATTAGAAAGCTAAGCACGATTTGCTCTCAATTTTGGAATCCATCCATACTACACAGATAGACCATAGAGAGGTCAAGAATTTAGCAAAATCACTTTTCAATTTTGAGAGGTTTCATGGTTTTCTCAGAATGGTTTACCACCTAGTTTTACCCTTTGGGAAATAGATTGATGGAGATTGGTTACCCAATGGTTAAAAACAAGCCTTATTTCAACCCGTGTATAAACATAAATCCATAAACGTTCTCTTCTTCAATTTAAATTCAAGAAAATTACCAAGATCACCTATGTTTTTTGTCTCTTTCACCTCTTTGTCCAAAAGTTTTTGACCACCTTTCAAGAAGATTAAATTACACCAAAGCTCTGATACCACTGTCACACAGGACCTTTAATCTTCTTGAAGAAAATAATTCAAAAACTCATAAAATATATCAAAAATTAAATCAAAGACCTGAATTAAATTGAAATCAAATCACATAGCATAACATAAAGCAAGAGAAAGAATAACATCACCATCAACACAAGATTGGGTGCAATCTCTCCCCCGACGTGTGTGGCTCCACTCCCACACGCGGTATTTTAATCATATTTATAAATTTAGCCCTTCGAGCCATTAATAGCATAGCTTATCCAAAATAGGGCTATTTACAAATTTGTACCTTAGTCCAATGCTAAAAGCATTTCATCAAAATAAAATAAACCTTGCCCAACTAAAATTGCTAGTGGGCCTTTTAAATGATGATGTGCACAATTTACATCTATGATTATGTGCGCAATTAATTTCGTGCCCATTTGCATATTCCATTAAATTGAATCTTGCATAAATTAAATTAAACATAATTTTGTAAGATTATTAATGCATCAAAAATATGAATAAATATATACATGTAACAAGGAGCCAGTGATGCCTCTTCTCACCTATGAAGAGAAGGAGGCAGAGGAGACAGCCCTGGACAAGCAAGAGGAGGAGGCACATAGCTTGTCTTTAGACTTTTTGACTATCCACCAGGAGGTAGCCCATCCTACTAAGAATGCAAAACTTGTATCATTGAGTGCCATCACTATAGATGGTGTTGAGTACTTGCTTATGCAGGATGTCCTTGAGTACTTGCTTATGCAGGATGTCCTTGAGGTCTTGGATTTGAGGGAGGAAGAGTTATACTGCCACCTTGTCCGAGATGTTGATGAAGACGTCATTGACTTTGACACTTTGGATGTCCCTCCACAAGTAATTGAGATTGGTCGATACTATGGCACGAGCATGGATGATGTATCTGCAGCAGTCATCCACATCCAAAGAAGTGTTCCAGAAGCTGCTCCTGACTATGATATCTCAAATGCAAAATTTGAGAGGTTGCAGGAGGAGCCCTTTGGACCTCGACCATGCATTGACCTCTCGAACCCTCTACATGATGGTGATAGAGAGATCACTGGGACGACAAACCTAGATGCACCGGTCGGGAAACAGAATGACGAGGCTAAGAAGGTACGTAATTTTCTTTTTAATCTTCTTGAAAATTTTGGTGCAGGGCCTCAGGGGCCTGGGGACCCCACACATGTAATCTGGCATGCAAAATCAGGGTCATCCTCTCGCCAGCCTTTGGCTGGCATGCTTGGAGGGCCCCTATGTATGCCAGATTACATGCGTGGGGTCCCCAAGCCCCTGAAGCCCCACACAGACAATTTCAACTCATTTGAAAATATTTTTTTCCATGCAATTGTATTTTGGAATAATTTTTGATATTTTATTTTTGCATGTAAATATTTTCTTCAGGAAATTGTCTATGTCGATGAGTTTGCATATCAAGAGCTGGTGGAACAAGGGGTGATAGAGGAAGAGTCTAGGATGCAGCTTTGAAGGAGTAATTGGCAAGATCTTCCAAGACATCATTGTCTTTTACAAAGTATGCTCCCCTGATGTGGACAAGTCTCTCTCATAAGATCAAGGCTTTAAAAAAGGGTGCTGCATTCAAGTCCATGCCTATGAAATCAAGCTTAGAGAAGGTGGTGCTTGTGAAGCGCTCGAAGCTCCTATATTTGTTTGAAGCTCATCATAGAGGGAAGATTCATTCACTTGTTGGCCCAGGCCTTGCTATTGGAAAGATTGATCTTCATGCTTTCCAACTCGAGCTCGATGGAAATTTTGTTGTAATTCCTTTGCTTAAAGCTCCTACTGACTCTACTGAGCCTAGTACTAAGAGGCGGAGCGTTTAGGGTTTTTGTACTTGCTTCTAGTCATGATGTAACAGTTTCTATATTAATAAAAATATATTTTTTGAAGTTTTGTTATATTCGTGCGATCAACAAATAATATTTCATCATTAATTTGAAATTGAAATCACAATACAATTATGATTGCTAGATATAATCAAGTAAACACTTGGTAAGGATCAAAGAAATATATTTTCATTAAGTAAAGCATTTACTTAATGAAAATAGAAACTTGGCAAGGATCAAAGAAATATATTTTCATTAAGTAGAGCATTTACATCATGATCACATGAGATTACATTGTGGCATATACATGAGATTACAAGATCTCCCTAAAACTGTGGCTCATCACCATAATCTTCCCTCCACTTCCGCATGCGTTGAACTAGCCGCATATCTTTGTCAGTGATGGTGACTCTCTTGGCATATGGACTGCTGCGTACACTGTGTCACCATACATTTCCACCAAAAAATCTCCAACAGCCTCTTTAAGAGCTTCCAAAGCTACTACTGTCCATCGTGTGGGAGCCTCACTATCGCCAACACGACGATGCCATCAAGATATCCGGCTCTCATTCAAATCATCCATGATCTCCCTAATAACAAGGCGATGAAAAGGTCTCCTCCTCGGGAGGATCAGAAGGTCTGTCATCTTCTGATACTTTCTTATTTCTCGAAAGAGCAATGGTGCCAGGTCTCCACCGACGTTCGCGATGTGTGGGCGGTGGGGGCCTGACCTTCATCGGGATCAACCCTCTTGGCATTCTGCTTGGTGCAAGCCATGTTCTTGAAGAAGATAAAACAAGAATAGAATGAAAATGAAAGACTCTAAACTTATATTTATAACATCAAAAATTGAAAATAAAACTTATATTTATATTTTTATAGAATGAAAATAAATAACTCTTAAAAATTTTAGTAATATTTATTGTATTTAGTAATTTCTTTTTTTTATAAGAGCCCCTCTTATGCAACATCTCACTAATTTCCTAGGGTTTCCAGAACTTCATTCCGATGTTTAAAGTAATCTAATTTTGAGTAATTTTTATTATATTTTTTAGTAAAGAAAAAAATTTTAAAATTTCTAAATTCATTAAAATTTTATACACTTATAGTCTTTCATGCATACATATTGTGTGAAAAACCGAAAAAGATAATAACACCCAAGATATTGAGAAAGAAACATCAAATTATACTTGTATCAAAAACACTTCTCATAGATTACAAGTACATTGAAACACATGTTTACAACGCATCATATGATTTACTCAAATCATATTATCCATGTTTGAACTAAAGGCATCGCCATTATTATGAATCCTTCGTACAAGTCTCAAATCCTTGTCCATATAAGAGTGATGCGCTTCGCATGAATAGCTGCCAATTGACCATCATGCATGAGGTCCATCGAATATGCCTCAGCTGCTTCTTGAAGAGATGCTTGGGCTAACCATCACTGCACATTGTTGACTGTAGAACTACGTCTTGCATAGAACTTGCATAGAACCTATTTACAAGACATTCGCTGGAGATCTTGCAATATCTCTCTCACCAGTCTTGCAAATGGTGCCCTTGATATGATTAAGTTTGTACTTTTTTGATACTTCCTTATTTCTTGAAGAGTAGCAATGCTTGGTCTCCATCTACGCTTCTTGTGATGTGGCGGATGTGGATGCATTGTACCTGTAGTAGTGCCTCCTAGATTGTCAAATTGAGTGTGCTCATTATCAGTCTCTGTTGGTATATTGACCTGGGGCTATGTTGGGCGAGTCTTAGTAGGGTTCCTCTTAGCACTTTTCTTGGTTTGTGCCATGCCTTGAAAGCTATAGTGCTACAAGTACCATTGGTACCATTGTGCACACTGGTGCCTAGCATATTTTTGTTGTTAAGAAGCAATGTCTACTAATGGTCTAGAGCTAGATAACATTACTATACTAATAACTGTGTGCAAGCATAATGTTTGTAGTACTTTAGACCCAGGTAGTGCATGCATTACATCTACTTACACATACAAAAGTGTCACAACACTTTGGGAGTCCATCCTATGCCCAAAACAAGCTAAAGCAATCTTTCATCGTCGAAAGTGTCTCATAGGCGAATGTAGTAGCTGCGGTGTAAAGAAATTACCATGTTGTCCGCCGACAGAGATGGCTACTCAAGAACATATCATTTCTGTGAAGGTATTCAAAAATGTGGAGGTAGATAACAAGCACGGGAGTAAGAAAAAAAGAAAAGATCTTGTATGCACAGAGATGAAATGCAATGAATTTGTCAAATTCTTAAAGAGTCGGCTACAGTTCTTCATCAAATTCTTAAAGAGTTGGCTACAGTTCTTCATCAAACACAACTATGTGTGTCGCTTGCAAGCCTCACAATTTAAGGAGTGCATTGAGAGATTCCCTGATGATGTAGTTGTGGATTTTGTGGATTTTGTTGAAAATTACTCTTTTAAGATGCAAAATGAGATCCAGTCTATGCATTGGCATTCCACCCAAGTGAGAATATTTGTTCACATCACTTACTATAACCGAAAGGAGAGGGATGTATTGAAAACAATTCACTTCTTCATTTCAGATGACAAAGTGCATTGACATACTCTTTGTGCAACATTGTTTCATCTTACATGCCAATTGGTTGAAGGATCGAGGGCTCACACCAAAGCAGCATTGAGTTTGGTCAGATGGTGCTACTTCCCAATTCAAGGCTTCTAGACCCTTCTACTTTGTTGCAAGGTATGCTTCAATTATGGGTATGGAGATGACTTGGAACTTCTTTGGTTCTAGGCATGGCAAGGGAGAACATGATGGTGCTGGTTCTGTTGTAAAGAGGGCATTGACATATGAACAACTGAAGACAAAGATGGAACAATTTTAAAGTGTGCAGCAGATGTGGTGTCTTTCTTGAATGCCAACATATCTCATGGAGCTGAAGCTTGCTATCCATCTAAGCAAAGAGACATAACACGAGTGTTCTGGAAGGTGAAGGTAAAAGATGTGGATATAAAGAATCAATGGAATTGTTATAGTATTCCCAATACACACTTGTTACATGCTATTCGCGATCATAACCCACATGATACAACTGGACTTGCAAGTAGAACATTGTCTTGCTTTTGTGATGCGTGCATACAAGGACTTTGGAAAAGATGTGCTAATAAAGCACATGTTACATCTTGGGATTTTCATGTCTTAGAACCCTGTGATAGCCCATCTAAGGAGGAAGATGCCTATGATTGTAAGATTCCTCTCCAGCCTCTCAAGATGTCCAGCATCTTCCCCTGTAATCAAATCCCTCTTCAGAAATATAAAAGATCTTGTTTCTACCAGTTTTGGCCTAGAGAGAGAAAATCTTCTAGAGAGTGGTAATTCAGTTTTTAAATATTTTTGGATGGAAAAATATCACTTCTTATTAAAATAAGTTTCCCCAAAACAGAAGTTCAAAAAGATTTTCAGAAGGTGCATTAGAAATTAAGTATAATCTGTTCAAGAGGCATTATAATCTGTTCAAGAGGCATTATCCTAGGGGTCAAGATTTTTTTGAAATTTTAAATTAAGGTTCCTATATGGACCAATAAGATTCATCCAAATGTAGGGAGGAGATAAATAGAACAATAAAAGAAAAATCCCCCAAAAATGAGTAAATACTCACTAAGATGAAGAGTTGACTAAGGACAAGGTTAATAGTTAAAAAAGAGAGATATTTAGATGAAATGATGCATTTTTGACACCTCAGTATGGGGGAATTCCCCTCATGAAGGAGGTGCCTATTTCACATGTGTGGGAGAGTTTTAAACTCCCAAATAGTGAGATATTTTTATCTCTCCTCTCTCCTGTTTCAACTAGATCCAAAAAGTGGACTAAACTGACCCAAAAATGATCAAAAATTGACCAAACTAATCTGGAAAATTCTAGAATCAGTTGGCTTGGTTAGAAGCTCACTTTTTCCTTAAAATAGAAGCCTTCCCCTTTGTTGAAGCTCAATAGTGTTTTTGCACTGTTACCCTACTTCTCCCAAGAGCAAAAAACTGTGAATTTACTCATAATTCATTAGTTTTTGACCTTCCCTCTTCTAAAGGTTGGTGGCCACTCTTGTTTCAGACAAGAGTAGATCCCTCAAACCATCAATTCAAAGGAAAGCTCTCAAATTCTCCTTGTTGTAAGTTGGAGATTCTTCTCTTTTCTATTTCATTTTATGGTTTTTTATGATTTTTGTCTTCTCTAATATGAATATGATGTTATGCCTCATTGAAAAAAGGCATTCCCCTCTCTTCTTTAGTAAATCCAACCATTCTTTATTCTAGATGAATGATTAATGGATAAAATCAAGTTTTTCATAATGTTTCTCTTTGATAAGTAGAAAATATTTACATTAGAATGATTTAAATACGCTTGGTGAACTTCTAATTAATTTTAGAGAGTTAAAAATTGAAAAATGGTCAGCCATACAAAGGTGGTTATGGCAAAATTTTCTAAAATTATGAAAAATAAGTTTTACTTTTTTTATTCAAAAAGAGTAATTCGCATCGTATATGTATTCTTAAAGTATTATTTTTTATCCTAGGTATAGAAAAATGCTTACTAAAAATATTTATAAAAAAAAGTGTTACTTTCTTTAGAATTAAATTCTATGTATCGAAGGAAGATTATTGAAATTTTATTTTGATCATAAAAGAGTGATTTTCATCATAAATGATTTTTATGCATAAAAGAAATTCTTTTATATTAAAAGAGTGATTTTCATCATAAATGATTTGTATGTATAAACATATGCATAAAAAAATTTATATTAAAAGTGTGATTTTTATCATAAATGATTTTTATGCATAAATGGATGCATAAAAGAAATTCTTCTATATTAAAAGATTGATTTTCATCATAAATGATTTCTATGCATAAAAGATATTTTTTATATTAAAAGTGTGATTTTCATCATAAAGGATTTTTATGCATAAATGGATGCATAAAAGAAATTCTTTTATATTAAAAGAGTGATTTTCATCATAAATGATTTATATGCATAAAAGATATTTTTTTATTAAAAGTGTGATTTGCATCATAAATGATTTTTATGCATAAATGGATGCATAAAAGAATTTCTTGTATATTAAAAGAGTGATTTTCATCATAAATGATTTTTATGCATAAATGGATGCATAAAAGATATTTTTTTATATTAAAAGTGTGATTTTCATCATAAATGATTTTTATGCATAAATGGATGCATAAAAGAAATTCTTTTATATTAAAAGAGTGATTTTCATCATAAATGATTTGTATGCATAAACATATGCATAAAAAGAAATTCTTTTATATTAAAAGAGTGATTTTCGTCATAAATGATTTGTATGCATAAACATATGCATAAAAGATATTTTTATATTAAAAGTGTGATTTTCATCATAAATGATTTTATGCATAAATGGATGCATAAAAGAAATTTTTATATTTAAATAAGGGTTCTCTTTAATCCTCTGTTTGATTTCCGTAAAAATTAGAAAAATGAATAAGTAGATAATCTGTGAGAAGAAATTCTACCGTTTCATATTCACTAAGATCGTAATGAGAAAATTCAAATAAACTACAAAATCGGAGATCGAGATAAATGATTATTTTATTCCTCATAGGAATTCATGTTTAGTTTAGTAAATATTCAATGAACGAAATTTGAAAAAAGAGAAATTGAAATATTACCTTTCAAGAAAGATAGTTTAGGAAGAACCTTTCTAGACCCAAACTCTGATTCAGACTATTGACCAAGACCTAATTCCTTTGTCAGTTTCGATCAATGACAATGTGCCCAGTTCAGGAAAAATGCACTCAAATCACCCACCGAATCTGAAACTAAGTTGAGACCTTTGATTTTGATCTGAGGATCAAGATTTCAGAATTCGAGGAATTCTGCTTGGGGATCCAGACCTGTGATCTAGAAGTATTGGGATACGGAATTAAGATATAACCATTGTATTAAAAAAAACAAAATCAAAACTGAAAACTTGCATAGAAACCCTGTTTTCTTAAAGGACTGTCTTACGCCACCAAAATCTTGGTGGAGGGAGCTATGTTTTTATCTTAGGGAAGTTCGGTTGCAACAACTGGCGGGGAGTGTTCAAGGGACAACTCACGTGGCAAAAATCTGCCCAGGTCTTAACCAGCCTGGGTATGGTGAAAAATGGTGTGCTTCCGGTACGATGGGCGAGGGCCGACGAAGCGGTCCCTGAGTGAAGTACCAGGACACCTAAGGAGGATCCTGGAGGGTGATCAGGCGATGCACGGGCTCGCGGTGCTTAGGACACCAATATGTATGTCGAGGAAGATATATATATGTATGTTGATGAAATGATTATTGTAATCTGTTTACTGGATCTCGTTGTTGCTGACCAACTGGTCCCAAAACGGAGAGTCCAGAGTGGTACTGTTTTTGTGAAACAAGGGATTGAATGGAAATTTTGAGTTATGAAATCTATGACCGTATCGGTTTTGTCAATGGATTACTTTTATATTAAAGTTTTAAAGAGGAGTGTGTGTGTGTATCTATTTTCTAAAGCTAAAGTTAAGAAAGGCATTCAATTATGGGTGGATGAGTACTTGTTTGGTTCTACCGATTCTAGTGGTAGGGTGGTGGCTAACCCATGGGCCGGATGGGGTTAGGCTGGAATCAGTGGAGTTTTAATAATCAAACCCATGGGCCGGATGGGGTTAGGCATTCAATTATGGGTGGATGAGTACTTGTTTGGTTCTACCGATTCTAGTGGTAGGGTGGTGGCTAACCCATGGGCCGGATGGGGTTAGGCTGGAATCAATGGAGTTTTAATAATCAAACTGAAAAATCTTAGGATTACGCTAGGATTCGAGTAGTTAGTTAATTCCTTGATAATTTTCTCAATTGAGTGGATCAACGGCTGTGCTTGATCTTGATTAGGAAAAAAGCATTGAAATCGCTCAGATGATCAAATTATATCAGTGATAGTATCCTTCTATCTGGTTTATTCAGGTGAAGGATAGTTTAGATTTGATCTCGTTAGAAAAATTCGTTAAGAAAATTCAAAAAGGTGGAATCGTCCCCACTTTCCGGGCATGGAAAATTTTCTCGGTTTCGGTTTTCAGAGTGACCACCAGCCTAGTCTCGTGCCCGGACATTCGTGGGTGAGGCCTCGAGTGAGAAACCCTGCCCCACGCATGAGGGGGCTGCTTCTGCTGTCAGCTCTTGGGAGTTCTGGTGCACGGAGGGGGCAGAGCGATCTCACAGTTGGTATCGGAGATTTGTTTTAAAAGCTAATAAAGATAAACAAATTCTTATCAGAAATTGATAATAAAACTCAGAAAAAGCAATTTTCATAATGTATTTTCATTCTGTAAGCTTCTTTAATGAAGAATTTTTAATCAAAGAAATTATTTTTATTATAGATGGAAGTTCCCTATTTATCTGGTATTCCCAACCTCACCCAGTCTCAAGATATGACTGCGTTAGCAATTTGCATGTAATAACCGTCCATACTGCTACTACTAAGACAACACCATTTAAGATAGTCTATGGTAAGGCTTTGCCGACCCCTAAGGCTCGTCTTTCACATTCTATAGAGGCTATAAATTTTGACCAGATTCACGAGTTAGTGAAATTGAACATTCAAAAAGCTCGACAGAAGTACATGAAGTATGCAAATAGTAAACATAAACATGTCATCATCTTCAATGAAGGCAACTATTTGCTTATTCGTATTGAGAAAATGAGAGACTCGCACGCCATTTCGAGGATTTATATTTTCCTAACCCAGCGGAGAGACAACAACATAAGTGGTTTGCAGGGCAGTATGTCCACGCCTCTTGCGACCGCCGTGCAATGCTGTGGCAGAACCTCTCATTGGCAATGATTTTGTTAAAGCTGAAAATGGTGTGTGGCATCATTCCATATCATTCAACACCTCGAAATTTCAGACTTTCATGCCAAGTCTACATACTCAGTTGTTTTATTCCTAAGGAGAAAATAATAGCTCCCTTTTGTCAGGGTGGTTGCAAGATCAGGGTGCCCAGTTTTGTCCACTCAGGCACCCTGTAAACAGTAAAAAAATAGGCATGTGTTTACCTTTAGTGGCTAATCTCTCCTAGTAAATGAAGGAATTTTGTTTCAAGTTCTTTTGTTGGAACATCATATTCAAAGTTGGAAATATAGTTGTATAATTTGATTAAGCATTAGATAGTCAAAAGTCCTTATTTTCTTAGGTACAAAGTCAATGTATACACCCTGTCCCAAATTTGAACTGATTCCATAAAATGCTAATATCTTTTACATATAAACTCATTTGAGATTCCCACTTTGTACCTTAGATCTTCACATAATATGGAGCTTAACTTGATTTTTTGAGAAAATTTTAAGATATTTGTCTATTTTCTTTAAATATTTCAAGGTCTTTAAAGTGTTATAATATACGCCACTTTTTGTACCCACAATAGCTACTACTTAAAATCCTCAATCTTGTAGATTAAAAGAGTGGGTAGATACTGAGACATTAGTAGAATGTGGTGGTTAGTAAAAATTACAAATCCAATGGTTGGATTTTTAATGATCTCTTTTTCAAAATTCTTCCAGACTATCAGAAGGCCTGCAAATATTAATAATCTAATTAGTAAAATTACATTTTTGATGTGAATCATCTAAAACCTATAGAGACTAGTGTACCTGTAATGGTGCATCTATGGAAAAATAAATTGGATCACTCTAAGGATGGAAAGATCATTTTTTAATCATTTTATCATATTTTTGATTAATTTTGATTAATTAGACTAATTTATATTAAATTAAGTTATATTGGGTTAATTTAAGAGAAATCGTATTTTCTATTATTTGCATGATCTCATTTTAAGTACCTTGCCCCCCAAAATTTGCTCTCCAAGCATTGTCCCAGTCCAGCATAAACTGGATAAAACTGGACACCTTGATCTTGCAACAACCCGTCAGTACGTGAACATTTGTATTAGGGCATGGCTATGGCCCATGGCTATGGCCCAGTACCGTCGTCTTATGCGACTCTCAAGGAGATTTTAAATTCTGGAGCCGAGCTGCTCTATGTACATATTGCAACTTTTATATAAATATAGAAATGTTTTCTGGAGAAAAATTCCCTGTTGTATAAGTGATTGTTTACGGACGATCTGATAAAGAAAAATTTGTTATCGAACATATGTCATAGATCTCCAATAAGATCATTATATTGTTTAAGAAATTATTTTTCAAACCTCTTAAGTCTTAGGATCTCGTGAATGATATCAAAATAAAATTTTAATAATATATAAATTTTTGGTAGAATCATGAGACGAGGAAACCGTGGCCGTCAGCCAAACCCTCTCTCTGAAGATGACGAGCTTGACCCTGATGTTCGCAAGGCTCTTCATAATAAGACTCAGCCAGGACCCTTCAAAGGAGAAGGGGAGAACCTGGGCGAGGCTGTGGAGAAATGGGTGGAAGCCATGGAAGAATATTTTGACGTCACAGGCTACAATGAGCGGAGCAAAATGGCTCTTGCCCGGCTGAAAATAGTGGAAACAGCTAGGGTAGCATGGAGGAACCACTGTGACACCAACAGTCTGGACAGAAATACTCAGTCCTGGAATGATCTAAAAACCTATTTAAGAAAGAGATTTTGTCCCCCTGGATTTTTGAAAATCAAAATGAACGAATTCTTAGAGCTAAAGCAGGGGAGCAAAACCATCAAGGAATATCACCAAGCCTTTGCTCTTCTACTCAAATATTCACCACCTCTAGATGAAGAACAACTCATGGCAAGGTTTATTGAGGAATGAACGAACCCTTGGACACACTGGTCAAAAATGCCAAGCCAGTGTCCATGGCTGAAGCAGTAAGAATGGCAAAGGATTTTGCCAAAGCCTTTGTAGTAAAGGTCCCACCAAAGCCTACACCCTCTAACTTTAAAAGATTCCAAGCCCAGGGAAGTACTTCAAACTTTCCACCCCCGAAGAGGCAGCAAGGCCCGAATCAGAATCAGGATGCAGGAAGATTCCGAAGTGAAGGAAGATCCTTCCCCCAGAATACTTTCTCAGGAGCCCCACCTCTTTCAAGAAATCAGAGGGATGAGCTCAGAAGTGAAAACCGATGTTTTGGATGCCAAGGTTTTGGTCACCAGCTAAAAGACTACCCGACTCCTGCCATGTCAAGGGGACAGGGAAGTCAAGGACCACGAGTTCAGAGACCAACTCCTTCATACCAATCTAATCAGGGTCCATCTTGCCCAAGCCATGGAAACCCCAGAAGAACTCTAGCTCCAGCTCAGCCATCTACCTCTGTCTAGAGTAACCTCAGAAGTCCTTCCCAGAACTGGGACAACCAAAGAGAAAGAGTGCAGCAGCCAGAGCAATCACAATTTCAGATGTAGTAGAAGAGGAAAGAGGGCAAATCTATGCTGCAATTGAAAACCAAGGGCCTAACCATCAGTTCTCAGTCATCCATACTCCGGCAGAGTATCAAGGTAAACCTTTTAAGCTTTTGATTGATTCAGGTAGTTCTCATTTATTCATTTCTCCTGGATGCTTGCGTAAGCTAGTCTTAGAATAGAAATCAGGGAAACCTATGCAAGTTGAATTGGCAAGTGGGAAGATTCTTTTCACTCACCTTGAAACAAAATGTATTCAGTTCAACCTAGATGGGAGTTTAACTGACTATCAATTCAGAGTTATACCTTTGGGAGTTTTCGATGGGATCCTTGGAATGGATTGGCTCCACAAAAATCAAGCTGACATTTATTATCATAATGGAACCATTTCCTTCTATGACCTTCGTGAAAACAAGGTTCAAGGAACCGGAATTTCAGGATCCCCAAGTTTGCAGTTAGTAAAGGCTTCTAAGTTACTAAAAGGACTTAAAAAGAAGCAGCGCATTTATCTTGTCAAAATGAATCCGGTAGACTCAAAGTATCCCAGGCTATGCATTCCCAATGATGAGGGAACCAAGAGTCAAATTTTGAATGAAGCCCATGATAGCCTTATAGCAGGACATCCAGGTTTCATCAAAACCTACATGTCTGTAAAGAAAAGCTTCTTTTGGCCTGGTCTGAAAAAGGATGTACTGAATCATGTACGTCAATGTCTGACATGCCAGAAAGTCAAAGCTGAAAGAGTAAAAATGCCTGCTGGGAAGTTACATCCATTGGACATCCCCCAGATGAAGTGGGAATGTATCAGTATGGACTTTATTATTGGATTACCTTTAGTGCAATCAGGTTACAACTCCTTTTTCGTGGTAGTTGACAGACTAACCAAGTTGCCCATCTGATCCCAGTAAAAGAAACCTACACTACAGTGGATGTGGCCAGAGTGTTCCTCAAAGAAATCTTCAGATTGCATGGCCTACTTAGGAGAATAGTAAGTGATCGAGATCCCAAGTTTACTTCAAGGTTCTGGACTGCATTTTTCGAAGCAGTGGGAACTTTCTTGGATCTCAGCACAGCTTATCACCTGAGACCGATGGTCAAACTGAAAGGGTAAACCAAGTAATCGAAGATATACTTCGGTCATGCTGTGGCAGGGAACCCAAGAAGTGGCTAAGCTATCTGCACCTAGTCAAGTTCGCCTACAATGCTTCTTATCACCGAAGTATCGGGATAAGCCCCTTTAAAGCTCTGTATGGACAAGATTGCTTAACTCCATTAACTTGGTCCGACCCATTGATTAGGGTCGAGATGTCCAGATAGATGCTTGACGACATGGAGCAGCAGATGCAGTCAATTTTTCGTAAAGATATTAAAGCTGCTCAGGATCGACAGAAGCAGTATGCAAATAAGAAGAGGACAGACAGAAAATTTGAAGAAGCAGATATGGTCTTCATTAGAGTACGGCCCAAAAAGAAGTTCTCTATCTCTTGGGAAGTACAAGAAGTTATCCCACAGATATTGTGAGCCATATCTGGTTACAAAGAAAGTAGGTGACTTATCCTACAAACTTCTTCTGCCTCCTCATCTCAAAGTTCATAATGTATTTCATGTAAGCCTTCTAAAGAAATATGTGCCAAGCCCAAATCATGTACTTGATGATGAAATCCTAACCTCTTCAACCCAAGGGTAGATGGAACTCCAACCTCAAGAAATTCTTGATGTTCGAAAAAGATTCTCAGGAACAGAATTCTCAGAGAATTATTGGTAAAATGGAAGTTCTATCCTTTTGAAGATGCCACCTGGGAGAATGAAGCCGATCTGTTGTGAGATTACCTCCGATTTGCGAGATGAGGACATCTCGCGTTTTTCAAGTGGGAGAGAATGTAAGATTCCTCTCTAGCCTCTCAAGATGTCCAGCATCTTCCCTTGTAATCAAATCCCTCTTCAGAAATATAAAAGATCTTGTTTCTACCAGTTTTGGCCTAGAGAGAGAAAATCTTCTAGAGAGTGGTAATTCAGTTTTTAAATATTTTTGGATGGAAAAATATCACTTCTTATTAAAATAAGTTTCCCCAAACCAAAAGTTCAAAAAGATTTTTAGAAGGTGGATTAGAAATTAAGTATAATCTGTTCAAGAGGCATTATCCTAGGGGTCAAGATTTTTTTGAAATTTTAAATTAAGGTTCCTATGGACCAATAAGATTCATCCAAATGTAGGGAGGAGGTTAATAGAAGAATAAAAGAAAAATTCCCCAAAAATGAGTAAATACTCACATAAGATGAAGAGTTGACTAAGGACAAGGTTAATAGCTAAAAAAGAGAGATATTTAGATGAAATGATGCATTTTTAACACCTCAGTATGGGGGAATTCCCCTCATGAAGGAGGCGCCTATTTCACGTGTGGGAGAGTTTTAAACTCCCAAATAATGAGATATTTTTATCTCTCCTCTCTCCTATTTCAACTAGATCCAAAAAGTGGACTAAACTGACCCAAAAAGTGGTCTAAACTCACCCAAAAATGGTCAAAAATTGACCAAACTGATCTGGAAAATTCTAGAATCCGTTGGCTTGGTTAGAAGGTCACTTTTTCCTATAAATAGAAGCCTTCCCCTTTGTTGAAGCTCAATAGTGTTTTTGCACTGTTACCCTACTTCTCCCAAGAGCAAAAAACTGTGAATTTACTCATAATTTATTAGTTTTTGACCTTCCCTCTTCTAAAGATTGGTGGCCACTCTTGTTTTAAACAAGAGTAGATCCCTCAAACCATCAAGCCAAAGGAAAGCTCTCAAATTCTCCTTGTAAGTTGGAGATTCTTCTCTTTTCTATTTCATTTTATGGTTTTTTATGATTTTTGTCTTCTCTAATATGAATATGATGTTATGCCTCATTGAAAAAAGGCATTCCCCTCTCTTCTTTAGTAAATCCAACCATTCTTTATCCTAGATGAATGATTAATGGATAAAATCAAGTTTTTCATAATGTTTCTCTTTGATAAGTAGAAAATGTTTACATTAGAATGATTTAAATACTCTTGGCGAACTTCTAATTAATTTTAGAGAGTTAAAAATTGAAAAATGGTCAGCCATACAAAGGAGGTTATGGCAAAATTTTCTAAAATTGTGAAAAATAAGTTTTACTTTTTTTATTCAAAAAGAGTAATTCCCATCGTATATGTATTCTTAAAGTGTTATTTTTCATCCTAGGTATAGAAAAATGCTTACTAAAAAAATTTATTAAAAAAAAGTATTTACTAAAAAAATTTATTAAAAAAAGTGTTACTTTCTTTAGAATTAAATTCTATGTATAGAAGGAAGATTATTAAAATTTTATTTTGATCATAAAAGAGTGATTTTCATCATAAATGATTTTTATGCATAAAAGAAATTCTTTTATATTAAAAGAGTGATTTTTGTCATAAATGATTTGTATGCATAAACATATGCATAAAAGATATTTTTTTATATTAAAAGTGTGATTTTCATCATAAATGATTTTTATGCATAAATGGATGCATAAAAGAAATTCTTCTATATTAAAAGAGTGATTTTCATCATAAATTATTTTTATGCATAAATGGATGCATAAAAGATATTTTTTTATATTAAAAGTGTGATTTTCATCATAAATGATTTTTATGCATAAGTGGATGCATAAAAGAAATTCTTTTATATTAAAAGAGTGATTTTCGTCATAAATGATTTATATGCATAAACATATGCATAAAAGATATTTTTTATTAAAAGTGTGATTTTCATCATAAATGATTTTTATGCATAAATGGATGCATAAAGAAATTCTTCTATATTAAAAGAGTGATAAATGATTTTTATGCATAAATGGATGCATAAAAGATATTTTTTTATATTAAAAGTGTGATTTTCATCATAAATGATTTTTATGCATAAATGGATGGATAAAAGAAATTCTCTTATATTAAAAGAGTGATTTTTGTCATAAATGATTTGTATGCATAAACATATGCATAAAAGATATTTTTATATTAAAAGTGTGATTTTCATCATAAATGATTTTATGCATAAATGGATGCATAAAAGAAATTTTTATATTTAAATAAGGGTTCTCTTTAATCCTCTGTTTGATTTCTGCAAAAATTGGAAAAATGAATAAGTAGATAATCTGTGAGAGGAAATTCTACCGTTTCATATTCGCTAAGATGGTAATGAGAAAATTCAAATCAACTATCAAAGTCGGAGATCGAGATAAATGATTATTTTATTCCTCATAGGAATTCATGTTTAGTTTAGAAATCTGTAAGCAAATATTCAATGAACGAAATTTAAAAAAAGAGAAATTAAAATATAACCTTTTAAGAAAGATAGTTTAGGAAGAACCTTTCCAGACCCAAACTCTAATTCAGACTATTGACCAAGACCTAATTCCTTCGTCAGTTTCGATCAATGACGATGTGCCCAGTTCAGGAAAAATGCACTCAAATCACCCACACCGAATCTGAAACTAAGTTGAGACCTTTGATTTTGATCTGAGGATCAAGATTACAGAATTCGAGGAATTATGCTTGGGAATCCAGACCTGTGATCTAGAAGTATTGGGATACGGAATTAAGATATAACCATTGTATCAAAAAAAAATCGAAACTGAAAACTTGCATAGAAACCCTGTTTTCTTAAAGGACTGTCTTATGCCAGAATGCTGGAGGGAGCATTTGGCATATGTGTTTATCTAAGGGAAGTTTGGTTGCAACAGCTGGGTGGCGAGGAGTGTTCAAGGGATAGCTCACGCGGCAAAAACCTGCCCAGGTCTTGACCAGCCTGGGTATGGTGAAAAATGGTGTGCTTCCGGTATGATGGGCGAGGGCCGACGAAGCGGTCCCTGAGTGAAGTTCCAGGACACCTAAGGAGGATCCTGGAGGGTTCTGACCAGGCGATGCATGGGCTTGCGGTGCTTAGGACACCCATACATATGTCGAGGAAGATATATATATGTATGTTGATGAAATGATTATTGTAATCTATTACTGGATCTCGTTGCTAACCAGCTGGTCCCAACGGAGAGTCCAGAGTGGTACTATTTTTATGAAACAAGGGATTGAATGGAAATTTTGAGTTATGAAATCTGTGACCGTATCTGTTTTGTCAATGGATTATTTTTATATTAAAGTTTTAAAGAGGAGTGTGTGTGTATCTATTTTCTAAAGCTAAAGTTAAGAAAGGCATTCAATTATGGGGTGGGTGAGTACTTGTTTGGTTCTACCGATTCTAGTGGTAGGGTGGTGGCTAACCCATGGGCCGGATGGGGTTAGGCTGGAATCAGTGGAGTTTTAATAATCAAACTGAAAAATCTTAGGATTACGCTAGGATTCGAGTAGTTAGTTAATTCCTTGATAATTTTCTCAATTGAGTGGATCAACGGCTGTGCCTGATCTTGATTAGGAAAAAAGCGTTGAAATCGCTCACATGATCAAATTATATCAGTGATAGTTTCCTTCTATCTGGTTTATTCAGGTGAAGGATAGTTTAGATTGATCTCGTTAGAAAAATTCGTTAAGAAAATTCAAAAAGGTGGAATTGTCCCCGCTTTTCGGGCATGGGAAATTTTCTCGGTTTCGGTTTTCGGAGTGACCACCAGCCTAGTCTCATGCCCGGACATTCATTGGCGAGGCCTCGAGTGAGAAAGCCTTCCCCGCGCATGAGGGGGTTGCTTCCGCTGTCAGCTACCGGGAGTTCCGGTGTGCGGAGGGGGCAGAGGAATCTCACAATGATGAAGCTATCTACTACGAAGGTCACCCCATGATGTGCTGAGTGATGCTCTGTGCATTGAAGATAACTTTGCAGCAGTGAATGCTAAGTTTGGTAATGTTGAAGGTGCGGACTTCTATGTTCTCAAGTGCATTGTAGAAAAAGAAATGACAAAAGTGAATCATGTTGATGCATGGGGAAATGAAATTGGTAAGGGGTCTTATTTTGTTAAGGGACACTACTATGAACAGCAGTAGCTATTGCTATGGGATTCTAAGAAAACATGCTCTAGAGGTCATGGTACTCTCGTATCTTGTGCATTGTATTAAGATACCTATGGAGCCTATTGTAGGAAAGCCTAGAATGTACACCATTGGTTTGGACGTGTATGAGGCAATCTACAACAGTATGCCATATGAATTTTAAGAATGGGCTCAACTCAAATGGGCATACATTTTGCTTATTTTTCTTGTACTAATAGCATTGCTATTTTTTGTCTAATAACTTTTAAGGACTGCTAACCATTTCATGCAGTTAACTAGCAATGTTTGTCTGGATGATGCCTTCCTTGTATGTGTGTTGTACAATTAGAGGCCTCTTGTCTGGATGATGCCTTCCTTGTATGTGTGTTGTACAATTAGAGGCCTCTTGTCCGGATGATGCCTTCCTTGTATGTGTGTTGTACAATTAGAGGCCTCTTGTCTGGATGATGCCTTCCTTGTATGTGTGTTGTACAATTAGAGGCCTCTTGTCTGGATGATGCCTTCCTTGTATGTGTGTTGTACAATTCTTGTCTGGATGATGCCTTCCTTGTATGTGTGTTGTACAATTCTTGTCTGGATGATGCCTTCCTTGTATGTGTGTTGTAGGCATGCAGCAGAACCAAAAGCCCAGAATTTTGCAAGCAGGTCCATTTCCCTTTGCATTCACAGCATCATCAAACTGTGCAAGCATGGAAGATATCCAAGTAGTATTTGATGTAAGGCAGGAGCAGGATGTTGTGTCATGGAGCGCTTTGATAGCTCATCACTCTCAAACAGGGGAATATGGTGCAAGCCTACAATTCTACTAGAAAATGAAATGGCTTGATATGAGATGGGATATGCATCTCAAGGATATGCAATATTAACTACTACCTGGTAGCACTGTTAATTAGTAGTGTTCACACTGTTAATTAGTAGTGTTCACACTGTTAACTAGCAATGTCAGCAATGGTAATTAGCACTATTAACCATTAATACTAATAATTGGCATAAACCAATGGATGATAATGACAAAACATGGCCCCATGATTGTATTATAAGGTATTTGAAAGTATTACATCAATATCAGCAGGCCAAGATATCCATGGCCATATGAGCAGGTTTCCAACTTGTCTATTTAGCAAACAATCTCTGACACACAAAGGAACTCTCGTCGTCCTTCCAGGAATTAAACACATCGCCAATTACAACTTCATGTGATGATTGGATGAACATAGCCATTCCATAAGCAAAGGATCCACACGCCGTAATAAAAAACTTTCATGCTCCAACAATGACATGTTTTCAAACTTGGGCAATACAATATAGACACCATTTTTGTTACATGCTACTTTGTAGTAACTGTCATCCATCAGCAATGTGTTTGTTGGGCTGAAATTTGTATACTTCCACCAAAACATTGATAGGTCTTATAGGAAGACTGGCTTTCCCCCATCAAAGTCAAATCTGGCCCTTTGACAATAATTTTGCCCCAAAAAACCACTAATATTTTTGACCAAGTTTGGGAAGCAAATCTTGAAATGTCGCAGAAGGTTCACACGATGTTGATAACTCCATATGAAAACGTGAAACCATCTACAAGCCCACTGCATAAATAGTTCAGCATCCTTTCACACAAGAAATGTGGTGCCAAAATCTAGACTGCACTCAGTCCGATCCCTGACTTACAAATATGCAGTGTGCCAATGTGGAAAAAATTATGTGCCACGAATGACCTTTTGCACAAGTACCCCATTCATATCCAAGATAAGTGCACAATGCTCCTGGTCCAGTGGCCTTGGGAGATTCTTTAGGTGCAGGTAGCATATAAGAGGGCCGATTGGAGGGGGGCAATAGTATTGGAATCTCACTACTGCACCAAACTATGTTTAGTTTCTGAATAGCCCTTTCCTCAATAATAAGGGAGTGTGATGGCCCCTTACAAAGTTTCTTTGGCCTCAATTTCCATGGTCCTTTCACAAACAAGGACAACGCCAAGGACTCATCTCTACAAAAAACACAACACATGTATTAAATAATGTTAATCTAGATCAGCACAAGCGTGCTCGTGAATAAGACAACTTCATCATCACATGATTAAAGCACTATTGTTATCAAGCAAAAGCAAACAGATTGAAAACAGTACATAGCCCATGATCAAAACCACCACACAATTAAACATAGAAAAATAAGGTTTTTCATTGCATCGGTCACATTACGCAGCATGAGTACAACAGTTCTACTCATAAACTCTTACGCTTTCCAGCCACCTTAGTGACATTAGTGGCCTTACATTTTCTATAATGCATACGAAACATCTTGTCCAATGTAATGTCCTCATTAGGGTTGCTTTCCACGTTATTTAAGTCATTATTGGATTCAGCAATGATCTCATCTACAATGACCTTTCCCTTTGCATTCACAGCATCATCAAACTGCATAGGATCCTTTTCAAGATTGGGCTCTTCTTCCATAGCCTCGAAGGCATGTGTTTCCTTCATCTACACATCCTCTGGGTCCATGTGTATCGTGTCACCATCTTTGGTCTTCTTTAGCCTTGCTGGTGCCCTCCTCCTCCTTCATCTATACACAATCAACTTTACGAGTTGTCACAGTTAATTTATCAGATAAATGGAGAATTATCTTTAGAAAATATCTTTAGGAATAAATTCGAGTAATTCGGTGTTAGACCATGTCCATGAGAGAAAGGTGGGTCAATAAGATACCTGCCCATCTCTTGAATCAAGATTTAGACCAATCCCATTTCTTCAGTGTACGAAGAATGGATAACCCGACTGATCTAGAGAAGTCTTCCCTAAGATCGAAATCATCTAGAAATAGTTAGGAATTCGTTTGTAATTGATGGATGGATCACCAAGATACGAGATTCGTGATTTTCATTAAGAAAGTCTGGGTTTTGGAGAAAAGGGTCTTGTGAAATCAAACTCAATGGAAAATTCTTACTTGCATAGAAACTCTACTTTCGTAAAGGATTGTCTTACGCCTGAATGCTAGAGGAAGCATTTGGCTTATTGTTAAACTAAGGAGAGTTGACGTTGCTTGGCGGGGAGTCATCGAAGGACGTCTGGCGACAAAGCCTGCCAAGGTCTTGACCAGTCCCTCGGTATACGATTGAAAATGGTGCGCTTCCGATGTACGATGGGCGAGGGCCGACGAAGCGGTCCCTGAGTGAAGTGCTAGGACACCTAAGGAGGATCCTAGAGAGTTTTGACCAGGAGATGCACGGGCTCGCCTCTAGTAGGACACCCATGCATATGTCGAGGAAGATATTCATGGATTGGCAAGAGAATTATTTAAGTGAACTGTAACACTATGAAATTGGATCTCGTTGGTTGACTAGCTGGTCTTCAACAGAAAGTCCGGATGAGACTTGTTTGTAAAACAATGAAACTGGAACATTGAGAATCATGATGGAAACACTATGGTTTTATTCTAATTCTGTCTTGAAGATAGTTGAATCCGAGAAAAAGGAAATTTCATATTGGGTGTGTAAGCGGTGTGTGTGTTTAATATAATTGCATGAGTGCCGGCTAAGGGGCGTGGGAACTGTTTTCCCTGGTACCCGAGACAAACACAACCTTATTTTTCAGTGGTTGGCTTATAACCCATGGGCCGGTAGGCTGGATTCCTATATAACAAAATTCAGTTAGGTTTAAGTTATGATAGTTAAAGTAAGTCACAGGGAGATTTTGTTCTACGGGAAAGAATCAATGGCTATGCCTCACTTCAGGGGAAAAAAGCGATAATTTCTATGAACCAAGTGGAAGTTCCTCCTTGATTCGGCCATATGACTTACGGGTTCGGTCGGAATACAAAGGATAGATAAGGCCCTTGACTACGTTAGAAGATTTTCCTGGAGGAATCGCCTATGCTTTCTGGGTGAGGGAAATTTTTTTCCGGTTTGGTTTTGGAAGAACCGCCAGATTAGTCTCTTGTCTGGACATTCATGGGTGAGGCCGTGAGTGGGAAGCTCTGCTGCCCTACGCACAAGGTTGCTACTTCTGCTGCCAGCACTCCAGAGTTTGAGCGCAGAGGAGGCAGGGATCTCTCAGCTAGTATCAGAGCTTTGTTGAAAGCTCAACAATCAAAGATGAATTTTGTTTGTATTTTATAATAAAATCTTAGAAAGATGCATTCACATGTATTTTCATTCAGATTAAGCTTCATTAATGAAGACTTATAATTGATGAATTGGATTTTGTAGATGGACGCCCCATATTTATCTGGTATCCCCGATCTTAACCGAAATCAGGATATGACTTCTTTTGCTTTTGAGCATATCCTCTCCTTCGCCCCCACGACTCAAACGAGTAGGGCGAGTCTCGCTAATCATTTTGAGGAGCTATATTTTCTAGACCTAGTGGTCGGAGAGACGACAAAATAAGTGGTTTGCAGGGCAATATATCCACACCTCTTGCGACCAGCGCCACACCTTTAGCCATGGTCTTGTTAAGGCTAAAGGTGGTTTGTGGTGTTATACTTTATCACCCCACACCTCAAGATTTTAGGATTACTTGTCATCTTTTCAGGCTTCTTAGCCGTTTTATCCCGAGGAGTAAGATTGTAGCACCAATAACGGTAAGGGAACAATTGCATCACGGCATGTCCACATCACAATATCGCCATTTCATGCGTATGCAATTGCGGCATTGATTTTTTGGAGCCATGTTTCTCTATGTATATATTGCAAACCTTATGTAAATAAAGAATGTTTTACGAAAATTCCAATTGTTTAAGTGATTTTGACTACCAGATATCGAGTTTAAAGAAATAAGATCTATTTTCTCGAATGTATGTCGTAGATCTTTAGTAAGAACAATTACCTTGTTTAAAGTAATTATTTCTGAACTTCTTAAGTCTTAGGATCTTGAGACGAAGTCAAATAGAAATATAACGATGTATCATTTTGACAGAATCATGAGACGTGCAAATCGTGGTAGACAGCCAGATCCTCTCACGGATGAGGAGGAGCTTGACCCTCATGTTCACAAAGCTCTTCACAGATCTCAACCAGGTCCCTTCAAAGGTGAAGGAGAACACTTAGGCGAGGTTGTGGAAAAGTGGATCGAAGCCATGGAAGAATACTTTGATGTCAGTGGACACAATGAAAAAAGTAAAGTGGCTCTTGCCAGGCTGAAGATTGTGGAAACAGCCAAAGTAGCATGGAGAAACCACTGCAAGACAAACTGCTTGGATTGAAACACCCAGACGTGGGACGATCTCAAAGCATACCTCAGGAAGAGATTCTATCCTCCCGGCTTCTTAGAAACAAAGATGAATGAGTTCTAGAACTAACCCAAGGAAGCCATTCCACGGAGGAATATCACCAGGCATTCGCTCTCCTCAAATACTCACCAATCGTTGGATGAAGAACAGCTGATGGCTAGGTTCATTCGGGGAATGAACGAACTTTTGAATACCCCAGTAAAGAATGCTAAACCAGTTTCAATGGCCGAAGAAGCAGTGTGGATGGCGAAGGATTTTGCCAAGGCCTTTGTTGTCAAGGTCCTGCCAAAGCTAGCTCCCTCGACCTTCAAAAGATTTCAAACTCCAGGAAGCACTTCCAACTTTCCACCTCCTAAGAGACATCAAGGTCCCAATTAGAATCAGGAGACGGGAAGTTTCAGAATGGAAGGAAGGCCTTTTCCTCAGAGCACATTTTCTGGAACTCCGACTCTTTCTAGGATGCAGAAGGATGAGCTTCGAAGTGAGAACATGTGCTTTGGCTGTCAAGGTTTTGGACACCAGCTCAAGGATTGCCCAACTCCTTCTATGTCAATGGGCCAGGGAAGCCAAGGTCCCAGAATGCCAAGACCGACTCCTTCGTATCAATCGAATCAAGGTCCCTCTCGCCAAAATCAAGGTAACCCCATAAGAGTGCCAGCTCATCCTGCAGCTTCACTTAAAGTAGTCTCAAAACCCCCTCCCAGAATTGGGGAAGCTACAGAGAGAGAATTCCACCCCAGAGACGGCAGCAAAAGCCATCACGATAGTTGACGCATTGGAGGAAGAAAGAGGACACATTTATGTCGCAATTGAACATCAAGGGTAAAATCGTCAGTTCTCAGTCCTTCAAACTCCAGTAGAGTACAAGGGTAAGCACTTTAAGCTTTTGATTGATTCAGGCAGTACACATTCTTTTATTTCCCCTGGATGCTTGTGTAAGTTAGTCCTAGATCAGAAAACAAGAAAACCTATGCAAGTAGATTTGGCCGGGAAGATTCTTTTCACACACCATAAGACAGACCGCATTCAGTTTAATCTAGATGGGAATGCAACAAACTGCCAATTCAGAGTCTTACCCTTGGGAATCTATGACGAAATCCTTGGAATGGATTGGCTCCATAAGAATCAGGCTGACATTCACTCTGTCACAATGGAACCATCTCGTTCCTCGACCTTCACGGGAATCAAGCTCAAGGAACTGGAATTTTTGGATCCCCAGTTCTGGAGTTAGTCAAAGCTTCTAAATTGTTGAAGGGGACTCAGAAAAGAGCAAGCTGTCTATGTCATTAAAATGAATCTAGTAGACAGAAAATGCAAGGCTAAGGAACCAGAATGGCTAAGTAGTATGCTGATGTATTCCCAAAAGAGCTGACCGAGATGCCTCCAACTCGTGAAGTAGATCATGAGATAGAGCTAACTCCCGGAGCTCAGCCAATAGCCCAGCGTCGTGCATACAAGATGCCAGTTCCTGAAGCCACAGAACTAAAGGAGCAGTTAAGACAACTACTAGAGCAAGGATTCCAGTGTTTCACCTTGGAGTGCGCCCGTTCTCTTTTAGAAAAAGAAAGATAGAATGTTAAGACTCTGTATTGATTATAGAGGATTAAGTCAGTTAACAGTCAAAAATAAATATCCTATCCCTAAGATTGATGAACTTTTGGGGATCGATTAAGTGGAACCCAAATGTTCACAAAAATAGATCTCAAATCTGGATATTACCATATCAGAATTAAGGATCAAGATATCCCCAAGACAACCATCAATACTCGATGTGGGCATTATGAATTTACAGTCATGCCATTCGGACTGACAAATGCCCTAGCAACATTTTTGCAAATATAATAAATGTTCCATAGACTAACATTGTAATGAATTGTAAAACTTTAGAGTTACACGTGTTATTTTAGTTATTAGAAAATAAGTAAATCTAATAAATAGAAAAAGACATAATGTAATGAATTGTAAAACTTTAGAGTTACACTAGTGTTATTTTAATTATTAAAAAATAAGTAAATCTCATAAATAGAAAATGACAATGGGCACTTGGTGGCATTGCATGGGGGTGGCATTACAAGGAGGTAGAATGGCTGTACACTCGTGCAGTTCATCGTAACTGCTCCGAACCGTGGGGCACGCCGTGCAGAGCCTGATGCTTTTCTATTGTTTTTTCCACAGCCCCAACAAATGATGAGTCGACCAGTAAAGAAAAGCAAGTCGGCCATCAAATAAACAAGTCGGCCACCTCCTGGCAGCAAAACTCCTACAGTCGACCAAGGAAAAAATAAAGCCATCAGATAACCAAGTTGGCCACCTCCTAGCAGCAAAACTCCTACAGCCAACCAGGCAAAAAATAGAGCCCCCCCACAACTAGCAAAACTTGGGAAAATATGGACAATGATGAAAAATGGAGAAACTCACACATAAGCGGGCACACCCACAACACTGGCCCGCACTCCCTACAGTGTAATATGGTACAGACAAGGAGATGACTAACAGTCTCATCCCTCCTCCTAAGGTTTTCGAACAACCCAAGTCGTTGTACCTCCCCTCTTAGTTCCCCTCCCATAGTCATAGGATCATTACCACGCCCCTCTCTCACCTCCTCCAACACTTCAACCCCACCATGCCTCTCCCTGACCTCGTCCAACATCGCAACCCTTGCCCCTCCCTCACCTCTGCTTTGCTGCAAGTTCATATATCCACCCCCTCCTCTCCCCTAGTTCGTTATGTCTGAATCCCTCCCCTCCTTTGCTTCACTACAAGGTCTTGTATTGACCCCCTCTATTTACTTGGTTTGTTGCCCCCTCCATCCCTTGATTACAGCTTTGAGAAAGCATGTGTGCATGCTCTTTTGTGTGTGCATGCTCTTTTTGTGTGTGTGTGTGTGTGTGTGTGTGTGTGTGAGAGAGAGAGAGAGAGAGAGAGAGAAAGAGAGAGGAAGCGAGAGACTAGTTGTATACAAGTGAGAGGTAATGCCTATTTGAGACATGCAATCTTGCATACATGATAGAGAGAGAGGTAATGGATCCTCTCGCTACCTCTCTCACTGCGTCCAATCCGATCTGTAAGCTGTAAATGAGGATGATAAAGAGAGAGTTGTGTTGATAATGATGATGATAGAGAGAGAGTTGTTGGAGAGTCTAGCAAGAGAGGAAAGCATGCCATGCAAGTGATTCTAGCATGCAAGAGAGGAAAGCATGCCATGCAAGTGATTCTAGCATACAATTCACTACATGCATTGAGAAATTGCAAAAACCGCTCCTTTCTCAAAATAAAAAGCATAATTGTGTTGGTTCAAACCTTCAGACCGCATGTATGCTATGTATGTACAAAAATTAATGAGTTATTTTTTTTTTAAGGACTTTGGGCACTTCATGATTGCAAATATAATAAATGTTCCATAGACTAGCATTGTAATGAATTGTAAAACTTTAGAGTTACACTAGTGTTATTTTAATTATTAAAAAATAAGTAAATCTCATAAATAGAAAAAGACATAATGTAATGAATTGTAAAACTTTAGAGTTACACTAGTGTTATTTTAATTATTAAAAAACAAGTAAATCTCATAAATAGAAAATGACAATGAGCATTGCAAGGGGCAAGGAGGCAGAAAGGCCGTACACTCGTGCGGTTCATCGTAACTGCTCCGAACCGCAGAGCCTGATGCTTTTCCATTGTTTTTCCCACAGGCCTCGCACACACCCGGGTATCACCCTTTCAAGCACTTATCTTGGTTGCTGTGTGGAACAAATGGCCAAAACGCCCAAGACGGATTGGCGTCGACTCTCTCCCGCGTGTAATTACAAACGGCATGAGCAGGGAGACCTGCTGTCGATGACCAAACCCAGCGTCTCACATGGGCATGTGCGACACGCGACCCTCAATGCCAACAATTATCACTATGAGGGTAGCCAGGCGCCATGAATGGCACTGCAGATCCAGAGTTGTTCTTCCACATTGACAGCCGCAGGGTGAACACATATTCCACTTGCATGTCTGTGGCGTCTCCTGGTCGGAGGAACCACTTTTGGCCAGGGCCTCTACCACCTTGCCAATCTCATGACTACCTGTAATCCTGGAGTATCTTTTGATGTGTATGCAACACACCATCTGCGTTACAACAGTGGTAGGAAGATGTCCAGCTTGGAGTATCCACTCTCTTCTTTGAATTGGATGCCTGAGCCACCTTCAGTGGAGAATCTCATATCCATCTTGCAAACATGCAGGGAAAGGGAATCTCTTGCACACGCAAAGCACTTGCATGCATGCCTATGTGAATTTGGGATGGAGGATCATGGGATGCTTGAGAACTATCTTGTTCCGATGTTTGTGGAATGTGGAAGTATCCTTGAAGCTCAGCAGGTTTTCCACAGATTGGTGCATCGGAATGAGCATTCTTGGACTTCCCTCATTCAAGGGTATGTAGGATGCGGTAATCTGCAGCATACCCTTAGCCTATACCAGAAAATGCGGGAGGATTGTATACAGCCCAGCAACTATACATATGTGGCTCTACTGAAAGGTTGTGGTAAGAATAGGTGCGTGGAGAATGCGAAAGAAATACATTCTGCCATCACCATTGAAGGATGTGAAAGAGATCTTTTTGTGGGCAACACCTTGGTGGATATGTATGCCAAATGTGGTAACCTTGCAGAAGCACAGGATGTGTTTCACAAGTTGCCAGCTCAAAATGTAGTTTCATGGACTGCACTCATTACAGGTTATGCTGAGAACGGCCTTGGTGAGGAAGCACTGGATTGTTTGAGACAAATGCAACTTGAAGGCATGCATTTGGATCCTGTTATATTGAATTGTGGCTTGAAAGCTTGTAGTAGCATTGGAGCTTTAAAAAGTGGCCAGAAAATACATGCTGAGATTGCCAAACAGGGGTATGAAGGTGAGCTGTTGCTCACCAACACTGTGGTAGACATGTATGCCAAATGTGGCTTGCTTGCAGAAGCACAAGAAGTTTTTGACAAATCGCCAAATCGAGATGTAATTACATGGACCGCTCTTCTTGCAGGATATATTGAATATGGGTTTGCTAAGGAAGCCCTGAGCTGTTTAGAACAGATGCAACTTGAGGGCATCTCTCCGGATGAGGTGGTGTTTGTTTCCGGACTGAAAGCTTGTGGCAGTGCCGGAGCTCTAAACAAGGGAAGAGAAATACACACACAGATTGCTCAACAGGGAGATGGAAGAGATCCATACATCGGAGCTGCTATTGTCAATATGTATGTCAAATGTGGCTCAATTGCAGAAGCACGGGAAACATTTGACGAGCTTCAAATTAGAGATGCAGTGTCCTGGAATGCTTTGATTGGAGGATATGCTGAGCATGGATTCTGTAAAGAAGCCTTGAACTGTTTGGAACACATGCAACAGGAAGGGGTGCCTCCAGATGAGGTTACTTTTGTTTGCAGCATGAAGTCTTGTGGCAACATGGGAGTCATTAAGGCCCATGAAATTCATGCCCAAATTGTCAAGGAGGGATACGAAGAGGATCCGTTTGTTGGCTGCGCTATAGTGGATGCTTATGTTAAGTGTGATTCACTTGCAGAAGCACAAGAAGTTTTTGATGGGCTGCTAGTTAAAGATGCAATTTCATGGAATGCTTTAATCACGGGGTATTCTGAGTATGGCAGTGGGGAGGACGTGCTAAGCTGTCTTGAACAGATGCTTTCAGAGGGCGTGTCTCCAACAGTTATCACATATGTTTGCAGCTTGAAAGCCTGCAGCAGCTTAGGCTTCATAGAAAGGGGCCAGGAATTACATATTGAAGTTCTTAAGAAAGGGCTTGAAATAGATCCTAGTATTGGCAACAGTTTGGTGGATATGTATGTCAAATGTGGCTTACTCATAGAAGGACAGGAAGCATTTAACAAGCTGCATGATCAAGATGTTGTTTCGTGGACTGCACTTATTTCTGGATATGCTGAGCATGGGCTTGGAAAGGAAGCACTCAACTTTTTCCAGCAAATGCAACTGGAGGGTATCTCTCCAGATGTTGTTATGTGGAATGCTGCAATTTTGTCCTGTTCTGAGCAAGGAGAAGAGGAGATAGCTGTAATACTCTATTCACGAATGCAAGAGCAAGGTCTCTTACCAAACACTGTTATCTTTGGAAGCATCCTGCAAGCATGTGGTGACATGGCAGCCCTTGAAATTGGTAAGAAATTCCATGCCCTTATTCACAGAATCAATGAAGTGATTTTGGCAACTGCTCTTGTTGACATGTATTGCAAATGTGGAAGCATGGTTGATGCTCAACAGGTGTTTAATGCAATGCCCATAAGAGACTTGGTGACATGGGATGCATTGATTAAAGGATATGCCCGCCAAGCAGAGGTGGAGATTGTTTTTGATATGCTTCAGAAAATGAGCATCGAAGGCATAGAAGCAAAAGGGGGTATATTCCTTAGTCTTATAACGGTTTGTAGTCATGCAGGTCTGGTGCTTAAGGGTCAGCAGTGTTTTGAAGCTATGAGCAATGAGTTTGGGATCAATCCAACTTTGTTGCACTGTAACTCCATGCTTGACCTTCTTGGCCGTGCAGGGCAGCTGGAAGAAGCTGTGGCAATTGTGGAGACGGTACCTATTCAAGCCGATCTGGTTGCCTGTAATATAGTGTTGGGGGCTTGTCAAAAGTGGGGCAATCTAGAGTGTGGAAAACAGGCCTTTGATTTGGCAGTGACATTGGATGATGGACATGCTGCAACATATGTTATAATGTCTAATATCTATGCAGATGGTCACTTGGGTTATGACATGGAGTGACATATTGGCATCAAAGGTGTAGCCATGCAGGCCAGCTGGATGAGACTGAGGCAATCATGGAGATGGTACTTTTTCAATATGGTGTTGGGAGCTTGTCAAAAGTGGGGTAACCTAGAGCTTGGAAAAGAGGCCTTTGCGGTGATATCGGACAATGGACAAGCTGCAGTATATGTTCTAACGTCTAAAATCTATGCATGTCACTTGGGTTATCATCATGGAGTGAACATACAGGTATGGAAGTAGAGTGATGGCCTAGATTGGCAGGGTTCATTTTTCCATGGGGAATCTTAAAACGGTTTGTAGTCATGCAGTTCTGGTGCTTAAGGGTCTTAGTAGATTGATGTCCTAGATTGGCAGGACTCATTTTTCATGGGAAATATTTTAAGGGTCTTAGTAGATTGATGTCCTAGATTGGCAGGACTCATTTTTCATGGGAAATATTTCTAAGCAAAATTTCAAACTGAGCAATACGAAAATTAAAAAGCTCTGACATTCATGTGGTGAGTGGGCCTTAATGTGAGGCCTGATACAGGGAGGAGAGGGAGAGGCTGGGCTATATGCTCTATGAAAGCACTTACCAAGGAAGAGTATGTCCCATCCTGGGTGCACACAGCAGCTCAGGAAAGTTCCAAAAGCTCGAGGGCAACAATGAACTAAAATAGACATGTAGCCAAAACTAGAGAGCATGAACCAGTGCTCAGGGATGCCTCCAATTTGCAGGAGAAGGAAGCAGCAGATGAGAAGCCTAAAATAAAGGCAATGGCTGCAAGAAACAGGGCATTTGAGGGGTAGTTGTGGTGTTTATAGGCCAAGGCAAGTTAGCGAACTGCAATAGTCCTGCAATTTAGATGGTCAATGAAGCCATTCCTGCCAAAATCATTTCCCGACTTCAAGTATGATTTCTTCATACCCTTTTGGCACCTTGCTGCCATTCCATAGAAGGATATCATAGTGCTTCCTCATTACAGGGAGTGCAACGCCCTTACCCCTCCTCTCCCCTGAGAATTTGCTTGTTGGTACAAAATAGGGGAAACTGAAGGCAACAGATGCCAAGGTGGTTAAAATGCTGGAGCTTCTTCTTCTCTGAAGCATGCTGCCTTTGCTGGTATAGACTGGCTGGCCCAGCTTCATGGTGACAGATTTCAGATTTCACATGTTGCACTTGCCTCTGCGTTACCTTAACCTACAATTTGGTATCTGAGCAGATTTCTAGAGTCTAAGAGGAAGGAATTTCTCAATAAGGCCTTGTAAAAGCTGATGTGCCTAATAAGTAGGCACTTCAGGGGGGTAGCCCCATAAATATTTTTGCTATGAGTTTGAGCACTATGAAAGTGAGCAACAATGTTCTGTTCATGCCTTTCCTGAGTAATGATATCAACCTGACCTTACTTTCCTGCACACACACATCAAATGACGAGCCAAATTGAGTGGCTTTGTGAGAGAACATCTGGATCCTCCTACAATCAATCACTTGTGTGATACTGCATAGGAATGACCTGTTTTCATACTTTAATAAAATGTATTGAGTTAATGTGTTTATTTTTATGAAAAAAAATTGTTTCCTTGAGTAGATCCTTTTGTAGTAGCAACTTGAGTGCCAATTACAATCGCAATCGACCCGGATATCATGAGGAAGCCTGTGGAGATTTGAACTAGGACTTCCCCCTTCTTTTGCCCAATGCTAGGCTACACATCCATTGGCTAGTTGTGTTTATTTATGTCATGGAAGATGGGATTTCGTCCTATGCAGGCCAATGTGTCTCAGATAGAATGTTGCTGTAAATTTGAAGCCTACATGATTTCTTAGGTTACTTCCTTTTTTACAGATGTACTCTGCTTTTATCAAGGAAACAGCCACCATAGACTATCAAAAGAAGTTTTCACATATATAACACACACGTGTAGTTCTCCTTGACCAGATGTAGTCTCTAATTGTTAGAATGATGACTTTTCTATGCACATATATATAGCAAAGATACTAGTGCTAGTTGGCGGTCAGTTCAAAGGACAACCCACTACTCGGTCCACCATAAGGTGTATTACATTATCCCCCGCTTGCATTGTAGTTGTCCTTAGGTGCACATTGTCCATATATAGTGCTTGTTGTCCATAAAGATCCAAGCAAAGCTTATCCAAGGTACTTAAGATCTTGAACACAACGAGATTGCTTTCCATCCAATACGAAGGCTCACATTCCGTCCGTGCCGCATGTTCAAGAGTTTACCTTAGTCTTGTTGAGATATCGAGCTCAACTAGTGCTATGGACATTGATGATCCACCTAAGTGATAGCATTTGCAGTAATGCCCTTGGCACAGTTGGTGAAATTATAGTTGATATGCCGCCAGGGGATGATAGACTGTATGACAGCCAATTTGGATTACTAGAGTGTGGCATAGTTATAGCGCCAACTTATATAGTCGGGTTTACACCATGGACCGAGCTTATATGTTTTAGTAGGAGAGTACTTTATCTTTTAGTATGTACTCTTATCTTTATGATATACTAGATTGAGAGAAGAAGATAGAAGAAAATTCAGTCATCCATCTCTCTCTTGTGTCTTGCTCTCTTTTGTGTGTGTGTTTGCTTGCAAGGACTCCTCTCCTCCGCATTCTCTTTATGGTATCAAAGCTCCGGTCTGTGTGAGTTGAGGCAAGAATAAGGAAAGCAAGGAAACGGGTAACATATTTCCATCTCTTTCTCTCTTTGATTTTGGAGCAACAGCTTTGGTAGATGTGAGAGCTACAGGCAAACAGGAAAGTCACTATCTCAGTTTGAGACATCCTCCTGTGTGAAGAAAGAAGATCATATTGTGTGCAATTTTCTTTTTCAACTATAATTTTGTGTGTTATGGCTCCATTCGGGTGTGTTTCGGACCCCATTTTGGCTCCCCAAGTTTATCACATACACTCTGTGAAAGTGTCAATTTTGATTGTGTATGTCAAATTTATGGTTCAATAAAAAGTTACATTAAAATTTTGATCATAGGACAGTAGTGACTGTCAAAGTTTACAAGTTAACATAAGTAAAGAAGTTGTTAAAAGTACTTAGTTACTACAAGTACAGACGTCTGATAGCTTGTCAAATTATGAGTGACAAGAATAGTGGATGACCAATTTCCTTATGATTGGAAAAGGATATTGGGAGTTTATCACAGGTGATGAAAAGGAGCCAGACATTGTTGAAGAATATCCGACCCCATAACAGATGCATGCATATAAAGCATGGCATGAAAGAGCCAGAAAGGTGATATATTGGTTGTTTGTCAGTGTAAGAAATTCTATGATTTTGCATATACAGAATGTGCAAATGTCTAAGGAGACTTGATACACCTTAGTGAAGATGTACAATATAAACACCCAAGCTCAGAAGATGCAGCTAAAGTAGGAGATGAATAATGTAACTAGAGAGAAACTGAGTATAAATGATTACTAAGTGAAGGTTAAAGGACATACAGTGTTAAAATGAGTGATGCTAGAGTGCCAAGTCACCTAATCAAGGTATCCATATGAGCTATCATAGCTTTGTTGTACTCTCCTCATATCATAAAAGGGAGCCATTTCAAGCGATGAAAACAAGCAAGCTCTCGAGCCTCTTTATGAGTACAAGTCTTAATCTTGTAACTTAATTGTGCTCGAGTCTAAAGCTTAATTAGTTTAGGATATTCATTATATTTTTGTTTAGGTATCATCCACCCTAGCTTAGATTAGCACTAATCACGTTATTAATTAGTATAAAATTGAGTCTTCTTTATCATCATCATCTCCATTGGAGCTTGGATCTACAAGTTTCATCATGGTATCAGAGCTTGGTTTCAGCTCCCCATTAGCTTAGCTCTAGACTTCTCTGATCTTTCTTTAGCTTAATCTCAATCATTACTCATCATTATGCTTCACTAATTTCATGTTATCTACTCACTTCTCAAAATTGTCAAGCTTTGCATTGCTTACTCCATCAACCATTTCTAAATTCCTTTTGAGGGGAGACTTCTTATAGCTCATTACTAAGAGCCTCACAAAAGGAATAAGAGAGACTCTTCCTCCACAGCCTGAATTTTGCATTGCAGAGACCATGCGGTAGTTCTTGCTCATTCCAGCTCTACAATTGCAATTGACCAAAGCCCATTTAGGAGCTTTCTCATCATCATTCCAAAAGTGTACAACCCAAAAATGAGCACGTTTGGTCCACTATAGCGGCCGTAGGACGTAGAAAACCAGTCGAGCAAAATCACCTTCATCCCGCGTTTCTATGCTAATATTGAGGTGATCTTTGCTTGGGCCTTTTCTCACCACCATCAAGGATAAAGTTGCTATTCCAAAAGCCCCATCCAATTTCGTACCTATAAGCTCAATTTCATCCTCCAATTTCTTGCCTTCTCTAATAAATATGATTAAGTACTAATTATTATCATTAACTATGATTAGAAGATATTTAACAAATTATAGCTTCATGTCTGAAAAATTGGAGGTGATTTAAGCCTCGAGCATTTTTCATGTGCCATTTAAAACCATTTCACTCTCTTGCATTGAATCTTAACCATTGTCCTACATTTAAGTCCTCGATTGTAAGAGAGTAAAAGACAGTGCCATGAGATTTGTCACAAGATCGTGAACCCTCTCATCAAATCATTATAAGAAAATCAAAGGTTTTTAATTGCAAATCTTGTACAAGATTAGACACTGCTAACAAAGCAAAACAAAAACTTGTTAGTAAGACCTTCTCATTATAGAGCATGTAGAAGTTGTTTCAAGATTTAATGGTGGTGGGTTTTACACATGGAAAAGCAAGACCATGTACTTGCTTATATGTAAGGGGCTTTGGCACCTAATTGAGGATGAACAAGTAGAGGTTGAGCCACTTCAAAACAAGTGAAGGTTGCTTATGCGTAAGGGGCTTTGGCACCTAATTGAGGATGAACAAGTGGAGGTTGAGCCACTTCAAAACAACAAAGCATTGGGCCTTAATGCTCAAATCTTGGTGATGATGTGATTAGTCACATTGCTAGCATCAAGGATGCCAAGTTGATATGGCAGAAACTCAACAAAATTTTCCACACCGACTCAAAGAGCTCAAAGATCAACCTTCTCATGTAGTTTTACAAGCTCAACAAGAAGGACACCGAGACGACAAAGAACCATATGAATCACTTGTTGCTACACTTAAAAATGTGCCCAACACTAAAATTAAAGATATAGAATCATCTCTACTTGAACATGAATCAAAATTCAAGGATAAAGAACCATTCAAATCACATTCAAGTGGCAAGCACTGTATGCAAAGGGTGGAATATTTCAAAGGATAAATCAATCAACATCTCAGCTTCCAAGATACTATCATTGTGGAAAACTTGGTCATACCAAGAATGAATGTCGCAATAAAGATAAACCAAATCTTGTTTGTGACTATTGCAGAAAAATTGGCCACCTAGAAGAAGATTGCTATCACGAAAAGAAGCAGGCAAACTACAACGAGATCAAAGATGCCCCATCTCAAGAAACACTCTTCCAAAGAAAGAACCATTGTATTTTTCACCCCTCTTGTAATGCCAAAGTAGCATAAGGGCAAAAGTAGCCTAGCACAAGGGGAGAGAGAGGAAGAGTGAAAGCCTAAAAAATTTATCCAATCTAGCATCAAGGGGGGGTGTTGAATCCACAAGTTTCATCATGCAAATGCCCTTGCTTCTATTGGATCACTAGTAGATGATGATGATATGGTATTCGTAACCTTAAATTACCTTGGCAAACAATACAGCTAGCTTCAGACCTCCATTGGAGTTCAAGAGAACTTTCTTGATTTTCAAGAATTGATTGCTCTCATCCATGATGAGGAGATGAGTATTGGAAGAGGTTCATAAATAGGCCTTCTACTCAGATACAGGTAGAGGTAGAGGTAGAGGCAGGTCTCATCATCTAAGTAGGTTCATAAATAGGCCTTCTACATACTCAGATATAGATAGAGATAGAGGCAGGTCTCATCATCTAGAGAACGAGGTGGTGGGGTCAGTTTAGAGATTCTAAATTTTGTAGTGCTTTTTGGACTACCTTATTTGATAGTTTAGATACAAAATTTGATTTCTCTATTGTTTTTATACTCAATCTAATGGCTAGACCAAGGTGACCAATAGCACAATCTTGGATCTTCTTAGAGCTTATGTTTCATCACAACCTAGGTGTAATGGGATAAATATTTGCATATTATTTAATTTTCCTATAACAATACTACCCATTTAGCTATAAAAAAGGCACCATTCTTTCTCTTTCTATCTTCCCTCAATGTACTACAATATCATTGCTAATTTTTTTCAAACACACCATAGAAACATGAAACTTCCATTATATTCCAAAGCAAAATTACAAGACTACATCATATTATGACAAACACCAACGAGATATTGAACACAAGCAACAATATATGAAAGCATGTGGGACCTCAACTATCATCTTGGACTATCTAACTACCCTAAATTTGCAATGAAGGTGAAAACTTCTCCTCAGAGGATCCACTTTTTCCTCTTCAATGATGCCAAAGGCTCTCCACATGCCAATGGCTGATGTTGCTTTCACCTCTAGCATATTCTTATCTACAAGTTCTATCACCTTCTTTGTTGTGAGCTTCTTGTAGAGCTTGTTGAGAAGTGTGGTGCCATAGAGCACATATAGAGGCAAGGAGTGAGTAGGTGAGGAGGAAGCCATATGGCAAAAGTGAATTATCTTACATGCAAGGACCAAGCAAAGATGTACTCTAACCATATAAAAGGGGTCATTTTTAAGCAATGGAAGTACAAGCACTTGCACACATCTCAAGCCTCTTTATGAGTATAAGTCTTAATCTTGTAACCTGATTGAGCTTGAGTCTAATGCATACACTCATCATTATGAGTGCACTTAGGCACCATCTACCATAGGTTTAACTTAATCATAAGTCATTACTATGTTCTTAGTGTGTCATTAGCCTAATTAGCTTCTTGTAGGAGGTACCATGAATTTCAACATGGTATCAGAGCCTCCCTCTCTCATTAGAGTTTCTCCTAATCACTTCATTTTGTTAATCTCAACTCATGAGTATGTTTAAGTCACTAATCACCCACTAATCTCAAGCTTTTATCCTTCTCGTCTACTTGTGGTCCAAAATTGCAAGAGCTTGTTCTCCTCAATCAAGCCACCATTTCTATTAAAATTTTAGGAGCACATTACCGAGCCCTAAGTGATTCTATACCTTAGAGTAATTAGTCGGATTTTTGCTACACAGAGCCCAGAAACGATGCTAGAATGCCGACAAGTCTTTTGTTAAATACTCCGTGGCTGCTCAAAACTAGTCCAACCCCCTTAAGTGATAGCTTAGAAATTGTGTAAGCTTCCTAAAAATGAAGTCTTGGCCCATTTTGTCCACGGACACGAACACAGCAACAAGCAAACCAATAGGCAGTAGTAATCCGCCTTTTTCGCTCGTTTTTGAAGATTTGAGCTAATAATTTTCATACTGCTCTTTCTCTCATCTAGGGAAACACCCTCATGAAACAATCCCCTTCAATGGTTACTTCCACATGCCCAATTTGATCCTCCAAGCTCAACCTTGCTAATCACTAATTTTTAGTTTTAATCATTATCATTAAAGGATCATTAGCAGTAAATTGGATGCATTGAGGGTACAATTGAGCAATTAAGGTTGCATTTAGCATGTTTACACATCAAAAGCACTAGTTTTTCATTGGGGCTACCATCAGGAAGCTCTAGAAGCAAAAAATTAGAATTTGGAAGCACACACACAACTTGTAGACGCCTTCCGGATCTTTTGACTAGTTATACGACCATATTCTGAGTTTTTATCAGATAGTTATGGCCGAAACAATTTGTTGATTCTGTCAGGGTCTCTACATAGGGAAAACTGTAAGAAGGCAGCAAGTAGCCTCAAGATAATCCTAGAGCTTGAGATGTATATATCTCTTCATTCTTATCTAATATCTTAGAAAAGAAGGTTAGATTGCTATGGTCTTTTGGAGGAAGAGACCAAAACTCCGTAGCTTTTCTTTTAAAGAAAGAATAGTATGCCGTAGCCCTGCAAGAGAAGGCTATTTTTCCATAGACCTTCGAAAGAGAGAAAAGTCACAGTACGAGTAAGAGGAGATAAAGCTTGGGGATGATCGGATGATTTCAATCGTAATAAGAGAAGGTATTAGAAGACTCTATTCTCATATGTCAAGTTGTAAAGCTCTTGTTATTGAGCAAACATAAATGATAAATGACAAATTTCTATAAGGTATATACATATTTTGTTTTTCAATTATATATCATTCTTAGGGGTTGAGGTATGGCCCCGGCTTCTCTATTAATTGTTAATAGTGATCTATTTGATTGATTTACTAGTTAAAGTTTGTATTCTTTTAAACAATAGCATATACCTTAATAAAGAATGTCTTATCGCGCCATCTCAAGTTGAAATGCTAAAATCTTTGTGAAAAGGATTATTTTCTTAAGAAGGTAACATGGATTCTAGTCCTATGGTTTAGTTGAGTAAATGGATTGTTATCTTGGTTAAATTAAGGTACAAGTACAACTCTCCTTGCCTTGACGCTGCCCCGTCCTTGTGCTTGTATAGCCGGAAGGCGGAGACGTTAGTAAGGCCCGGAGTTGGCCCATGGTATCCCTCATACCATTGGGAGAATGAGGTTCGCCGATTGAGGCGAGTGGTTGTGATGCTGCCTAGTTCTCTGAGGGCCCAGGCTAGTGCGGTGAATTAGCCCACCCTAGTGCGTAGACATCCCTCTGAGGGGCGGGAGGATCGAGCGACGGAGCCTGAGAGGGTGACAGGCCGGCTTGAGTCCTCGCCAGCGACCGACAATGAGGTGTATGGTCCCGTAGGGTTTTGCCCAGCATGTAGAGGCTGGAAGGCCGAATTCTAGATCATCGACAGTATAAGGGAAAAGAATAAGAGAGCCGGTTTGGCTTGTATGAAATTGATTCATGTATAAACTTTTTTTATAAATCTTGTCTTTAGCATTATTATACTATGAAAAAAGGCTATTTTAACAAACCTTGTGAAAAGGGCCTTAATCGTATCCTTGAATCTCTGCATGGTCAAGGTATCGATGAGTAGAAAATTTTCTCCAAGATAAGACTTAGTGGACTATCTTAAGTGTTTCCCCTATTTTGGAAGGGGAGAACCTTACAGGGGAGTGTTGAGAAGTGTGGTGCCATAGATTACATGTAAAGGCAAGGAGAGTGAGTAGGTGAGGAGGAAGCCATATGGCAAAAATGGATTATCCCACATGCAACAAGGACCAAGCAAAGATGTACTCTACCTATATAAAAGGGGTCATCCCACATGCAAAGACCAAGCAAAGATGTACTCTACCCATATAAAAGGGGTCATTTTCAAGCAATGGAAGTATAAGCACTTGCACACATCTCAAACCTCTTTATGAGTACAAGTCTTAATCTCATAACCTAATTGAGCTTGAGTCTAATGCATACACTCATCGTTATGAGTGCACTTAGGCAACATCCACCATAGGTTTAGCTTCATCATATGTCATTAGTATGTGCTTAATGTGTTATTAGGCTAATTAGCTTCTTGTAGGAGGTACCATGAATTTCAACATAGCTCTTACACTTCGGACGTTGTTGTCCATGCCTCCAAAAGGGCATCTAATCTTGGTTTCTTTTCTTTAAGGTGCATGAAATACACAAGAGCTTTAAATTAAGATGCTTGCAAACATCATATTATTAGAGGGATTGGTGGATGAACCCATGAAAATAGAGTTTCTGCCTAGCCTATGACAGTATAAAGAAATAAGGGGTGGGTGGGGTGGGATGTATCCCCCAAATAAGAGTAGTGGAATATGACAATCTCTATTCTATTTGGGGTGGGATGTATCCCCCAAATAAGAGTAGTGGAATATGACAATCTCTATTCTATTTGTAAGGTCTCAAAATTTTAATATTTGGGATGTATCCCCCAAATAAGAGTAGTGGAATATGACAATCTCTATTCTATTTGTAAGGTCTCAAAATTTTAATATTAAAATAACTTTTGAAAGCATAAAGAAAATACCAAATGTCTATGTACGTGAATTGCGGCATACAAAGACAACAACATAGTCTCCCTCTCACCAAACTTTCTCTTTTCACTCAAACTCTCTCTCTCTCTCCCTCTCTATCTCTCTCCATCTTGCTCCATCTCTATGTATTGTTAATTCAATTATCTAAAATGTTACAGCAATACCAAAAAACAATGTCATAGCACCAATTTAAGTATACAAAAGTGCATCATAATAATGTGAAAATCAATAAATATTTATCACTACAAGAGATGGATTACATCAAAAAGGGCACCGTGGCTCTGTTGATGGAAGAAGGAAGGTGGCTACATATGGGGAGCTCTAACAAACGGTGCATGTGCAAGTGGGAATAGTGGCCTTGCAAGTTCGGGACATTGTGCTCATTATTGAGGGCATTGTAAGAGGAGCCAAAGGGGACATATGTGGCATAACGGGTCAAAATGGGGACTCCCTTGGAACATCAAGTGGCCATGAGGAGGAACTTGACCTGGTTGGGCTCATGGTGGGTAATGGGGCAAGTGGAGAAGGGTGGTGAGGAACATGTGGAGTCAAGGTCCCCACGTCCCTCTACTACTCCCATTGAGCATAATAACTAATATGACCCTTGAAATATTGTTGCCCCTAAATCTTCGAGAATGTGCAAAAGTGGTTGTATACAAGAACTAAAGTACACCTCATCCCACTCCACACTGATACAATGCCAATGTAGTCCCTTGCATGCTCTAGCAAGGGTCCTAGTTCTTTGCAAAGCAATCTAGAACTACATCCCCTCAATCGGTGAACATCACACCTGCCATACATGCTTCTTTCATTAACATATATATATATATATATATATATATATATATATATATATATATATATATATATATATATATATGTTAATGAATAACAATAAAAAAGATAATGAATATAGAAACATTACACTACTTGAAATGAATTATAATGAAGTTAATGCCATAAATGAAGCTCTACTTACCTCGCAAAAGCCTAACTAAATTCCCATCCGCATCCAACATGTATGGTTGGGTTCCCTCTTACGGTTTAGGCTCTATGAAGATATCATCATCCACCTTGAAACCTGGATGATCAGGAGCTACCTCACCTCCCCACCTGTCATACTTTGGTTGATTAGACATACTGTGATGGGGGTGTGTAAAGATGGCAATGACCAGCAGAGCTACCTCACCTCCCCGCCGCCTGTCATACTTTGGTCGACTAGACGTACTGTGATGGGGGTGTGTAAAGATGGCGATGGCCAAAACAATGACCTACATGCACACACATGTAAGTACATTAGGGAAATCATGGTTGTTTAGTTAAAATATAAATTAAGTACAATCCAATCTTTCACTTACCTCTTCTTGTCCATCTTCTAACATGAGATACATGTATTGCAGGACATGCATGAACAAAGTCCTACACAATGTTAAGTTGCAAGTTTTTTCCTCTTGCACTGTAATCCCCAAGTTCTCTATACGTAGAGTACAAACCATAGTGCCGTCATCATGTAAAAACTCTACAATGTGTACAAAGGCTGACTCCACAAGCCCCTACCTAAATATATTCCATCGGGGAACCACATGCTCGGTCTTGGAGAAATCAAGATTTGTCAAAAAATCTACCCACACCAAGTGCACGCCTCCAAGGCTATCATACGCGTTCATGGTTCCCAACCTCATCAACGATCTCATGAATTGTTGCAATAGTGCAAGATTCCTGCCTGAGAGATTCACTGACTATAAAGGGAGACGTCACATGCATGCATCAAACTCAAGAAAGCCCCCTATATATGATGCTCATAAGATGATAACACCCCCTATCTAAGCTTATAAGAATACCTTTAAAAATATCTATGTCACCCCCCTTCCTTATATCTATGTTTTTTCTCTAGCATTTACACACCCCATCTCCTTAAATTAAAGTATGTTACTTTTAACCTTATTGAGCGAACATAAGTACTTCATGCATGCTACCAAGAAATAGATGTTATCACCGTAAAACTACTTGTAATCCCCAATGTAGTACAAGTGAATGGTTTTTGGAATGCTTATGTTCTCAAAGAATTTCATTGCTAAAAGTATTGTTGGAATGCTACCAAGAATTTTATACAACTATGTTCATCAAAAGTACTTATGACATATCCTTAATGTCACTATACCCCTCCCCATCCCCCCCTGAGGCCCCCTCCCCCTAACTTAAATTTAAGATTTATTATTCACCTAAATACATGGCCTTACCGCTACCTTATAAGCTTATGCCTCATTAATTTTCAAAAAACCCCTCTCTTGTACACTCACATAATATGATAAGTTTTCTAAGAGGGAATCCCCCAGGGATTCCTAGAACAACATAACATATAAGTTCTTTGCAAACCATATAACCACGACAATGGAGAGAGTGATTGCTGTGGGTAAGAGATCATACCTATGTTTTTGCTTTCACAAAAGTGCGAGACGAAGGTGAACAATGTTGAAGTTGAGACCTAAGTGGAGAGGGTCCACCACTTCTAAATCGAAGTCTTCATTTTGACAAGACCAATCACATGTTATTCCCAATGTTCAAATAATAAAATTATGCTAAAACATAAAGATGTTGAGTTCACTTACAGAATTCCAAATATGTTTATGTCAAATTCTTTTGGACTCTTTGTCCCATGCTCTTTTCTCTCTCACCACTTGGGATCATCTACTCATCACCCCGTGCATGGGAGTCCCGCGCCGACCAATGCTCTCATCATCCTTCGGGATGCTCTCCTCATCAGCATCCTCATCATCATCTTCCCCTTCCCACTATGGCCGTGACCTCTTTTTTGGGCATTGCTGTCATGGTTGTGGATGATGGAGATGCGTGTACGGTCGGCTTCTTGCCCTTTTCCTTGGGTTGCTATTCGATGCCCGGCTTCTTGCCCTTCTTTGCTCCTGCATCCAACCCATATAACAACTATAAAATCCCTTTACAAACTTCATAGTTCATACAAGCACGCTACCTTACACAATGATACTTACTCTAAAACTGCTCAACCTTGCTAAGAGTAAACTCTCCTTCGAGGTATTCTAAACTTCTCGTAGTTTTTACCTAGTAATCCTCCCTATCCCTCTTTCTCTCTTGATAGCAGTAATGTTTATGAACTATGTGATCCTGCTTCCAAACAAAGTTGGTTAAGCTTCTCATATTGCATTATGAGACTAAAGTTGAGTTTTGTTGAATATTGTTAGTCCATTGCATTTTCAAGTAGGTATTGTATTGCAAATTGTGGCCTTCCTATTGATGAATGGTAATCACATTACGAGCATTAAATTGTGGCCTTCCTATTGATCAATGGTAATCACATTACGAGCATTAAATGGTTATAAATCTTAGGAAAATGAGAGGGAAACACTGAGGGAGAGAGAGAAGAGAGAGGCAAGGTGGGCCACAAATCACATGAAGCCTTTTCTGAAATTGCATGTACAAAAAAGAAAAGATACATACTTGCTCTTCCCTAAAAAATATGGAAATATGCCTTTATTATTGTGATCTAGAAAATGAGGAAAGATGCCTTTATTATTTCATTAAAAAAGAAGAAATTAGTTTTTTTGGTTTATTGCAAAAGTACAAGAAATGTCTCTTTTTCCACCTCTCCCACTTCTATAAATATAGAGATAAGCTCCATAGCACTTTGTCAATTACCATTTAGCTAAGCCTTGTTAGTAGAGTACTCTACCCACAACCCTCCTACATATTGCTTGTGATGGCCACATCAAATGTTAGCATTGAAGTTGTTGATGGGCATATCACGAGGTAGGCCCACCAATGTAGGAAAAAGATTGTAGATGGTGCACAAGCATGGAAAGGTCTCACATCCTTACCACTTCTTGGTAGTGATGATGATATTTCTCAAGTGAAGACCAAAGTGGTGAGCTTAATTGCAATATCGGGAGCCCATGGTTTTATTGATGATGTGTCCGATCATCTCTTTCTTGAGGAAGTGCAGAAGGGAACGAACACCATTCGCTTACTTTGTGCATTCACCCCGGAGGACAAGCAAAGCCCATGGATGTAAACAAGATTTGGTATCCACCTTCCCATAATGAATAGACCTCCTCATCTGTGAGGTTAGTTCTTCCCATAGCAATTGGCCATATCTTGGGTGGTGGATTGGACTTGGGTCTATGTTGGTGTCACAATATAGCAATGAAGCATATGATCAAGGAAAAACCACTTCCATTATCTGATGAGACCATTAGGGTTCATGATACCCTTTGAATGATGGTGTAGACACACCCTTTGCAGATCCGACTGTGTTGCCCACAACTCTTACCCAATGATGAGGGAACCAAGAGTCAAATTTTGAATGAAGCCCATGATAGCCTTATAGCAGGACATCCAGGTTTCATCAAAACCTACATGTCTGTAAAGAAAAGCTTCTTTTGGCCTGGTCTGAAAAAGGATGTACTGAATCATGTACGTCAATGTCTGACATGCCAGAAAGTCAAAGCTGAAAGAGTAAAAATGCCTGCTGGGAAGTTACATCCATTGGACATCCCCCAGATGAAGTGGGAATGTATCAGTATGGACTTTATTATTGGATTACCTTTAGTGCAATCAGGTTACAACTCCTTTTTCGTGGTAGTTGACAGACTAACCAAGTTGCCCATCTGATCCCAGTAAAAGAAACCTACACTACAGTGGATGTGGCCAGAGTGTTCCTCAAAGAAATCTTCAGATTGCATGGCCTACTTAGGAGAATAGTAAGTGATCGAGATCCCAAGTTTACTTCAAGGTTCTGGACTGCATTTTTCGAAGCAGTGGGAACTTTCTTGGATCTCAGCACAGCTTATCACCTGAGACCGATGGTCAAACTGAAAGGGTAAACCAAGTAATCGAAGATATACTTCGGTCATGCTGTGGCAGGGAACCCAAGAAGTGGCTAAGCTATCTGCACCTAGTCAAGTTCGCCTACAATGCTTCTTATCACCGAAGTATCGGGATAAGCCCCTTTAAAGCTCTGTATGGACAAGATTGCTTAACTCCATTAACTTGGTCCGACCCATTGATTAGGGTCGAGATGTCCAGATAGATGCTTGACGACATGGAGCAGCAGATGCAGTCAATTTTTCGTAAAGATATTAAAGCTGCTCAGGATCGACAGAAGCAGTATGCAAATAAGAAGAGGACAGACAGAAAATTTGAAGAAGCAGATATGGTCTTCATTAGAGTACGGCCCAAAAAGAAGTTCTCTATCTCTTGGGAAGTACAAGAAGTTATCCCACAGATATTGTGAGCCATATCTGGTTACAAAGAAAGTAGGTGACTTATCCTACAAACTTCTTCTGCCTCCTCATCTCAAAGTTCATAATGTATTTCATGTAAGCCTTCTAAAGAAATATGTGCCAAGCCCAAATCATGTACTTGATGATGAAATCCTAACCTCTTCAACCCAAGGGTAGATGGAACTCCAACCTCAAGAAATTCTTGATGTTCGAAAAAGATTCTCAGGAACAGAATTCTCAGAGAATTATTGGTAAAATGGAAGTTCTATCCTTTTGAAGATGCCACCTGGGAGAATGAAGCCGATCTGTTGTGAGATTACCTCCGATTTGCGAGATGAGGACATCTCGCGTTTTTCAAGTGGGAGAGAATGTAAGATTCCTCTCTAGCCTCTCAAGATGTCCAGCATCTTCCCTTGTAATCAAATCCCTCTTCAGAAATATAAAAGATCTTGTTTCTACCAGTTTTGGCCTAGAGAGAGAAAATCTTCTAGAGAGTGGTAATTCAGTTTTTAAATATTTTTGGATGGAAAAATATCACTTCTTATTAAAATAAGTTTCCCCAAACCAAAAGTTCAAAAAGATTTTTAGAAGGTGGATTAGAAATTAAGTATAATCTGTTCAAGAGGCATTATCCTAGGGGTCAAGATTTTTTTGAAATTTTAAATTAAGGTTCCTATGGACCAATAAGATTCATCCAAATGTAGGGAGGAGGTTAATAGAAGAATAAAAGAAAAATTCCCCAAAAATGAGTAAATACTCACATAAGATGAAGAGTTGACTAAGGACAAGGTTAATAGCTAAAAAAGAGAGATATTTAGATGAAATGATGCATTTTTAACACCTCAGTATGGGGGAATTCCCCTCATGAAGGAGGCGCCTATTTCACGTGTGGGAGAGTTTTAAACTCCCAAATAATGAGATATTTTTATCTCTCCTCTCTCCTATTTCAACTAGATCCAAAAAGTGGACTAAACTGACCCAAAAAGTGGTCTAAACTCACCCAAAAATGGTCAAAAATTGACCAAACTGATCTGGAAAATTCTAGAATCCGTTGGCTTGGTTAGAAGGTCACTTTTTCCTATAAATAGAAGCCTTCCCCTTTGTTGAAGCTCAATAGTGTTTTTGCACTGTTACCCTACTTCTCCCAAGAGCAAAAAACTGTGAATTTACTCATAATTTATTAGTTTTTGACCTTCCCTCTTCTAAAGATTGGTGGCCACTCTTGTTTTAAACAAGAGTAGATCCCTCAAACTATCAAGCCAAAGGAAAGCTCTCAAATTCTCCTTGTAAGTTGGAGATTCTTCTCTTTTCTATTTCATTTTATGGTTTTTTATGATTTTTGTCTTCTCTAATATGAATATGATGTTATGCCTCATTGAAAAAAGGCATTCCCCTCTCTTCTTTAGTAAATCCAACCATTCTTTATCCTAGATGAATGATTAATGGATAAAATCAAGTTTTTCATAATGTTTCTCTTTGATAAGTAGAAAATGTTTACATTAGAATGATTTAAATACTCTTGGCGAACTTCTAATTAATTTTAGAGAGTTAAAAATTGAAAAATGGTCAGCCATACAAAGGAGGTTATGGCAAAATTTTCTAAAATTGTGAAGTTAATTTTCATTTATGTTTAAATTCTAATGATTCTTATGTAAATTCTCTCTCTCACTCAAGAAAGGGTCATACTCATGACCCATTCTCAATCCAAATCAAGCTTTTCATAAAGCTTTTCCTTAACCCAAGATTAAGCTATGCTTGAGGCCAAATTAATGGCTTTTTCTTATGCTTTTAGTTTATGTATATTGATGATTCAATCCATTATGGATTAAGGATCCAATTAGAGAATCATTTTAATTATTTCCTTAATGATAAGCTTTATCCCTTAGAAAAATTGAGATTTATCAGTCATAGCAGCGGAGCTATGGCAAAATTGTTATAAAAATTATGCATAAAAAATTTTCATTCAAAGCATAAAAAGAGGACTTCCTACCATATTCTAGGAATCATCATCCTAGATTAATTGAAAGAATTTCATTATAATCATGGAGAAATTGAATTTTAATATTATGCATAAAGGATAAATTTTTATATCAAAAGTGTTATTTTTACCATTTTTATTTTCATGCATAGAAGTATGCATAATGGATAAATTTTTATATCAAAAGTGTTACTTTTATCATTTTTACTTTCATGCATAGAAGTATGCATAAAGGACCGAGCTTATATGTTTTAGTAGGAGAGTACTTTATCTTTTAGTATGTACTCTTATCTTTATGATATACTAGATTGAGAGAAGAAGATAGAAGAAAATTCAGTCATCCATCTCTCTCTTGTGTCTTGCTCTCTTTTGTGTGTGTGTTTGCTTGCAAGGACTCCTCTCCTCCGCATTCTCTTTATGGTATCAAAGCTCCGGTCTGTGTGAGTTGAGGCAAGAATAAGGAAAGCAAGGAAACGGGTAACATATTTCCATCTCTTTCTCTCTTTGATTTTGGAGCAACAGCTTTGGTAGATGTGAGAGCTACAGGCAAACAGGAAAGTCACTATCTCAGTTTGAGACATCCTCCTGTGTGAAGAAAGAAGATCATATTGTGTGCAATTTTCTTTTTCAACTATAATTTTGTGTGTTATGGCTCCATTCGGGTGTGTTTCGGACCCCATTTTGGCTCCCCAAGTTTATCACATACACTCTGTGAAAGTGTCAATTTTGATTGTGTATGTCAAATTTATGGTTCAATAAAAAGTTACATTAAAATTTTGATCATAGGACAGTAGTGACTGTCAAAGTTTACAAGTTAACATAAGTAAAGAAGTTGTTAAAAGTACTTAGTTACTACAAGTACAGACGTCTGATAGCTTGTCAAATTATGAGTGACAAGAATAGTGGATGACCAATTTCCTTATGATTGGAAAAGGATATTGGGAGTTTATCACAGGTGATGAAAAGGAGCCAGACATTGTTGAAGAATATCCGACCCCATAACAGATGCATGCATATAAAGCATGGCATGAAAGAGCCAGAAAGGTGATATATTGGTTGTTTGTCAGTGTAAGAAATTCTATGATTTTGCATATACAGAATGTGCAAATGTCTAAGGAGACTTGATACACCTTAGTGAAGATGTACAATATAAACACCCAAGCTCAGAAGATGCAGCTAAAGTAGGAGATGAATAATGTAACTAGAGAGAAACTGAGTATAAATGATTACTAAGTGAAGGTTAAAGGACATACAGTGTTAAAATGAGTGATGCTAGAGTGCCAAGTCACCTAATCAAGGTATCCATATGAGCTATCATAGCTTTGTTGTACTCTCCTCATATCATAAAAGGGAGCCATTTCAAGCGATGAAAACAAGCAAGCTCTCGAGCCTCTTTATGAGTACAAGTCTTAATCTTGTAACTTAATTGTGCTCGAGTCTAAAGCTTAATTAGTTTAGGATATTCATTATATTTTTGTTTAGGTATCATCCACCCTAGCTTAGATTAGCACTAATCACGTTATTAATTAGTATAAAATTGAGTCTTCTTTATCATCATCATCTCCATTGGAGCTTGGATCTACAAGTTTCATCATGGTATCAGAGCTTGGTTTCAGCTCCCCATTAGCTTAGCTCTAGACTTCTCTGATCTTTCTTTAGCTTAATCTCAATCATTACTCATCATTATGCTTCACTAATTTCATGTTATCTACTCACTTCTCAAAATTGTCAAGCTTTGCATTGCTTACTCCATCAACCATTTCTAAATTCCTTTTGAGGGGAGACTTCTTATAGCTCATTACTAAGAGCCTCACAAAAGGAATAAGAGAGACTCTTCCTCCACAGCCTGAATTTTGCATTGCAGAGACCATGCGGTAGTTCTTGCTCATTCCAGCTCTACAATTGCAATTGACCAAAGCCCATTTAGGAGCTTTCTCATCATCATTCCAAAAGTGTACAACCCAAAAATGAGCACGTTTGGTCCACTATAGCGGCCGTAGGACGTAGAAAACCAGTCGAGCAAAATCACCTTCATCCCGCGTTTCTATGCTAATATTGAGGTGATCTTTGCTTGGGCCTTTTCTCACCACCATCAAGGATAAAGTTGCTATTCCAAAAGCCCCATCCAATTTCGTACCTATAAGCTCAATTTCATCCTCCAATTTCTTGCCTTCTCTAATAAATATGATTAAGTACTAATTATTATCATTAACTATGATTAGAAGATATTTAACAAATTATAGCTTCATGTCTGAAAAATTGGAGGTGATTTAAGCCTCGAGCATTTTTCATGTGCCATTTAAAACCATTTCACTCTCTTGCATTGAATCTTAACCATTGTCCTACATTTAAGTCCTCGATTGTAAGAGAGTAAAAGACAGTGCCATGAGATTTGTCACAAGATCGTGAACCCTCTCATCAAATCATTATAAGAAAATCAAAGGTTTTTAATTGCAAATCTTGTACAAGATTAGACACTGCTAACAAAGCAAAACAAAAACTTGTTAGTAAGACCTTCTCATTATAGAGCATGTAGAAGTTGTTTCAAGATTTAATGGTGGTGGGTTTTACACATGGAAAAGCAAGACCATGTACTTGCTTATATGTAAGGGGCTTTGGCACCTAATTGAGGATGAACAAGTAGAGGTTGAGCCACTTCAAAACAAGTGAAGGTTGCTTATGCGTAAGGGGCTTTGGCACCTAATTGAGGATGAACAAGTGGAGGTTGAGCCACTTCAAAACAACAAAGCATTGGGCCTTAATGCTCAAATCTTGGTGATGATGTGATTAGTCACATTGCTAGCATCAAGGATGCCAAGTTGATATGGCAGAAACTCAACAAAATTTTCCACACCGACTCAAAGAGCTCAAAGATCAACCTTCTCATGTAGTTTTACAAGCTCAACAAGAAGGACACCGAGACGACAAAGAACCATATGAATCACTTGTTGCTACACTTAAAAATGTGCCCAACACTAAAATTAAAGATATAGAATCATCTCTACTTGAACATGAATCAAAATTCAAGGATAAAGAACCATTCAAATCACATTCAAGTGGCAAGCACTGTATGCAAAGGGTGGAATATTTCAAAGGATAAATCAATCAACATCTCAGCTTCCAAGATACTATCATTGTGGAAAACTTGGTCATACCAAGAATGAATGTCGCAATAAAGATAAACCAAATCTTGTTTGTGACTATTGCAGAAAAATTGGCCACCTAGAAGAAGATTGCTATCACGAAAAGAAGCAGGCAAACTACAACGAGATCAAAGATGCCCCATCTCAAGAAACACTCTTCCAAAGAAAGAACCATTGTATTTTTCACCCCTCTTGTAATGCCAAAGTAGCATAAGGGCAAAAGTAGCCTAGCACAAGGGGAGAGAGAGGAAGAGTGAAAGCCTAAAAAATTTATCCAATCTAGCATCAAGGGGGGGTGTTGAATCCACAAGTTTCATCATGCAAATGCCCTTGCTTCTATTGGATCACTAGTAGATGATGATGATATGGTATTCGTAACCTTAAATTACCTTGGCAAACAATACAGCTAGCTTCAGACCTCCATTGGAGTTCAAGAGAACTTTCTTGATTTTCAAGAATTGATTGCTCTCATCCATGATGAGGAGATGAGTATTGGAAGAGGTTCATAAATAGGCCTTCTACTCAGATACAGGTAGAGGTAGAGGTAGAGGCAGGTCTCATCATCTAAGTAGGTTCATAAATAGGCCTTCTACATACTCAGATATAGATAGAGATAGAGGCAGGTCTCATCATCTAGAGAACGAGGTGGTGGGGTCAGTTTAGAGATTCTAAATTTTGTAGTGCTTTTTGGACTACCTTATTTGATAGTTTAGATACAAAATTTGATTTCTCTATTGTTTTTATACTCAATCTAATGGCTAGACCAAGGTGACCAATAGCACAATCTTGGATCTTCTTAGAGCTTATGTTTCATCACAACCTAGGTGTAATGGGATAAATATTTGCATATTATTTAATTTTCCTATAACAATACTACCCATTTAGCTATAAAAAAGGCACCATTCTTTCTCTTTCTATCTTCCCTCAATGTACTACAATATCATTGCTAATTTTTTTCAAACACACCATAGAAACATGAAACTTCCATTATATTCCAAAGCAAAATTACAAGACTACATCATATTATGACAAACACCAACGAGATATTGAACACAAGCAACAATATATGAAAGCATGTGGGACCTCAACTATCATCTTGGACTATCTAACTACCCTAAATTTGCAATGAAGGTGAAAACTTCTCCTCAGAGGATCCACTTTTTCCTCTTCAATGATGCCAAAGGCTCTCCACATGCCAATGGCTGATGTTGCTTTCACCTCTAGCATATTCTTATCTACAAGTTCTATCACCTTCTTTGTTGTGAGCTTCTTGTAGAGCTTGTTGAGAAGTGTGGTGCCATAGAGCACATATAGAGGCAAGGAGTGAGTAGGTGAGGAGGAAGCCATATGGCAAAAGTGAATTATCTTACATGCAAGGACCAAGCAAAGATGTACTCTAACCATATAAAAGGGGTCATTTTTAAGCAATGGAAGTACAAGCACTTGCACACATCTCAAGCCTCTTTATGAGTATAAGTCTTAATCTTGTAACCTGATTGAGCTTGAGTCTAATGCATACACTCATCATTATGAGTGCACTTAGGCACCATCTACCATAGGTTTAACTTAATCATAAGTCATTACTATGTTCTTAGTGTGTCATTAGCCTAATTAGCTTCTTGTAGGAGGTACCATGAATTTCAACATGGTATCAGAGCCTCCCTCTCTCATTAGAGTTTCTCCTAATCACTTCATTTTGTTAATCTCAACTCATGAGTATGTTTAAGTCACTAATCACCCACTAATCTCAAGCTTTTATCCTTCTCGTCTACTTGTGGTCCAAAATTGCAAGAGCTTGTTCTCCTCAATCAAGCCACCATTTCTATTAAAATTTTAGGAGCACATTACCGAGCCCTAAGTGATTCTATACCTTAGAGTAATTAGTCGGATTTTTGCTACACAGAGCCCAGAAACGATGCTAGAATGCCGACAAGTCTTTTGTTAAATACTCCGTGGCTGCTCAAAACTAGTCCAACCCCCTTAAGTGATAGCTTAGAAATTGTGTAAGCTTCCTAAAAATGAAGTCTTGGCCCATTTTGTCCACGGACACGAACACAGCAACAAGCAAACCAATAGGCAGTAGTAATCCGCCTTTTTCGCTCGTTTTTGAAGATTTGAGCTAATAATTTTCATACTGCTCTTTCTCTCATCTAGGGAAACACCCTCATGAAACAATCCCCTTCAATGGTTACTTCCACATGCCCAATTTGATCCTCCAAGCTCAACCTTGCTAATCACTAATTTTTAGTTTTAATCATTATCATTAAAGGATCATTAGCAGTAAATTGGATGCATTGAGGGTACAATTGAGCAATTAAGGTTGCATTTAGCATGTTTACACATCAAAAGCACTAGTTTTTCATTGGGGCTACCATCAGGAAGCTCTAGAAGCAAAAAATTAGAATTTGGAAGCACACACACAACTTGTAGACGCCTTCCGGATCTTTTGACTAGTTATACGACCATATTCTGAGTTTTTATCAGATAGTTATGGCCGAAACAATTTGTTGATTCTGTCAGGGTCTCTACATAGGGAAAACTGTAAGAAGGCAGCAAGTAGCCTCAAGATAATCCTAGAGCTTGAGATGTATATATCTCTTCATTCTTATCTAATATCTTAGAAAAGAAGGTTAGATTGCTATGGTCTTTTGGAGGAAGAGACCAAAACTCCGTAGCTTTTCTTTTAAAGAAAGAATAGTATGCCGTAGCCCTGCAAGAGAAGGCTATTTTTCCATAGACCTTCGAAAGAGAGAAAAGTCACAGTACGAGTAAGAGGAGATAAAGCTTGGGGATGATCGGATGATTTCAATCGTAATAAGAGAAGGTATTAGAAGACTCTATTCTCATATGTCAAGTTGTAAAGCTCTTGTTATTGAGCAAACATAAATGATAAATGACAAATTTCTATAAGGTATATACATATTTTGTTTTTCAATTATATATCATTCTTAGGGGTTGAGGTATGGCCCCGGCTTCTCTATTAATTGTTAATAGTGATCTATTTGATTGATTTACTAGTTAAAGTTTGTATTCTTTTAAACAATAGCATATACCTTAATAAAGAATGTCTTATCGCGCCATCTCAAGTTGAAATGCTAAAATCTTTGTGAAAAGGATTATTTTCTTAAGAAGGTAACATGGATTCTAGTCCTATGGTTTAGTTGAGTAAATGGATTGTTATCTTGGTTAAATTAAGGTACAAGTACAACTCTCCTTGCCTTGACGCTGCCCCGTCCTTGTGCTTGTATAGCCGGAAGGCGGAGACGTTAGTAAGGCCCGGAGTTGGCCCATGGTATCCCTCATACCATTGGGAGAATGAGGTTCGCCGATTGAGGCGAGTGGTTGTGATGCTGCCTAGTTCTCTGAGGGCCCAGGCTAGTGCGGTGAATTAGCCCACCCTAGTGCGTAGACATCCCTCTGAGGGGCGGGAGGATCGAGCGACGGAGCCTGAGAGGGTGACAGGCCGGCTTGAGTCCTCGCCAGCGACCGACAATGAGGTGTATGGTCCCGTAGGGTTTTGCCCAGCATGTAGAGGCTGGAAGGCCGAATTCTAGATCATCGACAGTATAAGGGAAAAGAATAAGAGAGCCGGTTTGGCTTGTATGAAATTGATTCATGTATAAACTTTTTTTATAAATCTTGTCTTTAGCATTATTATACTATGAAAAAAGGCTATTTTAACAAACCTTGTGAAAAGGGCCTTAATCGTATCCTTGAATCTCTGCATGGTCAAGGTATCGATGAGTAGAAAATTTTCTCCAAGATAAGACTTAGTGGACTATCTTAAGTGTTTCCCCTATTTTGGAAGGGGAGAACCTTACAGGGGAGTGTTGAGAAGTGTGGTGCCATAGATTACATGTAAAGGCAAGGAGAGTGAGTAGGTGAGGAGGAAGCCATATGGCAAAAATGGATTATCCCACATGCAACAAGGACCAAGCAAAGATGTACTCTACCTATATAAAAGGGGTCATCCCACATGCAAAGACCAAGCAAAGATGTACTCTACCCATATAAAAGGGGTCATTTTCAAGCAATGGAAGTATAAGCACTTGCACACATCTCAAACCTCTTTATGAGTACAAGTCTTAATCTCATAACCTAATTGAGCTTGAGTCTAATGCATACACTCATCGTTATGAGTGCACTTAGGCAACATCCACCATAGGTTTAGCTTCATCATATGTCATTAGTATGTGCTTAATGTGTTATTAGGCTAATTAGCTTCTTGTAGGAGGTACCATGAATTTCAACATAGCTCTTACACTTCGGACGTTGTTGTCCATGCCTCCAAAAGGGCATCTAATCTTGGTTTCTTTTCTTTAAGGTGCATGAAATACACAAGAGCTTTAAATTAAGATGCTTGCAAACATCATATTATTAGAGGGATTGGTGGATGAACCCATGAAAATAGAGTTTCTGCCTAGCCTATGACAGTATAAAGAAATAAGGGGTGGGTGGGGTGGGATGTATCCCCCAAATAAGAGTAGTGGAATATGACAATCTCTATTCTATTTGGGGTGGGATGTATCCCCCAAATAAGATTAGTGGAATATGACAATCTCTATTCTATTTGTAAGGTCTCAAAATTTTAATATTTGGGATGTATCCCCCAAATAAGAGTAGTGGAATATGACAATCTCTATTCTATTTGTAAGGTCTCAAAATTTTAATATTAAAATAACTTTTGAAAGCATAAAGAAAATACCAAATGTCTATGTACGTGAATTGCGGCATACAAAGACAACAACATAGTCTCCCTCTCACCAAACTTTCTCTTTTCACTCAAACTCTCTCTCTCTCTCCCTCTCTATCTCTCTCCATCTTGCTCCATCTCTATGTATTGTTAATTCAATTATCTAAAATGTTACAGCAATACCAAAAAACAATGTCATAGCACCAATTTAAGTATACAAAAGTGCATCATAATAATGTGAAAATCAATAAATATTTATCACTACAAGAGATGGATTACATCAAAAAGGGCACCGTGGCTCTGTTGATGGAAGAAGGAAGGTGGCTACATATGGGGAGCTCTAACAAACGGTGCATGTGCAAGTGGGAATAGTGGCCTTGCAAGTTCGGGACATTGTGCTCATTATTGAGGGCATTGTAAGAGGAGCCAAAGGGGACATATGTGGCATAACGGGTCAAAATGGGGACTCCCTTGGAACATCAAGTGGCCATGAGGAGGAACTTGACCTGGTTGGGCTCATGGTGGGTAATGGGGCAAGTGGAGAAGGGTGGTGAGGAACATGTGGAGTCAAGGTCCCCACGTCCCTCTACTACTCCCATTGAGCATAATAACTAATATGACCCTTGAAATATTGTTGCCCCTAAATCTTCGAGAATGTGCAAAAGTGGTTGTATACAAGAACTAAAGTACACCTCATCCCACTCCACACTGATACAATGCCAATGTAGTCCCTTGCATGCTCTAGCAAGGGTCCTAGTTCTTTGCAAAGCAATCTAGAACTACATCCCCTCAATCGGTGAACATCACACCTGCCATACATGCTTCTTTCATTAACATATATATATATATATATATATATATATATATATATATATATATATATATATATATATATGTTAATGAATAACAATAAAAAAGATAATGAATATAGAAACATTACACTACTTGAAATGAATTATAATGAAGTTAATGCCATAAATGAAGCTCTACTTACCTCGCAAAAGCCTAACTAAATTCCCATCCGCATCCAACATGTATGGTTGGGTTCCCTCTTACGGTTTAGGCTCTATGAAGATATCATCATCCACCTTGAAACCTGGATGATCAGGAGCTACCTCACCTCCCCACCTGTCATACTTTGGTTGATTAGACATACTGTGATGGGGGTGTGTAAAGATGGCAATGACCAGCAGAGCTACCTCACCTCCCCGCCGCCTGTCATACTTTGGTCGACTAGACGTACTGTGATGGGGGTGTGTAAAGATGGCGATGGCCAAAACAATGACCTACATGCACACACATGTAAGTACATTAGGGAAATCATGGTTGTTTAGTTAAAATATAAATTAAGTACAATCCAATCTTTCACTTACCTCTTCTTGTCCATCTTCTAACATGAGATACATGTATTGCAGGACATGCATGAACAAAGTCCTACACAATGTTAAGTTGCAAGTTTTTTCCTCTTGCACTGTAATCCCCAAGTTCTCTATACGTAGAGTACAAACCATAGTGCCGTCATCATGTAAAAACTCTACAATGTGTACAAAGGCTGACTCCACAAGCCCCTACCTAAATATATTCCATCGGGGAACCACATGCTCGGTCTTGGAGAAATCAAGATTTGTCAAAAAATCTACCCACACCAAGTGCACGCCTCCAAGGCTATCATACGCGTTCATGGTTCCCAACCTCATCAACGATCTCATGAATTGTTGCAATAGTGCAAGATTCCTGCCTGAGAGATTCACTGACTATAAAGGGAGACGTCACATGCATGCATCAAACTCAAGAAAGCCCCCTATATATGATGCTCATAAGATGATAACACCCCCTATCTAAGCTTATAAGAATACCTTTAAAAATATCTATGTCACCCCCCTTCCTTATATCTATGTTTTTTCTCTAGCATTTACACACCCCATCTCCTTAAATTAAAGTATGTTACTTTTAACCTTATTGAGCGAACATAAGTACTTCATGCATGCTACCAAGAAATAGATGTTATCACCGTAAAACTACTTGTAATCCCCAATGTAGTACAAGTGAATGGTTTTTGGAATGCTTATGTTCTCAAAGAATTTCATTGCTAAAAGTATTGTTGGAATGCTACCAAGAATTTTATACAACTATGTTCATCAAAAGTACTTATGACATATCCTTAATGTCACTATACCCCTCCCCATCCCCCCCTGAGGCCCCCTCCCCCTAACTTAAATTTAAGATTTATTATTCACCTAAATACATGGCCTTACCGCTACCTTATAAGCTTATGCCTCATTAATTTTCAAAAAACCCCTCTCTTGTACACTCACATAATATGATAAGTTTTCTAAGAGGGAATCCCCCAGGGATTCCTAGAACAACATAACATATAAGTTCTTTGCAAACCATATAACCACGACAATGGAGAGAGTGATTGCTATGGGTAAGAGATCATACCTATGTTTTTGCTTTCACAAAAGTGCGAGACGAAGGTGAACAATGTTGAAGTTGAGACCTAAGTGGAGAGGGTCCACCACTTCTAAATCGAAGTCTTCATTTTGACAAGACCAATCACATGTTATTCCCAATGTTCAAATAATAAAATTATGCTAAAACATAAAGATGTTGAGTTCACTTACAGAATTCCAAATATGTTTATGTCAAATTCTTTTGGACTCTTTGTCCCATGCTCTTTTCTCTCTCACCACTTGGGATCATCTACTCATCACCCCGTGCATGGGAGTCCCGCGCCGACCAATGCTCTCATCATCCTTCGGGATGCTCTCCTCATCAGCATCCTCATCATCATCTTCCCCTTCCCACTATGGCCGTGACCTCTTTTTTGGGCATTGCTGTCATGGTTGTGGATGATGGAGATGCGTGTACGGTCGGCTTCTTGCCCTTTTCCTTGGGTTGCTATTCGATGCCCGGCTTCTTGCCCTTCTTTGCTCCTGCATCCAACCCATATAACAACTATAAAATCCCTTTACAAACTTCATAGTTCATACAAGCACGCTACCTTACACAATGATACTTACTCTAAAACTGCTCAACCTTGCTAAGAGTAAACTCTCCTTCGAGGTATTCTAAACTTCTCGTAGTTTTTACCTAGTAATCCTCCCTATCCCTCTTTCTCTCTTGATAGCAGTAATGTTTATGAACTATGTGATCCTGCTTCCAAACAAAGTTGGTTAAGCTTCTCATATTGCATTATGAGACTAAAGTTGAGTTTTGTTGAATATTGTTAGTCCATTGCATTTTCAAGTAGGTATTGTATTGCAAATTGTGGCCTTCCTATTGATGAATGGTAATCACATTACGAGCATTAAATTGTGGCCTTCCTATTGATCAATGGTAATCACATTACGAGCATTAAATGGTTATAAATCTTAGGAAAATGAGAGGGAAACACTGAGGGAGAGAGAGAAGAGAGAGGCAAGGTGGGCCACAAATCACATGAAGCCTTTTCTGAAATTGCATGTACAAAAAAGAAAAGATACATACTTGCTCTTCCCTAAAAAATATGGAAATATGCCTTTATTATTGTGATCTAGAAAATGAGGAAAGATGCCTTTATTATTTCATTAAAAAAGAAGAAATTAGTTTTTTTGGTTTATTGCAAAAGTACAAGAAATGTCTCTTTTTCCACCTCTCCCACTTCTATAAATATAGAGATAAGCTCCATAGCACTTTGTCAATTACCATTTAGCTAAGCCTTGTTAGTAGAGTACTCTACCCACAACCCTCCTACATATTGCTTGTGATGGCCACATCAAATGTTAGCATTGAAGTTGTTGATGGGCATATCACGAGGTAGGCCCACCAATGTAGGAAAAAGATTGTAGATGGTGCACAAGCATGGAAAGGTCTCACATCCTTACCACTTCTTGGTAGTGATGATGATATTTCTCAAGTGAAGACCAAAGTGGTGAGCTTAATTGCAATATCGGGAGCCCATGGTTTTATTGATGATGTGTCCGATCATCTCTTTCTTGAGGAAGTGCAGAAGGGAACGAACACCATTCGCTTACTTTGTGCATTCACCCCGGAGGACAAGCAAAGCCCATGGATGTAAACAAGATTTGGTATCCACCTTCCCATAATGAATAGACCTCCTCATCTGTGAGGTTAGTTCTTCCCATAGCAATTGGCCATATCTTGGGTGGTGGATTGGACTTGGGTCTATGTTGGTGTCACAATATAGCAATGAAGCATATGATCAAGGAAAAACCACTTCCATTATCTGATGAGACCATTAGGGTTCATGATACCCTTTGAATGATGGTGTAGACACACCCTTTGCAGATCCGACTGTGTTGCCCACAACTCTTACCCAATGATGAGGGAACCAAGAGTCAAATTTTGAATGAAGCCCATGATAGCCTTATAGCAGGACATCCAGGTTTCATCAAAACCTACATGTCTGTAAAGAAAAGCTTCTTTTGGCCTGGTCTGAAAAAGGATGTACTGAATCATGTACGTCAATGTCTGACATGCCAGAAAGTCAAAGCTGAAAGAGTAAAAATGCCTGCTGGGAAGTTACATCCATTGGACATCCCCCAGATGAAGTGGGAATGTATCAGTATGGACTTTATTATTGGATTACCTTTAGTGCAATCAGGTTACAACTCCTTTTTCGTGGTAGTTGACAGACTAACCAAGTTGCCCATCTGATCCCAGTAAAAGAAACCTACACTACAGTGGATGTGGCCAGAGTGTTCCTCAAAGAAATCTTCAGATTGCATGGCCTACTTAGGAGAATAGTAAGTGATCGAGATCCCAAGTTTACTTCAAGGTTCTGGACTGCATTTTTCGAAGCAGTGGGAACTTTCTTGGATCTCAGCACAGCTTATCACCTGAGACCGATGGTCAAACTGAAAGGGTAAACCAAGTAATCGAAGATATACTTCGGTCATGCTGTGGCAGGGAACCCAAGAAGTGGCTAAGCTATCTGCACCTAGTCAAGTTCGCCTACAATGCTTCTTATCACCGAAGTATCGGGATAAGCCCCTTTAAAGCTCTGTATGGACAAGATTGCTTAACTCCATTAACTTGGTCCGACCCATTGATTAGGGTCGAGATGTCCAGATAGATGCTTGACGACATGGAGCAGCAGATGCAGTCAATTTTTCGTAAAGATATTAAAGCTGCTCAGGATCGACAGAAGCAGTATGCAAATAAGAAGAGGACAGACAGAAAATTTGAAGAAGCAGATATGGTCTTCATTAGAGTACGGCCCAAAAAGAAGTTCTCTATCTCTTGGGAAGTACAAGAAGTTATCCCACAGATATTGTGAGCCATATCTGGTTACAAAGAAAGTAGGTGACTTATCCTACAAACTTCTTCTGCCTCCTCATCTCAAAGTTCATAATGTATTTCATGTAAGCCTTCTAAAGAAATATGTGCCAAGCCCAAATCATGTACTTGATGATGAAATCCTAACCTCTTCAACCCAAGGGTAGATGGAACTCCAACCTCAAGAAATTCTTGATGTTCGAAAAAGATTCTCAGGAACAGAATTCTCAGAGAATTATTGGTAAAATGGAAGTTCTATCCTTTTGAAGATGCCACCTGGGAGAATGAAGCCGATCTGTTGTGAGATTACCTCCGATTTGCGAGATGAGGACATCTCGCGTTTTTCAAGTGGGAGAGAATGTAAGATTCCTCTCTAGCCTCTCAAGATGTCCAGCATCTTCCCTTGTAATCAAATCCCTCTTCAGAAATATAAAAGATCTTGTTTCTACCAGTTTTGGCCTAGAGAGAGAAAATCTTCTAGAGAGTGGTAATTCAGTTTTTAAATATTTTTGGATGGAAAAATATCACTTCTTATTAAAATAAGTTTCCCCAAACCAAAAGTTCAAAAAGATTTTTAGAAGGTGGATTAGAAATTAAGTATAATCTGTTCAAGAGGCATTATCCTAGGGGTCAAGATTTTTTTGAAATTTTAAATTAAGGTTCCTATGGACCAATAAGATTCATCCAAATGTAGGGAGGAGGTTAATAGAAGAATAAAAGAAAAATTCCCCAAAAATGAGTAAATACTCACATAAGATGAAGAGTTGACTAAGGACAAGGTTAATAGCTAAAAAAGAGAGATATTTAGATGAAATGATGCATTTTTAACACCTCAGTATGGGGGAATTCCCCTCATGAAGGAGGCGCCTATTTCACGTGTGGGAGAGTTTTAAACTCCCAAATAATGAGATATTTTTATCTCTCCTCTCTCCTATTTCAACTAGATCCAAAAAGTGGACTAAACTGACCCAAAAAGTGGTCTAAACTCACCCAAAAATGGTCAAAAATTGACCAAACTGATCTGGAAAATTCTAGAATCCGTTGGCTTGGTTAGAAGGTCACTTTTTCCTATAAATAGAAGCCTTCCCCTTTGTTGAAGCTCAATAGTGTTTTTGCACTGTTACCCTACTTCTCCCAAGAGCAAAAAACTGTGAATTTACTCATAATTTATTAGTTTTTGACCTTCCCTCTTCTAAAGATTGGTGGCCACTCTTGTTTTAAACAAGAGTAGATCCCTCAAACTATCAAGCCAAAGGAAAGCTCTCAAATTCTCCTTGTAAGTTGGAGATTCTTCTCTTTTCTATTTCATTTTATGGTTTTTTATGATTTTTGTCTTCTCTAATATGAATATGATGTTATGCCTCATTGAAAAAAGGCATTCCCCTCTCTTCTTTAGTAAATCCAACCATTCTTTATCCTAGATGAATGATTAATGGATAAAATCAAGTTTTTCATAATGTTTCTCTTTGATAAGTAGAAAATGTTTACATTAGAATGATTTAAATACTCTTGGCGAACTTCTAATTAATTTTAGAGAGTTAAAAATTGAAAAATGGTCAGCCATACAAAGGAGGTTATGGCAAAATTTTCTAAAATTGTGAAGTTAATTTTCATTTATGTTTAAATTCTAATGATTCTTATGTAAATTCTCTCTCTCACTCAAGAAAGGGTCATACTCATGACCCATTCTCAATCCAAATCAAGCTTTTCATAAAGCTTTTCCTTAACCCAAGATTAAGCTATGCTTGAGGCCAAATTAATGGCTTTTTCTTATGCTTTTAGTTTATGTATATTGATGATTCAATCCATTATGGATTAAGGATCCAATTAGAGAATCATTTTAATTATTTCCTTAATGATAAGCTTTATCCCTTAGAAAAATTGAGATTTATCAGTCATAGCAGCGGAGCTATGGCAAAATTGTTATAAAAATTATGCATAAAAAATTTTCATTCAAAGCATAAAAAGAGGACTTCCTACCATATTCTAGGAATCATCATCCTAGATTAATTGAAAGAATTTCATTATAATCATGGAGAAATTGAATTTTAATATTATGCATAAAGGATAAATTTTTATATCAAAAGTGTTATTTTTACCATTTTTATTTTCATGCATAGAAGTATGCATAATGGATAAATTTTTATATCAAAAGTGTTACTTTTATCATTTTTACTTTCATGCATAGAAGTATGCATAAAGGACCGAGCTTATATGTTTTAGTAGGAGAGTACTTTATCTTTTAGTATGTACTCTTATCTTTATGATATACTAGATTGAGAGAAGAAGATAGAAGAAAATTCAGTCATCCATCTCTCTCTTGTGTCTTGCTCTCTTTTGTGTGTGTGTTTGCTTGCAAGGACTCCTCTCCTCCGCATTCTCTTTATGGTATCAAAGCTCCGGTCTGTGTGAGTTGAGGCAAGAATAAGGAAAGCAAGGAAACGGGTAACATATTTCCATCTCTTTCTCTCTTTGATTTTGGAGCAACAGCTTTGGTAGATGTGAGAGCTACAGGCAAACAGGAAAGTCACTATCTCAGTTTGAGACATCCTCCTGTGTGAAGAAAGAAGATCATATTGTGTGCAATTTTCTTTTTCAACTATAATTTTGTGTGTTATGGCTCCATTCGGGTGTGTTTCGGACCCCATTTTGGCTCCCCAAGTTTATCACATACACTCTGTGAAAGTGTCAATTTTGATTGTGTATGTCAAATTTATGGTTCAATAAAAAGTTACATTAAAATTTTGATCATAGGACAGTAGTGACTGTCAAAGTTTACAAGTTAACATAAGTAAAGAAGTTGTTAAAAGTACTTAGTTACTACAAGTACAGACGTCTGATAGCTTGTCAAATTATGAGTGACAAGAATAGTGGATGACCAATTTCCTTATGATTGGAAAAGGATATTGGGAGTTTATCACAGGTGATGAAAAGGAGCCAGACATTGTTGAAGAATATCCGACCCCATAACAGATGCATGCATATAAAGCATGGCATGAAAGAGCCAGAAAGGTGATATATTGGTTGTTTGTCAGTGTAAGAAATTCTATGATTTTGCATATACAGAATGTGCAAATGTCTAAGGAGACTTGATACACCTTAGTGAAGATGTACAATATAAACACCCAAGCTCAGAAGATGCAGCTAAAGTAGGAGATGAATAATGTAACTAGAGAGAAACTGAGTATAAATGATTACTAAGTGAAGGTTAAAGGACATACAGTGTTAAAATGAGTGATGCTAGAGTGCCAAGTCACCTAATCAAGGTATCCATATGAGCTATCATAGCTTTGTTGTACTCTCCTCATATCATAAAAGGGAGCCATTTCAAGCGATGAAAACAAGCAAGCTCTCGAGCCTCTTTATGAGTACAAGTCTTAATCTTGTAACTTAATTGTGCTCGAGTCTAAAGCTTAATTAGTTTAGGATATTCATTATATTTTTGTTTAGGTATCATCCACCCTAGCTTAGATTAGCACTAATCACGTTATTAATTAGTATAAAATTGAGTCTTCTTTATCATCATCATCTCCATTGGAGCTTGGATCTACAAGTTTCATCATGGTATCAGAGCTTGGTTTCAGCTCCCCATTAGCTTAGCTCTAGACTTCTCTGATCTTTCTTTAGCTTAATCTCAATCATTACTCATCATTATGCTTCACTAATTTCATGTTATCTACTCACTTCTCAAAATTGTCAAGCTTTGCATTGCTTACTCCATCAACCATTTCTAAATTCCTTTTGAGGGGAGACTTCTTATAGCTCATTACTAAGAGCCTCACAAAAGGAATAAGAGAGACTCTTCCTCCACAGCCTGAATTTTGCATTGCAGAGACCATGCGGTAGTTCTTGCTCATTCCAGCTCTACAATTGCAATTGACCAAAGCCCATTTAGGAGCTTTCTCATCATCATTCCAAAAGTGTACAACCCAAAAATGAGCACGTTTGGTCCACTATAGCGGCCGTAGGACGTAGAAAACCAGTCGAGCAAAATCACCTTCATCCCGCGTTTCTATGCTAATATTGAGGTGATCTTTGCTTGGGCCTTTTCTCACCACCATCAAGGATAAAGTTGCTATTCCAAAAGCCCCATCCAATTTCGTACCTATAAGCTCAATTTCATCCTCCAATTTCTTGCCTTCTCTAATAAATATGATTAAGTACTAATTATTATCATTAACTATGATTAGAAGATATTTAACAAATTATAGCTTCATGTCTGAAAAATTGGAGGTGATTTAAGCCTCGAGCATTTTTCATGTGCCATTTAAAACCATTTCACTCTCTTGCATTGAATCTTAACCATTGTCCTACATTTAAGTCCTCGATTGTAAGAGAGTAAAAGACAGTGCCATGAGATTTGTCACAAGATCGTGAACCCTCTCATCAAATCATTATAAGAAAATCAAAGGTTTTTAATTGCAAATCTTGTACAAGATTAGACACTGCTAACAAAGCAAAACAAAAACTTGTTAGTAAGACCTTCTCATTATAGAGCATGTAGAAGTTGTTTCAAGATTTAATGGTGGTGGGTTTTACACATGGAAAAGCAAGACCATGTACTTGCTTATATGTAAGGGGCTTTGGCACCTAATTGAGGATGAACAAGTAGAGGTTGAGCCACTTCAAAACAAGTGAAGGTTGCTTATGCGTAAGGGGCTTTGGCACCTAATTGAGGATGAACAAGTGGAGGTTGAGCCACTTCAAAACAACAAAGCATTGGGCCTTAATGCTCAAATCTTGGTGATGATGTGATTAGTCACATTGCTAGCATCAAGGATGCCAAGTTGATATGGCAGAAACTCAACAAAATTTTCCACACCGACTCAAAGAGCTCAAAGATCAACCTTCTCATGTAGTTTTACAAGCTCAACAAGAAGGACACCGAGACGACAAAGAACCATATGAATCACTTGTTGCTACACTTAAAAATGTGCCCAACACTAAAATTAAAGATATAGAATCATCTCTACTTGAACATGAATCAAAATTCAAGGATAAAGAACCATTCAAATCACATTCAAGTGGCAAGCACTGTATGCAAAGGGTGGAATATTTCAAAGGATAAATCAATCAACATCTCAGCTTCCAAGATACTATCATTGTGGAAAACTTGGTCATACCAAGAATGAATGTCGCAATAAAGATAAACCAAATCTTGTTTGTGACTATTGCAGAAAAATTGGCCACCTAGAAGAAGATTGCTATCACGAAAAGAAGCAGGCAAACTACAACGAGATCAAAGATGCCCCATCTCAAGAAACACTCTTCCAAAGAAAGAACCATTGTATTTTTCACCCCTCTTGTAATGCCAAAGTAGCATAAGGGCAAAAGTAGCCTAGCACAAGGGGAGAGAGAGGAAGAGTGAAAGCCTAAAAAATTTATCCAATCTAGCATCAAGGGGGGGTGTTGAATCCACAAGTTTCATCATGCAAATGCCCTTGCTTCTATTGGATCACTAGTAGATGATGATGATATGGTATTCGTAACCTTAAATTACCTTGGCAAACAATACAGCTAGCTTCAGACCTCCATTGGAGTTCAAGAGAACTTTCTTGATTTTCAAGAATTGATTGCTCTCATCCATGATGAGGAGATGAGTATTGGAAGAGGTTCATAAATAGGCCTTCTACTCAGATACAGGTAGAGGTAGAGGTAGAGGCAGGTCTCATCATCTAAGTAGGTTCATAAATAGGCCTTCTACATACTCAGATATAGATAGAGATAGAGGCAGGTCTCATCATCTAGAGAACGAGGTGGTGGGGTCAGTTTAGAGATTCTAAATTTTGTAGTGCTTTTTGGACTACCTTATTTGATAGTTTAGATACAAAATTTGATTTCTCTATTGTTTTTATACTCAATCTAATGGCTAGACCAAGGTGACCAATAGCACAATCTTGGATCTTCTTAGAGCTTATGTTTCATCACAACCTAGGTGTAATGGGATAAATATTTGCATATTATTTAATTTTCCTATAACAATACTACCCATTTAGCTATAAAAAAGGCACCATTCTTTCTCTTTCTATCTTCCCTCAATGTACTACAATATCATTGCTAATTTTTTTCAAACACACCATAGAAACATGAAACTTCCATTATATTCCAAAGCAAAATTACAAGACTACATCATATTATGACAAACACCAACGAGATATTGAACACAAGCAACAATATATGAAAGCATGTGGGACCTCAACTATCATCTTGGACTATCTAACTACCCTAAATTTGCAATGAAGGTGAAAACTTCTCCTCAGAGGATCCACTTTTTCCTCTTCAATGATGCCAAAGGCTCTCCACATGCCAATGGCTGATGTTGCTTTCACCTCTAGCATATTCTTATCTACAAGTTCTATCACCTTCTTTGTTGTGAGCTTCTTGTAGAGCTTGTTGAGAAGTGTGGTGCCATAGAGCACATATAGAGGCAAGGAGTGAGTAGGTGAGGAGGAAGCCATATGGCAAAAGTGAATTATCTTACATGCAAGGACCAAGCAAAGATGTACTCTAACCATATAAAAGGGGTCATTTTTAAGCAATGGAAGTACAAGCACTTGCACACATCTCAAGCCTCTTTATGAGTATAAGTCTTAATCTTGTAACCTGATTGAGCTTGAGTCTAATGCATACACTCATCATTATGAGTGCACTTAGGCACCATCTACCATAGGTTTAACTTAATCATAAGTCATTACTATGTTCTTAGTGTGTCATTAGCCTAATTAGCTTCTTGTAGGAGGTACCATGAATTTCAACATGGTATCAGAGCCTCCCTCTCTCATTAGAGTTTCTCCTAATCACTTCATTTTGTTAATCTCAACTCATGAGTATGTTTAAGTCACTAATCACCCACTAATCTCAAGCTTTTATCCTTCTCGTCTACTTGTGGTCCAAAATTGCAAGAGCTTGTTCTCCTCAATCAAGCCACCATTTCTATTAAAATTTTAGGAGCACATTACCGAGCCCTAAGTGATTCTATACCTTAGAGTAATTAGTCGGATTTTTGCTACACAGAGCCCAGAAACGATGCTAGAATGCCGACAAGTCTTTTGTTAAATACTCCGTGGCTGCTCAAAACTAGTCCAACCCCCTTAAGTGATAGCTTAGAAATTGTGTAAGCTTCCTAAAAATGAAGTCTTGGCCCATTTTGTCCACGGACACGAACACAGCAACAAGCAAACCAATAGGCAGTAGTAATCCGCCTTTTTCGCTCGTTTTTGAAGATTTGAGCTAATAATTTTCATACTGCTCTTTCTCTCATCTAGGGAAACACCCTCATGAAACAATCCCCTTCAATGGTTACTTCCACATGCCCAATTTGATCCTCCAAGCTCAACCTTGCTAATCACTAATTTTTAGTTTTAATCATTATCATTAAAGGATCATTAGCAGTAAATTGGATGCATTGAGGGTACAATTGAGCAATTAAGGTTGCATTTAGCATGTTTACACATCAAAAGCACTAGTTTTTCATTGGGGCTACCATCAGGAAGCTCTAGAAGCAAAAAATTAGAATTTGGAAGCACACACACAACTTGTAGACGCCTTCCGGATCTTTTGACTAGTTATACGACCATATTCTGAGTTTTTATCAGATAGTTATGGCCGAAACAATTTGTTGATTCTGTCAGGGTCTCTACATAGGGAAAACTGTAAGAAGGCAGCAAGTAGCCTCAAGATAATCCTAGAGCTTGAGATGTATATATCTCTTCATTCTTATCTAATATCTTAGAAAAGAAGGTTAGATTGCTATGGTCTTTTGGAGGAAGAGACCAAAACTCCGTAGCTTTTCTTTTAAAGAAAGAATAGTATGCCGTAGCCCTGCAAGAGAAGGCTATTTTTCCATAGACCTTCGAAAGAGAGAAAAGTCACAGTACGAGTAAGAGGAGATAAAGCTTGGGGATGATCGGATGATTTCAATCGTAATAAGAGAAGGTATTAGAAGACTCTATTCTCATATGTCAAGTTGTAAAGCTCTTGTTATTGAGCAAACATAAATGATAAATGACAAATTTCTATAAGGTATATACATATTTTGTTTTTCAATTATATATCATTCTTAGGGGTTGAGGTATGGCCCCGGCTTCTCTATTAATTGTTAATAGTGATCTATTTGATTGATTTACTAGTTAAAGTTTGTATTCTTTTAAACAATAGCATATACCTTAATAAAGAATGTCTTATCGCGCCATCTCAAGTTGAAATGCTAAAATCTTTGTGAAAAGGATTATTTTCTTAAGAAGGTAACATGGATTCTAGTCCTATGGTTTAGTTGAGTAAATGGATTGTTATCTTGGTTAAATTAAGGTACAAGTACAACTCTCCTTGCCTTGACGCTGCCCCGTCCTTGTGCTTGTATAGCCGGAAGGCGGAGACGTTAGTAAGGCCCGGAGTTGGCCCATGGTATCCCTCATACCATTGGGAGAATGAGGTTCGCCGATTGAGGCGAGTGGTTGTGATGCTGCCTAGTTCTCTGAGGGCCCAGGCTAGTGCGGTGAATTAGCCCACCCTAGTGCGTAGACATCCCTCTGAGGGGCGGGAGGATCGAGCGACGGAGCCTGAGAGGGTGACAGGCCGGCTTGAGTCCTCGCCAGCGACCGACAATGAGGTGTATGGTCCCGTAGGGTTTTGCCCAGCATGTAGAGGCTGGAAGGCCGAATTCTAGATCATCGACAGTATAAGGGAAAAGAATAAGAGAGCCGGTTTGGCTTGTATGAAATTGATTCATGTATAAACTTTTTTTATAAATCTTGTCTTTAGCATTATTATACTATGAAAAAAGGCTATTTTAACAAACCTTGTGAAAAGGGCCTTAATCGTATCCTTGAATCTCTGCATGGTCAAGGTATCGATGAGTAGAAAATTTTCTCCAAGATAAGACTTAGTGGACTATCTTAAGTGTTTCCCCTATTTTGGAAGGGGAGAACCTTACAGGGGAGTGTTGAGAAGTGTGGTGCCATAGATTACATGTAAAGGCAAGGAGAGTGAGTAGGTGAGGAGGAAGCCATATGGCAAAAATGGATTATCCCACATGCAACAAGGACCAAGCAAAGATGTACTCTACCTATATAAAAGGGGTCATCCCACATGCAAAGACCAAGCAAAGATGTACTCTACCCATATAAAAGGGGTCATTTTCAAGCAATGGAAGTATAAGCACTTGCACACATCTCAAACCTCTTTATGAGTACAAGTCTTAATCTCATAACCTAATTGAGCTTGAGTCTAATGCATACACTCATCGTTATGAGTGCACTTAGGCAACATCCACCATAGGTTTAGCTTCATCATATGTCATTAGTATGTGCTTAATGTGTTATTAGGCTAATTAGCTTCTTGTAGGAGGTACCATGAATTTCAACATAGCTCTTACACTTCGAACGTTGTTGTCCATGCCTCCAAAAGGGCATCTAATCTTGGTTTCTTTTCTTTAAGGTGCATGAAATACACAAGAGCTTTAAATTAAGATGCTTGCAAACATCATATTATTAGAGGGATTGGTGGATGAACCCATGAAAATAGAGTTTCTGCCTAGCCTATGACAGTATAAAGAAATAAGGGGTGGGTGGGGTGGGATGTATCCCCCAAATAAGAGTAGTGGAATATGACAATCTCTATTCTATTTGGGGTGGGATGTATCCCCCAAATAAGAGTAGTGGAATATGACAATCTCTATTCTATTTGTAAGGTCTCAAAATTTTAATATTTGGGATGTATCCCCCAAATAAGAGTAGTGGAATATGACAATCTCTATTCTATTTGTAAGGTCTCAAAATTTTAATATTAAAATAACTTTTGAAAGCATAAAGAAAATACCAAATGTCTATGTACGTGAATTGCGGCATACAAAGACAACAACATAGTCTCCCTCTCACCAAACTTTCTCTTTTCACTCAAACTCTCTCTCTCTCTCCCTCTCTATCTCTCTCCATCTTGCTCCATCTCTATGTATTGTTAATTCAATTATCTAAAATGTTACAGCAATACCAAAAAACAATGTCATAGCACCAATTTAAGTATACAAAAGTGCATCATAATAATGTGAAAATCAATAAATATTTATCACTACAAGAGATGGATTACATCAAAAAGGGCACCGTGGCTCTGTTGATGGAAGAAGGAAGGTGGCTACATATGGGGAGCTCTAACAAACGGTGCATGTGCAAGTGGGAATAGTGGCCTTGCAAGTTCGGGACATTGTGCTCATTATTGAGGGCATTGTAAGAGGAGCCAAAGGGGACATATGTGGCATAACGGGTCAAAATGGGGACTCCCTTGGAACATCAAGTGGCCATGAGGAGGAACTTGACCTGGTTGGGCTCATGGTGGGTAATGGGGCAAGTGGAGAAGGGTGGTGAGGAACATGTGGAGTCAAGGTCCCCACGTCCCTCTACTACTCCCATTGAGCATAATAACTAATATGACCCTTGAAATATTGTTGCCCCTAAATCTTCGAGAATGTGCAAAAGTGGTTGTATACAAGAACTAAAGTACACCTCATCCCACTCCACACTGATACAATGCCAATGTAGTCCCTTGCATGCTCTAGCAAGGGTCCTAGTTCTTTGCAAAGCAATCTAGAACTACATCCCCTCAATCGGTGAACATCACACCTGCCATACATGCTTCTTTCATTAACATATATATATATATATATATATATATATATATATATATATATATATATATATATATATATATATATGTTAATGAATAACAATAAAAAAGATAATGAATATAGAAACATTACACTACTTGAAATGAATTATAATGAAGTTAATGCCATAAATGAAGCTCTACTTACCTCGCAAAAGCCTAACTAAATTCCCATCCGCATCCAACATGTATGGTTGGGTTCCCTCTTACGGTTTAGGCTCTATGAAGATATCATCATCCACCTTGAAACCTGGATGATCAGGAGCTACCTCACCTCCCCACCTGTCATACTTTGGTTGATTAGACATACTGTGATGGGGGTGTGTAAAGATGGCAATGACCAGCAGAGCTACCTCACCTCCCCGCCGCCTGTCATACTTTGGTCGACTAGACGTACTGTGATGGGGGTGTGTAAAGATGGCGATGGCCAAAACAATGACCTACATGCACACACATGTAAGTACATTAGGGAAATCATGGTTGTTTAGTTAAAATATAAATTAAGTACAATCCAATCTTTCACTTACCTCTTCTTGTCCATCTTCTAACATGAGATACATGTATTGCAGGACATGCATGAACAAAGTCCTACACAATGTTAAGTTGCAAGTTTTTTCCTCTTGCACTGTAATCCCCAAGTTCTCTATACGTAGAGTACAAACCATAGTGCCGTCATCATGTAAAAACTCTACAATGTGTACAAAGGCTGACTCCACAAGCCCCTACCTAAATATATTCCATCGGGGAACCACATGCTCGGTCTTGGAGAAATCAAGATTTGTCAAAAAATCTACCCACACCAAGTGCACGCCTCCAAGGCTATCATACGCGTTCATGGTTCCCAACCTCATCAACGATCTCATGAATTGTTGCAATAGTGCAAGATTCCTGCCTGAGAGATTCACTGACTATAAAGGGAGACGTCACATGCATGCATCAAACTCAAGAAAGCCCCCTATATATGATGCTCATAAGATGATAACACCCCCTATCTAAGCTTATAAGAATACCTTTAAAAATATCTATGTCACCCCCCTTCCTTATATCTATGTTTTTTCTCTAGCATTTACACACCCCATCTCCTTAAATTAAAGTATGTTACTTTTAACCTTATTGAGCGAACATAAGTACTTCATGCATGCTACCAAGAAATAGATGTTATCACCGTAAAACTACTTGTAATCCCCAATGTAGTACAAGTGAATGGTTTTTGGAATGCTTATGTTCTCAAAGAATTTCATTGCTAAAAGTATTGTTGGAATGCTACCAAGAATTTTATACAACTATGTTCATCAAAAGTACTTATGACATATCCTTAATGTCACTATACCCCTCCCCATCCCCCCCTGAGGCCCCCTCCCCCTAACTTAAATTTAAGATTTATTATTCACCTAAATACATGGCCTTACCGCTACCTTATAAGCTTATGCCTCATTAATTTTCAAAAAACCCCTCTCTTGTACACTCACATAATATGATAAGTTTTCTAAGAGGGAATCCCCCAGGGATTCCTAGAACAACATAACATATAAGTTCTTTGCAAACCATATAACCACGACAATGGAGAGAGTGATTGCTGTGGGTAAGAGATCATACCTATGTTTTTGCTTTCACAAAAGTGCGAGACGAAGGTGAACAATGTTGAAGTTGAGACCTAAGTGGAGAGGGTCCACCACTTCTAAATCGAAGTCTTCATTTTGACAAGACCAATCACATGTTATTCCCAATGTTCAAATAATAAAATTATGCTAAAACATAAAGATGTTGAGTTCACTTACAGAATTCCAAATATGTTTATGTCAAATTCTTTTGGACTCTTTGTCCCATGCTCTTTTCTCTCTCACCACTTGGGATCATCTACTCATCACCCCGTGCATGGGAGTCCCGCGCCGACCAATGCTCTCATCATCCTTCGGGATGCTCTCCTCATCAGCATCCTCATCATCATCTTCCCCTTCCCACTATGGCCGTGACCTCTTTTTTGGGCATTGCTGTCATGGTTGTGGATGATGGAGATGCGTGTACGGTCGGCTTCTTGCCCTTTTCCTTGGGTTGCTATTCGATGCCCGGCTTCTTGCCCTTCTTTGCTCCTGCATCCAACCCATATAACAACTATAAAATCCCTTTACAAACTTCATAGTTCATACAAGCACGCTACCTTACACAATGATACTTACTCTAAAACTGCTCAACCTTGCTAAGAGTAAACTCTCCTTCGAGGTATTCTAAACTTCTCGTAGTTTTTACCTAGTGATCCTCCCTATCCCTCTTTCTCTCTTGATAGCAGTAATGTTTATGAACTATGTGATCCTGCTTCCAAACAAAGTTGGTTAAGCTTCTCATATTGCATTATGAGACTAAAGTTGAGTTTTGTTGAATATTGTTAGTCCATTGCATTTTCAAGTAGGTATTGTATTGCAAATTGTGGCCTTCCTATTGATGAATGGTAATCACATTACGAGCATTAAATTGTGGCCTTCCTATTGATCAATGGTAATCACATTACGAGCATTAAATGGTTATAAATCTTAGGAAAATGAGAGGGAAACACTGAGGGAGAGAGAGAAGAGAGAGGCAAGGTGGGCCACAAATCACATGAAGCCTTTTCTGAAATTGCATGTACAAAAAAGAAAAGATACATACTTGCTCTTCCCTAAAAAATATGGAAATATGCCTTTATTATTGTGATCTAGAAAATGAGGAAAGATGCCTTTATTATTTCATTAAAAAAGAAGAAATTAGTTTTTTTGGTTTATTGCAAAAGTACAAGAAATGTCTCTTTTTCCACCTCTCCCACTTCTATAAATATAGAGATAAGCTCCATAGCACTTTGTCAATTACCATTTAGCTAAGCCTTGTTAGTAGAGTACTCTACCCACAACCCTCCTACATATTGCTTGTGATGGCCACATCAAATGTTAGCATTGAAGTTGTTGATGGGCATATCACGAGGTAGGCCCACCAATGTAGGAAAAAGATTGTAGATGGTGCACAAGCATGGAAAGGTCTCACATCCTTACCACTTCTTGGTAGTGATGATGATATTTCTCAAGTGAAGACCAAAGTGGTGAGCTTAATTGCAATATCGGGAGCCCATGGTTTTATTGATGATGTGTCCGATCATCTCTTTCTTGAGGAAGTGCAGAAGGGAACGAACACCATTCGCTTACTTTGTGCATTCACCCCGGAGGACAAGCAAAGCCCATGGATGTAAACAAGATTTGGTATCCACCTTCCCATAATGAATAGACCTCCTCATCTGTGAGGTTAGTTCTTCCCATAGCAATTGGCCATATCTTGGGTGGTGGATTGGACTTGGGTCTATGTTGGTGTCACAATATAGCAATGAAGCATATGATCAAGGAAAAACCACTTCCATTATCTGATGAGACCATTAGGGTTCATGATACCCTTTGAATGATGGTGTAGACACACCCTTTGCAGATCCGACTGTGTTGCCCACAACTCTTACCACCACGAGGCATTCTGTTACATGTGACCTTGATACCAATGCATGTCCTTTAGATATCCCACATTGCTTCATTCACCTTGCACTCAATCACACTAAACTCTGTGACTTCCACCATTCTTTGAGGAGTAGTGGTTATATCAGGCTCCTTAAAATTAATCTTCAGTGGCCTCTCCGCATATTTACGATCTCGTACATGCACATTATACTCTGGAAGATGCATGGCCTCATCATCAATATCAATGACCATAGTGGTCTCTTGTGACATGCAGTTTCTTTGTCACTAGTTAGGGGGGTAGGTGACTTATTCATGGGTGTTTCTTAAGTTGTATGAGCTGTTTGGACCACTTGGGCTGGTCTTGTAGACATCAGTTTTGTTAGTTTCTCCAAGCTTGGTTCTGCTTGCCTTGAGAGTAAGATATTGCCTTAGTGTTTTGCAAAATTGTATTTGCCATATTGGTAGTAGATGCATCATAAAAGAGAAATCTTGCATCTATATCCTTCCCTTGCAAGCCAACTCCCATGCTTACTTTCTGCTAGGTTTGTTCTTGGGGTATTTGGACCATTATTACTTCTCTCTACTATTTCATGACTGAACCCCAATGTATTACACACACCTCTCACTAGCTCAACCAAGAGTCCATTATTGAAATACTCCTATCAATGATATTACCATTGCACCATCATTGACATATTAATCAATCCTCTATTGATGCAGCTTCACTGGTAGGAGCCATGCACAATGTTAAAATATTCCTATACATAACCATTGCGCCACCATTGATGTATTAATGTAGCCTCTACTGATGCAGATTCACTGGTAGTAGGAGCCATGTGTCACTTCACACATTGCTTTGTGCTCACCTTGAGATGTGATGCACACATACTTTTTGTGTGGGAAACCATCCTTTGACCATATTTATATTGTCATTTGTAATATGATACCTTGGGTCATACACATAACAAGCAATGATCACCCAATTTGATGTTGGTCGGGTGTGATCGAATTGTATCCATGCATGTCGTAGGTCCCCAGAGCCAGTCTGTCACATTTAATGTTGGTCGGGTGTGATCAAATTGTATCCATGCATGTCGTAGGTCCCCAGAGCTGGTCTGTCACATTTGATTCACCAAATCCAACCCAGAAGTGGGACCAATGGTGGATATCTTGAAAACATAGCACTTCTCACCTATGGACCCTTTTCCTAGGAACATGCTTCCATGGAAAAAGTTGTAAGTGCACTCTTGTTTCCGTCTCAGAAGTGCATCCAAGCCAAAGCTCTCCTTAGAAGGCCCATGTCGGGCTATAGTTATAATGACCTCCGAAACCTAATAATCAAATTGTTCAAGTTTCACACTTCACTTATCTAGATTTTTATAACTCATTTACAAAAACATAACTGTCCAACTAATTTAATTTACCAGTTGTCTTCCACCAGCGGTCCCATCTCCTCTGCAATGTTGATAAACTCTTGTTCCCCAATGAAATGTGAGGAACCACCTTTTTGCACTAGTGTTTCCATCATGGTTTCTTTTGCTATACACATTTGTGTCTTTCTTGCCCTGGCATTATAATCTACTCCTAACACCCTGGACACCATTTGTTTTATCCTATCAGTTAGTGACTTTGATGTGCCTTCTTGTACATTATGTTCATGGATATCGATGTGTATCATTAATTAACTCATCATCTCATTGGATGGCATCACATAATAGATGTAGCAATTGCATATAGTGATGCACATTTGCAAGCATTAAGTAGTAATGGCAAAGGAGCTTTCTAGATGCACTGTTGCACTCCTCTCCAATGGTCAATGCCTTAAGCATGCGACCACTAAAATGTGATGTGTTTAAGAACCTATGGTTCTTTAGTCGTAGGCAAAGCTCATTCACATACTTCAACTACCTAGGTAATGGCATCTTTGACACACTCCAGGGAAGGCAATGTTGGAGGTTTGTCGCTTCGGCCACTAGTGGTTGGGGATCATACTTATGCTCCATGGAGTCCATTTCTGCACGTGATCCCATGGTTGGTGGAAACTCAAATGTAATATTACCATTATATTGCCTAGGAATCTCCAGGACCTTTATAATCTCTTTAATATTTAATAAAAAATTTGTTAATGTGTTCCCCTTCTTCATGCTTTAAAGGTATTCCAAGATGCTCTTACCCTCTTCTCTTGCAATTGTGGATGAGGTTGATGCGCCGTTTTGTTGTTATCTTGTAGGGGGTTGCATAAATCTGTCACGCTTGATTGAGTTGGAAGTCTCTGGGCGGGATATCTAATATGGCTTCTAGTTGTGGGTTTGAGTTTAGCGAAGCATCAACTATTGTAGAGTAATTGGCTAAAAGAGAGTCTTCAAGTACATAGAACTCCTCCCTCTCAAGATTAGAGGCGGGCTCTAGGGGGACACACAACTCTTGTAACCTAATGTTTACAATGATGTGGAGGCTACTTGTTCTTGTAAGAACTTTTCACTTACGAGAACTCGACCACCATTGGTGAAACATAGTTCTTCTTAGAAGATGGGAAGGAAATTGTGGAACTCATTATAAAGAGGAGCAAAAAGAAGTTCACAACAATAAAAAAGAATATCACAATAGGTACAAAGTACAAATGAATGGTGATTATCACCTTTAAATAATGTCATTTTTAACTAACCATTTTAATGTAATTAGTTTTTTAAAAGAATATTAATTTAAAAAGAATTTAAAATTTATGAATATATATATATATATATATATATATATATATATATATATATATATATATATTACATAAATATATATTTGCACACATACACATATATTCACACATACACATGCTGAGAGAGAGCTTTCTCTCTCAGTCTCTCTCTTTTACACTCTCCACTATGATGACATTTCACCCACCAAAACTCCATGTGTGATCCACATCAACTTGTCAGCTTGAAGACTCTTTAGCCATGGTTAAGGTTGAGAAGACTTTTCCTTGAAGACATTTATTTCAATGAGTCGAGAAAATACCTTTATGAAAAGGGAAAAACAATAAAATCGTCACCACAAAGGGGTGTGTGTGTGTGTGTGTGTGTGTGTGTGTGTGTATGTATGTATTTATGTATGTATGTATGTATATGTGTGTGTGTGTGTGTGTGTGTGTGTGTGTGTGTGTGTGTGTGTGTGTGTGTATACATATACACACACACACACACACATATATATATGTGTGTGTGTGTGTATATGTATATGTGTATATGTATATATATATATGTGTGTGTGTGTGTGTGTGTGTGTGTGTGTGTGTGTGTGTGTGTGTGTGTGTGTTGAAAGAGCTACACTTGCAAATCTTGTATCAACATCTTCTCACAGATGATTGGGAGTATGATGCATCAATAGAGACTTATGGATTTTGCTACATCCCAAGCTTATAGTGTTAGTTAGGAAGAGATTGTCCAATCAATATCTAGGGCCACAACAAAGGAGGAACGATTGCAAGGAATCTACAATTGCATGCACAGGATCATTAAACATGAAAGAATCCAAAGACCTATGGTGCAAGTCAAGACATCAAAGGCAAGAATTCCCACAATGAGCGAAATGGTAACACCTCCTGTGAGCCCAGTGGATCCTAATTTTATAGTATCACCTGGTTACACAATGGACCAAGCCCCAACTGCCAAGGGTACTATTGGTCTAGTCATTTATGAGGATTTTTCCCTTGCTCTAGATTGCATTGGCAGGAATCAAGGATTTTAGGTGAAGTTTCCTCCCTCAGTGGCCCTAGCAAATGATATGGAGGTGTTAACTAGGCTTGGAGCCATTGTTGGAGAGATAGCTATACCCGTGGTTGCCATAGTTTTGTGACTCAGGGCATGAAACTAATGGGCAATGTTGTGTGGTTGGTCACACAAGTGGTGCCGTTATGAGTGGTGTACCAAAGAGTCTGGAATTGTGTTAATAGCATCCTATACCATCGGTACCTATGGGAATTCATGTATGACCCCCACCTATCGGACTTGGGTTACTCCTTTGGGATTCATGTTGTTACACTCGCAGGCAGTACCACATGTTGGCCTTGATGTACCCTTCTTACCACATGTTGTTACACTCGCAGGCAGTATCCTTCTTACCACATGTTGGCCTTGATGTAGCGATACTTTTAGTAGTAGCAACCCTCCCAACTAATCCAGTAGCTTTTGCATAAGCATTAGGGTGAGCAATACCTGAAAGTATAGGATCAGTCATGAGAGAAAAAGGACATAGTAGCTTTGGAAACGTTGCATAAATCAAAAAGCTTACACACAAGTTTAATGGAGGGGACAATCCTAGAAGATATCTCGAGATCTTAAATCAAGTTTGCAAGGCCTTAGGTAAGAGGAATGAACTTGCAAAGACTAATGCCTTTAGTTTTACACTAGATGGCAAGGCTAGTGATTGGTATCGGGCCTTAAGAGTAAAAGAACATCTACACTTTACTGAGCGTTATTCCTAAAGTAGTTTGTGCATAAGGGAGCTTTGCACAAAGATAAAAGAGAACAAGTTGAGTCACTGAGAGATTTTATCAGTCGTCTCTCAAGCATTTGAACTCTCACTATGCTTTACATGAATGCTTCTCCAACAATCAACTGCTTGATTGACTTATATCCGCGGGCTTAAACATGAAGATATCCATAATGGTTTGGTCATTAGAGGTATCACCACTTGTGAGGACGTCACAACAACTAATGCCATCCAACTTGAGGATAACTTGATGAGGGGAGTAAGAGCTTCAGTATCTAAGTCTGTTATGTCAATAAAGCAAGCAGTTGTAGCACCACCATTGCAAAACATGTAGCTCAAGGTAATACTTTAGCAAAAATGACTTGTATTGACTTCTCAAAAGACCTCCAAGAGGAAATGAAGGCTATTAAAGCTTCGAACAATGCACACATATACCCAAGGAGAGAGCTACATTGGTGTTCATATTTGATGTCAAGGATATACCACCAACAAATATCCAATTTTAAGAGTTTGTTACAATGGTAATTGTAGCTTTTGTGGGTGCTATGGGCAGGAAGCCCTAGATTTCCAAACACGCCTACAAGCTATTGCCAACACAACGAGACTACAGCTAGCCTTGCCAGCACTACAATAAACACTAGCCCTCAGTCTTGAAAATCAAGCAATGGTTGAGTATCCCACTCAACAACTTCTATCAAAGGGCAGGCACAATGCACCCAATGTGTCATTACCTTGACTAGACTTAGGACCACAACCACCTCCACCAAGGATGACACCTCTTAATCAAGTAAGCTTCAAGGAGCCTACTGATTACCAAGAATATGAGGTGGATGTCGAACCCACCCCACACCTCTTTGAGGACCCCACAGAGCTTAATCGTGACTATTATATAGTGGATGGGAGAGGGGGAGTCAAGCCAATTTACCAACTTGCTACAATGGAAAGGGGCCGGGACATTAATGCAATGGGAAGGAGAATGCCTATTATATAGTGGATGGGAGAGGGGGAGTCAAGCCAATTTACCAACTTGCTACAATGGAAAGGGGCCGGGACATTAATGCAATGGGAAGGAGAATGCCTCTTCAATATTACCACTGTCAAGGTCCCCATCGAGTTTTAGAATGCCCTCTTAAGTTTTCTCAACTCAACCAAGTTGTGCCCTCAAACATGCCCCCATTGGCCACCTATAACTATTGTGGCATAGATCATTAGATTAAGACTATACCAACAAAATTATGGTGACAAGTCCACAAACGGGATCCATCCTCACATTCCTAAACATGATTGGGGTAAGTAATAAAACTCAAAGGCAGATCCTAAAAAATCAAGATCACAAACCTTTGAATGCTATCACCCCACTACAAGCCCAAAACCAACATGTTCTCAAGCAACAATATGTGGCCAGCAAGTTCTAAGAAGAAGAAGGGCCATAGGAGAAAAAAGTCAGTTAAGAATGGGAAAATGAAGAAAACCAAAATTAAAGAAACCAAAAAGATAAATCTTGGAACGCCTTAAGAGCCAGTCTTTAATAGGGACCTAGATGAGGACTTGACTTCTTTGGATGACACAATGGTAAGCTTCCGGTATGGTGGATGAGGGACCAAGGAAGCGACCTATGAGTGAAGTGATAGGTGACCTGCAAAGGAGTCTAGAGAGTGCTTACCATATGGTGCTCGGGCTCTGGATCACCGAAGATACCCACTCGTGCATCGAGGAAGAAAATGGAACAAGGTGTTAGAGTTGTTTTCTGAACTCGGGCATGGATCTGGTTGATTGTCCTTGCTAGTCCTCAAACGGATGAGTCCATGGTTCTTTTATATGGATCTATTGGTTGATTGTCCTTGCTGGTCCTCAAATGGATGAGTCCATGGCTCTTTTATATGGATCTGTTGGTTGATGAGTCCATGGCTCTTTTATATGGATCTGTTGGTTGATCTTGCTGATCTTCAACGAAGAGTCCATTTGGATTTTCTTATGTGATTATATTGCCGGGTACTATGAGCTAGGAACTATTGAAAAGGCCCCTGAGTGAACATATGGTGAGCATTTTGGTTGCCAATGATGTCATAGGTACACTGATGAAGGAATGATTGAAAATTAGAATTCAAGCTGGATATTTTGGAGGATTATGATCAGTGATACTATGGTTTTATTAAAAGATTGTTTTAAAGATAGCTGAATCTGTGAAACATGAAATTCACAGCAGCTGAATCTGTGAAACATGCAATTTTATATTAAAATATTATTTTAAAGATAGTTGAATCTATGAAACATGCAATTTCATATTGGGTGTATAAGTGGTGTGACTATCTTGAAGTTCACTTGAAGCGCCATCTAGGGGGCCTGGGAACTCTTTTCCCTGGTACCCGGGACAAAACATAACCAAATTTCTAAATGGATCCTGTCACTACAGTGGTTGGGCGGTTGGCTAACCCATGGGATTAGATGAGGTTAGGCTGGACTAATGGATCCCTAAAATGAGACTCAATTCTGTTAAGTTACGATGGTTGAAGTAAATCTCGGATAACCCTTGTTCTATGGAAAAGAATCAACGGTTATGCCCCTTGATGAGGAAAAAAGAGTTTGACTCTATGATCCAAGTGCAAGTCTTTTCCTTGATCTAACCATGAGATTTACAGGTTCAATCGGATCAGTTTGGTTAGTGATGACCTTGACTACATTAGAATAAAATTATCTTGGAGGAATCGCCTATGTCTACTCGGCGAGAGAAGTTTTTTCGGGTTCGGTTTTGGAAGAACCAAGGGATTAGTCTCTTGTTCGGATATCCGTGGGGGCGAGGCCCTGAGTGAGAGGCTCTGCCTTGTGCAAGAAGTGCTACTTCTTCTACACTAGCACCCTCGGAATTCGTTGCATGGAGGAGGCAGAGATCTTTCAACCAACACCACCAGTGCAAACCACTGCAGCTGCAGGGCAGCCAAATCCATCCTACTTACCAAGAGGGATGTTCCGAATATAGGACATGCCGCGCCTTTGCCACTACTTGTTCTACCACCATAGGCTAAAATTAACCAGGTGTTGATCGAGGAGCCCTTGAATGAGGGTGAAGTCATGTGTGAGGTAGAAATTAATAATGATTACTATGAGGAGCCCGTGATGATTGCACGTGAGTTTTATGTCTTATAGAACAACATGCCAGTGTCAGTGTTTCAAACCATGGTACAATGGAAAGGTAAAGACATAAACTCAACTATGAGAAGGGGGCCAATACATTTTTTGTTGGGTGGAGATGCAATCCACACTTTTAGAGAGAACCAGCTCATGTGGTGAGACTAGGTTTGAATCTTGGCAAAAGTTGAGGTTTCTACAAATTGGATAATGAGAGGTCACATAACACCTTAAGGTTTTGGGGTCTAGATGGCTAGACCAATTTGTGGAACACCTCAGTTAAGCGCTCTTATGTAGGAACACAACTCGGATGGGTGACCTCCCAAGAAGTGGGAGGATCCATATTCTTACATGGTATCAAAGCATGGTATCAGAGCACTAGGTGCTCTTAGCAACAATAGTACACAAAGTCTAGTCTTACTTTGCATAAAACTATCTTGGAGTGATGTCTGCTTCAAGGTCTAGTGTGCTGGTGCTGCTATTCCAGTGCTGCGCATCCGTCTTACTTGCCTTCACTAAAGGAAAATTAGATGGGAGAAATTACACTCTTTAGAAGTTCAAAATTAATGCCATCCTTGATTCCTATGAGCTGCTAGAGACCGTTCTGAGAGCGAACCAAGAACTGGTGTGGAAACCATTGGACACCAACAATAATGCAAGAATGATTCCACCAGATGCTGCTCTTCTTCGGGAATGGAAGCGGCACAATGCAGATGCACTTTGCGCCATTGTTACCAGTGTAAGTGATTCTGTTCTTACTCTGATTCAACACACAACCAAGGCATCCATGGCTTGGACCATACTGAGAAATCAGTATGAGACCCGAAATCGGACTAGGATTCAAAACCTAGAGAATTGGCTTGCTTTCTGCTGAAAAGTTTGCTGAAGGAGAGGCTGTAGAAGTGTTTATCTCTCGGATCAACAATCTGCAAGACCAAATGGCTGATATGGTAATCATAAAGACCAACGAAGAGTTGGCTCGGAGATGCATCCGAATTCTGCTGCCGAAGAATGATGGCTTAGTTTCGGCACTAAATACCCAAGTTAGAGTACCGCCTCTTTCTTTTGAAGAATTTAGTGCTATGCTATTTGAGGAGCAGATGCAGTTCAAAACCCGTGATGGTGGTGACACCGCATTTACTGCATCCTTACCTAAGGATTCTGACTTTGGCTTATAGCCACCATGCGAAGAAGCTTTACCTTTGCCTTTCTGACTAGGAACAAAAGCTTGGTCACCAACTCGCATAACATATCTATTTTGCCTAGACTACTCTTCTTGCAAGAGTACTGAAACCAGCTCATCAAATGTAAGGGTATTTAGATTTCCCTTCATCATGAGTCTAAGGGTAGAGACAAAACTCTGATAAGAATCTGGCAATGCATTGAGAACTGTGGAGACCAATGTACTATCATGATATATCTCATCCACACTAGCGAGTTGCTCCTTAAAATCTTTGATCTTGGTCAAAAAGTTATCCATTGAGTCTCCCTCATTCATGTGCTTAGACTGCAACTGCTTATATGTAAATATGCAACTGCATGCTTCATTGTGCACCTGGTATAATGCAACAAGTACATCCCATGCCTGTTTTGAAGTCTTACATGACCGAATATGAGGAATAATGCTTCACTTCACAGAAAGTGTAAGAAATGCATGTGCTTGTGCATCTCTTCCATCCCATCTTGTTTGAGTAGCAGTGGGAGGTACTAGTGGTGCATGTGGAGGAGCCACATCTATATCATATTCTACTTCAGATGTACGTGCAACACCTCGTTGCACTGGTAGTTGTGAAATAGGACAAGTTTCACTACCACTGACCATATTCCAAAGGCCTTTAGCAACCAATACATGCCTCATCATATAGGACCACAATGGGTAGTTAGTCCCATCAAGTTTGTCCTTAGCAGATAACATGTTGAATACATCACTACTACCAGCAATGACTATCTACCAAATGAAAAATCTTTCAACACACTACAAGTACTCAGTATTCACTGAATACATTCTCGGATGGCTACCAAACAACTGACTGAATCACCTGTAAAGTGTATGAAAAATAACAAAGAGTAGAGAATAGAGTGTTACTAGAGCGAAAGTATGATGGTCAATGTTGTTGAAGACATTGTAGATGTTGTTGCACACCAAATCTTTGCTCTGCTGTGCTGCAGAGCCCAAACACCCAAAATTGAGCAAAACCAATCGGAAAAAATGCCTCTCTAGAACGTCTGCAGAAACCTTGTGGTGCCCAAAACACGCCCGAATTGCACCGTGGACCTACAATATATACCTTCTCCTAAGAGGGTATCTCAATTGGAGACAGAAAAACAAGGTTGTGGTAGGTGGTAAGGAGGGAGGCATGGCATACTACTAGATCAAGTGTCAAGGAAGCTACCTCTGATACCAATTGTTAGAATTAGGGTTAGGGTTGCAACACTGCACACACACAAGATAGAGAAGCTTGAGAGCACACAAACTCACTATATTAGAATGGACAAATATGTGCCAAAAAGGTAAGTACACACCCCAAAATGAGTAGATAAGAGGGTGTACATACGCACGAGGGGAAAAACCTCCTAGTGAGTAAAGAAGTGCTCCGACGGTCCTAAGTGTGTTCACATACATCACTACCATATAACGCTACAAGTATATAATACCCATCAGCATTTTAATCTTTCATAATCTTCTTTATATCATCCTTTTGGTATTATAAAGCTTTATCAAAAATTCATAAACATTTAGGGTCTATGCTCACCACTCTAGTTTATAATTTTGATAAACAATATATTGAATATCCTAATATAACCCCAAAAGATATAATTGAACTCTAGGAATTTATGAAAACTAACAAGCCAACCCACCCACCCCCTAGTTCACGCGAGGGTCAAGAAAAGACATAAGACTCCTCTATCTCAGCTACTTATCCCATGTTCTCTTCAATAGCAAGTAAATTATTAAACCCCTTTTTGGGTGTAGCTCCTACTAACCAATATGAGGCAGAATGAACTTTCTCTCGCATACCTTCTATCCCTATCAATATTCCCACTAACCCTCTAGCCCCCAAGGAGATGCCGACACCCAAATTGTCTCCAACATGGCCATTTGATGAGGTACATCATATCCAACCTCAAGATAACACTGAAGCTTTTACTAACATGACTGTCCTTGAGTCCTTAAAAGTTGCAAAATATGAGGGGTTCACCAAAGCAGGAAACCCACTCTTAAAGCCAAAGCTCATGTTCAAGGTGTTGATGCAAATCATACCATTTGAACCCACCCAAACGATCGTTCCTCTGCAGTGGAACCAAGAAGGCAGCCTTATGTACCTTACCCTCTCCGTGCACCAATGCCAAATCTAGAGGAGTTGTTACCCACCAGGGGCAAAGGTACATTATGGGAGAACATGGCAAAGCACACCAAGTTGCAAACCCCCACCTAGCCGACCTGTTGGAAATCCGGATGGTTACCTTCATGATTGGCTCTATTTTCACAGGTGGCGCAAGGCACATCCAGTTCATAAAAGGGGAGGCTACACATCCATCACAACAGATGATACCAATCACCACATCGAGGATTTTGGTTTACAATTGGATTGGCAAAAAGAATACTTGACGATTCTAGAATATACTCACCCCACTATAATTTCATGATTTAAAGCGAAGAGATTCTCATGTCTAGTACAATTTTCCACATTTAACGCCATCTACCTTCCCAGATATTACAAGCCAAAGACAACAAATGCTCACATGGATCAGAGCTTGGTGCCAGATTTCTGATTCAGACATTATGGCTGCTATTAGATTCCTAAAGTTGATTGTAGTCCTTATCGATCAACCAAGGGAAAGGTATGATGGATTTGAAGCAGAACAACTCCACTTTGACATGAACACAAGGACCAATGAAAGAGGCATGATGTTGTATTATCATCGCCTATGGTGTCTTCCCCCGGCTACATGCACATCACGTTTGAAGACATGGTGGACCCAGAGTTCTAGATATCCCACTCAGCATTCAAAAGAACCCTGAAAAAGCTTCAATCATGCCGGAACTTCCACAAACACGAGTTCGGCGACCAAGTCTTTCGACCTCAGTAAAAGGTTCTGAGGATAGAACCTACATTAGGTAGGGGGGATGTTAATCCTATTTTGGATTAACAAAGATGCTCCTCCAATTGAGGACATTAATAAGTGTCATGAAAAGGCACTATAAAAGTTGTATTGAGATACTGGCCACCCAAGGCCTTACTTAGTAAGTTTTGGGCACCAAAGTGTGAATAAGGGCCAGGTGTATAAAAGGAAATTCTCATAATGAAATGATACAATCCCCCTTTGTGCTATGAGAACTCTTGTGCTTTGTCCTCTATGTGTGTGTGTGTGTGTGTGTGTGTGTGTGTGTGTGTGTGTGTGTGTGTGAGAGAGAGAGAGAGAGAGAGAGAGAGAGAGAGAGTGAGTGAGTGAGTGAGTGAGTGAGAGTGAGTGAGTGAGTGAGTGAGTGAGTGAGAGTGTGCTCTAGTACATGTGCCTCTTTCATGCATGCATGTGTGTGAGAGAGTGAGAGGCTGATTGCCTTGCATTCGTGGTGTGAGCAACTTTGCGGCGGTGACAGCATGGAGGTGGTGTTCGGAGGAGTGGAGCTTCCAAAGTGAGCTTGGGATCCTCAAGGGACACGAGCTCGAAGCGTTGGTGGTAAGTACCCAATGATTGTTGTGTCTATTGCTTCTCCCATTTATGATTGTGTGGAGTTCCTTCTTGGGAGGCGCAGTAGCCCAAAACAAAGTTTATGATGGTCTTGATAAAGTAAAAGAAGTAGACTTGGCTGAACCTAAAGAAAACCCTAAGCCAATCTTTATAGCAAAAGACCTCACTCCAAATCAAGAAGATGAACTTGTTGATCTCCTCAAGGAATATAAAGATTGCTTCACATGGACTCACCACCATGATATGAAGGGAATGCTTTGTTGAGATTGTGTAGCACATTATCTTAAAATTATTTCAGGTGGCAATCTTGGTAGGTTCAAAAGCAAGGTGAAGGAGTCTCAAAGGACTCCACATTTCCATGGATGGGGCCTCATCCCATAACCCAAATGGCATAGAATTTCTTGGGTACTTTAGAGATTGTTCTCCTAGAGATTAGATTTAGTGTCACTAATGGGGATTGTTGTCAATAATCTAAGACTCCACATCCTAAGAAATGCGAACTATGTCTCTCACCATAAGAAAATCCTCATTAGCAAAACCCAACTTTTCTATGTAAATCTCCTCGAATTGCCTTGGAAGTCATATTGATAGGATTGTGAAGAAGATCTTTCAACACCTATACTAATCTATTCTTTCTCTAAGGCACCATTGTTTTCTTGCAAAATTGTAACTTATGTAACTTGATGGAATTGTAATCCCAAGAGCTAAGACTCGCTAGCATAACTTGATGTCATGGCATATGGAGGGGATGATCCAATTTTAAGTTGTCAATAGTAGAATTCACTTTCTTCATCTGGTTATATGAGTTGAAGCAAAAAACATAAACAAGAAGACAAGGTGGCCTAAGATGCTTAAGAATGTTTGATGGGAGGGCTCATGAGCATTTGAAGAGGCTTGTAATAAGAAGCTTAGAAGTTTCATGGGAGCTTAGTGTTTAAAGGAGTTCCCTTGGCACTTATGGAGCTCAAGGGATCTTACCCAATTTTAGAGAGGTATCTTGAGAAATTTAAAGGAGGTTTAAGGGATCCAAAAATCTTTAAGGGGCCTGGTAGACATCTAGGCATGGATGGAAGCCAATTCTGATTTTTTTTCCCCGTTTATGAAGCATGGAATTCGTGGGTGGAAATTGTGTGGAGGCCATCATCAAAATTTCTGAAAACAAAAACCATCATAAAAAAAAAAGTGTAATAAACACATTAGAAAAAAAACATGTAATAAACACGCTAGAAAAAAGCATGGAATCCATTACACATGTATCCCAGCCTCATAGAGAAGTCAATATATTGTAGAATTTATGTACCTGAGTATCCTCCTAGCTGCATCTAAATGTGGTTTCCTCAGGGCCTACATATACTGACTCACCAATCTAACCAAAAAGCTCAAATTTCTCTTGGTGATAGTTATGTAAATCAAACTACCTGCTATGTGTCTGTACATAGTAGGGTCCCAACCTCGTTTTCTCTGCGTGTTTTGCTCCAATGGCACTGATATTGTCATACACCTTGTTATCCCATACTTGGACAACATGTCCAAAGCATACTACCTCTGCAAAAGCCAAATCCCATCACATGTTATAATCACATGTCCAAAGTATATTATCTTTACAAAAGCCAAATCCCATCACGTGATATAATCACATGTCCAAAGTATACTACCTCTGCAAAATCCAAATCCCATCACATGATATAATCACATGTCCAAATCATGCTACCTTTCTAAAAGCCAAATCCCATCACACGTGATATAATCACATGTCGAAAGCATACTACCTTTGCAAAAAAACCAAATCCCATCACACGTGATATAATCACACCTATACCCAAGAAGTATCATAGATCACACCTATACCCAAGAAGTATCATAGATCATCTTTTATTTCAAACTTCCTCTTAAGAAGCATCTTCAACTCATGAATATCATCATCATTTTCACCTATGAGACAATCAAGTCATCAACATAGATGACCACTAACACAATCCCCGTGTTAGTCTTTCTCACATAAAGTGGATATCTGAAATCTAATAGTGACAAGATACTCCCCTATCTTGTTTGACCATGCTCTAAGTGTTTGCTTCAAGCCATAAAAGGCTTTACATAACCTATAAAAAAACCGAAGGTGTGCATGATCCTCATATTCTTGTGGTTGCATGTAAACTTCCTTCTATAAGTCACCATATAAGTCACCATGTAAACTTCCTTCTATAAGTCACCATATAAAATATATTCTTTACATCCATCTCAGGTAATCTAATGTAAAGTCATCCCTTAGCTATAACCATAGTAATAACTTCTCTCAGAATTGCAATCTAGCAACCAAGTGGAATGTCTCCTCTTTATAGACCCACTTACATCCAGCTACCTTCTTCTCCTGCACCAAATCCTATGTCTCATTGGAATCTAACATAGCCATCTCTACATCCATGACACCTTTCCAATGATTATGTTCAAGTTCCCCCTCAAAACATGTGAGCTCTACATCTTATAGCTTTAATGAAATATACATAATGATAGGTTGTATTCCACCGTCATATATCAACATGTCGATTGGATATCTGGCTGTAGTAGACCTATGTACATCTAGATAACTACCATGAGTTATCTGACTCTAGTAAGCCTACATACACCTGAATCACCAGGTGTTCTCAACACTTCTTTGGCTCTTTGTGCACCATGTGCCACAATAGTTGGGATCCTAAACTCCACATCAAGGCTTTGTTATGAGCCACTATCTCTATCAACAAAAGAGTGACCTGCTATGACTGTATGAGACTTATGTACACTTGAACCACTACTAGGTATTCTCAACATTGTGCCTTGTCTCTTTAGCCAAGATGTGACATTAGACTTGTTGCTACAGGACTCCTTTGGTCCACTCAGTGTGCCTGTGATTTTAGGGCACCCATCAGATTCTTTACTTCAACCTCTATAGAATCCTTCATTAGCATATACTAGAGCTACTCATCTCATTAAACACAAAATCCATGTTCACTTGCATCCCTATTCATCCACATCTCACGTGTAGTGGGGTTTTAGCATCTATATGTAAGAACTATCTATAAAAGAATACACAATAGCAGAAGTTAGATCAACATAATACAAAGCATTGAATTACAGAAAGAAGTGGAGAGTAAAGAATATTACTCCTTGCAAAACTTGATTAAACACAAAGCACTAAATTACAAAACGAAGTGGAGAGTGAAGAATATTACTCCTTGCAAAACTTGATTAAACACAAGATCCCTATTCACTCACATCTCACGTGTAGGAGTGTTTTAACATCTATATGTAAGAACTATTTGTAAGAATACACAATAGCAAAATTTGGATCAACATAATACAAAGCACTGAATTACAAAAAGAAGTGGAGAGTGAAGAATATTACTCCTTATTCTTTAAAAAATCTTCACCGCACAGATTAGCTCCAATTTCATCTTAAAGCATCTAATTAATATGATCACATAGCTCGCACAAAGCATGCATACTACTTGGCATAATGCCCAATCTACATAAGTTATCTCTTAACCATTTGGTCACACTTGGCTACTATTATTAAGTTTCTAAGCTAAGAACTGCTAAGTGCTCGGGTGTTCACCACCACTGGCTACTCCTTTTGTAAAGGGGGGCTTACAAAATAGAGCACACCCATGACATGCAGAAACAATATGAGAGTGGAGCATTATTGAGCAAATGATTTTCCAACACTTACTCTTTCTAGTCAAGGGAATAACTAATAAATATACATTTTTCTGTCTTGGGATACAACTTACTTCTCATCTTATCTGGTACATGTACATTTTTCTACTAGTAAACTTTTGTTCATGCATCATGCTATGAATTATTCCAGGGGCATCCTGTTCATGATTTAATTTACAATTGCTACCACTTTAGCCCAAAAATAATGAGGCATCCCTTTCACATTCATCAATGCACGGGTAACTTTTGTAATATGGTTGTTTTTCCTTTCAGCACGCTTATTGCTGCAAGGTGTAGTTGCATTGTACTTGTATGTAAACTGCCTCTTTATCCCATGCTCTCTCAAATAGTCAAGTGAATTCATTGGAGAAATATTCTCCCCCACCATCTGACCTTAAGGCATTCGATGGCATGCCTTTGTCTTTCCCAACCATAGCTTTGAAACTTTGAAAGTGAGAAACACTTCACTTTTCTCTTTCATGAAATATACCCACACTTCCCTAGTGTTATCTACACATTATATGTGCATATACTAGGAGGCTAACCCACCCTAGGCATGTGAGCATGGGAGCATGGAAACATGCTCTAGTGGGGCAAGGGTTAGGTCTAACCTTGGGTTGAGGTTAGGGTTAAGCAACCAAGGGTCACAAATGGAAATGGAGAGTCAATAGTCACTTGAGGGCCCTCCTATATAATAGGGGCATGGGGCACTCTCAAGGGATGTTCTCTTGTGTAGAGCATTATATCTACTCTCTTGCCATTTCATGCTAGAGCTATGTGCTGCTAGAATGAAGTCATATCTCTTGGTGGTATGGGAAACCAACGTAAGGTATGTGGTACTTCATTGTATTTATGTATGCATCCTTGGGCTCGAGGGTGGTCGGGTGGATGAATATATACCTGGTTTATGCATAGTGATTAGCTAGAGAGATCTTTAGGGTTTTAACAGTGGTATCAGAGCGGTCTCTAATTAATTTTTGATGTTTTTTCTCCTCTTAATTCTCTCTCATTGTTCTAATTTTTTAGCATTTTTAAAGTAAATTTCAACATTTACTAAGCAAAAATATTATTTTTTGCTTTGTTTTGGTGGCCTATGCAATGGGAACGTCAATATGGCCGTTGGAACATGGTGCTTCTCGACTTGCATGGACGTATTGACGTTGAGGAAAAATTTTATAAGTGGAAATAAGCATTTCATGTATTTTTTTACCAAAATACCACATATGCTATTATGGGCATTTTTTGGTAGAAAGGATTCCCTAAATTTCTACAATTTTAAGGAACTTTTTCTAATTATTTAGGAATTTTTAAGAGCATTTTTAAAGTAAAAAATGCATTTTTACGAGGTTCCTGTGGGTATGCTATCAAATTTCTATCGATTTTTTGCTGAATTTCAGTAGGGGGCAGCATGTTGATGCATCGAGTTCTTTCTCGTGTGCGTGAACACCCCTTATATGGGTAGATTTGATTAGTTAATAATCATGATTAGTGTATAATCAAAGTTAATCCATAAGCTCTCTATTAATTAGAGAAGAGAGGAAGGAGTTGAGAAGGAGATGGTGGTTGAGGTGGAGATGGGGAAGAGAAGGAGTCCTCTCTACCTCACGAAATCACACACATGGAGGGAGGGGTGATTTTTTTTCTAGCCGGCAGCTGTCTACGCCCCCCTCCCCCCCCATTTCTTCAAAAAAAAAATCTTTGTTAAAGCTTTTAATTAACGCTTTATGAGCTTTGGATTAAAGGTTTTTAACAAAAGAGGAAAAAGAAACTTCAAATTCATGATTATTTTTTAAAATAAAAATCATGTTGAGCCCTTTGGCCTTTGTTGGGGTCCAAATTTTTTTTGACCTTTCAAATTTCGGAGTTTTTGTCTCTTCATTTTCCGCAACCCTTGGCTATTTGCATTCCGGGGTGACTCTTCAGGTTTCGAAATTTTTTGACCGTTCGTATTCTAATGTATTTGGGGTACAATAAAAATTTCTAAAAATTCATGGAAAATTAGAAAAAAGTTATTTCTAATTTTTGGAATATCCGGGTTTGTCGATCGGCATGTGGCGTGTCTGTTTGGCGCCCGTGATAGTTCGAATTCCTTAAAAAATCTATTTTTTGCCCAAAAAATTAGTAATTCCATTAAAATTGGAGATTTTGATTGGATTTAAGAATTGTCGAGTGGAATTGAAAATTTTGTGATCGATGGGATTCTCGAGGTAATTTTTTTAAATAATTACCAAACTTAGAAAAATTCTAGAAATTATTTTAGAAACCCTAGAAATTGGTATTTTTGAAATATCAATTGTATTTTAGAAAATTTTATTGCTAAAATTTTCTGGAGAATTTTATATTTAGAGTGCCATAAGATAGAATTTAGTGGATTTCAAAATTAGTAAATTTTGAGGCCTTAGAAAAATAGAGAAGCTTAGGAAAAAATCATGATAATTCTTTTTTCTCCAAAATTTAATATTTTCAGGGGTTATTTAGTGTTGAAGTACATTTTTTTATGTACTGACATTAGATAGATGCGGGTTTTCACATACAATTAATGTGAGTGTGCCTCGTATTTGTAGTTATTTCTGTTTGGATCAATTCTAGACGGCGTTTTCATGATTTTTTATTGTTGTTTAGAAACCAAAGGCTAATTAAAGCATTTTTTCTTATGTGCAATCAGTTCTAGCGAATTGATTTGCTAGATCATTTTGGTCAAGGGTGGGCAAGTGAAGTTGGTTCGAGTGAATTGTTATTTTTAAAGAACCTTATTAACATGGCTCATATTGACTTCTCAATCAATGATAATGTCGATCAGATGAGTGATCATCGCAACTCAGGTAGGGAAGATCTTAAATTCCAAGTTGAAGAAGAGGAGGCTGTTGGAAAGAGTGAATTTATGGAAGTGACACAACGTCTAGAGGAAACTATTGCGAAAGGCCATGATGAGATGGAGTCACTAAAAATGGAGATCTTGACTTTGCAAAAAGCTCTTTTGGTGGCACCTCGTGCTCCTACCAAAGCAATTGCTCCGTCGTTTGCACACCAAAGGTGTACGGTGGGTGAGAAAAAGGAGAAGACTTATGAATGTGTGAATGCTTGGCTCAATAGGTGAACTACACACTTTGTCTTTCATCCATTCACTGATGCACAAAATCAGATGGCGTAGGGTTATTGAAAGGGAAGGCATTAACTTGGTATGGAAGGATCTCAAAGAAGATTCCATTCCTACCACTTGGCAAAGTTTCGAGGAAGCTTTCAAAAAAGAGTTTGTCCAACCAGAGGATGAATTCAAAATAATTAGGAAATCAATCTTTTAACAATTATGTGCAAAAGTTTAGACAATTGGCTGCCAAAGCCAAGTCTAATGATCATACCTTATGTGGGATTTTCATCAATGGTAGAGCTCATGACTATCAGTATGAGGTTTAAAAAAATGCAAGGTCAAAACGGTTGAGCATGCTATTCAAGAAGCTCAGGTTTTTCATAAGACTATAGTCAGCACTAACGTTTCAAAACCATCGTCTAATGAAAAGAAATCCACGTTCACTTTTTCAAATAGTGGACAAAAAAGGAAGTTGGTTTTTACACCAAAACCAAAAAATTCTGACAACGCAAGCAACAAGTAGAAATTTGTAAGGATAATATCACATGTTTCAAATGCAAGGAAAAGGAACACACGAATAAATTATGTCCTTTGAATGGAGCTATAGCACCTTCGGTGCCTGGACAAAAGGTGACACCGAAGAAGTTCATACCAAAGAAATTTGTGCATATTACAAAACTTCAAGGTAAATTTTCTGAAGTCAATATTACGCATCTTGAAGGAAGCCAATGTTCATATTGTACTTTCAATAAAGATGTTTTTGGTCCAAACAAATTATTTTGTGTTTATGGATCAGTAAATAGACATCAGGTTCATATTTTGTTTGATCCTGGTAGTACTCACAATTTTATTGACAACATTGTGGGATAGAGGATGAAGTTGGAAACCACACAGAATGATCACATGTACAAGACTAGAACAGCTAGAGGACAAGTCCAATTCTAGGACAAGAAGGTGTCAAAACTACCGTTAGACATCCAGTTGTACTCAGATAGACTTGATTTTCATGTAATGAGCTTGGGTCATGTAGACATCATTTTAGGGATGGAATGGTTTCATCGAAAAAATAAGGATTTTTTGTTGATTGGATCAAACATTTGTCTTTCCATCACAATGGAAACCTTGTTACTCTTAAGGGAAACATTGTTGTACCTAAGGAAACTTTTATTAATGAGCTTGAGTTAATGGAAAATCTTTTTAACTATGAACTTTTCCAATTGGTTATGGATCCAGTGTCTTCATGTGTTTATTTTGATATAAACATTGTTTCTTTGGATGTTTGGGAAAGTAAAGTGTTAAATTCCATTTAGAGCGAATTTCAGGATGTATTTCCTGACGAGTTACCTCACGGATTACCTACTAAACAAGAGGTGGACTATAAAATTAAGCTAGTGTCGGGTGCAGAACCTGTTAGTATTCCTCCATATTGGCTTAGCCAAACTAAGGAAGACGAGGTAGCAAAGCAACTAGCTGAATACTTGAGGATGGGTTAAATTAGACCAAGTAAGTCTCCTTGGAGTGCACCAGTCCTCCTGCTTAAGAAAAAAGATCAAGGTACCTGGTGGATGTGTATTGATTACAAACATCTTAACCAGGTTACAATTAAGAAGAAATACCCATTACCTAGATCAGATGATCTTATTGATAAGGTTGCAAGGAGCTAAGTATTTCACAAAGCTTGATTTTCAAACCGGTTATCATTAGATCTATATTACAGAGAAAGATGTTCCTAAAACTACTTTTAGGACACGTTATGGCCATTATGAATTTTGAGTGTTACCCTTTAGTCTCACTAATGCACCAGCAACTTTCCAACAGATGATGAATGATATATTTTGGGATTTGTTAAGAAAATGCGTGGTGGTTTTCTTAGATGATAACCTTGGCTGAGCATGAGGATAATCTTAAAGAGGTTCTAAGAAGATTCAGGAAGGAGAAATTGTATTGTAAATCATGTAAGGAAGATTTCTTCAAGAAGGAATTGTTATACTTAGGTCATAAGATCTCTCGAGACAGCTTAAGTACAGATTTGGATCGAATCCAAAAGGTTTTGGAATGGCGAGTTCCATGTACGGTCAAGCAGTTAAGATCTTTATTAGGTTTCATGGTATTTCTTCGAAAATGTATCAAGGATTATTCGAAGTTGACAGTGTCTTTTACCAACCTTCTTAAGGGTAAAAATAAGAAGTCTAATTCTCCGATTGAGTGGAATGAGAAGCTATAGGAAACTTTCAATACTTTGAAATATAAAGTTCTAGCTGCTCATGTGTTAGACTTACCAGATCCTACCAGGTCTTACATTGTTGAGACTGATGCTAGTGATTTTGCGATAGGCGCAGCTTTGTTCCAGGATGGGAAGTCTAATTCTCCGATTGAGTGGAATGAGTAGCTATAGGAAAATTTTGATACTTTGAAATATAAAGTTCAAGATGCTCCTGTGTTAGACTTACCAGATCCTAGCAGGCCTTACATTGTTGAGACTAATGCTAGTGATTTTGCAGTATGCACAACTTTGTTGCAGGATGGGAAGCCTGTGGCCTTTGAGGAAACTCAACGATGCATAGACTAGGTACCCAGTTCAAGAGAAAGAGTTGTATGCAATCATTTATGCTTGAAAGGTACGGAGATAGTGCCTCTACCGGTCTCAGTTTATGGTCTTGATAGATCACCAATCTTTGCAGTTCATTTGTGATCAACTGGACTTGAAAGGTAGAGGCCAGATGGGCTGAATTGATGCAGGACTTTGATTTCATGATTAAATACAAAAAAGGTAGCTTGAATCGCATTGCTAATGCATTGAGTAGAATTGGTGAACTTAATGAACTTAGCTTCACAGAAATTACTTCTAACTTGTACGATTCACTTAGGGAAAAATGCAGTAGAGATATTTTCTTTTGAAAATCTTGAAATTTGGTAAAATCAGGGTTCAACTCTAAGGTAGATCAAAACTTAGTGAATGAAGGAAAAGCCAACCAATTTTTTTATTCAGAATGGTCTTTTATTCCAAAATGATAAGGTTTGTGTGCCAGATGTGCTGGAAATTAAACTGAGGATCTTATTTGAGTGCCATGATACACCATTGGGCAGGACATCCTGGTATACAACGTACCTTGGCTTTGGTTAGGACTTTTTATTAGCCAAAAATGAAGGATTTTGTTCAGAATTATGTGGTCAAGTGTCTCATCAATGTCAGATTAATAAGGCAAAGCGCCTTAAATCTATTGGGTTATTACATCCTTTGGATATTCCGTCTCGAAAGTGGGAAAGTATTTCCATGGATTTCATTACGAGACTTCCATGTACCAGTAGGAGTCATGATGCCATTTGGGTAGTCGTGGGGGATAGATTGACAAAGATGGCTAGGTTTTTACCCACAAAGACAACAATTTAAGTGTCAGAATTGGCTTACCAATTTGTCGAGCAACTGTTTAGACTGTATGGTCTACCTTTTGATATTGTGAGCGATCGAGACTCTAAGTTCACGGTTCATTTTTGGCAGGAAGTTTTCAAGAAATTGGAAACTACTTTGAGTATGAGTTCCTCTGATCACTCGCAGTAGTCTGATGTGCAAACAAAGTGTGTGAATCAGATTGTAGAGGATATGCTTTGTGCATATGTCTCTAGAAAACCATTGAGTTGGGAAAAATATATTCTAATGATGGAAGTTGCCTATAACAGTTCTAAGCATACGACTACTGGTTATAGTCCGTTCATGCTTATGTATGGGTATCAACCTAGGGCACCTGTTGATGTCGGTCTTAAGGACATTAAGCTTGATGCATTGAGGGATTTCTTACGAGATATGCAAGAAATACTGACCCAAGCTCAGGATTCTATCAGGAGTGCTCAAGATAGAGCATGGTTTTATGCTAATAGGGGACTCTCACCTCGGTCTTTTGAGGTAGGAGTGTTGGTTTATTTGAAAGTTCCTAAAGATTCTTAAACTTTGCTAACAAGAAAGTGCTTAAAATTATCTCCTAGATATTGTGGTCCATTCCGAGTTATACGTCGGATTGGCACGGTTGCGTATGAGCTAAAACTACCTCCACATGTCAGAGTTCATCCAGTCTTTCGTGTTAGTAGATTGAAAGGGAAGCTGGGAGGTGAGGATAACACAGTTACTCCTCAAGAACTCGTTGAAGTCAAAGATTTTGTCTTATGTTCCACATGAACTTGAAAAGGTACTTGAATTCAGGGAAAGAAAACTTCATAGTCACTTAATCCCCGAGGTTAAAATTAAGTGGAAAGACAGGGAAATTGAGGATTCAACTTGGGAGTCAGTTAAGAACATTCAGTGTAGTTTTCCTTCTTTTCATTATTGCAAGAGTGCAATGTTTTGAGAGAGGGGAAGTATGTTATGTGCACATTATATGCGCATATGTTAGGAGGCTAACCCACCCTAGGCATGTGAGCATGGGAGCATGGGAACTTGCTCTAGTGGGAAAAGGGTTAGGTCTAACATTTGGTTGAGGTTAAGGTCAGGCAACCAAGGGTCATACATGGAAATGGAGGGTCATACATGGAAATGGAGAGTCAAGAGTCACTTGAGGGTCCTCCTATATAATAGGGGCATGGGGCACTCTTAAGGGATGTTCTCTTGTGTAGAGCATTGTATCTACTTTCTTGCCATTTCATGCTAGAGCTATGTGCCGCTGGAATGAAGTCATATCTCTTGGTGGTATGGGACACCGAGGTAAGGTATGTGGTACTTCATTGTATTTATGTGTGCACCCTTGGGCTCGAGGGTGGTTGGGTGGATGATTATATGCCTGGTTTATGCATGTTTATGGATAGTGATTAGCTAGTGAGATCTTTAGGGTTTTAACACCTAGTGTGGTCATCGTCACACCAATGAAAGATACATAATAATGGCATCCTCTGATTGATGACATCTTGTTGGTTCCCAAATATCAGAATGCACCATATCCAAAGGCCTTTCTTTGAATTACATACTTATCATATGGGAATGCACTCTTAGTATGCTTGCCTAATTGGCATGCTTCATATATACATTCCATCCACTTTGAACTTTGTCAAACCTGTAACAATACTTTGGGCTTGCATAATTTATCCCCCCCAACCCTCGGGCGCTGAATATTAACATGTCCAATGTGTTTATGCCAAATATCAATGTCTGCAATCACACATGTACCATGTGAAAACATTGTAACCTCCACTTCATGCATGCTTACATCCAATGTAAACATTCTGCCAACTCTATTTCCCTTGCAACCAAGCGGCACTGGTTATATTGAAATCTTTCACATAGCATCCATGAGGGTTAAACCTCTCTAACAAAATTGGCTCAATCATTCGCTCAACAAAAACCAGGTTCTTTGTTATGCTTGGCATATGAAGCACATAACCAAAATACTTCATTTTTCTAACTCATATAGATAAAGGGACTTTTCTAACAAGTGCAATAGGATGTATTCTATCATCACCTATTGAGAGAGAGAGAGAGAGAGAGAGAGAGAGAGAGAGAGAGAGAGAGGAGGATCTAAATCCGAGTCGAGATAGAGGAATATGCTTACTTGCATTAAGATTAGGTTTGCTTTTATTAACACGCCCCCTTTTATTGCATGCATTGTATGGGGTCACTTGCACGAAAACTTACACCCCTGCATACTTTCTTCTTTGTTCATACCAATTAAGGGTTTATATCTCATGTATGCAGAAGGGCACATTTGATGTTATTGTTAGTATGCTTTAAGAAAAGATTCTCTCTTTCGGTTCATATTCATGTATGTACAAGATAAAAATTTATTTAACTAGTGTGCTTTTTTTCCAATTTATCGAGATTGCACTCTTTAACATGCTGGGTCATGACTTATATATGCATAAGAAAAATTGAGTTGTGCAACATCGACTTAAAATTGTGTGAGTGCACAAGTGAGTAGGCCAGGGTTTTAAACACCCATTGAAGCTAACCTTGCAATGGTTTTTTTGGACCAATTATTAATTAATTAATTAATTAATTATATATATAACTGCAAAATCCTTTTTACATCAAGATCCTCTATACCATCTAACAAGCCCTCCCCTCCCAATCCCTACTCACTCTTTGCCATCGTTCAACAATCTACATAACAAGTTCCATATGTCATCCTCCATCACAAAGGAGGATTTCCCCCAAGACACATGGTACTTCAGATGAATGCAAGCCTCCATCATAGCTTCAGTGTGGTGCACCCTCTGGGTGTCTGTTTCTCCAACACATCCCCTTTTTTAGACCAGATCTTAATAGTGGGTCTTGTCCCCGCATGATTCTCTATAAAGGCCACAAATGTATGATCAACCTGCTTCCCTTTCAAATACCACCTTTTGGTCTTGGGACCAAACTTCACTTGCTTGGGCTTCACATCCAGACAGACCTGCATCATTTCAACTAAAAATTACGTATCCCTAGTATGCAAGAGGGGCCCCAAGCAAATACAATAACTAGTTGATGCCATTCTGCATCCTCTAACATCAAATCCAATCCATCAATAACTAGCTTGTTCAAACATACCAAACAGACGTGCACATGTATGTACACTTATACATCATTCCTGTCACATCTAATCCAACATCTAACACAATCTGAAACACAATACAGTTCCTAGAAATCCAGATGTCCCACAGACAGCAAGCTCTGATGATACTGAATAGAACATGCAATGGTTTTAACCACTTGAGCTAAGGTTGCAAAAGAGCTAATTTTCAAGAGAGGTTTTGCCAAACCATAAGGATTGAGAGGTGTCCCATAGTTCCGGGTGAACCCACCCTAAGTTAATAATGATCACATTTGCGAGAAATTCTAGGCATTTATAAAGTGTGCGAATCATGATGGCTTGCTGTCTTTAAAGTGAAGACGGCAACCCAACAGGATTTAGGTATTGCGAAGAGACCCCTGGTGCCTTTTTGTTTTGCCCTTTCGCTCGTCTGTCGCGGAGATCAGGTACGCCACGCCATGTTCGTCTTGCCTGTTTTTGATCTGGTGGGTTTCTGTTTTTCAAAAGGTCGCACACTGTGCATCTATCCAAGTTGGGTAATTTTGTTTCCTACGTACCCGGTCCACAGAGACAGAGAATAGTTGTATGAAGTATGCAAGGCCCCATACAAGCAGCCATTGCGTCACGACGGGATATATCCGCATATCCTGCCATCTCTGTGTCTGTGTGTGAGAGAGAGAGAGAGAGAAAGAAAGAGAGAGATTGGAGGCTGCATAAATGCGATCGAGATTCTGGAAAATAAAAGGCAATCAAGCTTTGAGAGAGAGAGAGAGGGAGAGAATGCAGGTTGCAAAAATGCAATCAAGATTCTGGGAAATGAAATGCAATCAAGCTTTGAACCTCTCTCTCTCTCTCTCTCTCTCGCAAAAATGCAATCAAGATTCTGGGAAGTGAAATGCAATCAAGCTTTGAACCCCTCTCTCTCTCTACACATACACACATAGATATATACATACATACATTCATGCACGCATGCATACACACACGTGTGTGTATGTAAGAGAGAGAGAGAGAGCGAGCATGGAGGTTGCAAAAATGCAATCGAGATCCTGGCAAATGAAATGTAATCAAGCTTTGAACCACTAAGATACCTGGCATGGTTGTGGTTAATATCCTACATGATATTGCTATGCCAAAAACCTCCTTTTGGCTTGGGAATAAGTGCGGACTTGACTGCTTCCCCAACATCAAGCGGGTCGCAAGCTTCACAGCCTCCTAAACTCTTATTGGGCATGGTGATTAGATTCTCAAGTGAAAGCACACCTTGGAGTGTGCGGCTCAAGGAATCCATGCAAACAGAAGCATTGTTTAGGTCAAGACCAGAAAGCTGGCTGGTTCCGCCATGGGAAGGGGTGACCCTGATTGGCCTATCCCCCAGTCAGAACAGCTGGGGCTGCATCGTCTAACCCCCCTGTCTGTATGGCTCCACCATTGTCAATGTAGGGGTATCATCTTTGGGTCTCCTATTAAACTTGTCAGGACAAAATGTGGACTGAAATTATCTTATTTTCTGCTAGAGTATACAAAGTATTGTGATTGTTAGAGTAGGTGAAATTAGCGCTGTAATGGATCTCTGAGACAGAAGGTGATTTTACTGAAATTATCTTATTTTCTGTTAGAGTATACGAAGTATTGTGATTTTTAGTAGTTGAAATTAGCGCTATAATGGATCTCTGAGACAGAAAGTGATTTTACTGTCACCTTTGTGCTGTCCGTATTTTGTTTTGCCTTGTAGTGGGTCCGCGTTGGCCATAATGTGTGCTGAGAATAGAGACTTGTTTTGCCTTGCGGTGGGCACATGCTGGCCATAATGTGTGCCCAGAAAAGCGAGGTAGGAAAGTCCCTAAGAAGTAGTGAGCATTGCCAGGGTTGCACACCAAATACGGGGCCATAAGATTAGGGAAGGAGAAGAAGGGCCAGGCAATACATCGGATATTGGAAACTCCTATCCGCTTGGCCAGGTCACAATGAACCTTGTTAAGCATCTGGTATGTCACGGATCGTAGCATCCACTGGAATGTAGACCGGCAAACTCTCTCCAAGGCAAGACAGCAAGCAGGAATTAACGAGGCAGAAGGAGCAGGGAGCAGAAGCATGGAATGCAATGAGGCTGCTTAAAGCAGTAGCAATTTATCCTGCAGGAGCAGTCTACAGACATGTGAGACACCCATTTCGGTCTAATTGAACCTGTCTTGTACTGAGTGATCTGACCAATGGATGATCGTTGACACAAATTGAGAGTTTGAGACCTGCACATTCAATGAGAGTTCAGCTTCGCAACATGTGACATCAGTAAAGTGGTGGGGTATGCCAATGAGCTCTTTTCATTGTAGACAAATCCATTGCATGAGTTTAGGTTCCGAAGCATAATGGAGTTGCTATAATTCACCTGCAGACAATGCTAAATGAAATGAGTTTTTTTTTAGTTTGGCATCTCGCCGCTGATAGACCTGAAGTCTCTCTTCAAAAAGTCGCTTTAAAAAGTACAATTTCAAAATATCATGATTTGCTAGAAGTGCTTATGTTAAGGAGCTTAACGTCAGTGTACTATTTTTTTGTTGTTGAGACTCGAGAGATTTACACCCATGCACGTGTAAGCGGGTCCTCCCCCTACTCGTCTTTGCTTCATTCAGAATTTTATCATTAGAAAATTTGAGTGTAAATTTTTTTTTTGGTAAAGCATAGCTCAATTTTTGAGTGTTTTGATGGTTGCAGCTGTCTTACATTGGCGGACATGGAAGAATGTTGTGTTGTCTGTGCTGAGCCCCTTGAATGGGTTGGGTATGGTGTATGTGGTCATCGAGATGTGTGCTCCATATGTATAGCAAGGCTGCGATTCGTTCTTAATGACAAGCATTGTTGTATTTGCAAACAAGAGTGCACTTCTGTGTTCATGACTAAGGTAATTGATGTTTATGGGATGCATTAGTGCTTATGGTGAGACAGTGTACTATGTAAGGAATCAAGATGTTATGTTTTTGTATTGATGTTTATGGGATGCATTAGCGCTTATGGTGAGACAGTGTACTATGTAAGAAATCAAGATGTTATGTTTGTGTGTGTGTGTGTGTGTGAGAGAGAGAGAGAGAGAGAGAGAGAGAGAGAGAGAGATTAAGCGTCTACTAAAGACCCAATGGGCCTATGAGACCAAAGTGATACAATAATATCCATGGCATATCTCATCATTGAACGGAAAATAAAATAGGACAAATTAGAACTATGTCACTGGAGTAATACAAAACTGTTCATGGAAATCTCATCATGGAATACAAGGAACGTGAAACATGAGAGGAGCATCAGCCCTCAATAGATGGTATAACACTCTCAAAAATATCAAGAATGGGGCTAATGAGGATGGCTGAGAGGTCCCCCTCAGCTATGTCAGGAAAGAGAAATACATTAGTGTCTATGGAAGGACAAAATGTCCTATGAGACCAAATATATAACATAAAGACCATAGAGGTCTTGAGCCAAGTCTCCAATCCAAGAGGAAAATATTTCAATGAAAAATTCTACTAGTCAGGTAGAAAAACTGTAGTAATCAGAGAGAATCCTCTCATAAGAATTATAAACATTTCTTGGTTTTGGTTATCCTCAGTGTGTGTGGTGTGTGTGTGTGTGTGTGCGGAGAGAGAGAGAGAGAGAGAGAGAGAGAGAGAGAGAGAGAGAGTTATCCTAATGTTTGTCGAAGGCCAAAGTGACCTATGAGACCAAATAAAGACCATGGCGGTCTTTAGCCAATTCTGTGGTCTAGGAAAAGAACACATTTAAGAAAACATCCTTTTAATCAATTAGTAAATCTGCAAATGCCAAGTATCAAGTGCAGTCGCCTTAACAAAGAACCATCTGGTCTTGGTTTGTGTGTGGGTTTGGACTTATGAAAATCCACAATGAGAGCTCTACACTCAATATGTATGCGTGTGTGTGTGTGTGAGAGAGAGAGAGAGAGAGAGAGAGAGAGAGAGAGATTGGTTGTGAAGGCAAGAACTCTATAACTCTGAAATGGGCATTTTGGTAGCTGTGAAAAGGAGTTTGATTGTGAAACAATAAGCATTTTCTCTTTTTAATAGCTCTATTAGGAATGCATGTTAGGTAACTCTGTGATAAGCTGGTCAACGGCTTATAGTTGCATTGGTAAGTGCAGGCACTGGGAGATTTTACCAAAGTTATCAGAGATTTTGAATCTTTGCATGATCGTGGTGATCTTTGGTGTGAGAGCAATACACATGCGTACTTTGATGATAAGGAACATTTTGAAATGGTAAAAGCTATGTGCCGCCTTTCTTGTCAAATATGTGAAGAAGCAGAAGCTGCTGAGTCTGGCAAAGATTTTGTGAAGAAGGGTTTTGTTTTTAGAAGTCTTGATCTGTTGCGACGGCATCTTCTAATTGGGCATAAAGTTCAAATGTGCGGTCTTTGCTTGGAAGGACGGAAGGTGACTTACACACTTGTCCTTTTTATCAAGCTTACTGTTCCTATGTGTCCCAATTTAATTATGAAGGCTTTTAGTTTGGTTTAAATGGGTGCACATGCTTTGACTGACGATTTACTGAGTCCCATGCACTTGGAGATTGGTTAGTCACGATTTGGTGTGACCAGCAGCCTTGTATGGAGCACCTTTTTGGGCGGTTGATCTCCCATCCTTTGAGTGTATCCAGGTGGAGAGACTGTAGGTCATAGGTCACATATTTCACTGTAGACACAACATACTGTACATCCTACATCATATCAAACTAGCCAAGTTTGCGTCATTTCAGCTGGTCACATACATATAAAGTGTACATAGACATGTGGTGTCAAGGTGCAGTGCGCAGAAATGCTCGTCTTGACTTTCTTCAAAGTACAAATTTGAGAATGCTTAGAGAAGGAGAGAGGAAGAATAATGACAGTAGAAAACTTGATGAAACTAATCTATACTGCATATTTCTAAACTGTTTAAAGGTTTCAAACTTGCCAAAAATCTTGCCAGGTCTGGTAATTACTGAATTACTTGCTAAGCTTTTGGCTCTGAGAGTGTTGGATTGTTGTGTGTGCTGCCTTTGGGCCTGGATCTGATGTGCTTTGGGGATGGTTTAACTGCTCTTCAGGTCTTGTTTCGTCTCCCGTACTGGCTGCTGGGGAAGATGTGTAAAAAATGTGTAGTATGGGAAGAGAAGGGAAAGAGGGGGGAGGGGGAGCAGACGCTTTGGGGATGGTTAACTGCTCTTCAGGTCTGGTTTCGTCTCCCGTACTGGCTGCTGGGGAAGATGTGTAAAAAATGTTTAGTATGGGAAGAGAAGGGAAAGAGGGGGGAGGGGGAGCGGACGCTTGCTTTTGAATGTGTCTTGGCCTTAGAGAGCCCCCTCAAAATTGGGCCTTTGGCCGAGGGGACCCTAAAGGGGTTGGCTGGCATACTCAACCATAATTAGTAGCTCTACCATGAGGCTTGCAACTGAGTTTTCAAGATGATGAAGTTAATACTCCCTTATACTTACCTTGGACTCTGGAGAGGCAGATTATCCTTGATGCCTCACTAGGGTTGGTGTTAATACAATTAGTGAAACTAAGGAAAGTCTTGATGGTTCTTTCAACCCAATTCATTGCGCATTATTGAACTATATAAACCTTGCAAATTTGCCAACATTTGTCTCGATAGAGCTCTTCTTTGCTACAGAAGTTCAGGTTGGGTTCTAAAATCAGTGAAGTTTGGAATCCTGTTTTTCAATGATGAAGTATTTATTTCCTTCCTTTAATTCATCTGATGTTGAACTTTTGAATGATAAATACAGATCTTTATTTGTGAGCAAAAGCTTTACAACAGGGCTCAAATGGACCGTCATCTATCAAAAGGAGACTCAGAGGTTGATGGCATTGGCGAAGAAAGAGGAGGTTTTACTGGTCATCCAATGTGTAATTTCTGCCGAAGTAGATTCTACAGTGACAATGAACTTTATCATCATATGTCTGTGGACCACTACATCTGTCACATCTGTCAGCGGTAAGTGTTTACTTGACCAGTTTGTGGTATTTATAAGCTTTTCGATCATCATGAAGCTTGTGTTTGGCCTTAGATGTGCGTGTGATGACTACTGAGGCATTGTGATAGGTTAGATACATGCAAGTGTGAGCCCTAGTTTTATGAAGGACAGGGCGATTGTGTATATATAGTCGAGGAGAGATGCACTAATGGTGGTGCATTGCATGCCTCTGATGAGAGCATTCAGTGTGCTGAGACAAAGGCCTATGAGAATGATAGTTCGGGAACAGTAGGAGCAAGGTGTGGGCAGAAGATATGGAGCAATAGAAATTAGCAGCACTTAAGGTGGTGAAAGTGGTGCAAAATGGGCCAGAAATGTGCCTTTACTTAAGCATGTGGCTGGGTTGAGAAATAGGAGGGCATTTTTTTGGGTGGACAAATGGGAAAATGCAGACAATTGGACTGCAGTTTGTTTGTCCTCAAATAATTATTCCCGCTAAATTGTATCTCACTATGCTAATTTCATTTTGGTTTTACTGCTAATTTGTTGCTTGTTGCCATGTGCATCTGATGATGGCTGATTGCTTACATGTGAACTTTGCCGCCGGTTTAAAACCAGATTGCGTCCAGGCCATTATGATTATTTTCGCAATTATGATGATTTAGAGGTGAAGTTGTATCTCAAAGTGTCCTTCCCGCCCTTATTTTTTTCCCCTGAAGCTGTATAATCTAATTGTTGTTCATGGCCTACTTTGCGCACGCAGGTTCACTTCAGACACGAACATGCTCTTTGTGAACATCCAGATTGTCTGGCCAAAAAGTTCGTGGTATTTACCTCTGATTCAGAGCTTAAGGTAACACTTATTCCAAGCATCTCCCTAGTTGTGATCATGAACATGCACACCATTTTTTCTATCAAAATATACCAGTTGGTGCTTAATTTTTAACAATGCATCACTCATGCTGTATTGAAATCCCAGTTGCATACCGCTTTGTTTTGATAGATTCATTGGGATTCTTGCAGAGGCACAATGCATTGATGCATGGAGGCAACATGTCGAGGTCTCAAAGAAATGCAGCTTTGCAAGTATGTATGCAAATGTGTGTGTACTTGTGGTTCTTAGCAGAAGTCATTAGCAATATTGTCTTGGTACTCGCAAGTGGGAAATCAACGTCCTTCAGTTTCTTTCTTCTAAGCATAAAAGTAGCTTCTTGTGTTGTATGTTGTTGGTGAGCAGATTCCAGTTAGCTTTCAGTACCGCCGGCCGATTCAAGGTCGTGGGCCTGCCCTCAGTGGTGCAAACTATTCAAACAGCCAATTATCAACGGGGGCACATGGCAGTATGGTGTCAAATGCTGTGGAATCTGGAGTAGGGGATTATCTGCCTTTTTGCAATGGCACAAGCTCTCATGATACCAAAATCTATGTGGCCGAATCGTCAGCTAGGGGTGATGAAAGCTCTTCTGGAATTGAACCTTCCCATTACCTCGTAGCTGCTGGTGGCACTGGGTTACCTTGTCTAGAAGAAGCTGCATTTCCTCCCCTTCCAGGATCTAAGCATGCAAGGCGCAAAGCAAAGCAACACGCACGAGGAGCTACAGTAGCTATGGCTGCAGTGCTTGGGGGCCGTGATGGTGGAAGGCGTTCCTCTACCTCATCATGGCAGAGCCAAGTGCATGGGAGAACCGAAGGCGAGCCATCAAGAAGCAATATTAGTAATGTAACTACACCGAATCGATGGTCGCAAGCTCCAGCAAGAAACACACCTAATGAGGAAGTGGTGACTGTTACACGCTCTGCAACTGCAGCGAGTGGAAGGAATTCAACACCCACCAGTGATGAAAGAGTCAACGGCAGATTACCTGTTTCTGAATCCCCGTCTATGGGTGAAACACACAATGGTGATGTTGCTCACCTTACAAATGCGGTCCGTATTGCCAACAAGGCACTTATTGAGTGTATCCTGTTGAAATTGGGAGATGATGAGAAGCTTTTCACGGCGTTTAAGGATCTCTCTGCACAATTCAAAAGAGGGAAGATAGATGCAAGTGTCTACTACAAGCACATCATAAGTTTGGGATTATGGGATCTTGTGCCAGAATTAGCACGTTTATGTCCGGACCCTGAGAAGCAAAGGGATTTATTAGAGGCTTATGAGAAAGGACAGAAAGACAAACGATCAAGTGCTTTGAAAGACGACTTTCCCTCAATGGAGAGGAGGGAAATTGCTCAAAGCGGTGCTAGACGTGCAAAAGATGCTGTAAAAGAGGATGCATTCGATCCAACTTCAATACAGTCAGCTGTGAGTGCAACAGCTGCTCTTAGGCTTACGGACAGGGGAGGAACTAATGGCGATAATGATGACGTAGAGGTACTCTCTAAGGATGGGTACCGTGATCTCAAAGGAAAACACAGAGCCGAGTCGAGTTCTTCCAGGTCATGGTATAGTGTCGGAAGCTCATCAGGAAACGGTGCCCAAAACAACCCAACAAAGGTTCTGGTGAAGGGCATGACACCTGCAGATTGTCCTGGACTGATGCATGAATCCATTCCATCTGGTGTGGAAAAATCTTGGAGCTGTAGTGTGTGTACCTTAGAGAACAAGGAGTTGAACAGTCATTGTGCAGCCTGTGAAACCAGTCGCTCTGATGCAGCCAATTCAGCAGCAAGGGTTCCAGCACAAGGGCATGAAAAACGGAAAAAGAAAACTTCCAAGTTTGAAAGAGCTCGGCTGGATGATGGCTCACTAGGTCTGTCACTAGAGTCAAGGGGGCCTGATCCTGCCATGTGCAATCCAGCACCATCAGCTCAGAGATCAAGCAACCGTGGAGCTTGGAAAAATGGGGGTGGCCAGCGGCTTGTGGCATTGGCACAAAGAGAGGCTGTTATTGAGTCTGCTTGGAAAATGTCGTAATGGTTTTTTTTCTTGCTTGAGGTTGGTGAGAAGATTTGGAGGCGGCAACTGGTATAATTCTTGTGTTTTGCACTGATTAATGTATTTAGTTATGCTGGTCCTAATTTTGGAGTTGGCAAACCATCCGTGCAAATTTTGAATAAATGCGAAGCTTATGTTTGTGGCTTGTTCTTTAGCTTTGTTTACAAGCCTTTGTTTCCATCATCTTCAATATTTGCCTAGTGGGCAGACCTTAGAGCAAGTTGCATGGCTGACTGAAATATTTGGAAAACGAACATTAGTCCACTATCGGTTGAAAGGCGACCCAGTATCAGAAAAAAACCATTCTTGAGTGTAATTTTCACGGCTCGAATTGAGAAAAACTGGTTGCAATTTTGCCTAGCCTTGAATTTAAAGATTCAAAATTTTGACCAGTGAATCTATGCATTTTTTCAATAAATTGAAGGTCAGCCTTTTTTTCACTGGTTAGAAAAAAATTTGTTTTTGACACGGGAAAGGTCTTTGCATATTGGATGTCCCTTGTATTCTCTTTTAGTTTATGGTAGAGCTAAACAATTACCCCATATGTGGATAAAAAATAGCACCAAATCCTATGTAAGCAAGGGTTGGCTGTAACTCTCGTGTGTTGATGAGCCAACTTTGCGTGGCTTTGGACCAAGACTACTAGGCCTTGAGGTGGGTCTTGGGCTTGTTGACCTTTGTAGGTTGATACCACGTGTGGTATGGTGTGTTGGGGTAAAGGCACTATGCCCACCCTTATAGTGTGTACAAGCCCATAAGTTATAGTACATAGTACACTTAGTACTTTTAATGTACTAAGTGCACTATGTGTACTAGTGCAATATACATGTGTGATAGGGGAGTCACACACTCATACTTGGTGAGTTGACTTATCCCCACAACTCTCTCTCTCTCTCTCTCCCTTGTGCTTCTCTGTGTATGTCTCCCACATAACCTAACCCTAATTCTGTTTTCTCCCCATCAACTGGTATCAGAGCCATCGCAGGCTGTGTGTGTGTAGCTCCATGGAACCTGGAGGGCTGAAGTAGCTTGTTGGTGTGACCCAGTCAGTGTGAGCGTGGGCTGCCCAGCAGCCACGCTGGTCTGCCCAACATCGCCTTGCACACAGCCAGGCGCCTACAGCAGCAAGGCGTAGAACTCTCGAGCAGCAGGCGCACTTCAGCGCTGGGCGGCAGCAAGAATGCCAGACGGACACGTAGGCATTGGCGTTGAGGCTTTTGGTCACGTTTCGGCTGGCTACAAAGCGTATTAGCGCTAGGCGAAGCCAGGCGAACACGCGTATGAGCGCTGGAGGCAGACGACACCAGGCGAATGCGAATACGTCTACAAGTGGGCGATTTCAACTACTAGCCGGGACCAGTTATGCTCGAAAGCTCCAGCACGACCCTCCACCACCCGGCGCCTCAACGCGCTTGTAAAAGAGAAGGTGACGTGGACAAGGGCTGCCCAGCATACGCGTATCAGCTGCAGCACAACAGGCGCTTCTCCATCAACGCATCAGCATCAGCATCAATAGCAGCACTCTTTCTGCAGCAACATCAGCAAGAATTGCCCTTCTCTCCTGCAACAGCATCTGCAATCAAAATTCAGCCTGCAAATTGAAGAAAAATCAGAAATCAAGGTATTTGCCTCAATTTTTTTCTTGGGATTTGCAATTGAGCAGGTGCAATCATTAATTGAGCAGATACAGGCGCCGAATTGTTCAATTTTTGAGCAAAATTGGCAAAATTGGGTGACATTGGTCACAATCAGGATCAATTTGCAAGAAATTGGTCACAATCAGGATCAATTTGCAGGAAGTTGATCATAATCAGGATCAATTTGCAGGAAATTGAATGTCGAAATTTGGGGCTTTTGATGTAATTGTGCAATTAAGCACTCATACATGCTGTATGATGTGAGAAATCGCACATTTGGGCAAAATTGCAGCAAATTGCAGTGCAAATCAAGGGACTTTTGTGCCGATTTGGTTGATTTGCATGCAGGCAATCGCATTTGATGCTGTGGATAATGTGTTGATGCCTTACAAGCACTCAATGTGCCTGTAAATCAAGGGGCTTTCATGTATTTGATGTATATGTGGCCAGGGGAAGCATCGTGAACACTCTGGATGCCTTCATGTGCGCCAATGTACCATGTATGATCAGAAATTGATCTTAAATCAAGGGGCTTTTCAAGTTCGTATGCTTGTTGAGCTTGGCAAAGCAGCAGGCAAGACATTTATGCCTTGAATCCTCAAAAATCAGCTTGCAGTCAAGGGGCTTTTGCTCAATTTTTGTTCGGGACTGTTGTATGCAGTGTACAGGACTGTAAAAGTCTGATTTTCACTCATTTGGACAGCCAGGAGAGCATTTATTGCTAATGTACCTGTTGGTACAGATTTGGCACAGCTTTGTGCAAGTTTTGGCATGGCTATACACTGTTTTGAGTGACCAAAAGGTTCAATTTCAGCTGCTGAACTTGCCGGTACAGGTTTGGTACATCATTGGTGAGCACTTGGTACTGCTGTATAGTACTTTGGAAGTGCAAAAGAGCACATTTAAGGTGCTGTCCAAAATCTGCAGCAACCAGATTTTGGTGATTTCATCACAAAAAGTGGGAGAAAAGTTGCATTCTTGCTTCCGCCGTGGGAGATAAAGCTTGGGAGAATTAGGGTTAGGTCATGTGAGAGACATACACAGAGAAGAACAAGGGAGAAAAACTGTGAGCACTTTGTGTGCTTTTGGTGCAGCGTTTGCACACTTGCAGGGAGTCAGGCATTGACAGGTTGCATTTTGCTATGGCAACCACAGGTGAGAGCTCTTCATTGCTTCACATCAAGAAGCTTGAAGGCTCGCATAATTATGATATTTGGCAAACCCAGTGCTACAATGTGTTGCTCCAGAAAAAGCAGCACAAGCCTATCAAAGAAAGGGGTGTAATGCCCGCTTCTCTTACTGCTGAAGAGTGGGAAGATATGGATGAGCTGGCAAGATCTACTATCATGTTGTCTGTGTCAGACTCATTACTTTTCAGCATTCGTGAAGAGAAGATAGCTTGGGGAATGTGGCAGAGATTGCAGGACTTGTATGCCCAACAAAGTGCCTCAAGCAAAGTGTATTGGTTGAAGAAACTCATAGGCCTTCAGATGAAGGAAGGGGCGTCTATGACAGCCCATCTAAATGAGTTTAATGGTATTGTCAGCCAAGTTATTAATCAAAAGTTGGCAATGGACGATGAGTTCAAAGCCACTTTTCTGTTATGCACTTTGCCAGAGAGTTGGGACACATTCAGGACAGCCACTAGCAATTCGCATGCTATGCTGTCATATGCAGATGTTGAGGGTGCTCTTCTTCAAGAAGAGATGAACAGGAAAAACAACTCTGTTGGAAAGTCCAATGCAATGAATGCACGTGGGAGATCCCAGCAAAGGGGAAAAAGCCAAGAAAGGGGAAGGAGCAAGTCTCGCTCCAAAAAGGATTTGGAATGCCATTATTGTGGCAAGAAGGGACACATTAAAAAGCAATGCTACAAATGGAAAAATGATCAAAAAGAAAAGGGAAAAGGCAAAGACAAAGAGAAGGATGAAGCCAAAGATGTAAAGCCAAAGGGCAAAAGTGGAGTCAAGATTGAAGAAATCAATGTGTCACATGCAGGTGGCAGTGAGGATGAGGTCCTCTTTACGTCTTCACTTGATGCCCATTCACTTCTTACAGGTGGTCATGGTATGCACTCATGGATCATTGATTCAGGTGTCTCCTTTCATGTCACAGGTTGCAGAGACTTGTTTGTCAGGTATACTGCTGGCAATGAAGGAGTGGTTTACTTGGGTGATAACCATGCATGCAAGATTCTTGGCAGAGGTGATGTGAGGCTTGTGTTTTCAGATGGCTCACAGCTTATGCTCCATGATGTCAGGCATGTGCCTGAGATCAAGAAGAATCTGCTTTCTACTGGACAGCTTGATGATGCTGATTATGTTACCACATTTGGTAGTGGAAAGTGGAAAATTAGTAAGGGCTCACTGGTTGTTGCCAGAGGCTCTAAGGTGGACACTCTTTACTTTATGCATGCAGGTGTTTGTCACCATGCTAATGTAAATGCAACCGAGCTGCCGGAAATCTCTATGTGGCATAGCCGGTTGGGACACATGAGTGTCAAAGGAATGGAGCAATTGTCTCGTTTGGGTTACTTGCCTTCTCTAAAGTTTTCAAGTTTTCAATTTTGTGAGCATTGTATATATGGTAGGCAACTGCAGTGCCCCCACAAGAAAGCTCTTGGACAGAAAGATGCTCAGTTAGAGCTTGTGCATGTGAGATGCCTCAGCTTTCTTTGGGAGGGGCAAAATATTTTGTGTCTTTTATTGATGATGCCACACGCAAGGTGTGGGTTTATCCTCTTCGTTTGAAGAGTGATACATTCTCAGTGTTTCAGAAGTTTGTTGCTCTTGTTGAGAATCAAACTGGCAAAACACTGAAAGCTTTGCGTTCCAACAATGGTGGAGAGTACATGTCCAAACAGTTTCAGGACTTCTGTGATGCTAAAGGCATCAAGAGGGAGCTCTCTACTCCTTATGATCCTCCACAAAACGGGACAGCAGAGAGGATGAACAGGACCATTCAGGAGAAGGTCCGTTCTATGTTGTCACATGCTGCATTACCTCATGGTTTTTGGGCTGAAGCTGTTATGACAGCCGTTCACCTTATAAACAGGTCACCTAACACGAGGCTTGGTGGGAAAGTGCCAGAAGAAGTATGGACAGGGAAGCCTCCGTCATACAAGCACTTGAGAGTGTTTGGTTGCGTTGCGTACGTGCACATACGCAGGGAAATGCGCACCAAACTTGATCCAAAGTCTCACAAATGCATATTCCTAGGATATGGTGACAGAGGTGAAATGGGGTATAGACTTTGGGATCCCATGAATAGAAAGATCATACGCAGCAATGATGTCATTTTTGATGAAACATGCATGTATAAGGAGCCTGCAAGGCAACAGGAGCCTGGCAGAGTCATCTTTGATGATGATGGACATCATGGACAACAACCAAGGGCTGTAAATCAGCCATTACAGCAGGAAAACCAGCCCTTAAATGGTGCTGAAAATGGTCCGAATGGACAGCCAGAGATGGCAGAAGATATCCCTATGGATATACCACAGTTGGAGGAGATACCGGGCATGATATTTCAGCCTTATGGCATGGAACAGGAGCCACCAATGGGTGATATGCAGGCTGGACAGCAACCTGCAAATGATGGTCATTGGGTACGGAGGTCCACAAGACCCTCCAGAGCCCCTGACAGATTTGTTCCAGGGGTTGACTACTTGATGCTCACTGACTGTGGGGAGCCCTCATGTTATAAAGAGGCTTTACAGAGGGCAGACAAAGCTCTATGGGAGCGTGCCATGAAGTCAGAGATGGATTCTCTGCACAAAAATGGAACATGGAAGTTGGTGCCTTTGCCTGCAGGCAAGAAGGTTTTGCCATGCAAGTGGGTATACAGGCTCAAAGTTGCATCAGATGCAAAGCCAAGATACAAAGCCAGGTTAGTGGCTAAGGGCTTCAAGCAGGAATATGGTGTGGACTTTGATGAGATCTTCTCTCCAGTGGTCAAAATGACCACACTTAGAGCTGTGTTAGCTTTGGTTGCGCATGATGATCTGGACTTGATTCAGATGGATGTGAAGACTGCTTTTCTTCACGGTGATCTCCATGAGGAGATATATATGCAACAGCCAGAGGGTTATGCAGTGAGTGGAAAAGAGAAGCTTGTATGCAAGCTGAAAAAGAGTCTTTATGGGCTCAAACAGGCACCAAGAGAATGGTATCATAAATTTGATACATTCATGAAATCACAGAAATTCAGGAGAAGTGACATAGATCACTGCTTGTACACCAAGAAAGCTTTGGATGGCAGTCTATTGATCCTCATCTTGTATGTTGATTGCCGGGAAATCTCGTAAGGAGATGGATACCTTGAAGCAGAGGCTGCATCAAACCTTTGATATGAAGGATTTGGGTGATGCAAATCACATCTTGGGTATGCGGATACTTCGGGACAGAAATCAGCATGTGTTGTATTTGTCTCAGAAGGAATACATTGGCAAAGTCTTGCAGAGGTTCAATATGGACGGGGGGAAGAAGACTAGTACTCCTTTGCCTCCATATGTGAAACTCAGTGCTATGGACAGCCCACAATCGGATAGAGACAGGGCTGATATGGCCAAGATTCCGTATGCTTCAGCTTGTGGCAGTCTCATGTATGCCATGGTTGCTACTAGGCCGGACATTGCATTTGCAGTGGGAGTGGTTTCTAGATACATGGCCAACCCTGGCAAGAAGCATTGGGAAGCAGTGAAAGGTGTCATGAGATACCTGAAGGGCACACAGGATATGTGCATTTGCTTTGGCAAACAGGATGCATTAGTGCATGGTTACACGGATTCGGATTATGCCGGTCATCCAGATAACCGGAAGTCTACTACCGGTTATGTATTTACATTCACAGGAGGTGCTGTGTCATGGATATCCAGGATGCAGAAGTGCACAGCCTTATCTACTACAGAGGCCGAGTATATTGCAGCCACAGAGGCTTGCAAGGAGGCATTATGGCTATCTCGGTTAGTGGTTGATTTGGGCTATACAGGGGATATTCCATTGTTGCATTGTGACAGTCAGAGTGCCATTCAGTTGGCAAAGAACCCTGTTTTTCATGCAAAGACGAAGCATGTGGATGTGAAGTATCACTTCATCAGAGAGGTGATAGAGAACAAGCAAATTCAGCTTGTTAAGATTCATACGGATGACAACCCGGCTGATCTGTTGACAAAGAGTTTGCCTCCGGAGCGGTTTGCTCATTGCAGACACTTGATGGGCATTGGATGAGGCCAGTTTCAGCCTTGATATGGCCTTGTATATTATCATGTACATGCTGATTTTTCTTTTCCTTTACTTAAGGGCACTTTGCCTTTAAGTGGGAGGTTGTTGGGGTAAAGGCACTATGCCCACCCTTATAGTGTGTACAAGCCCATAAGTTATAGTACATAGTACACTTAGTACTTTTAATGTACTAAGTGCACTATGTGTACTAGTGCAATATACATGTGTGATAGGGGAGTCACACACTCATACTTGGTGAGTTGACTTATCCGCACAACTCTCTCTCTCTCTCTCTCTCCCTTGTGCTTCTCTGTGTATGTCTCCAACCCTAATTCTGTTTTCTCCCCATCATGGTGGTGGTCTAGTGATATGAAGGCCTCATGCTATGGTGTGCACGTCACTCTTTCAAGCTTGGGGGTGGCTTGATGTAGGGAGCCAATGGTTGGGAGGGGAGTTTGTCTACTGTTTTCCGTGTGGCTCGTGTGTGCATGTTTGAGTGCTCTCGATGTAAGATAATTGTGGCCTAGCATCATGAAGATGTTATGGTTGGTGTAAGAGCCAGCCTGTAATCACACAGAGAGCTATGGAGGTCATTCTCACAACATGGATGGCTTTATGGTATGTTGATTTGCAAAATCATGTGGATATTCTTTTTCTTTACTCATGTAGGAGAAAAAGAGATTTAATAGCAACCCATATTGATCTCTACTTCTAGTGGAGGAGAAGGTCATCTCCCTTGTGGAAGAGGGTGAGACTGGTTGATCCTCGGCAATTATGGTGAGAAAACACGTTGCTTTCACTACATGCTTTTCTGACTTGAGTTTCTTTTTGAAAAAACATAATAGAGGGGAGACGAGGCTTTTTTTTTCCCAAGCCAATCTGGAGGCTAGCCGCTTCATGGTGACGGGTAGACCCTGTTGGCAGACGCGCTATTGGAAGGACCTCCTTTGTCTATGACTAGTTGCTGTGTGAGGGCGGCTTCTCACATTGCCGTATCCTACTGTGGCTTTCAAAGTTGGGTAGACCTCCTTTGGCGTTGCCTTGCTTTGGTGTTGGCATCTCTGTGATCAGCAGACTGCTTCCACCTCCTAGGCCTTAATTGCCTCCTCTTCTACCCACATCATTGCGCTGCCTTAAGTGCGCCCCAGGGCCTAGGTGGACAGCATCACATGCAGCCAACCTACCAAGATGTCCCTAGTAGGGTCACAAAGGGCTGTTCAATGACCCATACAGCACAGTCATATGCACGTACGATGCACCCGAGGAATGTGAACACAATGGCCTCTTTTGTCCAAGAGAAAAAAAGATGCATGCTATGCTAGACAGAAGCATAACCTGGTCCTCCAACCAAACATCCCTTCTCTCTTTGTAGCACAACCAGGAGCTAGGCTTCAATAGATGAAAGAGGAGAGCTCCCTGTAGATCTGGTACTACCCCATGCAAGGAATGATTTGAGGGTGAATTTGGGTGGGTGGCTTGAGAGTGTCTCTACTATGTATGTGTGCATTGTGAATGCCCATGTTGCCTTTCGCGACTGCCGTCTGCCACATGACTACTAAAATGCAAGGTGGAAAGGCATTATTCTAAGCAGATTGCTGCTAGAGTGGGACTTAAAACGTAATCCTTATGGGTTGCTTTTCCTAATGTGGCTAAGCAACAATATAGTATTGGGTGCTTGTACTTGAAGTGGTTTGATTCAAGGACTCTTAAAGCCATATAAGTCGTCAATTGCATGAGATAGAATGAAGTGAATGTTGGTTCTAACTCTAGAAGAATTTGGAGCAGACTTGCTTTTTGAATGAGATTAGATAAGTGCCAATTGCTTATAATAGAAGAGTTTGGTTGGGGCTATAGTTTAACATAGTGGTCCAATGAAATCACTTTTATCTTGGATTGAGTCCGAAATAGAGTGATAAAGGCATTAAACCAATTTGTCTTATGAATTGCATGATCTAAATCTTCTCCAGGATGCCACACTACTAGATGTGATGATAAAATACTTAGCTGAGCTATTGAGGATTCACAATCCATGTGTTGGCTGGGCTATTGAAGATTCACTATCCACGTGTGCTACTAAGATAATGATTGCATGTTTTGGCATTAAGAAATTATGATACTATCATGGTTTGATGGATTACACACACCTTAAGCATTGTGATAATGAAATTGACTACCAAGATTGAGTGTTTATGTGAGGTAAACTCTATGTTTTGTTTTTATCCACAAGAAAATGCTCAATTGAGAGATTGTACTCCAAATTATACTTTAAGGGACTTGTAAGAACGAGAAGGTTCTAACGACTTTTCTTTGATCAAATCTATATAATAATGTCTCAATTGTTAAGATTTACTGTGGCTGAGTGATTATCAAGCTTGAATTGTGTTTCCATGCAAAAACATTTTGAGTTTGTTTGAGTACACACATAATGGAGATGGCAGTTGTGAGCAAACTCTTTGGGACTATTTCTTTGGGATCTAGCTGAGTGATTATGAAGCTCGAATTTGTTTCCTTTGGTATCCATGCAAAAACATTTTGACTTTGTTTGAGTACAAACATAATGGAGATGGGAGTTGTGAGCGTTTAAACTCTTGAAGTCAAGTGTTAGCGTTTAAACTCTCGAAGTCAAGTGTGAGATAGTGTCATTCACAAATACCAACCTTTATAGTTCTTCTCTCTCTCTATAGGTACATATTCTAGATTTGGATTCTCACAAGAGGTGATTTTTTTGGAGTGTGTCACTTTAAGGTATTTGTCGACTCATGGGCTATGGTTCATATACAGTGGCATTATAATAGGTTTATAGTCCTTGTCAATCTCATTTGTGTGTTGTTTGCCTAAGCCGGAATTAGTAACTTGTTCCAATCATTGTATTTCTCGCATAATTGCACTTAACGATGTACTCAAGGGATGACTAAGCCAAGTGAAGGCTGTCATATCCATCCAATGTGCGCTTAGACTAGCTTAGATAAGGTTAGACAATAAGTGGGTGCCCATTATGCATTTATGGAATCATCCATGTATGCGCAAGGTAAGCTTTGATCGCCCGGATCTAGAACAATATCCCAATCTAAACCTGTCTAGGAGAATTCATAAATAATGAGAAACATGGGAATATTAAATTCCATGAATTTACTCCTCATAACACTTATCCCATGAAAACAAAATCAGAGGTATTTTCTTATTTTCAATACTTTCTTGCTTTGGTTGAGAATGAAGCTGGTTTAAAAGTCCGAACTCTCCGTACAACTAAAGGGAGAGTATTTGTTGATGTTTTTAAAGACTTTTTGGCATAATAAGGCATTAAGCATCAATGTCACAAGAGATGATTTTTGGAGAGATTGTGACGTGTCGCTTAAAGGTATTTGGTGCATCATAAGTTAGGTTTGTTGACTCACGGGCTGGTGCATCGGTTTCCATGGTATATAAATTACATTGTATTGATTAGAAATTATTATTTGACATACATTTTAGGAAAATTTATATATCAAGAGAACAAAAGCTTAAGATTAGGATATAGCATTTCTAATTTTAGAAACTCTCCATGGGAGAATTAAAGAAGTAAGTGAATAACATAAACTTTTGAGAGTACTCTAAAAGGTTCTCTTTATCAAGGATAGTTGAGTGGTCTTACTGTCCTTTTGAGAGTACTCTAAAAGGTTATCTCTTTATCAAGGATAGTTGAGTGATCTTATTGTCCTTATAGTTGAGTGGTCTTATTGTCCTTATAAGCTTAATATAAAAATTGATCGTGGTTATGGTAATTGCCAAGATTAAGAGTGGACAAGAGGTTGTTTGAAATTATAATAAGTGGATATGTGATGTAAGATTCAATGGTCAAAGTGTGCTAGACCATGAGCTATGTGCTAGTTTAACTGAAGGGAAAATTGGTTTGGAATGTTGATGATGTTTTTTGGCATGTGTCATTAGTAAATGGCCACATGGAAAATAGTTAGAATCAATGGGTTCAAATGACAAAGGCATACCTATTGAGGGGTAATGATCTCTAGTGTGACTTGGGTCCTTGATGCTATGAATCTTACAAGTAAACTATTCTAATTGCTCTACAAGAACTAGATAGGGTGTGGATCGATGGAAATTTTGAATTCTTTGAGTTCTTTATGTGGACATCTATAGGGTGTAGTTTGAAGGTAAAAATGAGAAGATTCACATTGCCTAGATCTCAAGGGAGTTGGTTGGGTCATTCATGTGTAAATATGTTGACACCAATAATAAGAGAACTGTGCATAATAGTATTTCCTTGATGGCGTATAAATGTGAAACTCTAAAATATGGATACTATTTTTTGATGGATAATTATACTCCCAAAATTTCCATACATGTGAGACCCCTATCCCTCTATCTATGGCACAATGGAATCACACTAAGGTTGGAGCGACTCACTCAAGGCCTGATATCACAATGTCCTAACACTTGGCTATCCCATTAGTTTCTCTTAGTCTGACTAGAATAATCCTTATGTAGGAAAGGTGGATGATTCCTCTAGGTGTATTCCTTTCATAATTCTCACAAGCAGGTCACATCGAGCGGCTCCTCCGGGCTCAACAAGATGTCATCACTCCTCCATTATGAACGCAATATGACTATCCTTATTCATGACTTCCCAACTACTTATCCCAGGTTTTTCTTGCTCTAAAAGATAGAGATACACCCTTTTCTTGATTAAAGCGTTCTCAACCTTTTTGAGTGAGTCAAGGGTTATTTAGGTATTTCTCTCTCTAAGAATCTTCTTTTTCCTGAGCGAGTTGGACTTAATCTAAACATTTTTGATGCCAAATAGATTTCCTTGAGATAATCCTAGGATGTTAAGTTATTCCTATGCTTAATCCTACTTGCTCAAGGGGTCTTTTTACTTTCTTTTTCTTAATTTCCTACTTCTCTCTCTAGAATTTTACTTGAGGGATTCTTATCTCTATAGAATTCTTTGCATTGATTTTTAAAAATAATTCTAAGAATTCCACTATACATCTTTAACTAATCTAAGGCCTTCTTTATCCACCTAAAGTCATTTTCTCTCTCTAAAACCCTAATCTATATTTTCTCTCTCTACGCCTAGGTTTTTTTTCCTAAAAATAATAATTATTAAGAAATCTTGATTCCCACTTGATTTATATCCTTCTAACCAAATTTCCTTTGCTTGATTCCCACTTGATTTATATCCTTCTAACCAAATTTCCTTTGAAGAGGGTCATTTTATACACATTTATGTGTACCATATGCACATTTGTGTGCATCCACAAGATACACACTTGTGCACATATTTCAACGAACATCGTTAATTTGGAATCAATTAATTTCTAAAAATCAAACCGTTTATTCTACCCTATCTCATAAATTTTAAGACAATCAATTTCTCTAAAATTCAAGCTTTATCCTTAGACTAGGTTTTTTATCCTAAGGTTAAGTTGATAAATTAAACATAAGAAGGATTAAATTAATCCTTCATTCAAAGTCTATTCTAAGATTTAGAATTAACACGGTACTTCTCTAATTAATTTAATTTAAATCTATGCAAAAAATCTTATAAAAACCTTTAGCCTTGCTAAAATTCTAAGGTTCTTCTATGTTTTTATGCAAAAAATATTAATTTAGATTAGTTCCATTTAGACCATTCAAAAGCAAGATAAATGCTAGAAGGATCAATTTTGAATGATGAACATGAAGTGTACCTTTTGGGGCTTGATTTAGACTTGATGTAGATGCAAAATCTGATGAAGGAGACCTACATAGCATCTAAAATGCCACAAACTTTTTGCTCTTCCCTAGGCAATAATCAATATAATGAGATTTTAGTACTTTGAAGAGGTAAAAGGGCTAGAAATGGGCTTGTACTAAACTAGGAGGAGTACTTGCACAGACAGCAATAAAATGGCCTCACAAACATCAAGAAAAACCCATGGAATTCTCTTGAGGAAAGGGGCTTATTTATATTGGGTAAAAGCATGGATCGGTGGTACCACTATTCTCCCTTTCTTTGGGTTTTCTCAAGTGGTTTTTGTGGGTGGACTTCTTATGGAGGGGGAAAAGATTTACTCCGAGTGAATTAGTTGTAGTAGGTGTGAATTAGTTGTAGTAGTAGGAGGGACGGAAATCCAATTTTGAATTGCATGGTTAAAAGGTGGTGTTAATAATGTTGGATATCACTGCTCCACCCTCAGGTAACTACGCAGGCACCGGCTAACTCTACTTTGTGAGCCCCCCCTATATGAGGAGAAGGCATTTATGAGTAGTACGGGTCGCCTGGTAGGTCTCGGTTTAAACACCGAATGGTGGCCGATTGTGGCCAGATAGCATGAGACGATTTTGGAGAAGGTTGGCACACTGCCAACCAGGCTACATGCATATGCGGTGAGTTATTATACACCTGCTGCATATGGGCTGTAAATTTTGGGTCCGTTGTGGCGCGCAGTTTCACACCAGCCTACTTGGGGGGAAGGTGCGGAGGGGGGCGTGAGCCCCTCTCCGCAGGGGGTCCGGTCTTTTCCACTAAAATCACTCTTCACCCACGCTTTTTGCATACAGCCTTCGCTCTTACTTCTTCCGGTCAGCTATCAAAGCTTCTTCACCGAAGCAAACGGCTGGGAAGCGGTAACTATCTATTGTAATTGCATACAGAATTAGAAATTTTTGATTCTCCATATCTCTGTGTTTTCTCTTGTCTACAAAGATCTTGGCTTTTGTTGTTTCGTAATTTCTTACAAATAATGCAATCATGTTTAGGTGTGAATTCACCTAACGTGCAAAAATTATTTTCAAACGTTTCGCCTCATCAGCGGCGAGCGACGACCAAGCATACACCACAGCCCTTTGCTCTGTTGTGGGACACCGACCTAGCTCTATAGGTACCATAGCTCTCTCTCTCTCTCTCTATATATATATATATATATATATATATATATATATATATATATATATATATTCAAGAACCTCATGCCTTTACCCAGGTACCACAGGTCTCTCTCGTGGAGACTCTTTCCCACTTACATCTCTGTCTCTCTGTCTGTCTATCTGTGTGTCTCTATCTATCTATCTATCTATCTATCTCTGGTATATGCCCATTGCTCATTTCTTTGGTGAGTGTGCATAACAGTCATGTGTTTCTTTATGTGCAGGCATGAAGACACATGCTATGGGAGGAATTTCATTCTGAGTGCCACTTCCTATATTTGAAGGTGTACCAGGTGGCTCCCCCAAATAGTGAAATCACTCTAACCCACCCTCCTTTGACTCCTCTGACCCCTCCTTTGACTCCTCCTTTGACTCCTCTATTCTTCCTCCTCTGACTCCTCTATTCCTCCTCCTCTGACTCCTCCCCTTCTCTTTGACTCCTCCTTTGACTCCTCCTTTGACTCCTCTATTCCTCCTCCTCTGACTCCTCCTCTGACTCCTCCCCTTCTCTCTGACTCCTCCTTTGACTCCTCTATTCTTCCTCCTTTGACTCCTCTATTCCTCCTCCTCTGACTCCTCCCCTTCTCTCTGACTCCTCCTTTGACTCCTCTATTCTTCCTCCTTTGACTCCTCTATTCCTCCTCCTCTGACTCCTCCCCTTCTCTCTGACTCCTCTATTTTGCCTACTCTCACTTCTCTGACTCCTCTATTTTGCCTACTCTCACTTCTCTGACTCCTGTGCCTCCTCTCCTCGTGCTCCTCAAATTCCTCTGACTCCCCTATTCTGCCTCCTCTGACTCCTCTAACCACTCATATGATTCCTCTGACTCCTCTCCTCTGACTCCTCTTATCTGACTCCTCTGACTCCCCTCCTCTAACTTGTTTGACCCCTCCTCTGACTCCTCTGACCCCTTCTCCCCCCCCTCTGAATCCTCCTCTCACTCCTCTATTCTGCCTTCTCTAACTCCTCTAACTCCTCTATTATGCCTTCTCTGACTCCTCAGACTCCCCTCCCCTCTAACTAACTCCCCTCCTTTGACTCCTCTGACTCGTCTAACGACTCCTCCTCTGACTCCTCTATCTATTCTGCCTCCTTTGACCCCTCCTCTGAATCCCCTATTCTACCTCCTCTACCTCCTCTAGCTTTTCTAACTCCCCTCCTCTCACTCCTCCTCTTACTCCTCTATTTTGCCTTCCTATGACTCCTCTGACCATCCTCCCCTTCTCTCACTCCCCTATTCTCCCTCCTCCGACTCTCCTACTCTGACTCCTTTAACTCCTCTCCCTCCTCTCCTTAGCCTCCTCTAACTCCTATGACTCTCACTCCTGTGACTCCTGTGACTCCCGTACCTCCTCTCCTTATGCTCTTCAAACTCATTTGACTCCCCTATTCTGCCTCCTCTGACTCTTCTAACTCCACTCCTCTAACCACTCCTATGATTCCTATGACTCCTATGGCTCCTCTAACCACTCCTATGATTCCTATGACTCCTCTGACCCCTCCTCCCCTATTCTGCCTCCTCTGACCCCTCCTCTAACTCCTCTATTTGCCTGCTCTACCTTGGACTCCTCTCCTATGCCTAACCCCTCCTTTGACTCCTCTATTCTGCCTCCTCTGAATCCTCCTCCCCTCTTCCGACTCCTCTATTTTGTCTACTTTGACTCCTCTAACTCCTCTGCCTCCTCTCCTCAGGCTCCTCAAACTCCTCTGACTCCACTGACGCCTCTCCTCATGCTCCTCAAACTCCTTTGACTCCCCTATTTTGCCTCCTCTGACTCCCCTATTTTGCCTCCTCTGACTCCCCATTCCTATGATTCCTCTAAGTCCCCTCCTCTGACTCCTTTGACCCCTCCTCTGACTCCTCTATTGTGCCTCCCTTGACCCCTATTTTGCCTCCTCTGACCCCTATTTTGCCTCCTCTGACTCCCCATTCCTATGATTCCTCTAAGTCCCCTCCTCTGACTCCTTTGACCCCTCCTCTGACTCCTCTATTATGCCTCCTCTGACCCCTCTGACCCCCATCTGAACCCTCCTCTGACTCCTCCTCTGACTCCTCTATTTTGCCTTCTTTGACTCCTTTATCTCCCGTATTTTGCCTCCTCTAAATCCTCTGACTCCCCTCCTCTGACCCCTCCTCTCACTCCTCTGACTCCCCTCCTACAACTCCTTTGACTCCCCTCCTTTGCATCCTCTGACTCCCCTCTAACTCCTCCTCCTTTGCATCCTCCTCCTCTGACTCCTCTAACTCCCCTCCTATAACTCCTTTGACTCCCCTCCATTGCCTCCTCTGACTCCTCCTTTGCATCCTCTGACTCCCCTCTGACTCCTCCTCTAACTCCTCCTCTTCCTCCTCTTCCTCCTCTTCCTCCTCTAACTCCTCTAACTCCTCTGACTCCTCCTCTTCCTCCTCTCCTCTGACTCCTCCTCTGATCCCTACTCTCCTCCTCTGACTCCTCTACCTCCTCTCCTTAGCCTCTCCTATGACTCATCAGACTACCCTATTCTACCTCCTCTCCTTAGCCTCTCCTATGACTCATCAGACTACCCTATTCTACCTCCTCTGACTCCTGTGACTCCCCTCCTAAGACTCCTCTAACTCATGTAGTGCCTCTCTAACTCCCCCTCCTCGACTCACGTCATGCCTCTGATTCCCCTCCTTTGACTCCTCTATAACACTCCATCCTCTTTAAAGTGCAGGTGTGAGAGTTTGCTGCACTAAGATTTCTTCTATGGACACCCAAAAACTCAGATTCTTTTCTAAAACTTATGGGCTCGATAACACCATTGAGAAGCATCATTACAGCTGCTCTCTTAAAATAGAGCCCATCCGATGATCGCGGAACCTTCAACTGTGTCAACATGTGCGAATGCTCGACAAAATAGCTCTTTCTACAACAAAACCTTCTGGTTGTACATCCCTTAATTTGGGATGGAGTAAGAGATCTTGGAAAATTTTCATTCTAGTACATAACTCTATTCCTTTTATCTTCTCACACCAAGACCTTGCAACCACACTGCATACTTGTTTCTTGTCCTTCTCATTGACCGATTTGTTCTCTTAGGGCCTTTTCTGCACCTTGATTTTCTCTCAATGCTCCCTTTGCTTCAAAGCCCAATACTTCCACCGTTTTTGGGTACCTTTAGATCCAAGGTTGATAGTGTGTGCACCTAGATTCTGCATAGGATCTCCTTCTCCCATGGCATGCCCATATATAACAATGCTCTATTCACCCTCATATGCATACGTTGACCTCCTCCCATAGGCTAACTTTTTCCCATGACGCTCCATATTCTCACTTGGAGTTACAAAAGAGCTGGTGATTAAACCCAAGTGTGCCAGTGTGTGCTTGTATGTGTGTATAAGCTTGAGAGAGAGAGAGAGAGAGAGAGAGAGAGAGAGAGAGAGAGAGAGAGAGAGAGAGAGAGAGAGAATGACTCGACAGCTTATTGCTCCTTAAGAGGGTGTGAAATCATGCACAATAGCTTTGATGGCACATTGGTGTGGATATTTGACCTTGCATAGGAGTCCTTGGGTACTATGTCTACCTACCATTTACTTGAAATAAACCATGTGAGCCTTGCTAGTTAACCTCTTTTGCCACCCAAAATGATGCTCAAAATCTATGTATCTATTAAATTAATGTCTTATCTCACCTAGACCTTGCTTCCAAAAATAGGCCTCTTTATGCTCCTTGTAGTCAGCAATCTTGTCCCTTCATTGCATGTGCAATTGCCCCAAACAAATTGAGACTCCTTCTTTTGTCCATGTGCAACTGCTCTTTGTTAGCTTCTTCTTCTTCTCTTTTACCTTGCTCTTTTGCTTTTTACTTTCTTGCTCTCATACTTATTTCTCTTTTGTGATTCCTCCTGCTCTTTTATGCTTATTGTGTGCCTGCATTTATCCTCACTCTTCTCTTTTCCTTGGCTACTATTTATCTCCCCATCATTTTGTTTTCTATCCAGTTCACTCTTTCTTTCTCTCCTCGCATCTCATTGTACTCTTTCTTTCCTTCTTTTGTATTGTTGCCTGCTTCTACTTGTTTTTTTGTTTTCTCTTTTGCATCTTCTTCCCTTCTCATGGCCTTGTTCTTAACAAGCTTGTGTATTGTGTTGGTCTCTATTAAATGTCTGTTTCTCCACTTGCTTTTCTTCATTATTCCTTCTTCTCTTTCTTGTTTGCTTTGACTTTTCCTTCCTTTGTTATTTTGGTTCCCACTTTGCCATGCTTTTTGATTTTGTTCCTTGGGCTTGTTTTTATCATCTTGCCCCTAAGTTTTTAAACAAAATATATATACTGCTTAAAGGATTCTTGAGTGTGTATGTTTTGTTTGGCCTTAGAGTGATGCTACAAAATAATAAACAAGGCCTAAGATGTAAGAGAGGAAGATAAATATAGAAGGAAAAAATAATAAGAATAAGAGAGAATTAAGAGGCATATATGTATGTGTATGTGAACATATAGATAAAATATTTAAGAGGCAAAAAATTAAAATAAAAGAACTCATGAAAAAATGGGGAAGAGGGGGGAGGAGAGAAGGGAAACGAAGCTGAGGTTGCCATTTTTGTTGCTTACATGTCCACCTTTTTGGGCTTGCCCAGGTGGAAATGTAGAGGTGGCACTAGTTCGAGCATAGGTGGAAATGCAGACGGTGGCACTGGTTCGAGTCTAGGTGGAAATGTAGAGGTGGCACTGGTTCGATAATTGGTGGCCATTATTATTGTAGACGTGGCAACTGTTATGAGGCTAGGGGCTATTGGTGCTGATTGCCTAGCGCTACCATGGTCATGTTAATGATTGTAGCTTGTTAACGGTTCGATTTTTAGATGCCACATCTTGTCCAAAGTGTGGATAATTTGGTTACAAGGATTGGAGAATCTCATTACAAAGACAAAGGTTTACAGGTTCCACTGAAAGTGTCATGAAATTTTCCTTCGAAGCCAAGCTTACTTTTTTTGTAGTCCATCAATTTCAAAGTAGATCTATTGGCATGTTTGGAATCAAAGATGGCATTTTAAGGGTTCTAATAGATTGTGAAACATTCCATTATATCCAAACATATTTAGAGGACATGGATCGACTTTTTAATGGAACTGTATAATGTGAAGTTAGAGATTTCTCTTGATCGGATACAATCGTTTAGTTAGAGATTCCTCTTGATGAGATATAATCATTTACATAGTCATTGCTCATGATGGGATATAATCATTTAGATAGCCATTTCTCTTGATCGGATACAATCATTTAGAAAGTCAATTTGGCCAATTGTTCTTGTGAATTATAGTATTCCAAATTTCATGTCTATTAAGAAATAAATACTAATTTTGAGGTTAGTGATACTTAGTATAAATTTAATTTTAGCATTGTGCTTCATTTTATGCCCACTTTATATAATGTATGTTAGGGACATGACAAGTGAAAAATATTAATGTAGACTTAGCTCCATTGATTGAAGAGTTAGAATCATCATGGAATGGTTGACCATCGTTAATTGACATCTCGAGGCTAATAGGTTACCAAAGTTTCTTGCTTTGGGAGATCAAACACTATAGAGGGTTTTCATTATGTTTAGGTATGTACTCTTTATATTCCCTTGCTTTAGAAGAAAGATTTTTAAATACTTTTATTAGAGTGTATGGACAACCTGTCAACAAAAGGATATAAAGCATGCTTAATTTGTGGGAGCGTTACAAATACCTTTAGTAGAGTGGTGTGGGAACGAAATAAATACCTTTATTAGAGTGTATTGGCAACCTATCAAAATGAAAGGATATAAAGAATGTATAATGTGTGAGAATGAAAAAATATTAAATTAGTGACAATACATATCCAAATTTCACCCATATAAATTCAAGAAAAGATATTCCTTTGATGGTGCCATTGAGGATTAACCATGCCCACCACAATGGAGAAGATACACAAAGAGATGGAAGGTTGAAATCTTCTTCTACTCGCTCTCAAAAGAGGTCTATAAAAGATAAGTGAAAACTAACATTACTAGAGTACTATGTACAAGGAGTCCATAATGTAAAATACTAAGTAGGTGGACTAGCAAGATAAGTATGCCGCCATAACTCGGTTGAACTATGTAGGTGTATTCTAACTATAGAATCACTTGCAAAGATCTATCATATTAGCTACCACAAATGCACCAATGGTGTAAAGGTAGAACATTCATCCATGCACATCATGAGTGTTAGCTGGTGTTGATCTTGACATCTTAATACTACTACTAACATACATATATTAGATCTATACTCTTATTTATTTGCTAGAAAGCTATGCCAAAATTAATACTTAAATTCTCTTTCTGAGTTTTTACTATTCAATTCTGATAAGGTTTATTTTCCCTTTTTAAACCTTCAACAACACTCTGATACGTAGATTCAATGGGATCGAGAAAAAAGTACCTTTAACTAGGCCAAGCAATTGGCAGAAACTTAGAAAAGTCCTCTCAGTATCGAAAGTAGAAAATGGTACTAAAAGTGGATGTGATAAGATGTGATGTGGATCTGAATGAATGTAAATAAATGTGATGGGATGTAAATGGATGCGATGTGATTAGATGAGATGTGAATGTGATGTGATAAGATGTGAATGTGATGTGATGTAAATGGATGTGAATGTGATGAGATGTGGATGTGGATGTGAATGAGATGGATGTGGATAGAGGTGAATGTGAATGAATTAATGGATGTGGATGAATGTGATGAGCTGTGAATGGATGTGGTGTGATATGGATAGATGTGGATGTGATGTAATGTGGATGGAATGAATGTGATGTGATATGGATAGATGTGGATGTGAATGTGATATGATATGGTGAGATGTGAATGGGTGTGATGTGATGTAAATGGATGTGGATGTGGATGTGGATGTGAATGTGAGGAGATGTGATGTGATGTAAATGGATGTGGATATGAATGTGAGGAGATGCGGATGAGATGTTATGTGATGTAAATGGATATGGATGTGAATGTGATAAGATGTGAATGAGATGTGAAAGGATGTGATGTGATGAAAACGGATGAGAATGAGATATAATGTGATAAATGTGCATGTGAATGAATGAATGGATGTGGATGACTGTGATGAGCTGTGAATGGATGTGGTGTGATATGGATAGATGTGGATGTGATGTAATGTGGATGAAATATGAGATGTGATGATATGTGAAAGGATGTGATGTGATGAAAATGGATGAGAATGAGATATAATGTGATAAATGTGCATGTGAATGAATGAATGGATGTGGATGAATGTGATGAGCTGTGTGAATGGATGTGGTGTGATATGGATAGATGTGGATATGATGTAATGTGGATGGAATGAATGTGATGTGATATGGATAGATGTGGATGGAATGTATGTGATGTGATGTGGATGAAAGTGATGGGTGTGATGGGATGTGAATGGGAGTGATGAAAGGTGAATGGGTGTGATGGATGTGAATGGGTGTGATGGATGTGAATGCGTGTGATGGGTGTGATGAGATATGAATGGATGTGATGTGATGTGAATGGATGTGATGTGGATCTGGGTAGATGTGAATGGATGTGATGTGGATCTGGGTAGGTGTGAATGGATGTGATGTGATGTGAATATGATATGATGAGATGTAAATGGATGAGAATATGATGTGATGAGATGTGAATGGATGAGATGTGATGTGGATGGATGTGATGTGATGAGATGTGGATCTGAATGAATATAAATGGATGTGATGTGAATGGATGAGATGTGATGTGGATGGATGTGATGTGATGAGATGTGGATCTGAATGAATATAAATGGATGTGATGTAATGTGAATGGATGGATGAGATGTAAGGTGGATGAATGTGATATGATGTGGATCTAGGTAGATGTGAATGGATGAGATGTGATGTGGATCGGGGTAAATGTGAATGGATGAGATGTGATGTGATGTGATGTGGCTATGGGTAGATGTGAATAGATGAGATGTGATGAGGATGGATGTGATGTGATGTGATGAGGATCTGAATAGATGTGAATGGATGTAATGAGATGTGATGTGATGAGATGTAATATGATGTGATTGGATGAGAATGGATAAAGGATGATGGGAATAGATATGTTTGGATGAGGGATAAGCAAAGTGAATTGATTTAGAAGAATGTGGAATAACGAGAAATGATGTGGAACAATGTGGAAAGATGAGACTGTATTTATGATCTGTTTTTAAATGACTGTTTTATGTCAAGAATGCTGGGAAAGCATTTTGACGATCTTGTGAATGAGATCGTGGAGACCTAAGTGATAAAGTTGCAACAGCTGATGGAAAGTCAATGGAGGACGTCTCACGTAGCAATGTATGTCAAGGTCTTGACCAGCCTCGGTTCGATTTAAATGGTGAGCTTCCAGTACGGTGGATGAGGGACCAAGGAAGCGGCCTATGAGTGAAGCGCTAGGTGATCTGCAAAGGAGCCTAGAGGGTGCTGACCATATGGTGCTCGGGCTCTGGGTCACCGAAGATACCCACGCGTGCATCGAGGAAGAAAATGGAACAAGGTGTTAGAGTTGTTTTCTGAACTTAGGCATAGATCTGGTTGATTGGCCTTGTTGGTCCTCAATGGATGAGTCCATGACTCTTTTATATGGATCTGTTAGTTGATCTTGCTGATCTTCAATGGAGAGTCCATCTGGATTTTCTTATGTGACTATATTTTTGGGTACTATGAGCTGGGAACTATTGAAAAGGCCCTTGAGTGAACAGGTGGTGATCGTTCTGGTTGCGAATGATGCCATAGGTACACCGATGAAGGAATGGTTGTAAATTAAAATTCAAGCTAGATATTTTGGAGGATTATGATCAGTGATACTATGGTTTCATTAAAAGATTGTTTTGAAGACAATTGAATCTGTGAAACATGCAATTTCATATTGGGTGTGTAAGTGGTGTGACTATCTTGAAGTTTGCTTGAAGCGCTAGCTAGGGGGCCTGGGAACTCTTTTCCCTGGTACCTGAGGCAAAGCATAACCAAATTCCTAAATGGATCCTATCACTACAGTGGTTGGGCAGTTGGCTAACCCATGGGATTGGATGGAGTTAGGTTGGACTGATGAATCCCTAAAATGAGACTCAATTATGTTAAATGGATCCTATCACTACAGTGGTTGGGCAGTTGGCTAACCCATGGGATTGGATTGGATGGAGTTAGGTTGGACTGATGAATCCCTAAAATGAGACTCAATTATGTTAAATTATGATAGTTGAAGTAAATCTCGGATAACCCTTGTTCTATGGAGAAGAATCAACGGCTATGCCTCTTGATGAGGAAAAAAGCGTTGGACTCTATGATCCAAGTGCAAGTCTCTTCCTTGATGCCACGTGTAAAATATATATATATATGAATATGAATATGTATGTATATATATTAATATATGTATTTATATATATTAATATATGTATTTATATCTATTAATATGTATATAGATATATATATTAATATATGTATCTATTATAAATTATAGATATATATATAGAGTTTATAATAGATACATGTATTAATATATATATCTATATATATATATTAATATACATCGATATATATAATATATATACACACATATACATAGATACATATACATGCATATATTAATATGTATACACATTAATACATATATATACATATATGTATATATATGTATATATACATACATATATCAATTGCTGGAGTTAAGCTTCTTCGGATCAAAAAGCTTCTTCAAGTTTTTCTCACACACACACATATCATATAAATAGATATATGTATGTGCACATACACACACACACACACACACACACACACACACACACACATATATGTATATGTATTAATATATATGTATGTGTACATACATACATACATATATATATATATGTATATATCAATACATACATACATACATACATACATATATATATATATATATATATGTATGTATGTATGTATGTATGTATGTATATATATACATATAAATATATATATATATATATATATGTATGTATGTATGTATGTATGTATGTATACATACATACATACATACATATATATATATATGTATGTATGTATGTATGTATGTATGTATACATACATACATACATACATATATATATATATATGTATGTATGTATGTATGTATGTATATATATATATACATATAAATATAAATATATATATATATATATGTATGTATGTATGTATGTATGTATTGATATATACATATATATTAATACATATACATACATACATACATATATATATATATGTATGTATGTATATATACATGTATGTATGTATGTATGTATGTATGTATGTATGTGTGTTTTATTCTTGGGTTATTTGGACCATCATTACTTCTCTCTATTGTTGTCATGACACTACCCCAATGTGCTATGTGTAATGGAATGTGCTAATGGACTCGTCCAAAGTATAATGCGCATGTGCGAGACCACAAATGTGGGCAGGCCACGGAAGATCAATTTTAAGGAGCAAGATACAATCATTACTCCTCAAAGAAAAACAGAAGCCATAGAGTTTAGGGTGATTAAGCGCAAGGTGAATGAAGAAAAGTGGGCAATCTAAAGGACATGCATTGGAAGCAAGGTAACATGTAGTGGAACTCCTCATGGTGGTAAGAGGTGTGGACAACACATATCCGAATCTACAAAGGGTGTGCCTGTACCATCATTCGAAGAGTATCGCAAGCACCTTAATGATCTCATTAGACAATGGATATGGCCAGTTATTGTTGTGGGAAGTAACCTCAAAGACGAGGATGTGTATTCATTATGGGAAGGTGGATACCAAGTGGAGAGCAAGAATGCAGAAGGTGTCATGCCCACCCCTCCTACTAGCGGTGGGGTTACAAGGTCCTTTATAAAAGTAGCAAGTATGAAAGAACAACCATATGGGTCCACTACATGCACAAAGGCAGGTGGATCAGGCATGCAAAATGGCATAAGAGTTAGGTACTGCACGTCAATATCAGAGGAAGCGAAAAAAAATTAAAGGGTGCTCTAAAGATGAAAGCTAGGGTGGTAGAAGACGTGCAAAGGCTGGAGTATAAGCATGAAGTTTTCAAGATCGAATCGCACATGGATGATGCACACGTTGGAAAATACGATGTGCATGTGAAAGACAAATCGTGTTGTACGTGTCCAGATTTTGTAGATAGAGAATCCAAGAAGAAGCCTTATCTTACATGCAAGCACTTGTACTTCATATATTGCGTGTTCTTGGCTTGAGCTAGAATGGGAATATATTCATCCACCAACCTATTCTTTCAGATTTGGAGCTCTACAAAGTCTTGTCTTATAGAAAAACCTACCCTAATTTAGACCATTGAATGCATGGAATTTCACATGTCGAATTTTCTCATTTCATGTCTTATAGTATATGTAACCTCATTGGAAGCAGCCTCATTGTAGAGGGTTCGACTGTGCAATATCTTGTTTTGTGTTACCTTTGTGGTAGGAAATTGAGAAAGAGTAAGAGAAAGAGAAAGAGAGTGAGGGAGGAGGGGAATCTTTTTGAAATCTACTCGCCCGATTCAAAAAAAGCACTCGCTTTAGAAATAGCTCACCATAAAAAAAGCGCTCGCTTTAGAAATAGCTCACCCCATAAAAAATCCCCCATGGAGATACAAGTGAAAAATACATTAAATAGGCATAATTTCAATCAAGGTTCTTGAAGTTCCTCCCACAGACATGTCATCTTCGAAGGAAATAGTCATTCAACACATTGTGAGAGAAATACAAAGAGACATTGAGCTTTTGACCATAGCACGCTCAGATAGGCTTATGAAACCATCATCAAAAAGCAGGAGGCAATCTGGTTGTTCTAGCACGAGGCCTTTACATAGCATAGTCAAAATCCAAATCATAGCAACAAACACAATGGAGGAGGCCAGTCCGGTTGTTCTAGCAGGAGGCCTTTATGTAGCATAGTCAAAAGCACATATCATAGAAACAAACACAGTGCTTGTAGACAACAATCAACAACATTCAAGCACACACTAAGGCGGATGCATCATCACCTCCTCTTAGTACTTGAAGTGAATTAGTAGCCTATAAATGTGTAGTGGCGCATCAAGAGCAATGCATGGTGGAGCTCCATGATATAAATGAGATAAGCTTCTCTAAAGATTGGAAAATCTTAAGCATTTTAAAAAATTTATTTGGTGTAAAGTGCCCCATATAAGATGCTATTCGTATGGGGTTTCTTTGTTATAGCTTTATTCATCACTATAAGTATAAAGATGCTCATGTTGGGGCATGTGTTACTTTCCATGGTCATGTTGAGGCATGTGTTGCTTTCGGTGGTCATGTTGAACCACACTGGGGCCATGTGGAGGCCATTTTGATGCCCGTGAAGAGGCATATGCATTTATGTGGCCTTTGTGAGCCACAACGTTTATGAGTGTGCAAGTCTATTGTTAACCCCTATACTTATCCCTCTTCCTTATCCCTCACCTCACATTTAGCTTCTTATATTCATCCAAGGGCACCTTTTCCCATGAGGTTTCTCCCCTTGGATACCCCACCTTGCACTCATTTGTTTGCACACAATTTGTATTACTTTGTGCACATATTTTGGATGGTTTGAGGGGTGATGGGTATGCCTACACCCTATTGGTTGTAATATGTGGGATCACTCTATGCCTGCCATGTGACAAGGAGATGAGCCTCGTTTTCCTATATAAAGAAACATAGGGTGAGAGGCAAGGCATGTCCTCTAGCCCAAGTTGGAATCCACCACATTGGTGTCATTTTGGGAAATCTCTCTAGCTCTTGCTTGTTGAGATGTCAAGATAAACATGAGCTGACACTCACAAGGCACTTGCGTGACCATTCGACATTTACATCACTGGCGGGTTTGGTATAGTTGGCATCGACATATCTTCGCCAGAGATTCTACAACTAGACTACACCGACTCGTCCACACCTACCCACTCCACTTAGTGTGTTCACATTATGGACCACTTGTATATACTCTATTATGTGTGTTAGTCACTTTATCTTCCTTGTAGACCCCCTTTTGTTGTGTGAAGAGGAAGAAGAATTTTCAGCCTCTCACCTTGTGTGTTCTCTTTCAGGGTTTGTGTGAGTGTGTGTGTGCTTGCAAGAGCTCAAGTCTCTTCTCCCCTGTATATTTTAATGGTATCAGAGCCTAGTTCATGCTAAGGGCTGAGCAGCAAGCAAGAGAAGCACATGAAGGGGTACGACGGTAAGAGCTTCATCTACTCTTCTCCCTTTGTTTTGGCTACTACACCCTTATCGAGAGCTCTTTGGGAGGCATTTTGACAAACGCACTAAAATTGAGGAGATTTCTTCATGGGAGCGGAGCTACAAGGCAACTATAGTGTCTGTTGGACAAAATTTTTTGGGCCAAATTGGTATTTCGGGCGCGTTTGGACTTCCGTTATCAGTTCATAGGCGTTCAATGGCACTACGAGTAAGTTTCGATTCTATGTAAAACTACTGTTTTTGGAACTGCAAGAAGGGCGATTGGTTGTGTAGACACTGTGTGTACTGCAAAGAGGTCTTAAAGCTGCCATTGGGTGTATGTATGCAAATTGAGGTCACTGGTTGTGACAGTTTGGATGCAGTATAGTACCTGCAAAGAATACAACAGTTTGTGCATGTTAAATAAGAGTGATGTTTTTGGTAAATTTGTGTTGTAGACAAGATGTCGAATGATGGAATAAACTAGATTGTTGCAGAGAAGCTTGACAAGAACAACTTCCATGCTTGGAGGTTTAGATTGGCAAATTTCTTAATGGGAAAAGGTTACTGGGACTACATTGAAGGTGAACATGAGGAAGTACCAAAGATACCAGAGATTAATCCAAATGTTGCAAATGTAAAAGAATTCAAGGAGCAAGGAAAGTCATGTATTGGCTTTCTATTAGTATACAAGACACCATGATTGGGCATATACAGGATGCCAAGTCACCTAAGGAGGCATGGGACACCTTGGTGAAGCTGTATGAAACTAAGTCACCTAAGGAGGCATGGGACACCTTGGTGAAGCTGTATGAAACTAACACCAAGGCACGAAAGATTCAGTTGAAGAATGAGCTTCATACTGTGGAGAAGAAAAATATGTCTGTGAATGATTATGCCTTGAAGATCAAGGGTATTGTGGAATCCCTTGCATCAATTGGTGTTTCTGTTAATGATGATGATAAGGTGGAAGTGTATCTATATGGTCTCACAAGTTATAATACAAGGCATTTAAGACGTCTATTCAGACTCGAGAGAACATTTAAGAAAAATATGTCTGTGAATGATTATGTCTTGAAGATCAAGGGTATTGTGGAATCCCTTGCATCAATTGGTGTTTCTGTTAATGATGATGATGATAAGGTGGAAGTGTATCTACATGGTCTCAAGCTATAATACAAGGCATTTAAGATGTCTATTTAGACTCGAGAGAACATTCCCAACTTCACAAATTTGGTGTCAATGCTGATCATTGAAGAAGAAGAAGAATTTTCAGCCTCTCACCTTGTGTGTTCTCTTCTAGGGTTTGTGTGAGTGTGTGTGTGCTTGCAAGAGCTCAAGCTCTCTTCTCCCTTGCATCTTTTCATCACTTTCTAGGTGAGGTCTTTCACTAGAAGCTCTTGCAGTGGTTGCATGCTTATGTGGTTTTTTTGGTGGCTTGGGATACTCTTGCTTGCTAGGTTGAGTCTTGCATTGGAGCTATGGTATGTGTGAAATTCTTTGTGCGCATGTGATTAATGTCCTTAGTTTGCATGTAAGAGAGGTGGGGGTGTGTTTCCTTGCGCATGGAGAGGGCACCTATCTATGTGCGAGTTGATATGTACCTTTTAAACATTATAATAAATCGGGTGAAAGCATTGAAGTTTATCCTTAGTCACTAACATTTTGATTTTTCTTTTTTCATTTCTCTCATTCACTTTCACACACGCACTAGCACACATACACCTACTAACCTCACATTTCTCTCATTCACTTTCACACACGCACTAGCACACATACACCTACTAACCTCACCTTTCACGCACTCATACACTCCACAAATTAATGTTTTAACTCTCTCTCAAACTAATATCACTAACACCTCTCTTTTTTTCTCTTAAAAATAAAATAAAAAACAGAGAATTTTTTCACAATCAAAATGCATAGTCTGTACTCTCTCTCCCTCATTTAGCAAGTGTACAATTTTCAAAATACTTTGCTTGAGCATTAACAAATTGTGCAAAATCTTTCCATAGCTATGGCACATCACTTGCAGCATGTCCTTGCTCACATTCTTTCTCCCCATGATGAATCATGCATCACTAGCTACATGCAGATCCTTTGATGGTATGAGAGTTGGTGGGGTATTTTTCCATTTCTTGAGAGCACATGGGATACTCTTCCATCCGCACTATTTGACGAGCCGTGTACATCTCATCACACAAGGTGATCTATTGGGACTCGATGCACTTCACGGCGTCACATGGCTACCCTTATCTATTCATTTTACTCCAAGATCATATTGATTTTTATATCCAGAGCATCACATAGAGGTGTTTTGATTTATGTATCATGTTCCACCCTCAAATCTGGTCGCATATGCCCAAACTATTACACCCATCCCATACCCCAACCACCTAACACAAGTTGTGGTGCAGCACCTTTCTATGCTCACCCCCTTGGAGATTGTACCCCATGATGACGCTGCCACAACCTCTAATTGGACATTGTAGCCACTTATGATTCACCATGGAAGATACATGTTGATCCTCACATCAATTATTGTATTTGACACAGGTTTTGCTACACACTTGAATGATTTTTCTCTTCCTTTTGAGCCATCTTATGAGGTGGAAATATCCATTCATGTATTTATAGAGGATCTCTTGTCATATTTTGGGATAGAGTCTCTATACACTCCACCATCTTCTCTAGGTGTAGATTGTTATGGATACCACTCATCATTAGCTTTTGCTCCAAGCTGCATTTCAGAAAACCAGGGTTAGGCTCCATTAATACTCCATGGGCTTCAAACGATCTTATCCTCATCATCAACCTATGTACCCACCTTTGTAGATCCTTTTGATAAGGACACTATTTCCTTGATGGCCACATCTTTTGCAAAGGTGTTCCCTACTCCATAATCCATTCATTGCCCACATCCTTCTCACTTGGGAGCAATACATTGGCATTGACTAGGGCACCCCATTTGTCTTCATTCATTTGAGACCCTAGCTTACATCAGGCAGAGTACCAAGAGTTTTTCATTTTTGTTTGGGATCCGGATAGTGGTCCTCTCGCTTTCGACATATATTTTATCCTCTTCATTGGCATGGATTCATCGACATTGTACTCTAGAGCTGCTGATGGAGTTTCCCATTTTTATTTGGGATCCAAGGGAATGACTTCCGTGTCATTCCTCCATGTCATTTTTTTCCCACGGGGTTTTTTTCCCCTTGGATAACCATCGCTCCCTTGTACATACCCATATTTTATTCCCCTTTAGCTTATGCTTCATTCAAGACACCCCTTCATCTCATCTTCATTGACACACTTCGGTCCCATCCCCTTTCATATCCAAGGGACCGGATGTGAGGTGGGAGGATGTTAACCCCTATACCTATCCCTCTCTCTTATCCCTCACCTCATATTTAGCTTCTTGTATTCATCCAAGGAAACTTTTGAAAGAACTCAAAAAGAGCTAGAGTTAGCTTCTTAGACTAGTTAGTCACTATGATTCATAAGAAAACATGAGAAAAGATTATAGTTAGTTGGAGCACTAGCAATAGATTCCCAACCACGAAAGGCATATTGATGATGACCTCATTATAGTCAATTCAGAGGGGTTGATGAAGATCCAATACCATTGAAAATTAAGAAAGTTTAAGCCATAATAGACATATTGATGATGAACCTCATTAAAGTCATTTTTGGGGCCCAATGCCATTGAAAATTAAGATTGTAGTTGGCACTAGCAAGAGATTCCTAGGTACAAAAGGCATATCGATGATGACATCATTAAAATAAGTTTGGGTGGGGATACCATTAAAATTTAAGAATTTTTTCTGATCTTGAATTTAGAAATGACTTGGTAAAATTCTCTTGAATTTAGGAATAACTTGGTAAATCTCTTCACCAACGAAATATTCTAATGTGTTTATGATTGCACAAAGATCTAGAGAAGGAGTAGATCTCAAATTGTATCCACAAAATTGAAGGATGATCTTGATAAGATCTCGAAGGTCTAATTATATTCTCTATAGAGGATGAAAATGGGCATTTTCCATAGTCATTGTATCCAATAAGAAGAGTGTATGTGGAGTATAGAAAGTTGTATGCTTAGACAAGGAAATACCCTTTTTACTTACCATTCATTGAAGTAGTTTTAGATGATGTAGTTAATCATGAGATGTACTCGTTCATGCATAAATTTAGTGGTTATAATCTTGTACTAATGGCTTTTGATGATTATGAGAAAACAACTTTCAAACTGAATTACTGGGGCCATATGCCTACAAGGTATTGCCATTTGGGTTATGCAATGCTCTTGGTTCATTTGATTGAAACCTTCAAGGAATACCTTATGGAGTGGATGCGAGTTATTTTGAACTATATATATATATATATATATATATATATATATATATATATATATATATATATATATAACACCTTATGGAGTGGGTGTGAGTTACATGTAGGTATGTATGTATTTTGGCAAGAAGTCTAAGCACTTGGAAAATTTGAAACTTTGTTTCTAAAGGCATGGAAAACTTGGCCTTAGTCTCAATTTAAAAAAAGAGCTCTTTTGGCACAAGTTCTAGTGTGCGCATCATTTCTAAACATGGGATTGACCTATTGTAGTAGTAGATGTCAAAAATGTATAGGTAATCAAGGAATTAATCTCACTTAGTGGAGGTTTCAAGGCCAAGAGGTTTTCAGGCCAAGTAGGTTTTCATGTAGGTATGTATGTATTTTGGCAAGAAGTCTAAGCACTTGGAAAATTTGAAACTTTGTTCCTAAAGGCATGGAAAACTTGGCCTTAGTCTCAATTTAAAAAAAGAGCTCTTTTGGCACAAGTTCTAGTGTGCGCATCATTTCTAAACATGGGATTGACCTATTGTAGTAGTAGATGTCAAAAATGTATAGGTAATCAAGGAATTAATCTCACTTAGTGGAGGTTTCAAGGCCAAGAGGTTTTCAGGCCAAGTAGGTTTTCACATAAGGTACATTAGTACTATGCAAATACTTTACAAAATAAGGTAAGTCTTATGTTTGGTCAATTAAGTGTTAGAATGCCTTTGATTCTACTCAAAAAGAGACTTTCACAATTACTTGTTTTACAATAGACGAAATGGGACAAGGCTTCCCATGTTCATGTAGATTCATTTGACATGATTATGGGCTATGGGCTCACCTAAGGCCAGACAAGAAGGATTAGCTAATTTACCATGCAAGAAGAAGATTGTCCAAATCTACCCTATAACTTAGAAGGAAGGGTTAGGCATATGTTTTAATGTGAAAAGTTCATACATTACCTCTTGGAAATGAAATTTGGTTCTATGTGAATCTCTTTCTTTTCAAAGTACATGGAATTACACCTTCTGCCAAGACTCTCTCTTTGTGTAGGGTACAATCTTGTGTAGAGCATCTCCCCCCTCTCTCACCTCCACACGATAACCTTGCTAGGGTTTTCGCGTGAACACACACGCGCACGCATGCACGCACACATGCACACACAAAGTGATGGCAATCAAATAGAAGTGAACACACACACACACACACACACACACACACATGTGCACGTTAATGTCTCTTGCTTGGTCTTGCACACAAAGTGATGGCAATCAAATAGAGTGCTAGCGAGACACATGTGCGCACACAATACCTTTGTCTATTGGGGAGGGGGGAGAAATGGAAGTGAACCCACCTTGATGCTAGAGATGGGCAACGAAAAATGGTAGGGCAGGAGAGTAGGCATCGATGAAGGGAGTAGAGCGGGTGTTGATAGGGGGGGTGGAGCAAGATAAGGAGGACAAGGTGTAGACATGAAGTGGGGGGAGGCGAGCATCAAGAGACATTTTGACCTACCAACACATTGGAGATGTAGTAATGACCTCTAGACATATGGACGTGAGATATGTACCAACCTATGGAGGAGAATGACGTATCGACCTTGAAGATACGTTGCATATAGATTGTGGAGAGCTTGGTGTATTATTCTAAATATGTACTTTGTATGGATCCTAGATGTGTATAGTATATCATTTGTTAAAATATGTACTTTGTATGGATCCTAGATGTGTATGGTATATCGTTTGTTAAAATGCCTATGGCATATCTACATCGTTTGTATCGATTTGGGTTTAGTACTGATTAGCTTGCGACTGCTTCTAGTTATGAGTTAAGGGGCCCAAGGCTTTGTGGTACATACTTTATGTTACATAGAGTTTGACCTCTTGAGATGCCTTGCTTTGTAACCTAGCTTTTCAAAATCTCTCTCTCTCTCTCTCTCTCTCTCTCTCTCTCTCTATATATATATATATATATATATATGATGTATGTATGTATGTGTGTATGTATGTATGTATTAAAACAGATTTACGTGAATATAGCAATAGGAATGTACCCCATTTAAGAGCTGCTACATAGTAGAGAGTCTCGTTGGAGACATCTCATGAAACTAGAATGATGCAAAGAAGATTTAGCAGGACGACACAAGGAGTGTACCCCATTTAAGAGCTGATACACGAGGTAAAGAAAGAGTCTTGTTGGAGATGTTGGAGACATCTCATGAAATTAGAATGATACAAATAAGATTAGCAAGACCACACAAGGAGAAAAAAAGGTTATATCTATTTTATTTATTTATTTATTTATTTTCCCGAAATTGGGCGACCACAAGTGAGGGTAAGAAGAAATCCAAAGAGACATATAAACTATTATGAAGGATACCTTCAAAGCTCCTTTTGCCCTCATAGTCCTCCTTCAACTGCAGGTCTAGTCTTCGTCTTTATCGCTTCTCTGTGCTGCTGCTGCAGAGCTCTCCATGGCGTCCAAACGCATCCTGAAGGAGCTCAAAGACCTGCAGAAGGACCCTCCGACCTCATGCAGTGCGGGTATGTGGCCTTTTCCATGCCTCGAAATCACTCCATGTGTTGATGCAAGACAGGAGAAAGGGGATCTCAGGGTTAGGGTCATTAATCATTCTTATTCTAGCGTTTGGGGTTGAAGATTTGGGGAGTTTGTATGACAGTAGCTCGTGTACTTGGAAAGAGGTGAAAAATTCGGTTCAGGGTTTAGTATCAGGGCGTCGTCTGTGTGTGCGGTAGGAACACGACTGCTTCTGCTGAGGATGCCTCGAATCCACGAGGGACGGTTGTTTTTGGAGCTAGGTATGTCGCCTTCTGAGTCTAGGGTTAGGGTTTTCGTGTTTGCGAGTCTTTATGGTGATTGCCTAGTCTTTCTCGATCCAGTCTTCAAGGTACGATATTGTTGTCATTGTGAGTGATGGATGCTGAAGCTTGCTTGGTTTTCGCATCTCCAGGCTTGTTTTCTCACGCTTAGGATGGGATATTACATGTGTATTGATAGCTTGAATGCATGTGTTAATGACAGGTCCTGTAGCGGAAGATATGTTCCACTGGCAGGCCACAATCATGGGACCAGTTGACAGTCCTTATGCAGGTGGAGTGTTCCTGGTCACAATTCACTTCCCTCCAGACTATCCATTCAAGCCTCCCAAGGTGAACTTACATTATTTCGGTCCTTTCTAAAGGGGACAAGCACACCTGGATAGCATGCGTTGAAGTTAAATTGTCAAATTTGAAGTTTTTTTGGTTTATGGGTGGCTGGGTGGGTATATTTAATATCCTTGTATGGGCTGTCAAATGTTCTCTGCTTGAGTACCTATGTTGTTCATCCGTGTGCACTCTTTGTTTTTGACAGTCACTTGTTGATTGACATCCCACAGATCCGGATGCCTCTAGTGCCATACCATTTTGCTCTTGGGTAGTGGCAACTGCCATAGGGTGTTCGATATGAAACAAAGTGTCTTGGCTCTTGAGTTTAGTTGAGAAAACTGAGGTTATGAATCTTAAGCAGACTACTCGGTGTGGTAACTTGCAATGCTACATAGGTTACAGTCATAGTTGCAAACATTCGCATTTGCATAGGTTAGCAAACGTTTGTTGCATTCTCACGTTTGCAACACCCTGCAAACTTGACTTTTTTTGCAACTTAAAAATTTAGGCAGCTGGCCATGCTTTAGGTTTTTATTGGGTAGCGTGTAAATACTAAACATTGGGTACTGTGGCTCATCAAAGCGTACGAAATTAAAACGTTGCTGAATGTTGGGAATCGTGCTCAAGTAAACTGCTATGCAGAGAGTAGAATCGCCATTCAACTTTCAACATTGTGAAGAAGCTTGAAGGTGTGTGCTGCACCCCACAACCGTAGCCCACTACAGCCTAAAGCCTACAACCTTCACGGAATGTTGATATTTTTGAAATTTGAAACTCTCCCGGAAAAGCCCCTAATTTGACATGTTAGTCTACAGAGATGGTTTTCTTTTGGAAATTGGCCATCTAAATCAGCTTTAAGCAAGTTAGCAATTTGAGCATAAGTTTTATGATTTTATGCATGCATAATATTTCTCGAATGCATCTCCACCAAGGTTTGAATCATTCTTTAGCAAACTTGGCAAACTCAATGCGAATGCATGAATGCAACGAATGCTTGCAACTATGGGACTCTCAGTTTATATTATAGCTTGAAATTGAACTTGAAAAGAGATCATTAGTTATGTAAATCCCAATGCTCCACCAAAACTGTAGAAGGGGCATGTTGCTTTCACCAGGAGGGTTCGCCCACTTGCTCAGAAGAAGACCAAGTAACTGTAGAGGCAGTTCTTTTTTGCCTAAAATTTAAGTTGAGGAGCTTTTGCTAATTATGCTAACCACAGCAGCAGAGGGATAGCTCTTGCAGCATGGAGTGATTTTCATATTGTGCCTCTCTTTTTGGAATTGACAAGGCAAGAATTGAGAATTCTTTCTGTACAAGGAACTCTATAGAGGGCTTGAATTGACCTTTGGATCATGGGGGACTTGTAGTGGGCTTGCTTTAAGAAAGGTAAAAGGATTATGAAATTTAAGCTTTATTCTCAGGCTATATCCTGTTTTAGTGTCTGATCATGTTGTCTTCAGATGGCCTTGTTGGTTGCACAAACCAGTCCTTGATAAGGTTTGTCGCTTGATGTAAACATGGTTGAGGTTAACTTTGGATGGATAGTTACACATGTTTTTTTGCTGTCTTTTTTCTTTGCAAGACTGTAATGGGTGTACATGATGGGGCTGTATGCTTTTTCTGCCTAGGAGAGGAAATGATTCTGACCAAGTTTATGTGCTTCTATCCGGGCAATCGATTTCCTGTGTATGTGATTCTACTAAGTGCTTTTCGCAGGTTGCTTTCAGAACAAAAGTGTTTCATCCAAACATTAACAGCAATGGAAGTATTTGTTTAGATATTTTGAAAGAACAATGGAGTCCAGCCCTTACCATCTCTAAGGTATGGCCTAACTGCTATTTTATGCGGCCTTGAAGCTGGCTGTTAAAGGAACGTTTCTAACAATTCAAGCACACACTTACGCTGCAGGTTCTGCTCTCCATCTGTTCGTTGCTCACTGATCCTAACCCAGATGATCCCCTTGTTCCTGAGATTGCGCACATGTACAAGACAGACAGAGGGAAGTATGAAGCAACTGCAAGGAACTGGACTCAAAAATATGCCATGGGCTGAGGAGGTTCGGCACCATTGGGACTTTCCTTTAGTAGCAAACACATGGAGTGATAATTTGTAATTAAACTTGTCATGGATTTAGCATATTCCAGTCTAATTTCTTTCTTAAGCTTTTTGTACTTCTCACCTTTGATTGCCAGATTTTGAACTTTTAGCCATTGTCAGGAGATGTTATGTACATCCAGTTTGTTGCATCTGGCTTCAACTGCAGAACAGCGTGTGATCAAGACAGGTTTTGTGAATTATACAAATCTTTCTGCTAGCTTCTGGGTTTGCAGTGCTCCGGTTGAAATGTATACATGAAGGTTTTCAGCTGAGTATGATATGTGTTTCTGTAGACGTGTCTGTGAAGTGCTACTTAATTCCCAGTGTATTGGTAGTATTGCTTTATTTCCACCGTCGTTAAGGTGTGGAGGTTGCTTTAGCCACTCAAGAGGCTATGTAAGTACTACCTCTCTCGCTATGTAAGTACTACCTCTCTCGCAACACCACTAATCTTGCTCACTCACACACAAGAGTAGAGAGACAGATACACTGTAATCACCTAAGCATGCAAAGCCATCCCTCTCTCAATCAGGCATATATCACACTAGCACATAATGAGCACTACTGGTAAAGAGGACTCAAGTTTGAATATTGGAATTGTGTCCTGTCATAAAAATGTGTTATAACGCCTTGATCATGGTGGTTTACATCTTATGTTGCCTTTTTTCATAGTGCACCTTAGCCTCTACATTGAGGATAGTGTTGCTTGGCCTCAGCTTTGAGGAGTTCTAGAAATTCAAAAAGAAAGATCACTTTTTTAATGCCCTTAGGATAGAGCTACTTGTTTCTCTAAGTTGAATTTTCCAAGGGTTGACACATGCTTGCCCCTTTAAGTTTGTCAATTTCTTAAGTTTGTGTTTATTCACTTTGCTAAGGAGTTCACATGTGCTTGAGCTTGCTTTGCATTTGTCTTTTCTTTTAGTGATTGTCTTTTATATATTTAGAATTGTCCGAGTGCTTGAGCTTTGCTTTGCTTTTGTCAAAGACTCCAGCACAAAATTTAGCATAGTTCAATAATTGAATGTGCACATGGGCATTGCTTTCGTATCACCTCGCAGCTCTAAGAATTGAGTTACTTCATAAATAAATTTCTCAAATAATTTAAGATTCTCACTCAAAGAAGGTTTTTCTCCGTTAGATTGTATCTTAATGTGCATGGTTCTCCCTAAATGAAGAGATTATGTTCAAATCTTGGAGATGAGATAGTGCCTTCCTTGTTTGTCTAGGGGGATACCTCAATTTAAGATAGTGACTTCTTAGCTTGTCTATAGCTCTTGTGGTTGCCAAAGGTGTTGCTCCAAAATCAAATAGGAAAATAGAGAAATACTCTTATCCATGTACCGCTTCTTTTGTTGTCTTGTTCTTGTATCTTGCTTGCTTCCTCAGCTCTTACTTGAACCGAAGCTCTAATATCACAAAGAGAATGTAAAGGAATATGGAGAGCTTGAGTTTCCTATAATTAAACATACACACATGAGGGAGCAAGACATAAGAGAGATGGATGGTTGAATTTTCTTTTTTCTTCTCTCAATCTAGTATATTGTAGAGATAAAAAGTACTCTCTTATTATAATGTATAAATGGTCAGTCCATAGTGTGAATTTGATTGTATGAATTGGTGTTATATCTACACCATACTTTGGTAATCTAAATGTCATAGCTTGTCATCTGCTAGTAGCATATCAACCATGATCTCACCAATTGTGCTGGGTCATCAATGGTTGTAGCACTAGTTGAGCTTGATATCTTAACATATAGTATACATTATCTATGTAAAAATATTTTGAAAACAAATCATGTAACTTAAAAATTATTCTCGTTCAAAACATATCTTTCAAGATTAAGAACTGGAGGCCGAATCTTTGGATGCGATGCAAGTGCTACTTCAAAAATATAAAAGCAGTGTAAAGAATGTTATAATAGTCTTGTCTTAAAGACACATGTATATAAAAGGGTGTCTTTAGATGATATAAGATACACACATGTATTAAAGGATGTGTCTTTAGATGATAGAAGATACAAGTAAGTACATATAAAATAACTTTTAAATGCATATAAAGCTATTATATTTGTAGTGTACTTCAAAAATATTTAAGGTCTTTTCGAAGAAAAATTAAAAAGTTAAAACTTTCTTACAAAAAGTGTTCAAATGATAACCTTCTAATGAAGACACCACTTGTAGTGCACAAATGATATTCTTCTAAAGTTAAAAAATAATAAAATATCTGCTTGATTGTTTTTTCAATGTATTTTTCTAATAGAAATTTCTTTGAAACAAATTACTTAAAGAGAAATGTTTTTTTTTGAACAATATCGTTTGTGTTAATTTAGTAGGAATTTCTTTAAAACAATTTACTTAAAAGAGAAATATAAATTTTTCAAAAGTTTATAAAAGTCATAAAAGTGACTTTTTTTTTGCAAAAGCATTTTGCTAGTAGGAATTTCTTTAAAACAATTTATTTAAAGAGAAATGGGATTTTTTCAAAAGTCTATAAAAGCCACAAAGTGGCTTTTTTTCTACAAGGCTAGTGCTAACATGGACGCAATCAATACATATACGGAATCAAAGAAGGCAAGTTGGATGAGCTCCAATGGAATCAATAGAAACAAACTGTTAAAAATTAATATGTCACTATCTTGAGGTTTCTTTGCTAAGCTGACATTTTGCTAAGTTGACAAAATAATAGACTGCAGGTGTCTTAAGTTTTTTCTCTTCCATTAGGGTTAATAACATTAAAAAAGGGTCACATTTTAATCACTTGTATTGGATTTGGATTAAGCTATAGACCAATAAAAACGTGACATTTAACCATAAATATGACATTGGGTATCATATCTACTTTTTACTAACTTCACAAGTTTTGGCTATTTTAGTGGGTTATCACCACTTTAATGTAATATGGTGTGGCTATTTCAACTTCATTTTAGTGGGTTACTTCAAGGGCGTGCCCTCACGTACCAAATGTCAATACTTCAAAAAATAAAAGTTTAAAATTTAGGTTTCCTCCAAAATGATTCGTATATTTGAGTAAATACATTTCAAATTTCCTAGTCTACCACGATTACACCTCTTTCTCATCATCTTTTTGTATCATTCTCTCCTCCATTTATTATCAAACAATGTTGAGACAGCAGTCTAACCCGAGATGCACCTCTAATGCCATTTCATCATGCATTCTTCACAATGTTAAAGATGATCATGGTATGTGGAAAAGTATAAGCTTCAAGTTGAACGATTGGGTGACTATGCAACCATCATATAAAGGTTCTTATAGGATAAAAAGGCAAAGAAGAGGCTTACTACAATACCATTATTGGAAGGGGCATATCTTGGAATTCAAGATATCAAAAGATGGGTGGAAGGCAAAGGTGCAACATGTGTACACGACAAGAGACAGACACATGCATCCTTCTCCTCCATCATCTGCATTGCAAGCTCATTGTAAGATGTTTTTTGTAATTTAATTTATGTTCTTTATGATTCTATGGTTTATTCACAGGTGTTGTATATGTGATAGATGTTTATTCATCACAGGCATTGAGTGGCAACCTGTGGTGTCATTCACCGAGACTTTCCAAGCTATGCATGCTAATCTTGGGAAAGTATTATTTTCTGATTAACCATCTACTTTTTTCATTAACAAGAAGATATTTTTATACAACGCTAAGTATATCGTCCCTTCAAGACTAGAAGCTTATGGAGGAAGACTGGAGAGTTTTCCTATACCAAGCCTAAATTCATTAGACTGGGATTTTCCAAACAAGATTACTCTATTAGCATTTAAATCCAAGATTGTCTTGGATATTCATAAGTTTATAAAAGCAAGAAGGATTTTTAAGAGGATTAAGCTATCATGGTTTATACCTCTCCATGTATTTGTGGCATGTTTTCGAGAAGCAAACATGAAGAGGACAAAAGCAATGTGGTTGTCTACACATATATTTGAGTCTAACTTGGATAATGCAATTGGAGCAAAATGGAAAGTGATTGAAGTTATCCATAGGGGGGATTTTATAAAATTTAATGTTTGCATTGATTCTATAGTAATGGCATACATCTCTCGACAAACCTTGTACATAAGCTTAGAGTGAAAAAGAGTAGAGGGACTTGGATGCCATTGGATTTAGAGGAAAAATTTATGCAGTATGACCTAGTGATCAACTTAAGTGATGTGATGACAACAGAGTTGTCCTTGTGAATGCAAAATGGACATTCAGAGATGTGTGCATGTCCTTGGAATTTCTATTAGATGCAATACCATCAAGCTTCAAATTAAAGGTAGATGGTATTACGGTGGGAAGAAGGTCTAAGAATACTTTTAGTTGTATGAAATGTCTGTTCCTTGTAATCTTGAAGTTTCTTAATATATATGATAATTTTGCAGCCATTTATCTTGGCTTGTAGATTCATTCTATACGTTATTAATAATATTTAGGATGTATAAGACAATATGAGAACAATAATAATTGCCTCTCTCACCCACCATATGTTTATTGAGCATTAATCTAACTGCCTTTTCTCTCACCCACCATATGTATGTGTGTGTAACCTGAAGTTGTAAACTGCAAAGAATTATGACATAATTCTTAGTATATCTTAGTATGATATGAAGGTTTAAGAAAAATATATAATATTTTTTACTAATCTTTTTGATGTGTCTATTGAAAATATTGATTGCATGTATACTCACAACTACTCTTTTTTTGGTATGTCTATTGAAAATGTTGACTACATGTATCTCCATGTATCCACTCTCCATCCACATGAGCTTCCATCAGTTTGTAATGGAACCTATAGCAATGACAGTTCTTGTTAAAACTCTCAAAAAAAGCTAGATCTCCATGTATCCACTCTCCATCCACATGAGCTTCCATCAGTTTGTAATGGAACCTATAGCAATGACAGTTCTTGTTAAAACTCTCAAAAAAAGCTAGATCTATTACAAACGTTAAAGTTATCATTGATACTCTAATAACATACATGCAAAATGAAAAATTCATGTGGAGTTTTATTGTCGATGAGTGGCGGATGGATGGTTTCTAATGTGCTTACTATCTGCTTAGATGCCGTGCAAAATAACAAACCATATAGATTATTTAATCTAATATGATTTGAATAATTAAACACAACCACCATATTAATTAAAAACTTACTATTTTGCTTTTCCATGTATACCAAGCATGGAATTCAAGAAACGAGTCTTTCTTTTCTTGAGATCAATTATAAATATACACTCCAATGGCTCATACACAACAGAAAAAGAAGCAAATGATCATTGATAGAGAAGTATAATAAGACGTATTTAAAATAACATAAAACATATTTAAAACAAAATACTTCTCATTATAAGGCACAATTACATATTACACCTTTTCAAAGTTGCATATCCTCAACCAATCTTCAAGCGTGTTAAAATTAGTGTTTGTTTCTCTTAGTACATAAATAGTGACTATAGAGTCTAGAAAAAAAAGAGAATAGTAGGCCTCTGGGGGGTTAGGCTGGCAAGAAGTAATCTACAAAAAACAAATCACCGAAATAAATTAGCTTTTTATCTTCCAAAAAGACTATAATAATAAAATTTTAAAAAGATAGCATACATACTTGAGAGAGATCAGGATTACAACATCATTTATTTGTTGATTTCTCTCTGCCATCATATATGTATCTGATGGTGCTATATCAAGGTACTCTGAACTATCAACAAAATCTTTCACTTAAATAATAAGTTGTCTAGGTACATTCTTTAAATCTTCAAGGTTCTTCTTCTCAAGATCCAAAAGCTTGTCTTCCATTATTGTTTCTCCTTTCTTCCTCTTTTCCCTTCTCAGCATTTGCTTAATCTGCAGTCCTAGTATCCCTATCATGTGTAACATCTTCAATCTTAATACCTGCATCCTTTGGTTTTCTCGCTCACGGCACATTCAAGATATTAAATGCCCTATAGTCACTCAAAGGTATAGGATGTAATAGCTTTTCAAATCTGAATCTTATAAGCCTGCAAGTGTGCATGTCCTTGTCCATAAGAGTGACCCTATGAGCATAGGTAGAACAGAATGGGCGTTTAGCGTGTATTGCCAGTATGACCCATCTGTACATGATGCATGTTTGGCAGTTTTTGTTGACTCTGATGTATGGTATTTTGATAGTGGTGCTACAAAGCACATTACCTCGCATCGTGATATGTTCACTTGTCTTGAGGCTGTCCCTATTGGGAATACTGTCACATGTGCCAATAATGCTTCTTACCCAGTGAAGGGCATTGGTAAAATTATGCTTACTACTGTGCAAATGGCAGCGCTTTCACACTTTCAGATGCTTTGTATGTGCCAACTTGTAGTCAAATTTGTGGATGATAGATGTACTGTTCATGATTTGACTTCTGGTGATACGATTATTGTATCTGGCACCTTGTTTCGTGGGCTGTATAGGCTCAATTCTTATGACAAGTGTGTGGAAGATTCAACAAATGCAGTTTCTGATGAAAAGGCAGTTTCAGATGCAAAACTATGGCATGCTTGTCTTGGTCATCTGAACTTTGCTAGTTTGCTGCGTTTGCAGAAATTTGATATGGTTGTTTCATTGCCCCCTCTTGAGGCACCATTGAAACATGTTTGTGAAGGTTGTATTTTGGGCAAAATGCAGTGTTCTGTGTTTCCAAAGGATGGTTCTGTGCGGGCCACTCGCAAATTGCAACTTGTACATAGTGATGTATGTAGGCCTATGCAAACTTCGTCATTTGGTAAACACTTGTACTTCGTGACTTTCATTGATGATGATTACTCAAGGCATGCATGGGTATATCCACTGAAGGCAAAGTCCGAAGTGTTTTTGTGCTTCAAACAGTTTTTGCTTATGGTTGAAAATGTATCCAATTGTACTGTGGGCACCCTTCGTTCTGATCAAGGGGGGGAGTACATGTCTAAAGAGTTTGATGCATTTCTAGCTTGTCGTGGGATAAAACACCAATGTAAATTGCCGTATACCCCTCAGCAAAATGGCGTTGCTGAGAGGAAAAACAGGTCACTTATGGAGATGGTGCGATGTATGGTCAAGAGCCAAGCTTTGCCACATGCGTTTTGGCTTGAGGCTATCATGTGTGCTGCATATGTACTCAACAGGTGTCCCACTAAGGCCTTGTAGTTTGTTACTCCATACGAAGCTTGGCATGGCACGAAGCCTTCTATTAGTCACTTGCGTGTCTTTGGTTGCTTGGCCTATGCTTTAGTGCCTGTGCAACAATGTAGAAAATTTGATGATAAGGCTGTCAAATGCATTTTTGTTGGTTACAGTGCTGAGAGAAAGGGTTACAGATTGTAGCGTATCTTGATTAGTCGAGATGTTGTTTTTGTGGATGCTGTGCAGCCTTTGTTATCATGTACCAAAGAGACAGGTGTGAGCTCACGGGATGTATTTGATACGTTGTTGCCTTTGTTTACAAGTGGGAATTCAAATGTAAGTCCTAATGAGGCAAATATTCAGCCTATGCAGATTTCAAACGACATCATCAGCCTATTTCTGATGCAGATTTACAGGATGTAATTTATGAGGATAGGGCTGAAAATGAGCAGGCTAGAAATATGCCTAAATGGCTGGTGCAAACCTTGCGTGATAGTAAAATTGATGCACCTATGTCTAGTCGTACTCGTTCAGGTTTTCAGCATGCCTCTTATGCATCAGATTGTTATGCTTTGGCTGTGTCTAGTATGTGTGAAGAGGAAGAACCTCTTTCATTTGATGAGGCACAAAAATCAAAAAATTGGTTGGCTGCAATGCAAAGTGAATATGATGCTATAATGAAGAATGGTACATGGTCTTTGTGTGATTTGCCTATTGGTAAAAAGGTCATTGGATGTAAGTGGGTTTTTAAGTTCAAATGAAAGCCAGATGGCAGTGTTGATCACTATAAGGCTAGACTTGTTGCAAAGGGTTATGCTCAAGAAAAGGGCATTGATTTTGATGAGACCTTTGCTCCCACTTGTCGTATGACTACCATTCATAGCATTTGTGCATTGGCAGCTCATAATGGTTGGAATGTTACTGCGTTCTTGAATGGAGATTTGCATGAGGAGGTGTATGTATCACAGCCTCGTGGTTTTGTTCAAAGAGGGCAGAAAAACAAAGTGTGCAGGTTGAAAAAGGCTTTGTATGGTTTAAAGCAAGCTCCACGAGCTTGGTATGAAAAGATAATGCATATTTGATTGCACATGGTTTTCAGAATAGTCCAACAGAAAGCACTTTGTATGTTAAATGTGTGGATGATGTACATCTAATCATTGCTCTCTATGTCGATGACATGCTGCTCTCTTCACAGGACCAAATGAGAGTCATATTGCTGACTTTAAGGCTGATTTGAATGCCTCTTTTGAGATGTCAGATTTGGGGCATTTGCATCATTATTTGGGGATACAATTTAAGCAGTGTGATGGAGGTATTGCTTTGTGTCAAACAAAGTATATTGAGACATTGTTGCGGAGATTTGGCCTTGAAGACTACAAGCCTATTGCTACTCCAATGGAGATAGGTTTGAAGTTGCGTCTTCATGATGCTGGAGATCACTTTGATGTCACACTCTATCAGACAGCTGTTGGTTGCCTCATTCAAGGATTTAATATTCACGTGATCACAAGATTTTTTGTGAACACATGTGAACAAGTTATTCACATGTTCTCATGTTACCGTTCACAAAATAACAGGTCACTTGCTATTTGGGAACCCCTTAAAAGCTTGGCTACACATGGGAATAAGCTATTCACATGTTCTCATGTTACCATCTTCACATAATAGCAGGTCAGTGGCTACCTAAGAAGATTTTTTATGCCCGACAAAGATAAAATTTTTAGGCCCTTGTGAAACCTTTGTGAATATAACATGTGATCATAAGATTTTTTGTGTTATTAACATATGTTATTAACATGTTCACATGTTTTCGTTTACGTCAGTGAAATCCCTGGCCTCATTTATGTATGCATTACGAGGCCGGACATTCAGTTTGGAGTCTCACAGGTGAGCAGGTTTATGCATAGCCCAGGGTCTCAGCATTGGAAGGCAGTTAAACGCATCTTTCGCTACTTGAGTGGCACCATACATCTTGGGTTGCTTTATCCCAAGGGGGGATCGTTGCCGCCAGATTTACATGCTTTTTCGAACTCAGATTGGGTTAGTTGCTATGACACAAGAGTGTCCACAAGTGGTTTTTGTTTCATGCTCGGTAGCTCATGCATATCTTGGTTGAGCAAGAAGCAACCTACTATGGCCATTTCTAGTTGTGAAGCTGAGTACAGGGCAGATTTCACAGCTACGGTTGAGTGTGTGTGGCTCAAACGGCTTATGGTGGCTGACTTGGGTGTTGGACAGGAATCTGCCACCTCTATCTACACTGACAGTCAGAGTGCATTGGTAGTTGTGAGAAACCCAGTTTTTCATACTCGCACAAAGCACATTGAGATGCATTATCACTATGTCAGGGAGAGACTCTCAGCAGGAGAGATCAGCTTGGCTTATGTGCCAAGATAAAACAACCTCGTCGATCTTTTCACAAAGGCGCTTCGTCGTGAGAAGTTCGAAGCTTTCCGCAAAGCTTTGGGCTTGCTCCCCTTTGTGGACTAATCTACTTTGGGCATGGCACTTCCCTATACATGAGTGCCAGCTCTCGTTCACACCATCACTCCCAGGGGAGATTTGTTGCCATATATATAGGCAGTGATGTGTGTGAACACACTTAGGACCGTCGAGGCACTTTTTCCCTCTTTAGGAGGTTTTTTCCTCCGGCTTGTATATACGCCCATCATTCTAGGGCTAACTTATCTTTTGTACATTGACACAATCTAATACATTGTGTGTTGTGTGCATTCTTGCTTCTTCTTTTCCAAGCTTTGTGTGCTTTCCTGCAACCCTAATTCCAACAAATTTTGGTATGTAGTTTATAGTATTTTTAGGGGATATTGAAATAAAGAAGACATGAATGATGTAGAAATGGTCTTAGTACTAAGAAGAAATAATAAGCAAAGATTTTGATGCTGCTGATTGTAAGACAAGCTTAATTTTGATGCTGCTGATGTTAAGGCAAGCTTAATTTTGACGCTGTTGATTTTAAGGCAAGCTTAATTTTGATGCTGCTGATTTGAAGGCAAGCTTAATTTTGCCAAAGGAAAAGATGTTTCTATAGATGTTTCAAAATTAAACCATTCTTCCATGCCTACCGTTCCTTCCCACTCAAGGACAATAAGAATTTTATACCCCTCACAGATATTCGTAAGCTATTGAATGTAAGTGAAGGCCATTGCCTTAGATTAATAGCAGATGCATGTCAAGTTACTTCAAACTTTATAGATACCAATGAGGTTAATGAATTTTTAGTGCTTGATATAGAAGCACGGAGAAATTTCATTGATGCACCCACAGCTTTAGAAATGTGCCTTAAAAAGATTGAGGAATAGGGAAGGACTCTCCCCACAGAAGAAGAATTTACAGCTATTCAAGAAATAATGGGAATATCTACCTAATATGGGAACATAGCAACCAAAGACTCCATGTGCTCAGAAGGAGAGATCCCTCTTGACTTATGGGAGTATAGGCAACTTGTTGAGAACAAAAAGATATTTATAAGAATAAATTCATAATCTATTTTTTCAAGATTTTATTTTCGTAAAGTAAATTATCTTTTCTATGTTTGCAGTTTGAGATAGTAGATGAAGATGGATTCCTTGGCCAAGGTACTTTTGTTGGCAGAGACAGCCCTTGGCCACTATATTTCAAGGATACCTCTAGACGTGTTGATCATTTACAATTCAAAATATTCAGATGATCCACTCATTCCATTAATGTTCTTAAAGGTTTTGTCAGCATACTTAGGATATTCAAAGATACAACATAACATAGAAAAGATAATGTTGATGGAGAAGCAGAAAGCTATACATATATTTGGATATGAACCAGGGTTGTGGTGGGCATTGAGGGCATGGTATGTTTTGTGTTATGCAGCTTAAGCTAAGGCAATCCCTGATTTCACTACTTGTTCTCTTAGAGGCTATCAATGCCAAAAGTTATTGAGGTATGGAGGCAAACTACCCAAAGAAGATGAGGACTACCCTAAAAAAGAGGGCGAACAACTACCCGAAGAAGATGAGGACTAACTTGAAAAGGAGGGTGAACAACTACCTGAAGAAAACCCATAAAAGGAGGGCAATCTCTTTATGTAAGAGAAACAGAGGAAGAATGGGAAACAAAGAATACTTTTTTAAATAAGACTTTCTCTACTTGTATTGAAAACAATTTTTGTTACATTGTATTTAACTTTATGTAGAGTAATTTTGGGTATATAGTGGGCTAGTGAGTTAAAAGAGAACACTTTCTTCAAAATTTTGTAAGATTTGCATCACCATGACTTTTTCTCCATCTCAATCTCCATCCTGCATAAAGATACGCTTTATTGAGCATGCTGAGTGTTTATAATATATTGATGTTAATAATAGTGGCTGTATTTTTTTTGTGTGGTATAAACTAACCTAGCTTTTAAGAATTACATTGTATCGTTGCATTTGTCTTCGGTAGAATGTGTTGAAGAGCTCTCGTAATAATGAATTTGTTTTTGTTTTTCTACCACCGCGTCGAGTTGTACGAAAATAGTTGATGTGTGGCATAGTGTGATTTTTCCATGCCTTGAGTACTCCATGTAGCAAGAGGCCCTTGGTTCTTCACAAAGTATGGCCCATGTGCAAACAAAATATGCTTCACATAGAAAAAAAAACACATCAATTATCGATTTATGTCATATTAATTAGTCAATGTACAAATTACATAAAGCAAAAACTCTTACTAAGTAGAAGGTTATGTTCTTGTTCCACCAGGTAGCTACAATTATTTTCATAGCAGGCGTCTTGATTGCTGTTTCAAAGTGACTTGTGTAACTGCCTTTAGTCTTACGTAAGAGTCATTTGCTTGCGTAAGAGTTTTAGTCATTTGCTTACGTATGAGTTTTATAAAATTATCAAGCTCTATCCAGACTCTCATATATGCAGTTTTGTTATCATCCTTGGATCACTAGCTTGGTTAGTTGTGTGCTCACATAAAGCTTTCCATCATTCCCATATTGATGTAACTTGTTTGTTCTCATAGTTTGACAAGAACCTCCTAGCTTTGGCTCTTCCCATTGACACATTTTCCAGAACATCACCAATGGTACCTGATTGCTTGCCATCCTTTTAAAGTTGCACATGTCCACCATGAAAGCCCATGTTAGAGAGTAAAATATCACATTGCTCTAAACATGCATCCGGTAGCTTTGACGAAAAAATGGAATGAGCATAGTCAAGATGAAGCTTTAATAACTTATCCACTATTCTAATTCCTGCATGTAAAGTATAAATTTGAACTCTCTCTAGCGGAAGTATGCGATCTCAATTGGGATCCTCAAGCATAATACATGGTTCACCCTTGACTTTGGCTGTTTTTGTTAACTTTCCCTTGCTCCTAGTCTTTGATTTCCCTTTAGCCTTGGTTTGATCTTCATCACTAGTTGCTTCTTTTGTGTTGTCTCTGGGGACGAAGGCTTTTTATAATCCATTGTAGGGTTGTACCATGCCGGATTGTTCGTGCCTGCCATGCAATAGAGGCATGGGTTTGCTGATCTAGGACCACCACACACCCCATACATGCACTTCAATGCTTTTAAGTTGGCACTCACATGCCACTCAATTGTAAAGTGTTCGATCCCATCCATCACACCTTTATTCTGAGCATCAATGAAACTTGGAATTTTTGTGTGCCAGAAAAACCATTTGAGAGTATCATGACTGTCAGTTGGCACTGCCAACTGCCCCTAGGTACCATAGTTTCATCTTTGACTGTGCACTATGTAATGGCTAGTCTCCCTTACCTTGGGTATAATTCAAAGCTTTATTCATCAGTCGTCCTATACTGATTCTTTCTATTTTTTGATGTTTGAGGATTTGTGCCTCATCAAGCTTGATGTTTGAGAATCTGTTACCTCTTCTTCAGATGATTGAAGTAGTCTTTCTAACTCATTTACATATGTTGAGTTTGTGAGATCACAATGTCTTTTAGCCCTTTAACATATTGCTTGTACACACCAAGCATAGTTTCAACCATGTGTGTGTGCGTTGATACTGGGAAATAGTAGCTTGATTATTCAATCTTGAGCAGTATCCAAATAAGCCTTCTCTACCATCCCCAATGAATAGAACAAGATCATGCTTTCAAAAAGTGCTAAATGATGGATGCTACCAGTTGATGGGTGAAGAGAGTATAGACCTCCTTGAATCCACAAATCTACATGCTTCTTCCCTTCTGCATGTAGACTTTTAGCTTCAGCCTCATCATATAGAGCTTTATGATGAATACTTCTCCATGTGCAATAAATAGTCTTTGTCAACCAAGCACCAAGTTGATATGGTGTTTTGTCTTTGAGTGTGGATAAACCAAAGTCGCTATAGCAGTATAAGAACGATTCAAAGATAAAGCAAGAGATGGTGAGGAGAGAAAAAAAGACACAGTTAAAAGAAAAGAGAGAGAAATACTCATGTCATGCCCTATGGAAGAGAGAATTATGTTATGGATTCAAATATTTGAAATAAGCTTATTTTAGAAAACATGTACTAAAGTAGGTAAGACGGCCATCGCCAAGGATAGGTGTATTAAAGACACTATAGATACGTGTGATGGATGGCAAGTTAAAGACACTCTCCTATAGGTAAAAGAGGCATTTAATATAGCTATTTATCTCTACTATTTTAGTTAAATCACTTTCATTAAGAAAGTTAATCCAATCCTTACACGGTCCTTTTTTTCCATTTTGGCCTTAATGTAATTAGATAGTATGTGTCCTAAAATTGGCTACTTTTATACTGAAATTTAGAGCTAACAAAATTATTTCCTTTTTTAGCTAACTCTTTATATTTGTGAAATAGTTTTGTAAGCCTTGAAAAAAATAGTAATTTTTATGTACACTTGTGCTATCTTACATATCTTGATATATTACATATCCCTAAAGCTAGCTCATGTTGATATAGTATTGTTATGAAGAGAAGCCATAATTGAGTGTTGAGTGAGTATCTTGAACATCCAATAATTTTCGTAAGTAGCTTTTACAAGCTCCTACATGATGGACATGTAAGCTTTGAATATACTTTGAAATAGCAATGTTAGTAAACTACAACTATTGTGAGGTAAACTTGAAGTAACTAGATGTTAACTCGGTTATTGCAAGTGCACAAAGGATTTGTAGTCATCACTAGACGTGTGGGTGGCCACGATTTGTAATGAGCTAGAGAAGGACTAAGACAACTCAATTGATTTGCTTATTCCTCACTCTTTTAATTGTCACAAGAGAGTACAAGTAATAAGCACAACATAAGCATGAAGAATAAACAAGAGGGAATTGAAGTAGAGAAAAAGAGGTCCCAAAGTTGAAAATAGTATGTAAAGGTTTTTGAGTTTTAGGTTTTGGTTGATATACAATTGGAGTTACAGACGTTCACACATGGCCATTGCCCAAAACTCACTTATTACATAGTCTAGTCTTTGGCTTGTTATTATCCTAGCTTCTAAATCCTAAAATATGGCCTAAGAAGATCCTTGGGTAGACCCTAGTTCCATCATAGGCACCTAGCATTACAATTATCTATATCATTTAAGATGCAGTCAAATATGGCTTTCTATCATGTTGTTGGGTTTTTGTCTTTATGCATTAGGAACCTGTCTATGGTTGATGAAATCTTTAAATCGACCTTCAATTACCCTTTTTCACCATGTTAATGGCATCTTTCACATGCACAACCATTCCGAGTAATTAGACCCATTAATTAGATGCCACATGTGTGCTTAATGTATTTTGTAGAGCTTTGTATCTTGCACACATTGATCCTATAGTTGATCCTTACATCCTTGGTACCATCGTTGACTCCTTCTCTTGTTGACATTTGCCTCGTTTGACTTTTGTTGACCTAGTCACACTAGCATTTTCTAATTTAAAGTTTTGCATGGATGTTATAGCAGCAGGGGAAGGGGAAGGGGGGGTGGTTCCACTTCATACCACATGTCTGAATGCATGCATTTTAACAACACCCATTTGTTAATTTTTACATTTTTATTTACCCCACTTTTATAAAAATATAGGTTTTAACTTAAAATGATCTATAAAATCATTTAAATAAATCACATTAATCAATTATGTGTTCAGTCCCCTCTTGAGTGTATATGATAGGTAACTCGCTCATATGTCCTACGTTACATAAGTATTGAAAGTGAGCACATACAACCCAAACCCCTCATCTCCACCCTCCCCCAATCCCAATCCCAATCCCAATCCCACACACATACACATTAGATTCTTAGACATACTAAAAAGTGGTTGCAATAGGTAGTTAATGTATAAACCTATACGAGGTGGGTGTTGTTGAAATATACAAGTGAATAGGGTGTGTGCGGGAAAACAAGCCCTTGGCCGTAAGAGGCTATAAAAGCTAATTTGTAAATGTGAGAGAACCTGTGAAAAGGTGAGAAGTATCTACTGGGAGAGAATAAAGGGTAGCATGAGGAGATTTAGGAGGTGTGGAGATATTCTGGGAGAGGTGGAGAGAATCACGCAAAAGAGGTGGAGTGAATCAAGGAGAAATCAGTGGGATTTGGATGCTTGGATGCTTGGATGTAAACTCTATAAATTGAGGCATTGGTCTAATGAGAATTTTCTGGTTTTTGATTACCCATGCCTACATTAAGCTATCAGTTAATTGCTCACTAATCACGTCTTAATTATCATTTAATCTCTTTGTTAATGATGTTGATTCTAGCATTTGATCTACCACATTGCTACAAATTTAACATGGTATTAGAGCCTAGCCTAGAATCCATCAATCTTATGAGTCCATTATCTTGCTAATCACTTAGCTAATTAGGATTAGTAGATAATTAAGTTTTAACCTCTTTTTCAAGTAGTCTCTGCAGCACTAGCTAGTGGAGGAGCTCTCTCTCCCTTCATACATAAAATTGGCCCAAACCACTTTAGCCACAAGCGTTGTGCTTCAGCCCATCAAGAGAAACAAGCAAACCGCCAACGCAAGTTGCTGAAAATCGTGAATCTACAAGCGTCTTTTTTCTGAGGAAAAAATGAGATCGTCTACTCTAGATAAAATGGCTCTAATTCCTCTTGGCCCTAAGGGTTTTCAAGGGTTCTCTATAAGCTGGTGAAGACAGTTTTTGATTTGATCAAGTCTATAGTGAGATCCAAGCTCTTCATCAAATCTGTAGGTGACTTTGGTAAAATAGAGATTAAGCATTCAATATTTGGTCAAATCTTGTGTTTCTTGCCTTAATCCTCTACTAGATAATTGCTATTGATGGCCTTGAAAGGATTTGAGCTCATTTGAACTCTAAGGCTCCAGATCTGGACTCCCCACATACTCTGTTTTTTGCACACAAAACAGAGGATTAATTTGCTAATCAATGATTAATCAGTACTAATCACTATTTTTTTGGTACAATTGAGGGTTCAAATTAACCATTAGGTATCTGATACAGATCCCTATAGCTTCAGATTGCAATTCGAAGATGGTTTGAGACTCCAACCATTCCGTACAGATTTGTTACCCTTGATTTAATGTAATTTCTGGTAAAATTATGCTGATAAATTTGTGGTGATCATCATCTTGCATTTAACCCGCACAAATTCAAGTTATTCATAGCCACAGTTGCATTTGGGAATGTGCATAAGAATGAATGCTATATGCATTATGTATTGGGCACATTACATCATTGTAAAAATGGGATCAGATACTACCCTTGTCCAGAATAAGGCAAGAGGCAAGACCTCCCGCATAGATTTGGGTTTGCATTGCATAATGACACAAGATAAACATCAAAAGCCCAAAAGAACTGTCAACAATACATTAAAACATGTTGCTCACATGGAGCAAGAACTGACGGCGGACAAGCTCGTGGCCCCAGCCATGAAAGAAGAAGAACATCTCTTTCCAAGAGGAGGATCAACACCGAGAAGAAGCATTGAAGGAAGACATGGACGCGTGAAGAGAAGTTGCCACAAAACAAGAAGACTGAAAGAAGAGGAAGACATGGACGCGTGAAGAGAAGCTGCCACGACAACAAGAAGAGACTGAAGACAAGAGAAGATGTGAGGCTCCAAGAAGTGAGGAGCCATGTGAAAATCTTTGAGAGAGAGAGAGAGAGAGAGAAACCCCACAACCCAATGTAACCTTCCCCAACAGAGTAAAACCACCTCTGAGCCACTGATGATGTAGGCCATGTGGTAGATGTATGTGTGAGCACTTTAGTCAAGATCACGGGCACTTGTAGTAGCCTTGGACACATAGAGAGAGAGAGTGTCAAGGACTATGAGTTTAGGGACTTGAGGCACTGGTCGCGGACTATCAAGTAAGAAGGAAACTTGGTATAGGGTCTAGGTGTGCTAGGAGTATTCACTTGAGGAGAGGTGTGCTAGGCACTGGTCGCTCGCGGACTATCAAGTAAGAGGGAAACTTGGTATA